>NC_135974.1:28110870-28857835 GCF_053455715.1 Rhinoraja longicauda | reverse complement strand
CTTGGCGGGGCTCAGCAAGGAGCTGAGGAGGTACGGGAGGGGGCGGGGAGTTCCCTGTTGGGATCTGCGGTGGCTGATCAAGGGATGAAAGAGAGGAAGCTGGCGGTGTGGAGGTGGAGGACTCCTCCTTTTATGGAGGTCACCAAACCACCGCCCGCCGTGGGGGTAAAGAGGAGGCGTGCGTCTGGTGAGGAAGAGGATGGCCCTGGCATAAGGGCCAGGGGGCTGCCTGCCCCGAGACCCTCCACTCCGGTAGAGGAATGGTGATCCACGACTAGTGTCCTCTAGGCCGGGGGTTGCCCTTTCGTCCCAGGGGCCTTCAGAGGGTGATATCTCACAAGATGTTGGGGTTGGCTGCCCTGGGAATGTGTGTCCCCTGGGAGGGAGGACGAGCAGTGACAACCCGAAGGGGGGGTCTCGGTTGTAGGGGTGGTTTCCCAGCCTATGCTCCTCATTAGAACTATGAGAGTGACTGAGGGGTGCGCTGCCCCACAGACTGAGGAAGTAGGGGAGAGTCCAGAAACACTGGCTCCTTCAGTGGGCCCCAGTGAGGGTAACTCCCCTGGTGGTGGAGGGATGGAGACTCTCTGGGTGATGCTGGGGGAGTGGGTTCCCTGGATGAGGAGGGGGACGGGGCTGTTGCGGGTCATGTCTCTCAGTCAGATTCCGGGGGTGAAGGTGGACCGCGGGCCCTGGGGGCGCCCTGTTTTTGTTCTTCCCCAGGCCCAGTTGTAGAGGCGGGGAGAGTGTGCAGGAGCCTGGCATACACTGGCCGGCTCATCGCTGTTGGAGGTGTCAGGACTCTCCCTCGACATTGATCCCGGGGGTGGGATCATGCCGGAGGGGGGGGAGGGTGTTGGAGCCAGCTTACACAGTGAAGAGAGGAGCTGGCAGCCAGTGGCAGTCTGCCAAATCTGGGCCACGACCTTGAGTGCAGGGAGGAGGAAGATGTTGCTTCAGGTGTCAGTGGGTTGGCAGAATGCCAGGACTCCAGTGCTGTGGCTCGAGCGGCCGGCATCATTGAGATTTCGAGAGTTTTTTGCCATGAACATCAGCACAGTAGGAGCAAAGTCCGGCTAGCTGCCGAACGGTGGCCAGACCTGGGGGGAACTATCCGGACACTTAGTGCTATCCTTAACAGTAGGGATAATGCTCTAAGTGCTTGTGATAAGCGTCAATTCGGGGAGTTTTTGAAGCTCCTAAAAGAGCGGGGCTTCACTCCCACAAGGAGCTTGAGGAATAAGTCTAGTGAGCGTTCAAGTTCACAGTAGTTAGGCCTAAATATAAACGGTGGAAGGGGGGACCTTCGTAGGTTTCACCATCTATCGGTCCTCAGAGAGGGGAATATGCAGTGAGCTTTCTACAAGAGACGCACACTGTTGTTAGTGATGAGCCCACCTGGGTCCTGGAGTGGGAAGGGGGGGTCTACATGAGCCACCTCAGTACAAAGTCAAGTGGGGTGGCTTTTCCTGTTGGCCCCGACTTTCCAGCCAGAGATTGTGAAGGTGCAGGAAGTTTGTGCCAGGCCGTTTGCTCTATCTGGCCGTGATCCTGGATGGCGTGCCGTTACATTTCATTACGTGTACGCCCCCCAGCACCGGCACGATGCCAGGCGCGTTTACTTCAGGAGGTGACTGCTCTGCTGAGCACCATTGATTGCGGGGAGTGTGTCTTCCTTGGGGGGATTTCAATTGTACCCTTGAGACGCGAGATCGCTCTGGTATTCAGTGTGCCCCTGCAGTGGCGAAGAAGTTGAGAGGGTGGTGATTGAATCTTTCGAGCTGGTTGATGCGTGGCGGAATCTCCACCCTGATTCCAACGCGTTTTCGCGGAGGTCTGAGGGGGGTGGTTCCCGTATCGACCGTGTGTACATCTCCAGAGCGTATGTCTCCCGGGTCTCGGCGGCCTCTATGCGGACGGTGCCATGTTCGGACCACTGCCTTGGTGCGAGTGGAGTTTATTCCAGCCGCGCACACGGGCTGGGTCCGCGTACTGCACTTTAATAACCAGCTGCTGGAGGATCGCCGATTCCGGGAGTCTTCAGGCGGTTCTGGGTGAAGTGGGAGAGAGAGGCAGAGGGGCTTCCCTTCCCTTAAGCAGTGGTGGGGGATGTGGGAAAGCTTACATCCGTCTTTTCTGTCAGGACTACACGGGAGGGTCCGACCAGAAGGCGGGACGCGGCAGTCGAGCGACTCGAGAAGGAGTTACTCGACGCAGAGTCTCGCTTGGGCCGGGTCGGTGAGGACTCCTGTGAGTGGGGAGAGTTTCAGGAGAGGATGGAAGCGCTGAGGGACCTGCAGCTTGAGGCGGTCCCGAGGTGCTTACGTGAGGTCGCGAGGTCCAGATGCTGCACGATCTGGACCGGGCCTTCACCATTCTTTCTCTCTCTGGAGAAAGGGCGAGGAGCCCGCAAACAGCTCGTCGGCTGCTCGCGGACGATGGCTCCTCGGTCACAGACCCAGGAGGGGATTAGTGCGTTTAGTTCGGTCCTTTTATGGAACGCTGTTCTCTGCGGATGGTGTCAGCGGAGAGGCTCAGCGGGTTCTGTGGGAGAGGCTACCGACTATAGATAGAGGGGTGGTTGAACAGCTTGATGACCCCTTATCATTGGAGGAGGTGACTGGTGCCCTGCACCAGCTCAGAAGGGTAAGTCCCCCTGGGCTGGATGGGCTGACGGTTGAGTTTGTTAGAGCCTTCTGGGATGTCCTGGGGGGTGACTACATGAAGGTTCTGGGGGAGAGCCTGGCAACCGGGGAGATGCCCCTCTCGTGGCGCAGGGCAGTCGTTGGTCCTGCTACCCAAGAAGGGCGAACTCCGCCTGTTGAAGAACTGGCGCCCGGTCTCTCCTCCTCTGTACAGAGTATAAAGTTTTTGCACGGGCGATGGCAAATCGCCTGGACTCCGTACTATCCCAAATGATCCACCCTGACCAGTCTATACAGTCCCTGGTCGGTCCATCCAAGATAACATCCATTTGGTTAGGGACCTGATCCATCTGGCCCAGGGCACTGGGTCAGTCAGCTGCCTTTCTATCCCTGGATCAGGAGAAGGCCTTTTGACAGGGTGGAACATGATTACCTCTTCGGGACACTGCATGCGTTCGTTTTGGACCGCATTTTGTGGCCCGGGTCTGGCTTTTGTACACCGCAGCAGAGTGTCTCGTGAAGATTAACGGTGCATTGTTGGCCCCCTTTCGCTTTGGGAGGGGGGTACGCCAGGGGTGCCCCATGTTCTGGGCAGTTGTACTCGGTCTGTGTGGAGCCATTCCTGTGTCTTCTTAGGAGGCGGTTGGCAGGCCTGGTTCTACCAGGACCGGGGGTGGAGGTGGTTCTCTCGGCCTATGCCGATGACATTCTCCTTACGTTCACTGATCCTGTTGACCTGCGGAGGATGCACGAATGCCAGCAGGTGTTCTCAGCTGCTTCGTCCGCTAGGATCAACTGGAGTAAGGTGCTCCGGACTTCTAGTGGGCCAGTGGCAGGTGGACTCCCTGCCGGAAGAGATGAAGGATTATGCGTGGAGTACCACGCACCTCCTCTACCTGGGGATCTACCTGAGTCCCACTGAGGATGCTTGGCCGGCGAACTGGCAGGAGCTAGAGACGAAAGTCGTCGCCCGGCTGGGACGCTGGTCAGGCTTGCTTAGGGTTATTTCTTTCCAGGGTAGGGTGCTGGTCATAAACCAGCTGGTGGCCTCAATGTTATGGTACCGGCTGGCCACTCTTGTCCCGCCCTCTACTTTGTAAATGCTGTACAGAAGAGGTTAGTGGATTTCTTTTGGGGAGGGAGGAAACACTGGGTCTCAGCCGCAGTCCTGAGTCTCCCGCTAGAGGAGGGTGGCCAGTCCCTTGGTATGCGTGCGTACCCAGGTGGCGGCTCTCCATCTCAGGACTCTGCGGAGGTACGTGTACGCGGAGCACCCTCCCAGGTGGCACGCTCTGGCCACGTATTTTTTTCCGCCAGGGCCAGTGCCTAAGGGGGGTTTGGGCGGCTCCCGGTGGCGGGCATCAGCCGACCCGCCACACGGGACCATGCCAAGCTTTTACCGCGATGTGTTGAGAGTGAGGAATTTGGTCATCTTCAGTCAGCGCGTTGCTCCTCAGGGGAGGGGGGTGTTGTGGCTGTGGTGGGGGCCGGTCCTCATGCTGTCGCGGTGGGTGTTGGGGAGCGGCGTGAGCTTGGAGTGATTCCGGCCGAGCTTACCCCCGCTCCGCCGGAACTGCTCATCGGGCCCAGGCTCCGGAATATTTCCCGGGAGCCGGCCCCACACAACTTGAGCCGCCTCTCCCAGATGCCCAGCGTGCCGTTCCGTGATGCAGGCAGACGTTTACTGTATAGGATGCTCCTGCACACTCTGCACCTCCTCGCCTTCGTCTTCCGTCCGGATACGCCGTGGCGATCCGTGTTACCACCTGATGGCGGGGGTGGTCCCCCAATGGAGGTCTCTCTACAAGGGTGTCCTCCCCCTTTACATCGGGGGACCTGGGGTGGAGAGTGTTGCACAGAGCCGTTTGTGTGTAACAAAATTTTTGAGCCGGTTCACGGACACGCCGGCCGCTTGTATTTTCTGCGGCGAGGAAGAGTCCGTGTTCCACGTGTACATGGAGTGTGTGAGGTTGCTGCCCCTGTATGAGTATCTGAAGGGGTTGCTCCTCAAGTTTTTGGCTGCATTTCAGTCCTACGATCCTGGTGTTTGGCTCGGGGCTGGGAGTGGGGAGGGCCGGTCAGGAGGGTGGGATTTCCCCTGTCGGTTTGCTCCTGGGCCTGGCCAAGATGGCCATTCGTGGGTCCAGGCAGCGGGCGGTCGATGGTCTTGCCAGAGTCGGCTGCCTCCCCCTCTTCCGGGCCTACGTCCGTTGCGCGCGTGTCCCTAGAGAGGGAACACGCGGTGATCACGGGGGCTATGGAGGCCTTCCGTGAACGCTGGTCACCACGGGGGGTTGAGAGCATTGTAAATAATGAAGGCAATGTTGTATTATAATGATTACCTGATGTTTTGTAACCTCTGATTGTGGTTTTGATGTGATGTATCATGTGATTGTGCTGAATAAAGTCTTTGAAAGAAAAAAAAAAAAAAAAAAAAAGAGAGAGAGAGAGAGAGAGAGAGAGAGAGAGAGAGAGAGAGAGAGAGAGAGAGAGAGAGATTTTAGAGAGAGATTTGAGAGAGAGGGAGAGAGAGAGAGAGAGAGAGAGAGAGAGAGAGAAGAGAGAGAGAGAGAGAGAGAGAGAGAGAGAGAGAGAGAGAGAAGAGAGAGAGAGAGAGAGAGAGAGAGAGAGAGAGAGAGATTTGAGAGAGAGAGAGAGAGATTTGAGAGAGAGAGAGAGAGAGATTTGAGAGAGAGAGAGAGAGGGAGAGGGAGGGGGAGGGGGAGGGGAGGGGGAGAGGGAGAGAGAGAGAGAGAGAGGGAGAGAGAGAGAGAGAGAGAGAGAGAGAGAGAGAGAAGAGAGAGAGAGAGAGAGAGAGAGAGAGAGAGAGAGAGAGAGAGAGAGAGAGAGAGAGAGAGAGAGAGAGGAGAGAGAGAGAGAGAGAGATAGATAGATAGATAGATAGATAGATAATGTGTAAACGGGCCCTTCAGTCCACGCCGGTCAGTGATCATTCCATACACTAACTTTGTCCGACATACACTTGGGGCAATTTACAATTTTACCGAAGCCAATTAACCTAAACATCTGTGCATATTTGGAGTGTGGGAGGAAACCAGATCACTCGGGGAAAAAAACACGCGGTCACGGGGAGAATGTGCAAACTCCACGCAGACAGCACCCGTAGTCAGGATCGAACCTGGGTCTCTGGCGTTGCAAGGCAGCAGCTCAACCGCAACGTCTCTGTGTCGCCCAACTACAGACAGATGTACTGTTCAAGTACATACAGATAATACACAATACACAATAATACAACCAATTAATAACGCAAAGATCATAAGTGAAAGGAGCAGAATTAGGCCATTCGGCCCATCGAGTCTACTCCGCCATTCAATCATGGCTGATTTCGCTCTCCCTCCTAACCCCATTCTCCTGCCTTCTCCCCATAACCTTTGACACCCGTACTAATCAAAAATCTATCTATCTCTGCCTTAAAAATATCCACTGACTTTGGCTTCCACAGCCTTCTGTGCAAAGAATTCCACAGATTCACCACTCTCTGACTAAAGAAATCCCCCCTCATGTCCTTCCTAAAAGAATGTCCTTTAATTCTAAGGCTATGACCTCTAGTCCTAGACTCTCCCACTATTGGAAACGTCACGGAAACAAAGGATATCCAGTGGGTACTATTATCGATGAGTGTAAAAGCGCATTCTTATTTAGTTAAGTTTAGTTTAGAGATACAGCGTGGAAACAGGCCCTTCGGCCCAACGGGTCCGCACCGAACAGCAATCCCCGCACATCAACACTATCCTACACCCACTACGGACAATTTTTACATTTACCCAAGCCAATTAGCCTACAAACTTGTACGTCTTTGGAGTGTGGGAGGAAACCGAAGATCTCGGAGAAAACCCATGCAGGTCACGGGGAGAACGTACAAACTCCGTACAGACAGCGCCCGTAGTCGGGATCGAACCCGGGTCTCCGGAGGTGCATTCGCTGTAAGGCAGCAACTCTACCGCTGCACCACCGTGACTGCCCATTTACGTGGCTGTCATGACCAATTGATCAGAACCAAGTGTCAATTATCTTCTGCTGTAAAAAGAATGCATTCATCCCAGTCAATAGTATCAGATTTACCACCTACCAATAGTTGGCTGAAGTTTCCAATTATCCTTTATGTTTGGTTCATGATTCAGAAGTGCAAACGTAAATGGCCCTCCATATGGAATCATGTCATCGTCTTTTGCTTCAAGAGTGACGTGCTGAATATTCCCATCATCACACATTTGTTCATAAGTAGAAGCCAAATAGGGCTTGTTGTCGTTGACATCGAGCAGCAGAATATTCAACGTAGCTGTGCCTGTTAGAGGGGGCTTTGCTGGGGAAAAAAAGTCATGAATATTGAATTGGATTTCAATAAGGTAATCAACTTTGTCTTTTTGTTTAGTTTAGTTCAGTTTACAGATACAGCGCGGAAACAAGCCCTTCGGCCCTCCGAGTCCGCGCCGGCCAGTGATCCTTGCACACTGACACCATCCTACACACTAGGGACAATTTACAATTATACCAAGCCAATTAGCCTACAAAACTGTATGTCTTTGGAGTGTGGGTGGAAACCGGAGCACCTGGAGAAAACCCATGTGGTCACAAGGAGAACGTGCAAACTCCGCACAGACAGCACCCGTCGTCAGGATCGAACCTGGCTCTCTGGCGCTGTAAGGCAGCAACTCTACCTCTGCGCCACCATGCCACCCATTTGTCTTGTGCTCACTGACAATGGAATGCCATCTTAATGCTCTTTTGGCTTGTTTTTAAAGCCTTGAGCATATTATCTATAATCCGCTCAGCTGTGCTCTTGGTTTGACAACATTTCACTCAACATGTGGAAATGATATTGGAATTTTAAGATCTAGAGTCAGAGTGCTTGATTGTTATATGAACAATGAAATTCCTATGCTCGAGAAGGAAATGCAAATGGTTTACACCAAAGATAGACACAAAATGCTGGAGTAACTCAACGGGTCAGGCAGCATTCTAGAGAAAAGGAATAGGTGACGTTTCGGGTGGAGACCGAATAATTAAATTCTTACTTCAGAAGAAAGGGTGTCAGATAAGGAGAAAAGTGGAAAAGTGAAAGGTAAAGCCGGGAGGGAGAGATGTGGATGGAAAGGGAAATGGAGAGGGGAAAGAGGGGGGATAAAAGGGATAGGTGGGAGTGAGGAATAAGAGATAGAGTCATAGTGATACTGCATGAAAACAGACCGACACTAACCAACATGTCCCATCTACACTAGTCCCACCTGCCCGAGTTGGGTCCACACCCCTCCAAACCTGTCCTATCCATGTACCTGTCTGTTTCTTACATGTTGGGATAGTCCCTGCCTCAACTACCTCCCCTGGCCACTTGTTCCATATACCCACCACCCTTTGTGTGAAAAAGATGAGCATACGAAGGAGCGGAAAGGAGCAGGATGATGGAAGATTGTGGAAGAATTGTGTGCACACCAAGGTGGGGGTGGGGGTTGTGGAGGGGGGGGGGGTCGGTGGGTGGTGGGATAGGGGATATGGGAAACAGAAGGAGGGTTGTGGGGGGTGGTGGGGTGTATGACTTGAAAGTGGAGAATTCCATGTTCAAACCATTGGAATGTTAGCTACCCAAGAGGAATATGAAGAGGTGTTCTTCCGCTTTGTACATGGCTGCACTCTGGAAATGGTGGAGGCCCAGGACATTAAAGACCACATGGGAATGGGAAGTGAAGTTAAAATGTTTAGCGACCGGGAGAATTCATATCCATCTGGGCACAACTGTGTAAACAAATACTTCACACCAGATTAGAAAAGGGACTGTTCAACAATTGAACATTAATGGTTCTAGAAACTAATTTGTGCAGACTTGAACCCATGCAAGTTTGAGTTTCCCAGTTGGGGATAGCAGTCAAGAACAATAACAGTAAGCTCTATGTGGATTGCCTTTTAGCAGATGATCCAGATCGTTAAATTAGCACTTTGCCCGCATTAAAATTGAACACATCCCTGGGATTTGTATTTGAGTTAAAAGCACCAGTAGAATCCTCGGGCAATTTACCATGATGTCCAGAGCTGAAAGTAAAACCGCCCAACTTTCGTTTCAAGAGCAAGACTAAAATGAATTCACAGGAGGAACACCTTACAGTGCAAGAAATCATGTTTGAATAATTGTAAGAAATAATGCAAGTCTCAAATAGCAGATTCAGAAAGGCAACAATTAGCCGTAGACCATAAGACACTGGAGCAGATTAGGCCATTCAGCCCATCAAGTCTGCACCTCAATTCAATCATGGCTGATCTATTTTTCCTCTCTTAACTGCATTCTCCTACCTTCTCCCTGTAACCTTTGACGCCTTCATTAATAAAGAACATATCAATCTCCGTTTTAAAAGTACCCAATGACTTGAAGTGAATAGCATCTAACGACAGGTTTAAGAGAATAATTTGGAAAGGCTAATCCATTAAAATGCTCCTCTTTTATTTTTATATGGAAAGTCTAATAGAATAATGATTATGGAAATAATGTGGCTTGCAGGTGGGGACAAGTTGAGAGCTCTAATGAGTTTAGTTTAGTTTATTGTCACATGTGCCGATCCAAAGTCTAATGGGCAATGGACAAAATTCTGAAGGAAATGACAGGCACAATCATTCAGTTAAACCAAATTAGTGCTCGTTGTGCAAGATGATACATTGTGGTATTTAAAGTTGAATCCCTTCTTATTAGGTAAAACTAAGTTACTGATATTTCACAGGATGTGTAGGAAAATAACTGCAGATGCTGGTACAAATCGAAGGTATCACAAAATGCTGGAGTAACTCAGCAGGTCAGGCAGCATCTAGAAGACAGGGAATAGGTGACGTTTCGGGTCGAGACCCTTCTTCAGTCTGAAGAAGGGTCTCGACCCGAAACGTCACCAATTCCCTCGCTCCTAATTTCCGCCTGGCTTGCTGAGTTACACCAGCATTTTGTGATACTTTCACAGCAAGATGGCATTTATAATTCATCTGATACTGAGAACAATGAGGAAAGCACAAAATGAATCTGTTAATGCAAAACAATGAAAGAAATCGGTACATATCAACTTACCATCATCGACCGCATGTACAATAACTCTGTAAGTACTTTCATTTACATAAGGAGACTCGCGGTCCATTTCATGTAAAGCTGTAACAATCCCGGTCTCTGCATTTATCATGACCCAATTTTCTGGATCATATGCGTTTGTGAACCTTTCAAAAAAATCATAAGGCAAACTCTTCAATATTACAGAAATATATAACTGTGTTCAAGATGATGCAAAAATCCCCAATTCCTGCAGTGCTATTTTATGTGATTACCATTTGATTTTCAATGATATTTATAACAGAGAGTAGGAAGGAACTACAGATGCTGGTTTAAATCTAAGATAGACACAAAAAGCTGGTGTAACACAGCGGGTGAGACAGCACCTTTGGAGAAAAGGAATAGGAGACGTTTCAGGTCGAAACCCTTCTTCAGACTCTTGACCCGAAACGTCTCCTATTCCTTTTCTCCAGAGATATTGCCTGACCGTCTGTATAAGAAAATGACTGCAGATGCTGGTACAAATCGAAGGTATTTATTCACAAAATGCTGGAGTAACTCAGCAGGTCAGGCATCATCTCAGGAGAGAAGGGATGGGTGACGTTTTGGGTCGAGACCCTTCTTCTGACCATCTGAGTAACTCTGGCTTTTTTTGTCTATCTTATATTTCTAACAGATTTAATAAGTTGTCTAGGCTCATGAAGTGAAGAACTAATTCATGCAAAGAGATCTTCAGCCAACATGGAAAAGTGCCATTTCATAAAAAGGGACTGTTGATGCTGGTTTATACCAAAGATAGGCACCAAATGCTGGAGTAACTCAATGGGTCGGGCAGCATCTCCCGAGAAAATGGACAGGTGACATTTCAGGTCAGGACCCTTCTTCAAAGTATCAATTAGCTACCGTTTCAAAATGTTAATCGGGAAAATTGAATAGAATTGCACAATTTAGTCACAAGGATATTTACTACACACTCCAGATATGCAACATTTTCAACTGTACACCTCTAGCAGATTGGCAAATAGCCAAACCAAAGTATTTCTCCAAAGTGTTGCAAGGGGAGATTAGGGTGTAACATGTTGAATCATGATTTCTTGGAAACAAAGTTTTAAAAAGACCATGCCACTTAAACTGTCAGCCTGCAGTCATGTGCATGCTTTTCTGCGTCAATAAGCAGCACCACATTCAAGCAAGCAGCTTTCTTAGAAAAACAATCAGATGTTTTGGCTAACTTAAAAGGACCTGCAAGGTCACCCAGAGACATCAGGGACTAGCTCAGTGCCCGCCGTGAAAAATAACTCTTGTTTGCAACACAAAAGAGGATCGCTAGCTTGAGAGCATTGTTTCAACTGCTGTTCTTATATTAGGGTAACTTCAAATATAGAAATGCCTGTTAAACACATCTACCGCCCGACTACGGGCACTGTCTGCATGGAGTTTGTACATTCAACCCGTGACCGCATGGGTTTTCTCCGAGATCTTCGGTTTCTACCCACCGCCCATTTTGCTTCTTCGCACAAACATAGCAACACGCCATATCTGACTGTTATGGTCATATAGTATGAAGCCATTCAATCCACCGTTTCCATGCCATCTCCTATGGGAGTATGCAACTAATCTCAATCCCCTTTTCC
Organism: Rhinoraja longicauda; assembly: GCF_053455715.1. Classification (NCBI taxonomy): domain Eukaryota; kingdom Metazoa; phylum Chordata; class Chondrichthyes; order Rajiformes; family Arhynchobatidae; genus Rhinoraja; species Rhinoraja longicauda. The sequence goes on along the minus strand of NC_135974.1, from coordinate 28,846,520 downwards.
GTGTTTCTCATGTCCCCACAGTTTACCTGCTCTCACATGCTCCCATCAATTATCCTCCAGTAAGGTGTAAATTCACAGTGGCCAATCTGGATTTATTCGAAAATGCTTTATTTCACTTTATTATTATCACGTGTACCAAGTTACAGTGAAAAGCTTTTGTTTTGTGTGCTAGCCAGTCAGCAGAAAGACAGTACATGATTACAATCGAGCCATTTACAGTTTACAGATACATGATAAGGGAATGACGTTTAGTACAAGGTAAAGTCGGATCAAGGATAGTCCGAGGGTCACCAAAATTGTAAAAAAATTGTAAAATTGTAAAATTGTAAAAAACCTTTATTGTCACTACACAAAGTACAGCGAAATTAAAGCAGTCCAGATGATGCAATCACACACAGCAGACAATACAAAGGATAAACCTTTATCCATAACAAGCTAAACCTAATCTACTGAATTAAACAAACTGACCTCTAATACAATATAGACAAAACAATTACAATACGGTCGAGGCAGTGTACAGTGCAATCAAGACAGCAAGTTATTGCACAGCAATGAGGGCTAACATATTGCAAGTGCCGTTTAAAAAGAATAAAAAATAAAAGAAATAATGTAATTAAATATAAGGTGCGGTCGGTTGTAACATGTAATAAGTTTAGCAAATGTTAACAATATAAGTGCAGTAGGATGTAAACTTGTATTAAATTGAGGCTTATGTTTTCTGACAAGTAACTGACAGTGTTCCGATCAGTTCCGTTCCTTCCCTTCAGTTTTATGTGAGTGTCTGGCAGTGTTCAGCTCACGTATGACACTGGGGTAGAAACTGTTCTTGAGTCTATTAGTCCGTGATGTAATGGACCTGAACCGTCTACCAGAGGGCAGCAGTTGGAGCAGCTGATGACCAGGGTGGGAAGGATCCCTCAGGATGTTAGCTGCTCTGCTGAGGCAGCGGAGGGAGTAAAGTTCCTCTAGAGAGGGCAGTGGGCAACCAATGATTTTCTTTGCAGAGTTGATGACCCTCTGAAGGGCTTTCTTGTTTGCCTCTGAGCTGCTGGTGTACCACATAGAAATACAGTACGTCAGCACACTCTCGATGGTGCAACGGTAGAAAGTCACTAGCAGCTGCTCTTGCAGGTTATTCTTCCTGAGGATCCTCAGAAAGTAGAGCCGCTGCTGTGCCTTTTTGACTGTCGCTATGGTGTTTGTGGTCCAGGAGAGATCCTCAGCAATATGCGTGCCCAGGAACTTGAAGGCAGGGACCCTTTCCACACAAACCCCGCTGATATGCAGTGGTGTGTAGCCCATATTGTGTCTTCAGAAGTCTATTATGAGTTCTTTTGTCTTGGAAGGATTCAGAGCGAGATTGATTTCCACACACCATCCTATCAGTTTTTGGACTTCATCTCTGTAGGCTGTCTCGTCATCTCCTGAGACGAGTCCAACCACAGTCGTGTCATCCGCAAACTTGATGATGGCGTTGGTAGGATGAGTGGGGGTGCAGTCATGGGTGTAAAGGGCGTAGAGAAGAGGGCTCAACACGCATCCTTGTGGGCAGCCGGTGCTGATTGTGAGAGTGGAGGATGTGTGAGGGCCTAATCTGACCATCTGGGGCCGATTGGTCAGGAAGTCCTTAATCCAGTTACAGATAGATTGGGAGAGTCCTAAATCAGTTAGTTTAGAAACCAGTCTGTCCGTGATGACCGTGTTAAATGCTGAACTATAATCTATGAAGAGCATCCTCACGTAACTGCCCTGCCGCTCAAGATGGGTCAGTGCGGTGTGTAGGGCAGTAGTAATGGCGTCCTCTGTAGACCTGTTTGATCTGTAAGCGAATTGGTGTGGGTCGATAGTGGCTAAGAGGCTGGCTTTGATGTGCTGCTGGACCAGCTTCTCAAAGCACTTCATAATGACTGGGGTTAGTGCAACAGGACGGTAGTCGTTGAGATCACGGATGACTGGTTTCTTTGGCAGTGGGATTATTGTTGCGGATTTCAGGCAGGATGGGATGATGGCTTTGGACAGGGACAGGTTGAAGATCTTCGTGAAGACCACTGAGAGCTGGTCTGCACATTCTTTCAACACCCTTCCCGTCACTCCATCCGGGCCTGCAGCCTTCCTTGTGTTGACAGCCCTGAGCACACGCCTCACCTCATGCTCCTGTACCGTGAGCGTGTGGCTGTTGAAGGCAGGTGTAGATGGTGTAACTAACTTTGCCGCTCTCACCTCAAAGCGGGCAAAGAAGCCATTAAGTTCCTCTGCCATCGAGGCGTTTGCATCAGCGATCTTGTATTTGCTGGTTTTGTAATTTGTGAGGTGCTGGATTCCCTGCCAAAGTCGTCGTGGGTCCTTGTGGGTGAAGTGGTCCTCAATCTCCTCAAAGAGGTAGATAGTAGTTCAGCACTGCTCTCTGGTTGTGGTAGGTTGATTTAGTTGTCTGATAACAGCTGGGAAGAAACTGTCTCTATATCCGGAGGCGTGCTTTAGATTTATGGTTAATAGTTCCGCTTTAATCTGCAAATAGAAATATTTTCCTAAATTTTTCTAGTGATCTTAGAGAGGGGTATAAAATAGTGAGAGGAATAGATCGGGTAGATGTACAGTCTCTTGCCCAGAGTAGGGAAATCGTGAACCAGAGGACATAGGTTTAAGGTGAAGGGGTAAAGATTTAATAGGAATCTGAGGGGTAACTTTCCCACTCAAAGGGCGGTGGGTGTATGGAACGAGCTGCCAGAGGAGGTAGTAGAGGCAGGGACTATCGCAACATTTAAGAAGCCATTAGATAGGTATATGGATAGGACAGGTTTAGAGGGATATGGGCCAAACGCAGGCAAGTGGGACTAGTGTAGATGGGGCATGTTCATATCATATCATATCATATCATATATATACAGCCGGAAACAGGCCTTTTCGGCCCTCCAAGTCCGTGCCGCCCAGTGATCCCCGTACATTAACACTATCCTACACCCACTAGGGACAATTTTTACATTTACCCAGCCAATTAACCTACATACCTGTACGTCTTTGGAGTGTGGGAGGAAACCGAAGATCTCGGAGAAAACCCACGCAGGTCACGGGGAGAACGTACAAACTCCTTACAGTGCAGCACCCGTAGTCAGGATCGAACCTGAGTCTCCGGCGCTGCATTCTCTGTAAAGCAGCAACTCTACCGCTGCGCCACCGTGCCGCCCTAATGTTGATTGGTGTGGGCAAGTTGGGCCGAAGGCCCTGTTTCTACACTGTACGACTCGATGACTCTATGACTACGTTAGATTACCACAAAAAAGTAACCCACTAAAACATTGGAAATTGAACACAGAGTATCTTCAACCTGAAATACTAACTTTGAGGTTTCTCTTCCCACATTTGCAGAGTGGCCTGCTGAGTATTTTATGCTTTTTGTGCTTTTATCTTAAAATGAAGGAAGAGTAGGTTGTAAGAACCTCACCCATGGTCCACCATTCAATAGAATCAAAGTTAATTCTTTATTTATCACCACATTCTTATTCTAACAGCATATTGCTTGATTCTCTTAGTATCCAAAAATCTATTAACTTCCATCTTGAATATGCTTAGCAATGGAGCACATCATTCTTAAGAAGATGGTTAAAAGATTCACTGCCATTAGTTTAGTTTAGTGTTACAGCGCGTAAACAGGCCCTTCGGCCCACCGAGTCTGCGCCGGCCAGCGATCCCCGCACACTAACATTATCCTACACACACAAGGAACAATTTATAATTATACCAAGCCAATTAACCTACAAACTTATACAACCTTTGTAGCATGGGAGGAAACCAGGGCTCAATAGACGAAGAAATATCTGCTCTTCTCAGTATAGAAGTTGTGAATGTTATGTTACGGTCGTACAAAACATTAATGAGGCCTCACTTGGAGTATTGTGTTCAGTTTTGGTCGCCACGCGAGAGGCAAGATGTAATAAGCTGGAAGGTGTGTCAGAAGATGAGTTCCATGGATACCCAGCCTCTGATCAGTATTTGGAGTCAGGCTATTGATCTGACCATCTCAGCAGAGTTTCTAATCACTGACGATCCAGGGGATATTGATGCTGCACTTCCACAGAAAGCCTGTTGTGCAGTCACATGTGGCACTGTGGCGCAGAGGTAGATTTGCTGCCTTATAGCGCCAGAGACCCAGGTTTAATCCTGACCATGGGTGGTGTGTTTTGCAAAGTTTGCGTTAAGATAGTGCTAAGTGCGGGGATCGCTGGTCGACGCGGACTCGGTGGGCCGAAGGGCCTGTTTCCGCGCTGTATCTCTAAACTAAACTGAACTAATATTAAACTTAAGTTGATACGCCCTGATAAATCTCTGATAATTTGAAAGAACTCCAGATGTTACACCAATAGCCAGACAAAATTCATCAACAACTAACCTATAATTAGATAATGATCCTATTAACGTGGAGGCTGAATCATTTTATGTGCTAATGAGTGACTGCTTACTTGCCCAGGGTGAGGAGACGTAATTAGCTGGAATATCAAAGTTACAACGTTGAAATTTTAGTTTAAGTTTTAGAGATACAGCGCGGAAACAGGCCCTTCGGCCCACCGAGTCCGCACCAACCAGCGATCCCCACACACTAACATTATCCTACACATACTAGGGACAATTTATAATTTTAACAAGTCCATTAACCTACAAACCTGTACGTCTTTGGAGTGTGGGAGGAAACGAGAAAACCCTCGCAGATCACGGGGAGAACGGACAAACTCCGTTCAGCCAGCACCTGTATCTCTAAATTAAGGCACAACTGCTCTGCCCTGCTGGCAGTGATCAGTTGTATCTCAGCCCAGTTTTATTTGTATTTACCCCTCCCTTAATACCCAGGTGTATTGTTTATATGTTGAGCCATTTACACTTGTCAATAAATGTCACCTTGCAACAAAGACTATAATAGAAAACATGTTCCTGAAAAAAACCAAATACAGACTTAAGTATTGCCATAAGGGATGGAAGGAATTGGGCGGGACAGGCTTAATTGTCTTTTAATGGCTATGTATTGAGCTGGGCAGCAAATGTTATGGCATTGTGAACACCTATTCTTTGCACGCATCTGGTGCGTAGGCAACATAAACCAAAGAGCCTTCTGATCAGGAAATTAAACTTTAGATGCTGCAATAGTTTCTTAAAGGCCTGGAGAGTACAAATGAGAAATAAGTTCCTTCTGACCACAGTGTGGCTTGGCAAAAGACACAAGGGGCAGAATTAGGCCATTCGGCCCATCGAGTCTGCTCCGCCATTAGATTATGGCTGATCTATTTTTTCCTCTCAAACCTATTCTCCTGACTTCTTCCCCGTAATCTTTGACACCCTTACTAATCAAGAACCTATCAATCTTTGCTTTGAAAATACCCAACGACTTGGCCTCCACAGCCGTCTGTGGCAATGGATTCCACTCTTTACCAAGTAAAGAGGGTACATTATTCACCCTCTGTCTCAAGTATTTCCACCTCATCTCCATTTAAAATGTACACTTTTTTATCCCAATGATGTGCCCCCTGGTCCTAGAGTCACTCTCTACCAGAAACATCCTCTCCGCATCTACTCTATCTAGGCCTTTCATTATTCAGTATTCTTCCAAACAGCAGCGGGTACAGGCCTAAAGCTGCCAAAAGTTCAACAATCTTTAGCAATCTGTGGTGTATCAATTATATCTCAATTAAATAACACAAACCACAATCAAATTCAGTACATTTCAGTTTAGTTTATTCTCTTTAAGTTCAGTTTAGCTTTGTTTTGGCAAAAGCTTTTCACTGTACCTCGGTGCAAGTGACAATAAGCTCGGCACATGTGACAATAAACTGAACTGAACTTAACGTTTCTAATTTGGGACAGAAGGAAAATTGCAGCTGCATTTACTTCAGAGAAAATGTGATGAATGGCTGAGGTAAAATAATTAGCTGCAATGAGGCAGAATATTTTCTTCACAAAATGCAAGCAACCGCTTCAGATTTTGCTGCATCTTACCTGATTTTATTCGGAGTGGAATCATCAGGATCAGTCACATTAAATTTCACCAGGTCAGAATCTATTTTCTGACCTTCGTATAGTTGGATTGTCACTTCTGAAGGGTGGATCGCAGGTGGGCCATTGGTATCGTGCACCATGATGGTGACATAGATACTGTCTGGTGCTGGTGTTTCTTTGTTGACTGTGTCTGAACATATATAAAGTGGCTCCTCATTTTCAACAGTGACCTTCAGATGTCTCCTTGGACTATCTTGAACATTTAAACGCTGCAAATTTAAAAAAATAAGCGTGGGGCAACATTAATTTGTTTTATAAAAGTCATCCTATTCGAATGTAAAGTCAATATTAGCCACTCTCTGGCTTGCAACATTAATGAGACTGCTCAAACGGATTAGTTTAGTTAAGCTGGGTTTAGTTTAGTTTAGAGATACAACGCAGAAACAGGCCCTTCGGCCCACCGAGTCAGCGCCAACCAGCGATCCCCGCACACTAACACTAATCCTATACACACTCAGGACAATTTACATTAATACCAAGCCAATTAACTTACAAGCCTGTATGTCTTTGGAGTGTGGGAGGAAACCAAAGATCTCGATGAAAAACCGCGCAGGTCACGGGGAGAACGTACAAACTCCGTACTGACAGTCAGGATCAAACCCGGGTCCCTACCACTGCGCCACCGTGCTGCCCAAGCAAATAGCAAAGCAAACAAAAAGAAATGATGGCCCTGGTTTCTTTTCCCCCAATAATAAATATCGTCCAATATTGCAGAGCAGACTGGTCTTCAAACTAACATCAAAAACACTTCACTAATTCTAATTCAAGCCAGTGGCTTCTGCACTATCCAAATTAGAGCCTAAATTTAGAACATAAATACATTGGGTAAATCCTTCATAAAGCAGCCAGTTCAACAAACTATTGCATTAAATTCCGAAGTGTTTGCTGTGATTTAAGTGTACCACTCTGGCTGAGGCAGATTCAAATCCCATTCCAGAGGGCGAAGCATATTATTTTGGCTGATACACCAGTCTAGTATCAATGGAGCACTGCACTGTTTTGGGCCAGAACAAAGAGGGGCCATTGGGGACTACATTGAGCACTTTGTAACCTTGGCGGCGACCTAAACGTGGCAACTCTTTGCATACTTAGTGTATGGTACACAAAACAAAGAATTTCACTGGGACATGTCACCTGTGATATTAAAGAATCAATCTATGAATGAGTTCCTCCAACGGTTTGTTTTTTGCTCCAGATTCCATCATCTGCAGTCTTGTGTCAACAAGAGTTTTCTACCTAAGGCAACACAAAATGCTGGAGTGACTCAGTGAGTCAGGCAGCATCTCTGGAGAGAAGGAAAGAGGGAAGTTTTCTACCTCTTGTCCTAACCTGGATTTATCCATCAACCAACAACTTGAAAGAGATTTCCATTAATTATTGCATTGCTGATACTGATTTCAGCAAAAATAAGAACATTAACTTCTTATCCACAGTGGTAAATATTGAGGTAGGAACTGCAGATGCTGGTTTAAACCGAAGATAGACACAAAATGCTGGAGTAACTCAGCAGGACAGGCAGCATCTCTGGAGAGAAGGAATGGGTGACATTTCGGGGCAAGAAGAAGGGTCTCGACCCGAAACATCGGTCTGAAGAAGGGTCTCGACACGAAACGTCACCCATTCCTTCTCTCCAGAGATGCTGCCAGTCCTGCTGAGTTACTCCAGCATTTTGTGTCCATTTTTGTGATAAATATTGAAATGGATCAGAGTCAATTCAAAAGTCAAATGAATGGAATTTGCTATATCAGGTGTCGGTGGTTTAAAGCCAAGGGGCCATGTACAACTCTGAACAACTGTGCCATTATATCATGTTAACACAAGGACACAATTGGCTGCAGATGTTGGAATCTGGATGGGTTGATCCAAATTGCTGGAGAGGTTCCTGTCATTTTTGGGTTTTGGCATAACATTTTGGCATTAACCGATTACCTTGACTAGTGATAGAACGCCATCATTTGTTTCTGCATCTGTTTCAATCTTGTAATTCCCATTTTCATTTCCTTCTCTTATTTTATAGACGGCTCTCCACGCTGATGTATGTGGAACGTCGACGCCAGTAACGCTCATGCGCAGAATAATTACGTGCTCATCGTTTTTATACACTTTACCTAAAAACTGAAGGTTTCAAGATAAATTTGTTCATAACATCACGGCTCATAAACATCAAAAGGAAAATTCTTATGGTTGATAACAAACCAAGTCATATTTAAGACTAGATCATTTAAGGGCCAATAGAACATAAGAAATCGGGGAAGGAGGAAACCATTTGCACATTTCTGCCACTTCAACCATTTAATAAACTAATATCTTCACTTTAGCTGTTTTCCTTCACTTCCACTTACTTATATAGTAAGGTTATGTTAATTATACCCAGCCAATTAACCTACATACGTACAGGTATGTAGGTTAATTGGCTGGGTAAATGTAAAAATTGTCCCTAGTGGGTTTAGGATAGTGTTAATGTACGGGGATCGCTGGGCGGCACGGACTTGGAGGGCCGAAAAGGCCTGTTTCCGGCTGTATATATATGATATGATATGATATGATAAGTTTTGGAAGGTGACAACTTTCCCGTCCACCATTTCCATAGCTGCATTCTTCAAGCCCTTGGATTCTTGGCTGTCACATCCTGGGTAAGTTTTGCCATTCAATTTGATTAATTTTTCCAATATTTTCTATCGCTTTCAGGGCAGCACAGTGGCGCTACAGTAGAGTTGCTGAGAAAGTGGGATAACGGATATTATTGGGTGTGAATGGATGAGCAATGGTCAGTGTGGACTTCGTGGGCCGTGAGGTCTGTATCCATGCTGTATCTCTAAACTAAACTAATTTCTTTCATCCAAATTCTTCAGGGCACATCTTGAAGGCTCAGAGGAAATTATCTTCCAAATATTTACATGAAATCTCTTTTTGAAAAAAGTCATTTTATGTACAATTACTTGTCCATTCTGAGAACATACAAAGCTGACAATAGAACATAGAACAGTACAGCACAGATACAGGCCCTTTGGCCCACAATGTACACTAGTGTTAAGGGTCAAGGGGAGAAGGCAGGAGAATGGGGTTAGGAGGAAGAGATAGATCAGCCATGATTGACTGGCGGAGTAGACTTGATGGGCCGAATGGCCAAATTCTGCTCCTGTCACTTATGACCTTATGCCGAACATGATGCCAAGCTAAACTAATTTGCAATGCCTGCAATGAATCCATATCCCACCACTCCCTGCATATCCATGTCTCTATCTGAAAGATTCAAATGCCACTATTTTCTCTGCCTCCACCATTACCATTCCAGGCACACATCATTCTTGGTGTGAAATCTTGCCCCTGCTCATCTCCTTTAAACTTTGCTCCCCTCACCTTGAACGTATCCTTTCCAGTGTTTGACAGTTCCACCCTGGGAAAAAGGTACTGACTATCTACTGACTCATTAATTACAACTTGTAACTTCGGAAATTCGTTTCACAAACATTCCTTTCAGATTGCAGATAATTTGCAACTCAATGGCTCTGCCTTTTATGGGACCCTGTAGCAAGCTGAGACAGAGAAATTCATGAAATAGTTTTCAGGAGCAAAGTGGACATACTTTTGTTAAAAATAGGGAGCGATTTAAAACGTATAAATATTCAGAAAAATCAAACATTCCTTCAATTATGCAGTTCTAGCCTTTTTCAAATGGACTGACCATTTGGTCCAACAAGATCAAATTGCACTAAGACCAGTAATTTGCAATATGGCGCACACTGGTTTGGAAATACAGTTGAGCACATTCAACCAAACCAGACCAAGAACAAAATAAAATCTATTCTACTTTGAACTATTCTGTATGATGTATCTTTCACATTGAAGTCTGGCTCAGCCAGTGGCACCTGGGAATAGACTGGGTGACAACCAAGAATAGTTTGGTGACTACTGGAGAGACAGTTGATGGCACGGAAAGACGGACAGGATGGGTTGGCACCCCTCAGTCTGTGTCTTTCGTGAGAAAGAAACCCAATAAGCTACAGAAAGGCTTTATGCCGTCAGGCAAGAATGAAATGCTTGGAGAAGGAGAAAGAGGTGAGACGCAGGAGGAGCCCAGCCAGGACTCACCCCACAGAGCTCAGTCCATCCACGCACCAGAGTCTCCCAACCCTTGCAGAGTGGTTATTAAGAGGGCTGATCCATGGGCGGTTGCTGCTGGGACGCAAGTCGGGGCCTGATCAACCCCGGCTGGGTCGCCTGGGCGTGGGTGTCTGATGTCGTGAGACCCGAAACACCCCATGACCCCAGGTCACATCACTGAGGATGCGTCCCAGCGCATCCAGAAGATGTATCTTTCACATTGTTGCAATTTAAAACAACTGAAAGTTAAAGACATTTTTCTTCTTGAGCCACTTATACTTGAAACACCCAGTGACGTTGAGGTACACAACTGAAGATGTGTCTGAATGGTAGCAACATCACTTAGTGGTCACCCCCAAGAACAACACCAGTCAATTGTAGTGCAAACCTTAGGGATTGTAACATCTAGTCCTACTAATCAATCATTCTACACGCGAACAATACTTTTCTTTTGTGTAGGAAGGAACTGCAGATGCTGGATTAAACCGAAACATCGCTCATTCCTTCTCTCCAGAGATCTATGTGCCCGGCTGAGTTACTCCAGCATTACTCCAGCATTACTCCAGCATTACTCCAGCATTACTCCAGCATTTATCTATCTAAACTTTTATTTTCATTGAAATTCGTGCACAGGAGTTATTGTCCATGAACCCAGTAATTATTTATCTATGGTACTTAAATCATACAATTTTATTTCAGAATAATTGTTGAAAAATTAATCAGAAAATTAAAAGAAAATCAACAAAACTATTGTTTTATTGATATGATTCTGTGCTTTCTAATCCAGTGAATTTAAACCGTTTAAAAATACAGGCACCTCGTATTTTGCGCATATTTAATATGTGAGTTTTGGAAAAAAAATATTGTTTTATTAATGCGATTTTGTACTTTTCAATCCAATGAATTCAATCCTTTTTAAAAGTACAGACGCCTCTCGTTTGTCGTGTGTTTGATTTATGTGTTTTTGAAATAACAAGCTTATTCATTTTGAAATAATAAGCTTGATTTATACGCTGGGATTTTTGGAATAACACCCTTTTCACACAAAGCGTGGTGGGTGCGTGGAACAAGCTGCCAGAGGAGGTAGTTAAGGCAAGAACTAACCCAATATTTAAAAAACAGTTGGACAGGTACATAAATAGGACAGGTTTGGAGGGATATGGAGAAAGCACAGGCAGGTGGAACGAGTGTAGCTGGGGACATGTTGGCCGGTGTGTGTGTTGGGCTGAAGGGCCTGTTTCTATGCTCTATCATTCTATGACTCTATGACTAACACTCTAATAATGCGCTCAAATTTACACCTGACAGCGTAGTCAAGTATATGTTTAATTTACGAGCTATTGAATTACACGCTGCTTTTCGACCAGGTAACTCCCGCATAACAGGTGAGCTGAACGCACACCTTGTCTGAGAAAAGCAAGTTAATGACTTTATCCTGAAATGTCGACTATCCCTTTGTGTCCCCAGAGGCTTCCTGACCTTTAGCTTCCTTGAGCAGCTTGCCTTTTGCTCAATGTTATCAATATATTTTAGTCCCAGTCACGGTGGAGCAACTAGACACATGAAACAAAATGAGACTTACATTGCCCGCTCTCTTAAAAACAGGCCGGTTGTTGTTAACAGCCGCGACATTAACCTGCACTGTTGTAGTGCTGCTGAGAATAACATCACCACTGTCTCTTGCTTTCACAACCAGGCCGTAAGATTTCTCCTCCTGAAAAAAAGAAAATATGTCCAAATTAAACCAAAAGGTTTTATGTTTGGAAGAATAGATACTTAAAAACTATGCTCAACCTACCAACGCAAGGAAGAGAAAAGATAAGAAACAAAACTTTCGATAATTGATTAGTACGCGGGGGTCAGGGTTATGGTGAGAAGGCAGGAGAATGGGGTTGGGAAGGAAAGAAAGATCAGCCATGACTGAATTGACTTGATAGGCCGAATGGCCTAACTCTGCTTCTGCAACTTATGGACATTTGAACTTATGAGTAAGTTGATATCAAGCACAGAGCTATGAGGCTAGGACATCATTTGAGTCAGCCTTAGGACGGCTAGGCTAACCTCATTAGTGTATTACTTCATCAAATAAAGCATTTTGTGACCAAATTCCTGACATGGTCTGAATAGTTGAACTTAGATAAAAACAACTGTGTATTAAATTTATTTGCAGGTGGTAGTACAGGTCAGCTAGAATTTTAGAACCCGTCCACTGTACATATAGCCCACTAATAAATAAATGCATGGTATGAAAATAGACATTCAGTATTGTTATTTACCAGAGAACTTGTACTGAATTTTTTGATCTACCAAATAATTTTGAGCACATCTGTCAAAATACAGAGCACAACATCACCCTCTGTAGGCAGACTGCACAACTGCATGCTGGCAGAATTTCATTGGAATAGAGGTCATTTATGATCGCAATACATCAACCCAAACTACTATTAAAACACAAATTACGTGCTCGATCAAGAAAACCAAGCCCAATGCCAAAGTAGTATGTAAACTGCCTATAGATACTAGGAAGGAAAATGCAATGCCAGCATTTATTTCAAGAGGGCGAAATTCAAAAATGGGGATGTAATGCTGAGGCTCTTCGATAAGGCGCTGGTCAGACCACTTTTGGAATATTGTGAGCAATTTTGGGCGCCATATCTGAGAAAGGATGAGCTGGCTCTGGAGAGAGCCCAGAGGAGGTTCACAAGAATGATCCCAGGAATGAGTGGGTTACCATATGATGAGCATTTGTCCGCACTGGGCCTGTACTTCCTGGAGTTTGGAAGGATGAAACTTACCGAATAGTGAAAGGCCTGAATAGATTGGATGTGGTGTTTCCACTAGTGGGTAGTGTCCAGGACTAGAGATCATAGCCTCAGAATTAAAGGATGTTCCTTTAGGAAGGAGATGTGAAGGAATGTCTTTAGTCAGAGGGTGGTGAATCTATGGAATTCTTTGCCACAGAAGGCTGTGGAGGCCAAGTCAATGGATATTTTTAAGGCAGAGATAGATAGATTATTGATTAGTACGGGTGTCAGGTGTTATGGGGAGAAGGCAGGAGAATGGGGTTGGGAGGGAGAGATAGATCAGCCATAATTGAATGGCAGAGTCGACTTGATGGGCCGAATGGCCTAATTCTTCTCCTATCACTTATGACCTATGCACACTTATGCTTTTGGACAATAACTAACTCCATATGCAATAATAAGCTGTTTACATGTTAACAAGCACACAACAAACTTATCTGTAGACACCAGTATAACATTGGTGTTATCAAGTGGGCAGCTCCCTTCACTGGGATTTCATTGAGTTAGCCCCCATGACACCTCGGGAAGGCTCAACAGTTAGTTCTGGCATCCCAGAACCACCCCCCTCAATACCTGCTCTCACGATGTAATTCAAAAGGGTGAATTTTACATTTCCTGTAGAAAGTTATCATACAATATTAACACAGAAACTGGAAAGAACATTTGAGTATTGGTATACCTGATAATTTAGACATCTTGTACAACTTATCACTCCAGTTGAATGGTTGATATGAAAATTCTTTGAGGATTTCTGAGCAATCAGTGAGTATGAAATAAGTGAGTTAGGATGGTTTATCTCATCTGCATCTGTGGCAAAGACTCTGTAAAATTCTTTATCTAAACAGAACAGAATATATTTTAAAAATTATTTACTTGTCAAATCATATTCCGTGCTATTATATCTTTGAGCATCAAAAGAATTTCAGGTAATTTATTTTGATGTTTACATGTTTCATTGATCTCTCTTGAATCCTCTTTGTCATAAAGTTGCACTTTTAACATTGCTTAAGAAAAGTTATTCGCTGTTCACACTAGATATTACTGCATCATGTCTGTGTGTAAATGAGTTACATAGAAACATAGAAAATAGGTGCAGGAGTAGGCCATTCGGCCCTTCGAGCCTGCACCGCCATTTAATATGATCATGGCTGATCATCCAACTCAGTATCCTGTACCTGCCTTCTTTCCATACCCCGTGATCCCTTTAGCCACAAGGGCCACATCTAACTCCCTCTTAAATATAGCCAATGAACTGGCCTCAACTACCTTCTGTGGCAGAGAATTACACAGATTCACCACTCTGTGTGAAAAATAACTTTCTCATCTCGGTCCTAAAAGACTTCCCCCTTATCCTTAAACTGTGACCCCTTGTTCTGGACTTCCCCAAACATCGGGAACAATCTTCCTGCATCTAGTCTGTCCAACCCCTTAAGATTTTTGTAAGTTTCTACAAGATCCCCCCTTAATCTTCTAAATTCCAGCGAGTACAAGCCGAGTCTATCCAGTCTTTCTTCATATGAAAGTCCTGCCATCCCAGGAATCAATCTGGTATAGTCTTTCCACTGGCTGGTTAGTACGTGACAATAGCTTTTCACTGTACCTCAGTACACATGACAATAAACTAAACCGAACTGAAACTGAACTGAACTAAACTAAGATACTGTACAGAAGGGCAGAATAACTCGTTATCATCTACCCCACAGCCAACAATGGACCATTGTGGACTCCACATTTCCTTGATCATCGTTACTTTTTGCCAATCTTTCATTCATTTGCCCCATGTACCGTCTATATCTCTCGTTTCCCTTTCCCCTGACTATCAGACTGAAGAAGGGTCTCGACCTGAAATGTCACCTATTCCTTTTCTCCAGAGATGCTGCCTGACCCCCTTGAGTTACTCCAGCTTTTTGTGTCTATCTTTGGTTTAAACCAGCATCTGCAGTTCCTTCCTACACAGTAAAATCTTAATAATCAATCTCTACATCAAATGATCATCTCATTCATTTCATATTTTAATTTAAATATTTTAGACAATATTTTTATTGAGGTTAATAAATCCAAAAGCAAAAATGCTGGAATTCCTATAAAATAGAAAATACTATAAAATCTCAGCAAATCAGGTCAAATCTGCAGGGAGAAAAAAGGAGGGTTTGTATTACAGGATGGTGATCGATCATTAGCAGTGAACACACTTGGTGTTTCTCTTTTGATGAAAACCAGACATTCCGAATACAAAAATGTATCCCTCTACCATCAGCAGAACCAGTCTGAAGAAGGGTCTCGACCCGAATTGTCACCTAATCCTTTTCTCTAGAGATGCTGCCTGACCCGCTGAGTTACTCCAGCTTTTTATGTCTATCTACCTGTTTTTATGTCTATCTACCTATCTGGCTACCGGTTATCTTCTGCATAAACAAATAATACTTAGTGTTTATCCCAATCCATGCAAATTTCACAGTACAACATTTTTTTCATGTTTTGAGCTGCAACAAAATTCAGACACATGCCACCCTATGCTCATCACATTTGTCTGCATTTTGCCCTTAGCCCTCTATGTCTTTCCTATCTAGGTACCACACTCAGTGTCTTTTAAATGTTGCATTAGTATCTGCCTCCTTGTCTTCCTCCGGCAGCTCATTCCAAATATTCATCACCTCCTCTGTGAAAAAGGTATCCCTGCAATCCCGTTTAAAATTCTGTCATTTCACCATAAACCTATGCCCTTTTATTTTAGATCCCCCTGCCTGGGAAAATAAAGATTCTGACTATCTATCCTATCTATGATCCTCATAATTTTCTAAACCTCCATGAAGCCATCCCTGAACCTCCTGCATTAGTGAGAGTAAACTAGTCTGTCCTGTCCCACCTTATAAATAAGATTTAACTCTTTGGGCTAAAGGAATCAAGAGATATGGGGAAAAAGCAGGAACGGGGTACTGATTTTAGATGATCAGCCACGATCACATTGAATGGCGGTGCTGGCTCGAAGGGCCGAATGGCCTACTCCTGCACCTATTTTTCTATGTTTCAATGTTTCTATAACTATCGCACTACATTCCAAGTAACTGTTTGATGAATCTTTCCTGCATTCTCTCTCATGCTTCTACATCCTTCCTCTAATATGACGACCAGAACTGTACACAGTATTTTAAATCCAATCAAACCAACGATTTGTACAACACCAACAAGACGTTCTACTCTTATGCTCACTGCCTCAGCCTATGAAGGTAATTTGTGTTAGTGACCCTTAAACTATTCCCAAAGTAATATTTACAGAAATTGATGCATCATACTGAGGAATATTGGTAATTAATTCTGCAGCTTGGAAATTATATTTATTACAACATCTAACATATCTGTGTGACATTCCTCTGAATATAGTGGAGAAAATGACTAACAATGTTAATAAAAAGTTAAAACACATTAGATGCACAGAGTCTCTTGCCCAGAGTAGGTGAATCAAGGACCAGAGGACATAGATTTAAGGTGAACAGGAAAAGACTTAATAGGAATCTGAGGGGTAACTTTTTCACACAAAGGGTGGTGGGTGTATGGAACAAGCTGCCAGAGGAGGTAGTTGAGGCAGAGACTATCCCAACATTTAAGAAACAGTTAGACAGGTACATTGATAGGACAGGATTGGAGGGATATGGACCAAATCCAGGCAGGTGGGACTCGTGTAGCTGGAACAGGTTGGCCGGTGTGGGCAAGTTGGGCCGAAAGGCCTGTTTCCACACTGTATTATTCTATGACTCTCCAAGCAAACCAAATGCCTCCCTTACTATCCTTTCCATTTGCGTTGCGCACTAAACTCTGGACTTGCACCTCAAGGTCTCTCAGTAAATCAATACTCCTAACGTCCCTGACAGTTTTTCTACCAGAATTTCACCTCCCCAAGGGCATTACTCACAGTTCTCTAGATTAAATTTTATTGCCTTTCTAGCTGATCAATGTCTCGCTGTATCTTCAGATAACATTCTTTGTTATCTACAACTTCACCAATACACCCATCCAAACTATTCATCAATAGTTTGGACCAGAACGTAGGGAGAAATGATTAATGATGTTTGAACTTGATACAACAATTACTCCTGTGGTTGACAGTGAGGAGAAAACCTTTAGACTCAAGGTAGATGTAGATTGGTTTGTTCAGTTGGGTAGAAAAGAGCAAGTGGAATATAACTCAGAGAAGTGTAAGATAATGCATTTTTAGAGGTGCGGGAGAACTCTCTGTCTGAGGTAGAATTCTGACCCATGATTGCTCAAACTGGAAAAGGATCATTCACAATGATATTGAAAACCTTGTCCATGCACCAGAAATGTACATGACTTACGTAGCGTTAATTGAATCTATTTAGTTGATGGTTGATCTCATCCATGCCAGCAGAGGTCATGGTGCTCTTTGGGATCTATCTTGTGTCACTGTTTCTAACCGTAGAAGATGGTTTGGTTGATCGTGCAAGGGCCGTGCTTGCAGGCTTGAAGAAAATAAACTTCATCGAGGATGCAACACATTTCTCAGCATCATAAAATGGTGCAGGGAACACACAGAATCCCAGTGTAATTGGCAAAAGAAGCACACCCATCAAAAGCTCCCTCCGTGCAAAAGTGCACAGTTCCCCCATTGACCACCAATCACCTCTGAATCCACGCACAGAATCGGAGAGAAAAGCAACGTCTTTGCTGAGGGACTGCCAAAAGGAAGAGAAAGATTAGGGGAGAAACAAGGGACTGTCGAACCAGGTTTACAAAAAAAGACACAAAGTGCTAGAGAAAGTCAGCAGGTTAAGCAGCATCTCTGGAGAAAATGGATAGGTGACACTTTGGGTCAGAACTCTTCTTCAGATTGATGGATCAGGGGACTTGGAAAATATCAGAGGCCTTCTGAAAGTCTAAAACATCAACCATCAATTGATTCACACTTACCTAATCTGACAGTGCAACCTAAGAGAAATGTAAAAGGATTTGTTAAACGTAATTTCCCATTTTATAATGTAAAGGACTATTGAAAATAGTGAATGGAACCAATGTGAACATAAACTGGAAAATTATGGTTAACACATCCTTTTACATTTCTTTTAGATTGCTCTATCAGATTAGGTAAGCGTGAATCAAATGATGGGTTGGTTTTTTAGACTTTCAGAAGGCCTCTGATAAGTGCCGTCCAAGAGATTATTAACCCAATCAGAACACACAGTATTGACAGTTATATATATATATTGAATGGATCGAGGATTGATTAAATGGACAGCAAGTAGTAGCAATAAATGGGGCATCTTCAGGTTGGAAGGCTGTGGTCAGTTGATCAAGCCCCAACTGTTCACAATCTCTATTAATAATGTAGATTAAGGGATCATATAGTTCTTTGAAATGTAACCTGATTTAATATCAATCAATCTGTTGAAATTTAATCCATTGTGTCCACCCTGTTAAATATTTTACACATGTCTAACTTAATCTTCATAAATTTACTACTTTTACCATTGAAACTATTTAAAAGAAAATAGTGCGTGGGATTTTTTTTGCTAGAATGCAGTATCTTTTTTTAATTTGCGGCACCATTGTAGAACACACTTTAACTGGTAGGCACATTTAATTCAATTGTATCTTCACCAATTGTATCTTCACCCAACACTGAACCTTGTAAATTATCAGAGCCATTTCTTGGTGGATCATCATTTCAACGACTCTCCAGCGAGCTAAAGAAATCTGAGCTGCAAGAAAGGTGTGATCAGTGAGAACCCTGTTTCCCTGTAGCTTCTGAGAACTTGTTCCGTACTGTCCGTCCCGGGGAAATTTCTTTCACCCGTCTGTGGAGGGTAGCTTGGAGAAGGAGACACAATATGGTGGAGTAACTCAGCAGATCAGGCAGTAATTTGTGTCTTTTGTAAACCAGCATTTGCGGTTCCTTGCTTCTGAAGTTAGTTTGGAGTTGATTTAGGAATGTAAATGTAAGATACTTTAAAACAAGGTGCTGTGTTGGAATTATATTGGTGCACTTTTTCCAATACTGTAGTCCTTTACATTATTCTATCTACATTAGTCCAGTGGTACTTTCCACTTAAAAATTACAGCTTATGGAATTTTCCTCTTATGTCTTTGGTCCAATTTCTTCTGTCAAAGAGTGAACTCAAAACCACTTACCCTTAGGAGTATTTTCTGGTATTTCTACTTTATACACAGATTGATTGAAGACTGGTGGATTATCATTGATGTCTTTCACTTTAACATGATACTTCAGAACTTGATCTACTTCCACAGAAGATTCTGCATTGAAAGCATGAATATTTACCTGAATAGACAAAAATAATGGGCAATAAATAAGCGTTGAGGTAAGTCAGATGTAATGAAATCAAAATTTAAATGTATCCTGCTTTGAATTTTATTCGGTCTCGTCAGTCAAAACATCTACAACAGAATTTATTGTCATCCTTATTGATCAAAACCTGAGTGGTTCGTCAGGCCATTGAATATGTCCATTAATTATGAACCAAATTGCCACCAGGCTAGAGTCTTATGCCTGGAAGATGGCTTCCGAGGGAAGATTTCTCTTTCTACCCAGAGTACACATGAACCAAATGGGATTTAGTTTAGTTTAGTTTAGAGATACAGAGTGGAAACAGGCCTTTCGGCCCACCGAGTCCGCACCGACCAGCGATCCCCGCACACTAACACTATCCAACACACACTGGGCATTTTACAATTTTACCAAAGCCAATTAACCTACAAACCTGTATGTCTTTGCCATTGTGGGAGGAAACCAGAGCACCCTGAGAAAACCCATGCAGGTCACGAGGAGAACGTACAAACTCCATACAGACAGCACCAGTAGTCCGGATTGAACCCGGGTCTCTGGCGCTGTAAGGCAGTTGCTTTACCGTTGCACTACCATGCTGCCCTTACAATAATCCAGTGGTTTCATGGTCATCATTATTGATACTTTCCTCATATTTATTAATTGCATTTAATGGCATTATTTGGCTAAAAACAAAACACAAGAGGAACTCAGCAGGCCAGGCAGCATCTATGGATGGAAATGGAGAAACAAAATGTCAGCTTGCAACCCTTTTGCAGATTCAAGTCAAAAGTGTTCCGACCTGAAACATCGTCTGTCCATTTCCCTCCATAGATGCTGACTGGCCGACTGGCCCAATTCCTGTGGCGCTGTAGATGCAAGGAACCACTAAATGCTGGTTTACAAAACAAGGACACAAGGCTCTGGAGTAACTCAGCGGGTCAGGCAGCATGAGGAGTTCTCCAGTGATGCTGCCTGACCCGTTGAGTTACTCCATCGCTTTATGTCCTTCGGCACTTTGTCTTTTGGTCAAGGTTACAGAATCTGCAGACTCTAGTGTCTCCTCTAGTCATGGCTCCTAGGTTACGTTCAGTAATCTAACCACTATACCAATTTTTAAATTGGGTTTCCATATAAAATGCATGAATTGTTTGGCAGCTTCCTTTAGGTGTACACCATTCACCTGTTCACCATTCACCTGTTCACCATTCACCTGTTCACCATTCACCTGTTCACCATTCACCTGTTCACCATTCACCTGTTCACCATTCACCTGTTCACCATTCACCTGGTCACCATTCACCTGGTCACCATTCACCTGGTCACCATTCACCTGGTCACCATTCACCTGTACAGCACCCAGGAAATCCGTATTACTACTCAATGAGTTATTGGAGATATTTCCTTTGCACTAAGTTTGCCCTGTTATTTTTATTTTATTTTATTTTAGAGATACAGCGCGGAAACAGGCCCTTTGGCCCACCAGTCCACGCCGACCAGCGATCCCCGCACATTAACACTACCCTACGCACACAAGAGACAATTTTACAACAAACCAATTAACCTACAAACCTGTTTATTCCCAAAATGCTGGAGTAACTCAGCAGGTCAGGCAGCATCTCGGGAGAGAAGGCCATTCCTTCTCTCCCGAGATGCTGCCTGACCTGCTGAGTTACTCCAGCATTTTGTGAATAAATCGATTTGTACCAGCATCTGCAGTTATTTTCTTATACTACTTTAACCTACAAACCTGTGCATCTTTGCAGTGTGGGAAGAAACCGGAGCAACCGACAAAATAAAAATTATTTTGTCACAACCATTTAACAGCATGCAATTTATTAAACAAGAACAGATGAAAAAGAGTTAAACTTTACTGCAAAGTCTGGTGTTTTCTCACGATCAATTTTGCGTGAAACCATGATTGTGTCTGAATTTTTATCCAGGACAAAAAAGCCTTCAACAACTCCATTGCCACTTAGTTTGAATTTGATATTCTGTTTTTTGGTGTTGTCGTTGGATATCTGAAAAACAAAAGAGAAAAAAATCACAAATTATTCCAATGATTCCATTTCAAATCCAGTTCTCTTCCATCCACCATTAAACCATCATCATAAAAATTCAAGTCCCTCATATTTCATAGTTCAATCGATAGAAACTGATCATAACAGAGCAAGTATCCGAAAAGTCAATGCCAAATTGTGTAGTGTTTTCTCCCACTGGTCTTCCTGTCTCCTACTACATCCTATCTTTGTCCCGCCCCCTCCCCTGACATCAGTCTGAAGAAGGGTCTCGACCCCGAAACGTCACCCATTCCTTCTCTCCAGAGATGCTGAGTTACTCCAGCATTTTGTGTCTCGTATCATTTCACAAAATCATCAGGGTGGTAGGTATATGGAATGAGCTGCCAGAGGAGGTAGTTGAGGCAGGGTCTATACCAATGTTTAAGAAACAGTTAGACAGGTACATAGCCAGGATAGGTTTGGAGGGATATGAACCAAACGCGGGCAGGTGGGACTAGTGTAGCTGGGACATGTTGTCCGGTGTGGACACATTGGGCCGAAGGGCCGGCTTCCCCGCTATGTCACTCCATGACTCAAATAAAAAGAGCAACAAAATATAGAAGCTAACCATAACGAACAGAAGTTAAAAGCCTTGTGTACAATACAATAAACCCTCGCTATAACAGACCACAAGGGGGGGGGGGAATTGGTGTCTGTTATTGCCGAGTGTCCACTGTAACAAAATGAGGGGATTAAAATTGTTTAACCTTGTCCGCTGGCATAGTAAGGCAGCAACTCTACCGCAGCACCACTGCACTGCTCCAATGGTGCAGATGCATTGTGATGCACATCCAGTGACATAATTGATTGCCTTTCGTTGTTCACCCATGCACGCTAACAAGATCACATCTGAAGCTTCCAGCCACAGTTTTGTGTTTGATGTGAATTCAACCCGAGATGATTATTAATCTGGTTTAGTAGTTTAGAGATACAGCATGGAAACAGACCCTTTGACCCATCGAGTCCATGTCACCCCGCTCACACTAATTCTATGTCATCCCACTTGCTCAAACACTAGGGGCAATTTACGGAGGGCTAATTAACCTACAAACCCGCAAGTCTTTGGGATGCGGGGCGAAACTGGAGCGCCCGAGGGAAATCAACGTGGTCACAGGGACAGGGTGTTAACTCCACACAGACAGCACCCGGGGGCAGGATCGAACCAGAGTCTGGGGCGCTGTGAAACAACAGGTCTACTGTGCCACTTCTTCAGGCAAAACCGAGTTTAATCATGTAACCTTACATAATCCATCTTTGAAGCAGCTATTTTTCTTTAAGTGACTTTCTTTTTAAATTTAAATTTATTCAATCCCAAAAAAATAACTTCTGGTAAAGGACGGCTTACTTTTAGGACAGCTTTTGGAAAAGGCCCCTCGTCTTCTTCCGTGATATCGATGTTGCCCAGCACCCACATCCTCTTCTGGCGCTGCAGCAGAACCTGCTCCAAGCCCACCGCTTGATGGCAGAAGCTCTGAAATAAAATCATCATGCTCTTCAGCGTGGATATTCTCAGATCATTTCGAGAGACAAGAGAAGAGTGTTTCATTGTCATAAGCACTGACAACAGAACCGGGAAATTCGTACTTGCAGCAGCATAACAGGCCTGCAACAACAAGGCAGATAAATAACAATACACATCATAACAGACACAAGATGCTGGAGCAACTCAGCGGGACAGACAGCATCTCTGGAGAGAAGGAATGGGTGACGTTTCGGGTCGAGACCCTTCTACAGACAAAAGGTTTCGACCCAAAATGTCACCTATTCCTTTTCTCCGGAGATGCTGCCTGTCCCTGATGCTGAGTTACTTCAGCATCTTGTGTCTATCCGGTTTAAACCAGCATCTGCAGTTCCTTCCTAACAATACACATAGTTAAGTGTTACAGCGTCGGGACCTACAGTGTCCGGGCCTAATACGGGATAAGGGCGGTCCCGTACGAGACAAACCAATTTAGCCCAAAATACGGGATATCCCGACTAATACGGGACAGTATTGTGTAAACCAGCATATACACATTGATAATATATAAACAAAAATTCAATAATAACCCCAATACTTTCTACAGAAGTCCTTTTACTCTGAGGCTGTGCCCTTTGGTCCTAGTCTCTTACTTGCAGCAGCATGACAAGCCTACAACACAATATGTATTGATAATATTTAATAATTATTGATTTGAACAAGTCAAGTTTCCACAAGCAGCAGTACGATGTGGGCTCATTGGTGCCGATCGGTCTGAAGAAGGTCCCGTTCCGAAACGCCACCAGGCCATTCCTTCCGCAGATGCTGCCTGACCCACTGAGTTCCTCCAGCACTTTGTGCCTTGGACTTCCCTATTGCTGGCTGAGTGATAATCAATGAGCTGGGCACTGGGGATGTCTGTAAAGCATTGGAGTCAATATGGGATGGAAAGAAGACGAGTTGACAAATATTAGACGTCCTTTTCCCACACAAAACCCATCTGGTCTGCAGACATCACTTTCTTGGATCATTGTAAAGGGAATGGTTTACTTTGTTCCACAAGGCCACTAAATATTAATAATTCTTGTTCTTGATTACCTGCAGCCATTTATTTCTATTTCTATCTACTACACAACACATCGTGTAAGGAGTTCTGGCCTCATTGTGCTAAGCCAACAATTGACAGGGGCACCAGAATAAGTAAGGCCATGATGGGATAGACATCCCTTTAATGGTCTTAACACCCATGGCCCTCATCGTCTAGATGGTCTGAAGAAAGATTCTGACCCAAAATGGCACCTATTCCTTTTCTCCAGAGATGCTGCGGTATAAACCAACATCTGCAGTTCCTTCCTACACAAGGCATTGATGGGAACAGGATAACTGGGAGTGAAAAAGGCCACTGGGCTAACTCCAGGATACAAATCACAACTGAGTTGACCATCTCTGCTGCATGAAAATAGCATGCAATCATAAAATAATGTAGGAAGCTCCTTACTTTATTATGAACTTAAGCATAATGGTATAGAATGCTCACATACACCAGATACTTAAACCTTGCTTAGATGCCAGTGTGGGCAAGTGGACCTGTTTCCACGTTGTAAGACTCTATGACTCTATTTCTCTGCACAATGAAATACATGTGCCTTTTGTGTTGGCTTCATAATATCCTGTGGCCAAATTTTCAATCGTTACCATATGGTTATTTCCTTATTAAAATTACCACTGGGATAAATCTTACAAACAGTTATCATTTATTTCAATTCAGGGTTTGATTGTGTTCAGTACCAAATTCATAATCTTGAAACCTTCAGAAATTAGGACTGAGATGAGGAAAAACTTTTTCACCCAGAGAGTTGTGAATCTGTGGATTTCTCTACCACTGAAGGCAGTGGGAGTCCAATTCACTGGATGTTTTCAAGAGAGTTAGATTTACAGTTGAACAGTTCAACAGAGCTTTATTTGTCATTCGGTACCAAGGTACCGAACGAAACTACATAGCAGTCACAAACAAAAAAGAACACAAGACACATGACCCCAACACAAACGTCCATCACAGTGACTCCAAACACCCCCTCACTGTGATAGAGGCAACAAAACTTCCACTCTCTTCCCCACGCCCACGGACAGACAGCTCGTCCCCGACCGACCCGCACAGTCCCTGCAAGGGGATGGAAGTCCCCGCTGCCGAGTTGCACTGGGCGCCGAGACGTCTCGCGGCCGAACCGGGCGATGGAAGGCCCCGCGACCGAGCCGTGCGCAGCTAAGTCCCGCGGCTGAGCCGCACTGGGCGATGTTAGGCCCCGCGGCCGAGCCGCACCGGGCGATGGAAGGCCCCACGGCCAAGCCGCACCGGGCGATGTTAAGTCCAGCGGCCGAGCCGCACCAGCGATGAAAAGTCCCGCGGCCGAGCCGCGCCGGGCGATGTTAGGCCCCGCAGCCCGGGCACTGTTAAGTCCAGCGGCCGAGCCGCACCGGCTCTTAGGACTGAAGGAATCAAGGGAAATGGGGAGAAAGGAGAAACGGGGTACTGATTTTGGATGATCAGCGGTGATCATATTGAATGGCGATGCTGGCTCGAAGGGCCGAATGGCCTACTTCTGCGCCTACTCCTGCGGCTGCAGGAGACTCCCCAGGGACACAGAGGTGGTCACAGAGCCTGCAGGCTTCCTGGATGTGGGGAGGGTGGGGGGGGGTTCCTATATGCGTGCAGGACTTTGGACTGTTTGTGTTTTTTAAATTTATTTTAAACCTGTGGCGACTGTGCATTTGTAGTTGTGCAAAAGAGTTCAACTGTACAGTCCTTACTTAGCAACAAGGAACCATTAGAAACATAGAAACATAGAAAATAGGTGCAGGAGTAGGCCATTTGGCCCTTCGAGCCTGCACCGCCATTCAATATGATCATGGCTGATCATCCAACTCAGTATCCCGTACTTGCCTTCTCTCCATACAAGGGCCACATCTAACTCCCTCTTAAATATAGCCAATGAACTGGCCTCAACTGCCTTCTGTGGCAGAGAATTCCACAGATTCACCACTCTCTGTGTGAAAAAAAACTTTCTCATCTCGGTCCTAAAAGACTTCCCCTTTATCCTTAAACTGTGACCCCTTGTTCTGGACTTCCCCAACATCGGGAACAATTTTTTTAAATTTCAACACGCCTTTTTCTTTTCTGGCAATGATATAAACAATTCAACAGATCCTTCACTTACAGATCAAGATAAAAAGATAGTTATCTGTGGGCGATGGTGGGGAGGGAGGAAGGGAGGGAGGGAGGATATGGGTGAGGGAACAGTTTTTATAATGTTACTAGGCCAAGTGGACCCGTTGGGCCCAAACCTCTCCTGCATTGGTGCAGCACCCTGTCCTCCCCCCTCCCTTCTCTCCTCAACCCCCCCTCCCCTCTCCCTTCTCCCCCACTCCCCCACTCCCCCCTTCCCCCCTCCTTCCCTCCTCCCTCCTCCCCTCCCCCTCCTCTCCTTTTAAACTTTAAAATGTGAATAACTTTAAAAATATAAGACCAATTTCAATAAAAGTACTTGCATTATCACTAAAGTGACAATGGTGAGTTAGGTGGGCCTACAATTGTTGCGCTATCGTGTACTGTTTTGGCTGAAGTTCAGTCACAAGATAACAAACGAGAGTTTTAGTATATAGATTGTCTATCTGATGGAGGTGCTATCTAATCCATCTCACCAGTGGAATGGCTCCCGAGCTCTATCAGGAGATCAAGGACCTGTGAAGTTGCGCAACTTATCATCCAAACAACTGAACACCAGATTCAAACATTCCAACCCAATTTGTAGGAAGGAACTGCAGATGCTGGTTTACACCAAAAATAGACACAAAATGGTGGAATAGCCCAGCAGGACAGGCAGCATCTCTGGAGAGAAGGAATGGGTGACGTTTTGGAGTGGGACCCTTCTTCAGTCATGACCCGAAACGACCGCCGTTCCTTCTCTCCAGAGGTGCTGCTTGTCCTGCTGAGTTACTCCCCAGCATTTTGTGTCTACCTTCAATTCCAGCCCAATTGTTCATTTGATACTAGGAGTAAAAGGAAATAGATTTACTATGACAATCGTTTGCTGATGAAACATGCATATTCACATGGGTCCAATTGTACTTCGTTGTCACATGTGAAATCAATTTTTGCATACTTCTCAGTAAAAATTGTACTATACGTAGGCATAATCATATCAGATGGTAGATTACAGTCTAACAAAGGTAGATTCATTTTCATATATATATATATATAAATATATATATACTGTGTGTGTGTGCGTGTTTTTGTGTGTGTGTGTGTGTGTGTGTGTGTGTAGAACTGAAATGACCATGAAATCCACCATGTTCTTATTAAATGGCAGAGCAGACATAAGCTGCTGAGTAGTCTATTCCTACTCCGATCTCATATATGCCTACGTATGATTAAATAAAACCATTTACGGTAAGATGACGATTTTGACACGGTAAATTTAGGAAGATTTGTTTTCATTATAAATGTCACTATTGGATGCAGAGATACCAAAAAAATATATAACTTATGAACGAGTGCAGCATTCGTATTTTCAGGATATCACAAGAAAAGTGCCTTCGCCATATTATTCTCCACTTACAAAATTCAATCTATCAAGGTCAGTGCTCTCAACTGACGATGTACCAACCCCAACAAATAGCCATCCATAAAAACTATAAATAAATAGAATGAAAATCCGTTCATCTTTTAAACAGTTATTTCGAACAGTGATCTTAACGGCAGTCAATATTCCCAATCACCCATGTATCTTGCTGCTAAATTAAAGATAGAAAAAGGGAAATACTTACGGCGGGATAGATAAAAAGCAAAATCCATATTTCCACACTAGCATACATGATGCAGTGGTGAGCTTTGCAATCATATGCCCCCTCTTATTGCAGATGATATCACTCTTAAGAAAAAGAAACTGGATCAACAGGTACAAACGTCACAAATACATTGGAATTGGGTGTGTGTTGTACTTTACACCAGACTGAGCATGCCAGGCAATGCATGCTTATCAGCAAGAACAAAGAGAAGGGATGGGGGGGAACCATGTTAAAACTTTATGACCAAACCAAAGCCAACAGGCAACGTAACCTTGAACTGCAATCAACAACAGAACTTTGAAATGCTCTGCAACAGGAAATCTGCTGTGCGTTTATGGGTGAGAATCATTTACAGTTCAGCAAACTGTCAAGTCAAGTCAAGTCAAGTCAATTTTATTTGTATAGCACATTTAAAAACAACCCACGTTGACCAAAGTGCTGTACATCTGATTAGGTACTAAGGAAAAAAAATGAAACATACAGTAGCACGCAAACAGTTCACAGCGCCTCCTCAATGAGCCTCAAACTCTAGGGAGTAGAAATAGGTGACCAGCAGAGTGTGGCAGGGCTCACTGCTGTGGCTGCAGCTGCTTATAGTAATGATGATTTAGAAGGAAAAGTTTGCACAACATCCAGGTTTGTAGATAATACAAAATTAGTTCAGTTTATTGTCACGTGTACCAAGGTACAGTGAAAAGCTTTTGTTGCGTGATAATCAGTCAGCGGAAAGAAGGGTCTTAACCCGAAACGTCACCCATTCCTTCTCTCCAGATATGCTGCCTGTCCCGCTGAGTTACTCCAGCTTTTTGAGTCCAGTGGAAAGACAATACATGACTAAAATTGAGCCGTTTACAGTGTACAGATCATGATAAGGGAATAAAGTTTAGTGCAAGGTAAAACCAGTAAAGTCCGATCAAAGATAGTCCGAGGGTCACCAATGAGGTAGATAGTATAAGAAAATAACTGCAGATGCTGGTACAAATCGATTTATTCACAAAATGCTGGAGTAACTCAGCAGGTCAGGCAGCATCTCGGGAGAGAAGGAATGGGTGACGTTTCGGGTCGAGACCCTTCTTCAGACTGATGTCAGGGGGGCGGGACAAAGGAAGGATATAGGTGGAGACAGGAAGATAGAGGGAGATCTGGGAAGGGGGAGGGGAAGGGAGGGACAGAGGGACTATCTAAAGTTTGAGAAGTCGACATTCATACCACTGGGCTGCAAACTGCCCAGGCGAAATATGAGGTGCTGTTCCTCCAATTTCCGGTGGGCCCCACTATGGCACTGGAGGAGGCCCATGACAGAAAGGTCAGACTGGGAATGGGAGGGGGAGTTGAAGTGCTCGGCCACCGGGAGATCAGTTTTGTTAATGCGGACCGAGCGCAGGTGTTCAGCGAAGCGATCGCCGAGCCTGCGCTTGGTTTCGCCGATGTAAATGAGTTGACATCTAGAGCAGCGGATGCAATAGATGAGGTTGGAGGAGGTGCAGGTGAACCTTTGTCTCACCTGGAAAGACTGTTTGGGTCCTTGGATGGAGTTGAGGGGGGAGGTAAAGGGACAGGTGTTGCATCTCGTGCGGTTGCAGGGGAAAGTGCCCGGGGTTGGGGTGGTTTGGGTAGGAAGGGACGGGTGGACCAGGGAGTTACGGAGGGAACGGTCTCTGCGGAACGCAGAGAGGGGAGGGGATGGGAAGATATGGCCAGTGGTGGGGTCCCGTTGTAGGTGACGGAAATGTTGGTGGATGATAATAGTTCAGCACTGCTCTCTGGTTGTGGTAGGATGATTTAGTTGCCTGATAATAGCTGGGAAGAAACTGTCCCTGAATCTGGTGGTATGCGTTTACACACTTCTCTGCCTTTTGCCTGATGGGAGAGGGGAGAAGAGGGAATGGCTAGGGTGCGAATTGTCCTTGATTATGCTGCTTGAGGTGTAAAGAGAGTCAATGGAAGGGAGGTTGGCTTGTGTGATGGTCTGGGCTGCATCCACAATTCGCTGCAATTTCTTGCAGTTTAGATGGGAAGGCAATGGCGTGTTCCACCTGTCAGCTTTTTGCCCACTTGCTATTGTTATCTAGCTCATTTTGCAGATAACCAGAATTTAGCGGGTAAACTTTATCCAGCAAAGGAAATGTATGAGACACTTCTTCTTGCATATGGCGTGCACAGCCTAAAGTTGTAGGGCAAGGGTAAGCATCCAGGCCAGGGCAGCAGCAGTTGCTGGGTTGGTGGATGGCCTTGATGCCACCAGGGAAAAGCCTCAGGGAGCAGTCATTCACGTGGAACGTGTGGGATGGTCTGGTCTGGATATCCGCAGTTGCAAGCAGGGCTGTCTGTCATCCCCCACTTGTGCAGGTGATGGGCTGTTCTTGCATGGAGGGTGCGGATCCTGTTCAGGGTTGGCCATTGCTTGCGATGGAGGTCAAATCCCTGTGGTTTCACTGTGTGGTTTGTGATGACCTCTCCGTTGTTGGTGTTGGCATTTTTCCAGGCTCTGCACCACACAGGGCTTCACAGCGGAGATGTAGTGTTGATGTTTCCCCAGCTGGAAAGTATTCTGGCCATACACAACTGAAAGGAGGAAAATAAATCTCTTCAATCAGAGACTCACAAAACGTTCAAATTATCTGCCAAGGAGGGCTGTAGAAACTCTACTATTGTAAAGAGACAGATCAATTCATTTTTGGATGTTGTGGGAATTACATTCAGTGGAAATATTGCCGGGAACTGGAGCTGAAGTAAATGAACAGTCTTGATATATTTGAGTAACAGAACAAGCCAAGAGGCTTTAATCTACTCCTTTTATTTGTTTTGGCCTTTAGTTATAAAACAAGATAATTAAGACTGCCTATAAAATTGCAGTTTCCCTTCTGTCTACCAGTGCTTATAATGGGCCTTTCATTGAATTGTTACGACTTGTGCAACAGTCTAATTTGGGGATTGAACCAACAATAAGAGAAATGTTTGTTCTACAGTGAAGAACTTTTATTGGAATTGGAGATCTGACATTTGACACGACAATTTCATCTCACTGTGCTAAACCGAGTGCTAAACCCTGCATACTCACCGCTGTCTAGCGTGTCATTCACCAATGATCCCACAGCATAAGTTCCGGTCATCGACTGGATCATACATTCCCATGTTATAGGAGTAGAATTAGGCCATTCAGACCTTCGAGCCCACTCCGCCAATCAATCATGGTTGATCACTGCTTCCTAATCCCATTTTCCTGCCTTTTCCCATAATCCTTGACACCCGTTCCAATCAAGAACTTGTCTAATCACTGCCTTTAAAATATCTACTGATTCGGCCTCCACAGCCCTCTGTGGCAATGAGTTCCACAGTTTAACTACCCTCTGACCAAAGAGGTTCCTCCTCACCTCCTTTCTAAAAGAGCGGCCTTCAATTCTGAGGCTATGACCTCTGATCCCAGACTCTCCCAACAGTGGAAACATCCTTTCCACATCCACTCTATCTATGCCTTTCATTATACTGTAAGTTTCAATGAGGTCCCCCCTCGTCTGAAGTCATCTGCAGTCTCAACCCGAAGCGTCACCTGTCCATTTCCCTCCACGGATGCTGTCTGACCCATTGAGTACTCCATTGAGCACTTTGTTTTTTTTTCAAGGTTCCAGCATCTGCAGTTCTTTTTGTCTCCTTTTATTTCCATCTGCTGCCATCTGCTGGTGATTGGGGTGATTAGAAGTACAAGCTCTCAGTTGCACCAAGTCAAAAGGTGCTGAATGAGAACGACCCCAACTTTATCTCTGGTATCTTTATCAGCTTGATATTTTTAATTTTAACATGTTGCACATCTACATTTGAATTCAGTCATAAACTACATCAAGTGATTGGGCATGCATTTCTACATTCAAGCATCTCCTTCATATATTATTTAATATAATCCACTGAAGTAAACAAACTAGCCATAGGAAGTATTATTTAGTGTGTAGGGAAGCACTGCAGAGAGACACACAAAGCTGGAATAACTCAACGGGTCAGGCGGCACTTCGAGACAAAACGAATAGGTAACATTTCGGGTCTCAACCCGAAGCGTCACCCATTCCTTCTCAGCAGAGATGCTGCCTGACCCACTGAGTAACTCCAGCATCTTGCGTCCATCATAGGAAGTATTATTCAGTTCAATACACTGATCTTTGTCATATAATGGCGTTTGGGTTTGGCTGCATGGGTTTCATCTCAAAAATCATCCAACTATAAGCATTTCCAGAGACCAAGACCAAGAGACCAGAT
Organism: Rhinoraja longicauda; assembly: GCF_053455715.1. Taxonomy (NCBI): domain Eukaryota; kingdom Metazoa; phylum Chordata; class Chondrichthyes; order Rajiformes; family Arhynchobatidae; genus Rhinoraja; species Rhinoraja longicauda. The sequence goes on along the minus strand of NC_135974.1, from coordinate 28,814,663 downwards.
TTTTTGCTGTCGGGTTTGTTATTATTTTAAAGGTTTTTTTTAAAAAAATTTAATTCTTAACGGTATTGATGTTGCCTGTCCATTCCCAGTCTGAAAATAAACTGTTCTGTCCAGAAGATAGACACAAAATGCTGGAAGAACTCAGCGGAACAGGCAGCATTTATGGATAGAAGGAATGGGTGACGTTTTGGGTCGAGACCCTTCTTCAGACTTTGAGTCAGAGGAGAGGGAGACACGGAGGAAAGGAAGTGTAAGTTGCCTGTCCATTTCCATTCTGAAGAAGGTTCCCAACCCGAAACATCACCTGTCCATTTCCTCCAGAGATGCTACCTGACCCACTGAGTTACAGCTCTTTGTGTTTTACTGAAGATTTCAGCATCTGCAGATAATTGTCTCCCTGGACAACCGTTATGTTCCGATTCCCCACTGGAGCATGATTTTTTATGTCTACACAAGAAGACATTCCTTTAAGGTTTAACATTTCTTTTGACCAGTTGCAAGTTCCAAAGGTTCAGCAGCACACCAGTGTGATATATTAGCCTAGATTATGTGTCACAAAGACTGGCGCTTAAGCACACACAAACCCAGCTTTGGAATGTTTCCCCATTGATGGCAGGTAAAACAAAGCAAATACCTTCTGAACAAGCAATTCCAGGAAACAAGGTAGATTTTAACAACGAATCTCACGCCTGATAAGGTGACTAATGACGCACCACTTACCTGGGAAATTCTCCGAAAGTCAGGTCAAGTCAAGTCAAGTCAATTTTATTTGTATAGCACATTTAAAAACAACCCACGTTGACCAAAGTGCTGCACATCTGATTAGGAAAAAAAAAAGAAACATACAGTGGCAGGAAAGTAGTCAGTCATAGTCAAAGCATGATTCAGTGTGGAAACAGGCCCTTCGGCCCAACTTGCCCACACATGTCCCAGCTGTACCAGTCCAACCTGCCTGCGTTTGGTCCGTATCCCTCCAAACTCGTCCAATCCATGTACCTGTTTCTTAAACGTTGGAATAATCCCAGCCTAAGCTACCTCCTCTGGCATCCTGTTCAATACACCCACCACCTTTAGTGTGTGAAAAAGTTACCCCTCAGATTCCTATTCAAGCTTTTCCCCTTTACCTTGAACCTATGTCCTCTGAACCTCGACTCCCCTACTCTGGGCACGAGATTCTGTATATCTCGTCAAAATGATGTGCTTCTCTGTACACTGTGGACGGCTTGATTGCAATCATGTATAGTCTTTTTGCTGACCGGATCGCATGCATCAAAAAGCTTATATCGTGTAGGGGTACCGCTTAGAGTTCTGCTCACCCTATGACAGGAAAGATGCGGAAGGTGTAGAGGTGGTTTTCCAGAATGTTGCCTGGATTAGACGGTTTCAACTACAGGGAGAGGTTGGACAAACTTAGATTGTTTTCTCTGGAATGTCAGAGGTTGAGGGGAGACTTGATAAAAGCATATAAAATTACGAGAGGCATAGATTGGGTAGACAGTCAGAACCTTTTTCCCCCCAGGATGGAAATGTTCAACACTAGAGGGCATAGCTATAAGGTGAGAGGGAGAAATTTTAACAGAGATGTGTGGGACAAGTATTTTTTATAAACATAGATCAGCGGGGGCCTGGAACACTTTGCTAAGGATTGTGGTAGGGGCAAGATGCGATAGTGGCATTTCGGAGGCTTTTAGTTGGGCCCCGTGCAAGTGCAAGGAATGGAAGGATGTGGATCGTGTACAGGTAGAGGAGACCAGTTTAACTTGCCATCGTGTTTAGCAGAAACATTGTTGGCCGAACATTGTTTTGCCTGCTGAGCTATGCTCTGTGTTCCGTGAAACACAAATATTAATGATAGACCTTTTGAGAACAAATAAGCTTTGAGATAAATGGCTCCGATTGAACCAGACGGCGCCAAAATTGTGGCGACTGTGCATTTTGTGGTTGGGCAAAATAATTTCACTGTGTTGGGTATCCGTGACAATAAAGAACCATTGATTTGATTGAAGAGATAATTTTGTTACGATCAGAAACATGATAGGAGCAAGGTGTTCTGTCAGGTTGGTCAAAATGTAATAGCTGAGTCAAGGTAATGTTCATCTACAACATGTACATCACCATGTACATCTCTTTACATCACCATATCTCATTTCCCTTTCCCCTCAGTCTGAAGGGTCACGACCCGAAACGTCACCTATTCCTTTTCTCCAGAGATGCTGCCTGACCCGATGTGTTACTCCAGTTTTTTGTGTCTACCTGTACAATTACAAAGCCATTTTATGCACCTTTAGAACCATGTAGCACCTACAGCCAGAGGCCACATGCAGCCTTCAGTATGAAACAAACATTCTTGTATCTCCTTCCTCCCTGTCGTTGGTAAGCTGCCAGTTACCACTCCTAAACCGACAAACACCTGGAATTGCAACGTGATCTCTGAAGCAATGTGTGGTGCGATAATTACTCTTACATTTGAATATATTTGTTGTTTGTAAATTCCGAGTTAACCTGAAGCATTGCAACAGAGTGAAATTGCGTAATAACATCAAAAGTAAAAGGATCGATCCTGGTGAGCTAATTCCACATTATAGGCCAAATTTTACTTAAAGGAAAATTGCTACCCATTTTACCAAGTGATTTATTCACAAACACGGAAAAACGTTTGATTTAAAAATTAGTCTTTCAAATATTTTTTTTTTTCAACGCAAGTGGCAGAGCATATCCACAGAAATAGTTTGTAGGCCATTAACTTAAACCCTCCAATTGTCAATGCATTTTCTGGTAAGGTTATTTCACAGAATATTAATTCTGTCTGAAGAAGGTTCTCGACCCGAAACGTCACCCATTCCTTCTCCCCAGAGATGCTGCCTGTCCCGCTGAGTTACTCCAGCTTTTTGTGTCTATCTTCAGAATTATTAATAAAACTTGCTTCACTTCCCAATGTCTTAAAAACTCTCAATGACATTAAGCACATCAGTGGCAGAACTAGTGCCCATAATAGAAACTTTGATTGCAAGACCTTAAAGATCCACTTTAAAAGATCCAGAGTAAAATGCTTACACTGAGTGTAGACAATAGACAATAGACAATAGGTGCAGGAGTAGGCCATTCAGCCCTTCGAGCCAGCACCGCCATTCAATGCGATCATGGCTGATCACTCTCAATCAGTACCCCATTCCTGCCTTCTCCCCATACCCCCTCACTCCGCTATCCTTAAGAGCTCTATCCAGCTCTCTCTTGAAATCATCCAACGAACTGGCCTCCACTGCCTTCTGAGGCAGAGAATTCCACACCTTCACCACTCTCTGACTGAAAAAGTTCTTCCTCATCTCCGTTCTAAATGGCCTACCCCTTATTCTTAAACTGTGGCCCCTTGTTCTGGACTCCCCCAACATTGGGAACATGTTTCCTGCCTCTAATGTGTCCAATCCCCTAATTATCTTATATGTTTCAATAAGATCCCCCCTTGGGATCATAAAGTAATTATAAAGTTACAGATTATAATGGGCAACATTATAATGCAGCACGATCCTGACTATGGGTGCTGTCTGGATGGAGTTCGTACATTCTCCCTGTGACCTGCGTTGGTTTCCTCACACATTCCAAAGACGTACAAGTTTGTAGATTAATTGGCTTGGTAAAATTGTAAGCTGTCAGTGGTGTGTGTAGGATAGTGTTAGTGTGCGGGGATCATTGTTCGGTGCTGACTCAGTGGGCCGAAGGGCCTATTTCCCTGCTGTATCACTAAACTGAATTAAACGTAGCCTTGGTCCAAACATGTCAAAAAGCTCAATTCTGAAAGTCTGATGAGTGTTAGCCCTTCTTATCAAGGCAGCATTCAACCAAATGCAGCAATAATGTGCACTGGTAAAAGTGAGGCTAATGAGCATCCGAAATAAAAGTATTCTAATGGCTGAAGTCATAAAATATAATAATCACACAATAAGATATTTGTAGTGCTTGCAGTTCAACTATCCCAACTGAATAAGTCTGAAAAAGGGTTCCAACCAAAAATATAGACAATAGACAATAGGTGCAGGAGGAGGCCATTCGGCCCTTCGAGCCAGCACCGCCATTCAATGTGATCATAACTGATCATTCTCAATCAGTACCCCGTTCCTGCCTTCTCCCCATACCCCCTGACTCCGCTATCCTTAAGAGCTCTATCTAGCTCTCTCTTGAATGCATTCAGAAAATTGGCCTCCACTGTCTTCTGAGGCAGAGAATTCCACAGATTCACAACTCTCTGACTGAAAAAGTTTTTCCTCATCTCAGTTCTAAATGGCCTACTCCTTATTCTTAAACTGTGGCCCCTTGTTCTGGACTCCCCCAACATTGGGAACATGTTTCCTGCCTCTAACGTGTCCAACCCCTTAATAATCTTATACGTTTCGATAAGATCTCCTCTCATCCTAAATTCCAGTGTATACAAGCCTAGTCGCTCCAGTCTTTCAACATATGATAGTCCCGCCATTCCAGGAATTAACCTAGTAAACCTACGCTGCACGCCCTCAATAGCGAGAATATCCTTCCTCAAATTTGGAGACCAAAACTGCACATAGTACTCCAGGTGCGGTCTCACTAGGGCCCTGCACAACTGCAGAAGGACCTCTTTGCTCCTATACTCAACTCCTCTTGTTATGAAGGCCAACATTCCATTGGCTTTCCTCACTGCCTGCTGTACCTGCATGCTTCCTTTCAGTGACTGATGCACTAGGACACCCAGATCGCGTTGTACGTCCCCTGTTCCTAACTTGACACCATTCAGATAATACTCTGCCTTCCTATTCTTACCACCAAAGTGGATAACCTCACACTTATCCACATTAAACTGCATCTGCCATGCATCCGCCCACTCACACAACCTGTCCAAGTCACTCTGCAACCTCATAGCATCTTCCTCACAGTTCACACTACCACCCAGCTTTGTATCATCTGCAAATTTGCTAATGGTACTTTTAATCCCTTCATCCAAGTCATTAATGTATATTGTAAATAGCTGCGGTCCCAGCACCGAGCCTTGCGGTACCCCACTAGTTACTGCCTGCCATTCTGAAAGGGATCCATTTATCCCCACTCTTTGCTTTCTGTCTGCCAACCAATTTTCTATCCATGTCAGTACCCTACCTCCAATACCATGTGCTCTAATTTTGCCCACTAATGTCCAATGTGGAACCTTGTCAAAGGCTTTCTGAAAGTCAAGGTACACCACATCCACCGGCTCTCCTCTATCAATTTTCCTAGTTACATCCTCAAAGAATTCCAGAAGATTAGTCAAGCATGATTTCCCCTTCGTAAATCCATGCTGACTCGGAACAATCCTGTTACTACTATCCAAATGCTCCGCAATTTCGTCTTTTATAATTGACTCCAGCATCTTCCCCACCACTGATGTCAGACTAACTGGTCTATAATTTCCTGTTTTCTCTCTCCCTCCTTTCTTAAAAAGTGGGACAATATTAGCTACCCTCCAATCCACAGGAACTGATCCTGAATCCATAGAACTTTGGAAAATGATCACCAATGCATCCACAATTTCTAGCGCCACCTCCATAAGTACTCTGGGATGCAGACCATCAGGCCCTGGGGATTTATCAGCCTTCAGTCCCATCAGTCTACCTAACACCATTTCCTGCCTAATGTGGATTTCCTTCAGTTCCTCCGTCACCCTAGGATCTCTGGCCACTAGAACATCTGGGAGATTGCTTGTATCTTCCTTAGTGAAGACAGATCCAAAGTACCGGTTCAACTCGTCTGCCATTTCCTTGTTCCCCATAATAAATTCCCCCTCTTCTGTCCTCAAGGGACCCACATTTGCCTTGACTATTTTTTTCCTCTTTACATACCTAAAAAAGCTTTTACTATCCTCCTTTATATTATTGGCTAGTTTACCCTCGTACCTCATCTTTTCTCCCCGTATTGCCTTCTTAGTCATCTTCTGTTGCTCTTTAAAAGAGTCCCAATCCTCTGGCTTCCCATTCTTCTTTGCTTTGTTGTACTTCTGCTCTTTTATTTTTATGCTGTCCTTGACTTCCCTTGTCAGCTACGGGTGCCTCTTACTGCCCTTGGAATCTTTCCTCCTCTTTGGGATAAATTGATCCTGCAACTTCTGCATTATTACCAGGAATACCTGCCATTGCTGTTCCACCGTCTTCCCTGCTAGGGCCTCCTTCCAGTCAATTCTGGCCAGCTCCTGCCTCATGCCTCTGTAATCCCCTTTGCTATACTGTAATACTGACACTTCCGATTTTCCCTTCTCCCTCTCAATTTGTAGAGTAAAACTTATCATACTGTGATCACTGCATCCTAAAGGCTCTTTTACCTCGAGTCCCTTTATCAGATCAGGTTCATTACACAACACTAAATCCAGAATTGCCTTCTCCCTAGTAGGCTCCAGTACAAGCTGTTCTAAGAATTCATCTCGGAGACACTCCACAAACTCTCTTCCCTGGGGTCCATTACCAACCTGATTTTCCCCAGTCTACCTGCATGTTGAAATCTCCCATAACCACCGTAGCATTACATTTGCGACATGCCAATTTTAGCTCCTCATTCAACTTGCACCCTATGTCGAGGCTACTGTTTGGGGGCCTGTAGATAACTCCCATTAGGGTCTTTTTACCCTTACAATTCCTCATTTCTATTCATACTGATTCTACATCTCCTGATTCTATGTCACCCCTTGCAAGGGAGTGAATATCATTCCTCGCCAACAGAGCAACCCCACCCCCTCTGCCCACCTGTCTGTCTTTTCTATATGTTGTGTACCCCTGAATATTCAGTTCCCAGCCCTGGTCCTCTTGTAGCCATGTCTCAGTGATTCCCACAACATCATACTTGCCAATGTCTAACTGAGCCTCAAGCTCATCCACTTTATTTCTTATACTTCGCGCATTTAAATACAACACTTTAATTTCCGTATTTACCTCCCCTCTCACACCAGTCACAATTGGCCCTGACCTTACTCTCTTATCCCTTCTAGAACTTCCCTCCCCATTCATTCACGAGTCCTTTGCAATTTCTCCTGTATTTGCTTCCCCTTTAACTCCATCTTGATATTCCCAATTTGTCAACCCCTCCCCCCCACTACTTAGTTTAAAGCCACACTTGTAGCACTCGCAAACCTACCTGCCAGAATGTTGATCCCCCTGCTGTTAAGGTGTAACCCGTCCCTTTTGTACAGGTCACCCCTACCCCAGAAGAGATCCCAGTGGTCTAGAAATCTAAATCCCTGCTCCCTGCACCAGCCCCTCAGCCATACATTCATATCCCCGATCTCTCTATTCCTGCCCTCACCAGCACGAGGTACAGGTAGCAGTCCAGAGACAACCACCTTCGACGTCCTACTTCTCAGTCTTCTTCCTAACTCTCTAAACACATGTCGCAGTATCTCCTTCCTCATCCTCCTGACATCGCTCGTGCCCACATGCACAACTACTTCCGGTTGATCGCCTTCCCTCGCTAGGATGTTCTGAAGCCGCCCCGTGATGTCTTGAACCCTGGCACCAGGGAGGCAACAGACCATCCTCGAGTCCCGCCTGCCGCCACAGAATCTACTGTCCGTACCTCGGAAAATGGAGTCACCCACTACTATGTAGGTCTCCCCGGTCGAGTTTCCTTGCCTGGGTTAGATCTGACAACACGTCCGCCGCTCGGACTGGAAGCGTCTTCTGCCCCAACAGTTCCCAAGAGGGTGTACCTATTTGCAATAGGCACAGCCACCGGGGTCTCCTGTAGTCCATGTTTGCTCCCCCTATCACCTATTCCTTTTATTCAGAGATGCTGCCAGTTACATCAGCACTTTGTGTCTATCTTCCGTACAAACCTCCATTTGCACTTCGTTCCTACACACTGTAAATAAAGGAATCGCATTGAAATACTGAAAGAGGAATCAAAGACGAGTCGGGGGGTGGAATCTTGTTGGAGCTGGAGAGAGGGCAATGCATTTTGGTCTTGCCAGCGAAACCAAGATTGAGTAAATTATTTTATTTTTTAAATCAAGTTTTTTCGATGCCATCAATATCAAAGACGACTTTGTAGTCGTCATTTTGTGACTACCTATTTCCCTGCAGTTCTGTCATTTTGTTCCCATCAATCAACTTGGCACTCAAAGAATATCATCTTTGAATTTATCGTCCCGATGAACTATTCACGAATAATGAACAGGTTATAAGAGAAAAACTGATGTGACTAGACAGTTTGTTAAAGACATCTGTTGAAGGATAATCAATTTGAACAAATGCTCTAAAAATGGCAAGTGTAAATATTTTACATGCATTTTATTGCCCACTTTTGTCTATATTTTTGTCAACCAAAAAAATTTGCAAATGTATTTTTTATTAATATTTGAAACCGTCAAAATTACAACTTTTAAAATGCATTTAATCTCTGCATTAACATTAGTCCCAAAAATTAGCAACAGCTATATTTTTGTTTCAAAACACTGACTGCTTAATTAGTCTACAATACTTTTATGACACTCTGCTTAAAGAGTTAACATTGGTGCAGACTGTCAACCAATTGAATTAGACCTAGCTCATTGGAAAAATCCGTCCAATCATTCCAATTCCCGCTTTTCACTCAAACACCCACTTTAACATTAGCCATCTTACAAACAATGCTAAGCTTTACACTGGAATTTAGAAGGATGAGAGGAGATCTTATCGAAACGTATAAGATTATTAAGGGGTTGGACACGTTAGAGGCAGGAAACATGTTCCCAATGTTGGGGGAGTCCAGAACAAGGGGCCACAGTTTAAGAATAAGGGGTAGGCCATTTAGAACTGAGATGAGGAAAAACTTTTTCAGTCAGAGAGTTGTAAATCTGTGGAATTCTCTGCCTCAGAAGGCAGTGGAGGCCAATTCTCTAAATGCATTCAAGAGAGAGCTAGATAGAGCTCAAGGATAGCGGAGTCAGGGGGTATGGGGAGAAGGTAGGAACGGGGTACTGATTGAGAATGATCAGCCATGATCACATTGAATGGCGGTGCTGGCTCGAAGGGCCGAATGGCCTCCTCCTGCACCTATTGTCTATGGTAACTATTGTGATGGTAATTAACTAAATGCTGCTGAATAAAAGAGCACTGTTTTACCTTTGTATAATATTAAAATGGGAGAAAAAAAAATTACAAAGCAATAGTGAGGTTTACTTCTAAAGATCATTATCTTTTCTCAGCAACGAAATTAAACAATTTCTGGTGCAATTTTCAAAGTGGTGCATATTTTCAAGCAGTTGAACTAGGCCTAGATCTTAAGAAAAATCTATCCAATTACTTCAATTCCTGCTTTTATTTCCCAAGTAAGTGTGCAGCGGCTTTGTACAATAAAAGGTAAGTGCCAATTGATTAGTACGGGTGTCCGGGGTTATGGGGAGAAGGCAGGGGAATGGGGCTAGGAGGGATAGATCAGCCATGATTAAATGGCAGAGTAGACTTGATGGGCCAAATGGCCTAATTCTGCTCCTATCACTCATGACCTTATGAATTAATGCGATTTATTTTGCAGGACCTGGTGCATTTGAAAATAAGTACTGTAATTCCATTTGCAAATATATTTGTCATTAGCAATACTTGGAAACCGACAAGATGACAACGATTCTTTTCTGGAATCCAGGAGTTGTTGCTCATGAACAATCAGCCGCCCATTATAAGTTTGCAGAAGCACCACAATTCTTCCTCTGTAGACAATGTGTGGTCGTGGCAGACTTCAACGAGACCTGTTCCAAATGGCTTGACAACAATTGTTGAAAATGAATCCTTCAAACCTGCAATTAGTTTAGAGATACAGCATGGAAACAGGCCGGTCGACCCACCGAGTCCACGCTGACCATCAATCACCCATTCACATTAGTTCTATGTTATCCCACTTACATCCCACTCCATATACCCTGGGGACAATTTACAGAGGCCAATTAACCTACAAACCCACACGTCTTCGGGATATGGGAGGATGTGCAAACTCCACACAGACAGCAGCCAAGGTCAGGGTTGAACCTGGGTCTCTGGGGCTGAGAGGTAGCAGCTCTACCAGCTGCACCCCTCTGCCACTCATTGATGCTGAAGGAACTGTTCGTGGTCGTATGTTTAAACATGGATCGCCTAGTTCTTCTCAGTGACACTGTTGAGATAATTATACTTATGGTGATTTAATTTGAGAACAACTAAGTTTGCTTATTTTATATAGTACAATGAATGGAAATCCCAGCCTTATGAATTACTGAAATTCTACGCCAACTCAATGCATGTGTCACTTTTTATTGAAAATCATCCATAAATTAATACAAAAATGTATAAACAAATGATCAAACGTGTGAAAGATAAGACAGAAGGCTTTGAGGTGAGAAGTAATACTTTGATGCTTTTCAGTGCACAGGTTGAGAACTTTGCTGATTTGTCCAGCTCTACTCGAAAACATGCAAAAACTAGACGGTACAACAAAAAGTTAAACAGTATTCTATAAACAATTCATGCCAACATTGGAGAAAAGATTGTATTGTTAGGTGTTTAACACAACTGCCAGCAGTGTTCTGTCGAAATTTGAGAGATTTTTGGCCCTCCTTTTGCCAACTTTTCTACCCGGGACAAATTGTAGCAAATGTTTGCGTACAGTGGGACTGGTGCACCAATAATGATCAAAATGGGGAACTAAGATTTGCCACAACACAGAATGTGCTCGTGTCGAAATGGAATCCTAAATGAAATTAATGAAAAGTATATTTGTCCTTTAAAATTTTCCTATGGCTCAAAATTATTTCATACTGCCACTTAGAATTAAAACTGAAAATTACCACAAGCAATAATAGTTTAATGTGCGTTCTGCCTTATTGCATTTCCCCAACTGACAACCTTGCATTTTTAAGATGCTTTTTATAGTAGGTTGGGACATGCAAGTGAAATTTTTATCCTTTATAGAAATACACAAAACTTAAATAGCATAGAAAACACCTAAACATGAACTGTATATATTTAAGTGCTTCATCAAAGCCACTTGGAAAGGATGATTTTGGTTGGGGGTGGGGGCGGGGGGAGAGAAGGCATGAAGAGGAAAATAGGGGAGAGGAATAAGAATGCAGGAACTTGGAAAGGAATAGAAAGGGAAAGCACAAAATATAGTTACATACAGCAATAATCGAAATGAAATACAACTATAAGCTTATTTTCTGTTTTAAAGCAGTATACTGGATTCAGAAATAGCAATATATTATTTTATACCACTACCAACAGCAATTAGTATTCTCTTTATTGCCACACGCTCCACCTGCATCATACTCCTCATGTTTATATATATGTATATATATATATATATATATAATTCTCTTTTGTGAAACATCAGCTTTAAATGCAAATAAAGTGAACAAGGCTATCAGCCTTTCAAGGACAGAAGTCTAATTGAATGAAATTCTGTCTTGAAAATTTTAACAAAAAAAATTGGCAGAGTCCAAAAGAATTTCACTTTGGACTCAAACCAACCTTTACGCTAAAAAAGAATGGACATGAAAAATGTCATCCCTAGACGTCCTCTCATATGGACTGATCATGACCTAGCAACAAAAGCTCAGGTTATTCACATGGATTGCTCCTTACTCCAGAGATGGGGTCTGTGTTATGTCACTACCATTCATTGTGGATGAGATCATGAACCATAAAAGGTGCAAACCTAAGATGGATACAAAAATATACAGATAAATAAACTTCTCAAATTTTTTTTTTTTAAACATTCTCTTTTGCTCATCCTTTCTCTTGGTGTGCATAACGGACCTCCAACAGAAGAGCTAAAATGTTGAGAAATGCCTCGTTTATCCTTGGCACAAACTTGTAAGACTCTTGGGTATGACTTATCCAAATCTTACCAAAGCCTAATGTAATGTTCTGTTACGACATCTGATTGTAGACATATTCCAAAAAGCTATTCATGCGAACAGGTTTTAGCACCGACTTGATAACACGGACCTGAATAATTATGCTGACTGGGAAGTTGGTGGAAGGAGAGGGAGGAGTGGGGTAGGGACAAAAGAAATCCCTGATTTATTCACAGATAAACCAAATTTATCAGCTGCCATGGATCAGAGAAAATGTTTGGACCCTCAGAACGGAACATTATGGTAAAAGAAGAAATCGGCAAGTTGCTAAATTGCATTACGAGCAGTTTCAAATACTGTGGCAGTGCTAATGTGGCCACAATATTCAGTATGTCAATACTTACAATTTATTAACGGCTACCAGAATGCCAGTGTTATTGACACACAAGGTTTTCCTGTAACAAAACAGAGTCGATTCAAAATAAAAAACAGCTACACTAAATAAATTGATGCAACTAACAATGGAGCATTTTAGCTTGGAGAAGAAATAGCAACCTTTCTGGGAGCAATCCATGGATTTCAGCAGCTTGAATGTGTAGCAGTAAAGACAATTAAAACAAAACATCTTAAATCATATGTACATAGACACGCACTAATCAAATCCCCTTACTTTTAAAATTAAAGGGATGATGTCCAGAGTATTCGGTGCCCGATTAGACAACAGCATCAGACACATATTCATTGATCTCAACATGTAAACTTTGTGGTTTAGTAGACTATAAATAAAAAAATATCCGGCAATTCACAGCTTATTTACAAAAAAACTTCATTCACGAGAAGTAAATTAACAATTGCTAGTGAATTTTTTTTTAAATTTTTTAAATGGCAATGGTATGATTTTTAGCTAATTTAATCAAGTGATTGGAAAATAACCTGCTTAGTGCAATGCAAGTTTCCATTTGGTTCTGCAGCCTTAAAATTCAGTTTGTCTCGTTACTATGGAACTATTCTTGGATTCATCAGCTCACTTTTCTACCTTGGCTGTCCTATTATCCAATTGGAAAAAATGGGAATAAGTGGTTACACTGAAGGAGTCCATGATACAATGAATTTCAAACCTGATGTTTCATATCCATCTTTCTGGCTCTTTCTGCACTGGCTTTGAACAGAAGCCAGCCTCCGCACAACCAAACCTTTGATGTATTTTTCCACAATCACACAGTCCTGTGTTGTTACTGCGGATTTTATTTTAACCAGCAAAAGTTCCACATCCATTATTTGTTTCTTGAAAAAGGATCCTAACCCTCACTAAACTGCTATGATTATTATTACTTAATAATCGCTCACTGGAGCCAGCTCCGGTGTCAAGTTTACAGTTATGTTTTTATACAAGACTTCAACTGTGATGTTTGGAAAGTACTTCAAGTTTTGCAGACCATCGAGCAGCTGCCGCTCTTTCGAATGTCTCAATAGAGCATATCTGCAACAAAAAAGCATGGAAGATATATCAGATACAATGTCTCACCACTGATTTTCGTACACCTGTTCAAAAACTAACACTCTGCTCTAATTGCTGATAATCGACACATTTACAAATATGGTTCTAGTAAGCAAATTTTAGTTAAAATGGTTAGAAACAGCTTAAATAAATGGTTTACATTTCAAACATCAATTTGATCATTGTATTAAAATCCGGTTGAATAGACAGACAGCAAGCATGCAAGTGATGAGAATTTTTCAATATCACTGAATGACTAATTTTTGACTATTTTTGATCCAGTCTTCACGTTTCTGGAAATATGCTTTTCATTTACCTGACAGGGGAAAGTGGGAAGATTGGGGTGGGGCAGTGGGGTGCGGGCAGGGAGAGTGGGGGAGGGGGGAATAGGGGTGGGGGAATGGGGGTGGAGGGAGTGGGGTGGGGGCAGGGGAGGGGCGAGTGGGGGCAGGTGGGGGTGCGTAGGGGGGATGGAGTGGGTCAGTGGGGGGAGGGATAAGGGGGATTGAGTGGGGGGTTGAGAGTGCTACACCAATACAGGAGAGGCTTTGGGTCCAGGGCTCCTCAGTCACACCCTCTCCCCCCTCTATGAGGAATGGGCCCAACTTGGTCTAGTATTTAATAAATATCTAGTTACTATTTGCATCAGTCATTTTACTAAAGTGTTTTAGACAACATCAATAAGCAACATTGGATGGTTCAGACGTAGCAACAATATAGCATCAAGTAAGCTGAATGCTCATTTTATGGGAAGTCTGTTAACTAGACTAATAAAATAAAACCTTGCTCAGAGTAGGGAAATCGAGGACCAGAGGACAAAGGTTTTAGGTGAAGGGGAAAAGATTTAATAGGAATCTGAGGGATAACTTAGTCACACAAAAGGTGGGTGTATGAAACGAGCTGCCAGAGGAGGTAGTTGAGGCCGGGAATATCCCAACGTTTAAGAAACAGTTAGACAGGTACATGGATAGGACAGGTTTGGAGGGATATGAACAAAAGCGGGCAGGTGGATTTAGTGTAGCTGGGACATGTTGGCCGGTGAGGGCAAATTGGTCCGAAAGGCCTTTTTCCTCACTGTGTCACTCTATGAAAGTGCACTACAAATTTTCTAGCGATATAACGCCAAGCTACCTAAAGAGTGGGAGGAACAATAAAAAATAATAGAATAACAGAAAAGCAAAACCACTCTTGCAATTGAACGGAGGTGTTCTATAAAGCAGCCAGCCAATTGATTTGCCAATGTAAAAATGAACCAAATGCTGTGCATGGAATGGAAATAATAGAAACAATTTGCTTCTGGTAAAGCTTTCAGCTCTCTTCACTCCTCCATTCTTCTGTTAATTGCAGATTTTATTCAAGTTCACCGACTTCTCCCTGACACCCCTTCTATTCTTTGCTTGCTTTGATCACAAATTATATCATTCAAGTTCTCCTGGCCTTCTGCTTATCACAAACCTTCCCCCCTTTGTCCTCCATTACAACTTAAAACCTTAATTGCTAACTTTTCTAGGTTCTAATGGAAGGTTATTACCCAAAATGTAATTTGTTAAGAATCGCAGTAAAATGTTAAGAATTGCAGTATTTCAAATGGAGTTCTGTAGTCAGAGTTACAGTTCCAGTATCCATGCTTTGGTGAATTTTTAGAACAATTAAGGAATAAATACAGCTGAATTGACGATCAATACCATCTTCGGTTAATAGAATTCTGTCTCAATACAAATTAAACTCTGCTACTACAATTTAGTGCAAATTTGAGCTGCTTTTCTTTAATTGGTAACATTTCAGTGAGGGTGTGCCTAGAGCAATCACTGTGATGGCTGTTTGTGTAAAAATTGTATCTGTGTGTCCTGTGCTTTTTGTTGTCTACTGCCGGACCCTGACGTGAGAGGACGCTGGCGTTGTTTATTCGCCGCTTTTCCGTTAGGATAGTTTGTCTGTTTGTTTTTATGTTGATTGTTTTTGTAAAGCGCTTTGAGCACCTGATAAGGCGCTATATAAAATAAATGCTTATTATTATTATTATTATTATTTCAATGCCTGTGCTGCTTGGAATGTTACCACAAAATTCATCAATCAAATAAGGAACGGCTCAGATAATTATATATGACCACTTAATCTATACCCGCGATGAAATTATTTTTTATTTTTTTATTTTTTTTATTTTTTTATTAGAGGTTAAATACATCAATGTACTTCACATATATCTTGTTACAATCATTGTACCCCATAATTTTATGGCTTTAAAAGAAAAATAGTAAAAAGAAAGAGAGAAAGAGAAAAAAAAAAAAAGAAAGAAAAAAAAAAACAAAAACCTTTATCACGCAAAAGGAATCCACCAACTCGATAGTTTTCCGTCCCCCCCCTACCAAGGCCCGAGGTACTCCTCCACCCTATCTTTGTAATAATTCTATAAATGCAGACCACGTCTGATAGAAGCGTTCTGATTTTCCTTCCAGGCGGAGTCTCATATCTTCCAGATGTAGTGTTTCAAACATAGTTGAAATCCACATATTTAATGTTGGTATAGGAGCATTTTTCCAGAATTTTAAGATTAATTTTTTTCCTATTATTAAACCGTAATCAAATAAATTCTTTTGATACGCATTTAATTCCGAACTACCTTCTGTCATTCCGAAAATAATCCATTCTGGCTTTGGTGTCATTTTTATTTTAAACACTTTTGTGAAAATTTCAAAAATTTCAGTCCAAAACTTTTGAATTTTTGTACAAAAGATGAATGAGTGCGCTATAGTAGCTTCTTGACAATGGCATTTATCACAAATTGGTGAAACGTTAGGGAAAAATTTATTTAATTTAGTTTTTGAGTAGTATAATCTATGTATGATTTTAAATTGTATTAAAGTATGTCTTACGTTAATTGAGCATTTGTGCACATTTAATAAGTATTGTTTCCACCTTTCAGTGGAAATTTTTATGCTTAGTTCGTTTTCCCACTCACCTCTAATACCTTCCGTTGTTGGTATTACTGCATTTAGTATAATATTATATATATGTGAAATTAAATTTGGTGATTCCGCCTTTGTATTCATTACTTCATCTAGTAAGTCTGATGGGACGTTGTGAAATTCATGCGCATGTTTTTTCAAATAATCACATATTTGGAAATATTTAAAATACTGATTGCTACCCAGATTGTATTTTAGTTGTAATTGTTTAAATGATAATAGTTTTCCCGTATCATACAAATCTCCCAAAGTTTTAATTCCTACTCTTTCCCAATGTATGAATGCTTTGTCTATAATCGAGGGTTTAAACAAAGGGTTTTTAGCAATAGGAGATAGGAGAGATAAGTTTCTTCATTAATACCCCTTAATGAAATTATTTAAGGGGTATTTTTTCTTTGCTAGACCATTTGCTACTGACATCGCACATGAACCTTGCTGTATCTTCATGTTTATCCTTCAAGTATTGAACATTTTTCTTTCACCCAGCAGCCAATCGTTTTGTAAACTAGTGCGAGAAATTCCAACAATTTCTTCTTTGATTTGCTGAACCAGCGAGCCAAAGTTGTAACTGGTAGTCACAAGATCAACCATCTTTTTACTTAATTGCACGACAGCATTTAAATTATTAAAGAATTTATATGGTGGCACTGTGGCGCAGCGGTAGAGTGGCTGCCTTACAGCGCCAGTGACCCGGGTTCGATCCAGACTATGGGTGCTGTCTGTACGGAGTTTGTACGTTCTCCCCATGACCTGCATGGGTTTTCTCCGAGTTCTTCGGTTTCCTCCCACACCCTAAAGATGTACAGGTTTGTTGGCTTGGTATAAATGTAAAATTGTTCATAGTGTGTGTAGGATAGTGTTGATGTGCGGGGATCACTAGTCAGTGCGGACCCGTTGAGCCGAAGGGCCTGTTTCCGTGCTGCATCTCTAAACGAAACATTTTCCACTATTGTTTCCAGAATATAAAACTCACAGGCATGCATAGGTACAGTATTTTTTTTTAAACTTGTATTCACCTTCCCAAGAATTGCACTTCCCCTCGATGGTGGTGAGGGACAGATTTGTATTTTCCTAAATCACCTTCTGGTCTTGTTACTGTAAGGCCCGCAAACTGTACCCTAAACAAAAAGCAAAGAAAATTAGTGACTCAATTTTTAAAATCACCTTGTCAACCATAGCGTTTAATTAAATGCAAATTCAGGTTGTTATCAAAAAAAAGTTATACACCCTCAGGAAGAGTTTTGTGATGAACTTGGAAGTTCAACAAATTTGGCCGAAGGATAGTTCAGAAAGAAAACCGTTTCTTCACTTTCAACAATAAGTGCAGTTTAATTCTTCAAATTAAATTATCCGCCTTGTATCTCCAATGCGTGAAATGGAGGGGGGAAAAAAAACCTGAAGAAACTTGATCTAAAAATGGTTTTCCAATCAGACAAGTGTGATTCCGAAATCTCAGAATCGACATTACAATTGGAGACACGAGAAAATGAAGGTGCTGGAATCACGAGCAAAAAACAAAGCACTGGATTAACACAGCGGGTCAGACATCATATGTGGAGGGAATGGACAGGCAACATTTCAGGTCAGGACCCTTCTATAGACTGAAGAAAGGCCTCAACCCGAAATGTCGCCTCCACAGATGCTGCCTGACCCGTGAGTTACTCTAGCACTTGATGTTACTATTAATATCTTGGGCTACTTTTGAGAGGAGAGCCTCCAGCTGAAAATTATAGAGTACTAACTTGCAAGCTTATGGAAGATAATTAAAAAGAACTGCAAATCATGCAAAAGCACAACTTGAGACTCCAAAGCAAAAGACCCAAAATTAAAGCAAAAGTTTCAATTATAGCATCCATACTCCCAGGCATCACCAAATTAGAGAGAAGTTTCCTTCTATACTTGATGATCATATATCTTCAAATACTTCCATAAAGGGAACAAAGGTTTTTAAGATAATTATTATCCCAGACTCCAAACGTGGCATTTACTGACTGCAGCCAATATTCCCCACTCCTCGGGGATCTGCTTACTATCCATACCATCAAGACTGCTAGCTCAAACCAGGTCTGACATGTTAAATTGTGCAGCAATATTTTTGTTCTGCTACATGTTTTATACCAGCTGCATTGATGTCCCATATGCCATTAAATATTCTCGAATTTTCACTGAAAATTTTAGTCAATTGTGATTTTATAGCAGCCTGCAAGACTTTGGATGAGAAACAAGGATTAGAACAATTTTCAGGACCAGAATTAAACCAAGTGCTGCAATATTTAGAATCAGTTGAAGTAATTTTATGTATAAAGTAGCAAACTAGATGAGCTGCTTCAACCAGCAGTCTAGACCGACAGGGTTTTTAGGCCATAAGTATGAATGAAAGACTAAGCATTTGTATTAGTTCTCTACAATCTGATCTAGATAATTCAACTGAGAGAATGGGGGTGGATGAGTTGGATGGAAATTTATTCTTAACGATGGCAGTATCCTGGAAATGTCCTAAAGTCTAAAGCATTTGTTACTGTTTTCAGATAAGAGTACTCAGTGAATGAATCTACTCTAGATTATACACTTGTGAACACCAACACAGAAGCCCGTCTTCTTCCAATTCATGCAGGTAATGTTTTAATAAAAAGTACATTTGGTACATCAGATGCTGTGAATGTTGATAACATCCAGGCTACAATAGTTAAGGTGTGTCTTCCAAAACGAGCAGCACTCAACTTAAGGGCCTGTCCCAGTTACGCGATTTTTAAGGCGACAGCTGGCAACTGTCAAAGTCGTGGCAGTTTGCTGGAATTTTCTTTTACCCTAAGACAATGACCACGACAATGCCGTGGGATTACACCGTCTTCGGAAACATCGCAAAATTCCCACGCCTACCCGACCGTCAAACTGTCACCTCCAATCTACCTGTCAAATGTCCTGACAGTAAATAAATTGGTTAAACAAAACTATCTTCTGGTATCTTCAAATGCCTTTTCTTAATTTAATATTACGTGCTTCTAAATGCATCTGCGATAACCTAGCAAACCTGGGAATAGCGTGCGACAGCGCCCGCAATAAGCTACGATACCTGGCGACAAGCCAGCTGTCACTGAGAAATTTCTATCTGGACATTTATTCCGCAATGCGCCGAGATCCGCTACGATTCATTGAAGACTCCTCACGATCATGCCCGCGACACCCCTGCGAACATTCAGCGACAGCCTAGTCGCCGGCAGTCGCCTTAAAATTGCCGAAGTGGGACAGGCCCTTTAGATTGCTTCAATACAGCTCACAAATACACCCAAAGTGCAAAAATGACCAAATGGCCACAAAAAAACTCAATAGATCTAAACTGGCGAAATTACCACTCAAATTACTGCACATTATTAACTGTCGAGAAATGAATCGATGTTTTTGTAACAATGCGATCAAGCAGAAGCTGTTCTCCAAAGTTATAAATGCCAATGCAGATTTTGACAGAACCTTCACGTAGGAAGAAACTGCAGATGATCGTTTACACCGAAGATGGACACAAAATGCTGGAGTAACTCTACAGGACATGCAGCATCTCTGGAAGTCTGAAGAAGTGTCTCGACCCGAAACGTCATCTATTTCTTCTCTCCAGTGATGCTGCCTGCCCCACTGAGTTACTCCAGCATTTTGCATCTATCTTCAGTACTGCAGTTGGAATGTTGTCTGAACCCATAGCTGCTGCTTTATCCAGAGCTCTCAACTGTTTCTTGACATTACTGCAGTGAGATGAACTGGCAGTAGACCGGCTCAAATGATGGAGTAGTCTCAGGAGCAAACCAATATACATCATCTATGCAGAACTTCTGGCTGAACTCGTTGGCAAACACCTCTTTTATTTACCACTCACATGCTGGGCACTGCCATTGTTTAGGATGGGGATGTTGTTGGATTTTTCTCGTCCACCCCAAGTTATCTGGTTTAATTGTTCATCTCCATTCATGATGAGATGTGATAGCACTGCAGAGCTACGATTCGATCCATTGGTTGTGAGATCACTTAGCTCTGTTTATTTCATGCTTGCAAATAAGTTGTCTTTTCACTAGGCTGATACCTCATCATTTTCAGGAATATTTGAAGTAGTACCCAACCCTTCTGCAATCCTCACAGAACTAGAATTAATCCCCAGTTTGAATAGCTTTGATCTAAATATATGAAAAATAATTCAAATTAGAAGGGAAGCAAGACTGATTATATAGGCCGCAAAGTACTGTGTGACACCAAAAGGTGCTCCCAAAATGGAAGTAATTAGAGTAGAAAGGTTCACAGACTGCAGTCATTTAGGGTAAAGGGAAAATAGTTCCAATAAGTTCGAGGCATGCTCAAAAATATGTGGTATCAGCCAAGTACTCAGGAATAGATGATGATTGTCAAGGCATAGCTTACGCGCAACCATCCTCAATTACTTCTTCAATTGCTGGAGTACTTTCATGTGTTACAGCAATTCAAGCTGTTCTAACATCCCCAAAGGAAGTTAGAGGTAAGCCAGGTAGCCTTGCCAATAATGTGTAGGAAATAGATGCTGGTTTAAATCAAAGATAGACACAAAATGCTGCATAACTCAGCGGGACAGACAGCACAAGTCTGAAGAAGGGTCTCGACCCGAAATGTCACCCATTCCTTCTCTCCAGAGATGCTGCCTGTCCTGCTGAGTTACCCAGCATCTTGTGTCAGCCTTGCCAACAACATCCATATAGATCAATTAAATATTATATGCAAAGTGTCAGTTGGAAACACTTTCATATGCAAACACTGTTGGAAGTCGAGAACTCAAATCTTTCACTTGCAGAACTGTGGATTAGGATTAACTTCATTATGATATTTATAGAAATGTGCGGTTCCTTTTATTTAAAAAAACTCCATATGAACAACACAAATTTCATCGTCACATAAACTTAACCAACCTGTTCCAAAGATCATCATCTTCACCTCCCCAGCCCCAAAATGCATTTGGGAATCCATTGATTTTCTTAAATTGTTCCACTGTTAATCCACTCACTCCTCCAAAAAATTCATTGTAAGGAAGTCTGCAGGAAGAAAAATAATAAAATATGACCCACAAATCTTTTTAAGAGGGTTTTAAAAAAGGAAACAAAAATGTAACCACAAACAATTTTTTTTTAATTACCCTGGATACCTCAAAACAGTACAAGAAAGAATCTCAGAACAAATTAATTACTTCTAGGTTTGGGTGAAGAATGCTACAGAGTACAGATCTATTTGAGAGCATGAGTCATGCAAAAATGTAAATTAAATATTTAATGAATTCCATTTACATTGAATTTTGCTAAGATTAAAGGAACCAACAACAATACGGCTAATCAGGAATGCTCCACATTTCCGTGTGTGAATAATGACAGGACGTACAGGTACATGTATTTATCTAACTTGGCCGCAAAGTGTCTTGGCATCTCCCCACAACCATAGTAGTTGCGGTCATTTTCTGGTATATGATCCACATCGTGAAAGATAACGCAATCCCAGTCCATGTCTTTCAAAGCCTCCATAAATCCAACATTGAAGAGCATTGCACGGTTAAATGGATGGTACCCAGCCTAATGAAAGAGAAATCAAACTCAAATTAACTTCTCTATTTAAGCACACACAAATATCTTTTAACACAAAAACACGAGGATTAGCTATAGGAATAGGGCCACCTGCCTTATCATTTATCAAGGTAATTATTGATCAACTTCCCTACAAATTCGCTATGTACCTCGGTTCTCTTAATATCCAAATCAATCCATCTCCTTTTTGACTAAACTCAATAACTGTGCACCCACAGCCCTCTGGGGGAACAAATTCAACAAATTCACCAGCTTGAGAGTGAATAAATTTCGCCCCGTCCCATTTTAAAATAGCCTTCGTTACATTCTGAGATTGTGACTGCTGTTTAACCATTTCACCTTCTGAGAATGCTTGGGATCCTGACAGTGGGAAGAAAAGGAAGGAAAGCAATAGACATTTCACCTTTGTTATCTGCACAGGAAGGTGGCATTCGGGGAGAAGGCTTTGGGGGATAATTGAGGAGAGAGTGGTCAGACAAAGCCTCGGGTATACTCTCTTACCAAAGAGCTATTTTGCTCTTAGCAAACAAATACAAGTGTTGAAAGTGTTGAAATCTCTTGTTCCACATTGCTTTCAGAAAATAATTTCAGTGAAACAAGAAATTTAGGTTATAAAAGAAAATGCTGGAAACACTCAGAAGGCCAGGCAGCCTCAATGGAAATAGAAAGAGTCAATATTTCAGGTCGAAGACCTTCTGAGCTCTTCCAACATTTTAAAGCTTAAAAGGTGATATTGCTTTATTTTCCAGGAATGCACTATTTTAAAAATTCATTGAGATCTAGATAATGGATATTATATTGAGCTCGCCGAATGTCCCTATCCAGCAAGCTAAACAATTGATCCAATAAAGACCAGTAGAGACGAGCTGTCGTTTGATGCTTTACTGTATTCAAATGTGAAACTGTAACGTTTAGGCACAAAAAGAAATAACATAGGGTTTAAGTTACATTATACGTTTAGTACAGGAACATATAAAGATGATGTCATTAAACATAATTTCTTACAGACATTGCGTCTAACAAACTCTGTGAGGAAGGATGGTAGCAGATTAAACAGGTGAATTACACTGTCTACAACATGAGGTCATCCCTTTCTGAGCTGCACTGCCTTGTTTATGACAACTTCCTGCCTATTAGGGAATGAAACTTAAAGCTGCTGTACCGGAACTTCCAGCAGGTGGCAATAATGCATTTAAACAAAATACAGTCCAGCACAGATATGCTACAAAAGGTGTATTTTGAAATTTTCCTCCCTTTTAAAAGATGAGTATTTTTCCACCACTCACCTGTTCAATGATATAAAAAGCAAACTCCAGGCGCTGGTGCTGCAACAATGGAATCAGATGCCGCAACAGGATAGGGAGATGCTCATGACGGTTACGGAAAGGAATCAAAATGGCCACCTGAAACGAAGGGCATCAACCACCGATTATTCCAGTAATGGTCAGGCTGGATCAATGCAATTGACCACACCTTATTTCATTTTCAGTTGTGCTCCAGAAAGGAAGTGTTGCCATTGCCATCTTTAGTACAGAAATAACTTCACTAGTGGAATTATTCCAATTTCTGCTGTACATTAAAGCGATACTAGATACAACAGTCTGAAGACGGGTCTCGACCCGAAACGTCACCCATTCCTTCCCTCCAGAGATGCTGCCTGACCCGCTGATTTTGTGTCCTTCTTCAATTTAAACCAGCATCTGCAGTTCTTTCCTACACAACACCAGATACAACGTGTAGGAAGGAACTGCAGATGCTAGTTTACACCGAACGCTGGAGTGACTAAATGAGACAGGCAGCATCTCTGGGTAGAAGGAATGGGTGACGTTTCGGGTCTCGATCCGAAACACCACCGATTCTTTCTTTGCAGAGATGCTGCCTGTGCCGCCGAGTTACTCCAGTATTTTCTTTCCATCAATTCTAGATACATTCTGAAATATTGAAAGTACAAATACTTGGCAAGCTAACAATGTGGAACTGACTTTTATGCTGGTAAAACACTAACATGGAACATTTTTGTACTTTAGGACAGCAAATTTTAGATTAAACGGTGCCTAAAATGATCAAATATCGGATATTTTTTCCAAACGTTATCAGTTGCCAAACACAGAAATTTACTGTGTAGGAAGGAACTGCAGATGCTGATTTACACCAAAGATGGACACAAAATGCTGGAGTAACTCAGCGGTTCAGGCAGCATCTCTGGAGAAAAGGAATAGGTGACGTTTCGGGTCAAAACCCTTCTTCAGACTCAAAATTACTGTGATAGCAAGGTGAACTTCAGAAATAAACTTGGTGAAACTCTAACAAATTCAAGAGTTGGATGACAAACTAAATAAATCCACGAGGTTCATCAATTAATGTTTTTTTTAAAAATCAACTAACGTGAAGGCAGAAACACTAGTTTATAAAATATGAATTTGATTTTAGTTAAACTGGATATTAATCAGCCCTCACATGAATGGAAATAATGCTCATGCACGTAATGATAAGGATAAACTCCAAGAGTCAACAATTTTACCAATAATTTTTTAAATGAGGTAAATGAATTAAGCATGGCTAACTTCACAAAAAGTTGATTGCTCTTGACTTTCGTGTAAAAACGCAAACTTTTGTTTCTAAATGTCATGAATAGACGATACAAGGCCTTCTACGCCCACACCTCCAGACTCAGGAACAGCTTCATCCCCAGGGCAATAGCTGCTATGAACCGGTCCTGCTGAGCCGGATGGCCACAACGCATAGATCTACTTGCACTTTACCCTGTCTAAATACTGTTACAATTGTTTCGTTTCGTTGGGTTGCTGTTAATTACTTAAATTATTGCATCGTATGGGAGGCGCATTCCCAATCTTGTTGTACCCCTGGGTACAATGACAATAAAGATATATTGTATTGTATTGTATATGGGATCAAACACTGCATAAATACTGCTTTGAAACAGCATGAGAACATACAGCAAGAACAGGTCTACACAGAAAAAATTATTTGTGCAGTGAGATTATAATAGAGAGATTTTGCTTGGGCATACATATTCAATGAAAATAAACGTGAAAAATGAGAATGAAAAAATATATATTAATTTGTTTCTCAAGGTTGAAAAAACCCCAGATGATCATCCATCCATGATAAGCTAATTGCTCAGAAATCAAATGAGTCACTTTCAGGAAGTGGTCCTACAGGTGCTGGTGCTCACTACTCAGATTACAATCCACCTACACGGCTAAGCTTCAGTAGGCTAGCAGAGCCAATTGGAACCTTTTATTCAACATCCCCAGGCAATTATTACTATTTGCAGTTACTGGAAATGCTGCAGCAGCCAAGCTTGACAAAAATGAATCTTATAAAAAAAATACAAAGTGCAGCACAATAATTCATATCTAATCAAACTTGCATCAACTTCCGCCTCATTTAGCCCATGGCTTTGCAACTAATTTTCACAATCATTTCCTGGTGGCAGCTCCAGATCTATCCGAGATCTCAAAGCTTAATTTGCGTTTCCAACAATTTTAATGACCTCCACAATAGCATGGCCATACGATCGAATGAACTCATGTGGATCAGTAAATAGTGCATAAAGTAAAAGCAGACGCCACAGTGGCGCAGCGGAAGAGTTGCTGCCGTATAGCGCCAGAGACCCGGGTTCCATCCTGACTTCGGGTGCTGTAGTATGGAGTTCGTACATTCTCCACTTGACCGCGTGGGTTATCTCCAGGTGCTCCTGTTTCTTACCACACTCAAAGTTTGAAGGTTAATTGGTTTCTGTAAACCGTCCCTAGTGTGTAGGATAGAACTAGTGTACGGGGATTGATGGCCGGCATGAACTTCGATAAGCCAAAGGACCTGTTTCCACGCTGTATCTCTAAAACTAAACTAAGAACTACATTATCTTAGGATAAAATGGATTTGAAGTAAGTCTTTGATCATCAATACAAGTCACAGTAATAACTTCCTATGTTAAGTTAGTGATGCGTGGGCTATTACATTTACTTAACTTTAATCTTCAAGTTGATCAGAAGGACGTGAATCTTAGTACAACTCATTCAAAGGCGTGTGGAGTTTCAATGAATTACTATAGTTATGTCAGAGATTAATATATTGTTTGGACACTTGGAATTCAAGAATATCATCATCATTCATGAAAGGAGACTCAAAGTTGAGGTTACTCACTGTATAATTCATCAAGCAAAATGTCAATGCGCCCAATGCTTTTGTTTGGGAATAAAGTTTCCCTTAAAAAAGTCAAAGCTTCACCATTTCATAGCTAAACTACAGTTTCCTACCTTCCAACGTGGAATGCAATCCCGTGGTTTCCAATGACCACCAATCTGCATGTAAGGATCCTTACTAAATAATTCCTGGATCTCCTCCAAAGAAATTTCAGTCATGTTTACATCCACTGGGCCCTCTGTGCAGGAACATCAGAAACAACAGTTAAGTACCAAGGCAACAATGATCCAACCATCTCCAGAAATGTTATTAAGGCTTCCTTCACAATTCAGTTAGAAGTGGACACAAAATGCTGGAGTAACTCAGAGGGTCAGGCAGCATCTGAAGAGAAAGGGAATAGGTGACGCTTCAGGCCAGCACCCTTCAGTTGGCACAGTTGGTCAGTGGCACAGTTGCTACCTTACAACACCAGAGACCCAAGTTCAATCCTGACTGTGGCTGCTGTTTGTACGTTCTCCCTGTGACTGCATGGGTTTTCTCCGGGTGCTCCTATATCCTCCCACATTCCAAAGACGTGCAGGTATGTAGGCTAAACACAAAATGCTAGAGTAATTCAGTGGGACAGGCAACATCTCTGGAGAGAAGGAATGGGTGGCGTTTTGGGTCCAGGCCGTTCTTCAGACCCGTCGTGACCTGCGTGGCTTTTCTCCAGGATCATAAGGTAATAATGTCATAAATGATAGGAGTAGAATTAGACCATTCGGCCCAAAAAGTCATTCAATCATGGCTGATCTACTTCTCCGCTCCTAACCCCATTCTCCTACCTTCTCCCCATAACCTGACACCTGTACTAATCAAAAATCTATCTACCTCTGCCTTAGAAATCTCCACTGCATTGACCTCTACAGCCTTCTGTGGCAAAGAATTCCGCAGCTTCACCGTCCTCTGACTAAAGAAATTTCTCCTCATCTCCTTCCTAAAAATACCCCCCTTTAATTCTAAGGCTATGACCTCTAATCCTAGACTCTTCTCACTAGTGGAAACATCCTCTCCACATCCACTGTATCCAAGCCTTTCACTATTCTATCTCTGGTTTCCTCCGACACTCCAAAGGTTCTTTGGTTAATTTGCTTGGTATAATTATAAATCGTCCCTCGTGTGTGCTGCATGGTGCTAGTGTGTAGGTGGGCCGAAGCGCCGGTTTCCTCGCTGAACTATCACTTGCCAGGCTTGGTCCTGCCCCCCCCCCCCTCAGTTTTCTTCCCCCTTCCTACAATCAGTCTGAAATAAACCGAAAGGTACATATCAAAATGACTCTCAGTCTCGACTCTGTCGACCTGAATCATCACCTATTCCTTCTCTCCAGAGATGCTGCCTGTCTCAGAGTTACTCCAGCATTTTGAGGGCAGCAACTTATAAGGCAGCAACTCAACCACTGCACCACCTGGTTTAACAGTAAGCACAGTATTTACTGATTCACACAAGTTCATTTGAACCAGCGTCTGCGGTTCCTTCCTACACAGGTATGTAGGTTACTTGGCTTAAATTAAAAGCCTAAATGCTATCGGACCAGGTCAGTGGTTAGATATTTTGCATGTGGTGACTCATACCCTCACTGCCCTAGTCTTTGATTACAAGTGTGATAGATTGCTCTCCACTTGCGTGGTGAACACAGCTTTGAGTAAAAACAAAACCAAACAGGAAAAGGTAGCGTCCGCAATTCGTAGTTCACTCATCGCTGCCAACACGCACTCTCCCCACGAAGGTCATTTGTTACACACACCTCAATGAGCACTGCAGAAATTCATCGACCTGCTCAATCACAATGCAAACCTGTGGCCACTTGTACTTCTCAGAATAAAGGTCCAAATGCTTTCGCCAGCAGCTTCAAAGAATCAGGGTATTTATAGACTTACAAAAAAAAACCTCAAGATGCTACATGGTAAAGTGCCACGCACAGGGATAAAAGGTGTAAACTGCCTGTCACGAGCAAGATAGGAGGAATTGCAGATGCTGGTTTAACCCAAACACAGACACAGAAAGCTGGAATAACTCAGCGGGTCAGGCAGCATATTTGGAGAAAAGGAACAGGTGACATTTCGGGTCAAGGCCCTTCTTCATGCTGAGAGTCAGGGGAACAAGAGATATAGACAGCACTTAGGACAAATGAATGGAAGAAATGCAGAAAGCAACAATAATCAAGGAAATGTGGACCCCACAATGGTCCACGTGGGATATGTGTTAATGAGTTAATAGGGAAAGTGGAACTCAACAGGATGACAGTAAAACTAGTTTGACAACTAGTGTGGGGGAGGGGCGGAGAGAGAGGGGATGGAGCCATAGCCATTTACAGACTACATTAATGATTTTGTTGTATGTATCCAAGTTTACTGATATGGCAAAGCAAGGCGTGACTGGAACTGTGAGGAAGATGCAGAGGATGCAATTGGAAACACATGATTTCAGATAGAGTATAACGTGAGCAAACACATTGTTAACCAACTGTGGCAAGATGAATTTGGAAACAGCTTTCGATGAGAGAGATGGTATTAAATATTTACATTTTAAAAAGTTAATTATATCCTCAAACTAAAAATGTCAACATTTATTATGCAGAAATCATACCTTCTGGTGTGGATCTAAAACCTATAGCACCTTATCTGTTCAACAATTCGAACAGTCCCCCCACATCACCACCAACGCCCCTGACCAAGTACTGGAGTAACTCAAGATGTCAGGCAGCATCTCTGGAGAGCATGGATACTTGCCGTTTCGGGTCAGGAAAATCAGACTGATTGTAGGAAGGGGGTGGAAAGCTGGGAGGCAGGATCAAGCCTAGCAAGTGATAGGTGGATACAGGTGAGGGGGATTTTATTGTGTAGGAAGGAACTGCAGATGCTGGTTTAAACCGGAGATAGACACAAAAAGCTGGAGTAATTCAGCAGGACAGGCAGCATTTCTGGAGAGAAGGAATGAGTCAACCCGAAGGAATGAGTCAACCCGTCTCTCTAGAGATGCTGCCTGTCCTGCTGAGTTACTGCAGCTTCTTGTGTCTATCTCTTGAGGAATTTTATTGGTAGATGCATGGACTAAAGCCAAAGATGAAAAGACAAAAATGTGCGAGATAAAGGCAGAAGAGGCATGCAATGTGAAGCCGGGGAAGGGATATTGGTGGAATGGCATGGGGGGGGGGGGGGCAAAGGGTAGTGGGGAGTGGGGGAGGAAGGGAGAAATGGTGAGCATCCACGTTGGTCACGGGGGGGGGGGGGGGGGGAATGGCAGAGGGTTGTTTACCACAAATTGGAGAATTTCACAGATAAATTACTTCGGGTCATCTCAAGTGAATTTAGAGACATTTGAGCTCTGATATACTTACTCATAGAAGGAAGTCTTTCCGGACATGCGAGATTTGCACGATAGGTAAAATCTTCAGGAAGAAATGTTGTGGGTTGCAGGTACGCTTCACTATGATTTAAATCCTCTGGATAATCTGAGCGGGAAGGGAGTGCGCTTTAGCAAATGCAGTCCAAGACAGGTTATTATCACACTTACACACAACGCTGACTTCTCAAAATCCTTGCCATTTAAAACATGCATTCAACAAAGTTAATTTTTTTTAAAATATGTGCACAACCTGCGAAATCGTCTTGCAAAAGTAAAATTAAAAAGAGATGTTGCAAAGAGATTAAAGCCAAGTTACTGAGTGGTCAAACGGTGGAAATTGAAGTCACATCTTCTGATTTTACCAGAAATCAGTATAGGAAGGAGCTACAAGTTCACTCACAAATTACTTACAACTGTGAGACAAAAAAAACTACCAAATGTTTAATCATTTCAAGTATAGAATATGAAAGGTTGTACTTTGTGCAATGGTTTTGTCAAACCATGAACGGGTTTGGACACCACGCCAAGATACTGAACTAGTGATTGCACAGGTTCATTCAAATAGCATTCAAGGGTTGCATTACCATTGCTTCTCTGTAGAAACAAGGAACTGCAGATGCTGGTTTACCAAGGAAAGACACAAATGCTGGAATAACTCAGTGGGTCAGGCAGCATTCCTGAAGAACACGGATATATAGGATCATAAGTGATAACAGTAGAATTAGGCCATTCTTCCCATCAAGTCTATTCTACCATTCAATCACGGCTGATCTATCTCTCCTTCCTAACCCCATTCTCCTGCCTTCTCCCCATAACCTCTGACACCTGAACTAATCAAGAATCTATCTATCTCTGCCTTCAATATATCTACTGACTTTGCCTCCACAGCTTTCTGTGGCAAAGAATTCCACAGATTCACCACGCTTTGGGTCGGGACATGGACTGACTTATCCATGTTCTCCGGGGATGCTGCCTGACCCCACCGAGTTACTCCAACATTTTGTGTCTTTGCTTCTCTGCAATGCAGATGGCCATACACCTGAATGAGTTTAAAATGTCAATAAAAAACAATTCCAAAGGGAAGATAAATATAATTGAAATTGTAATTGAATCGCGAGTATAATCATAAATTTAGAGTTAAGCCATTCAGGAGTGCAATTGTAACATGCATTCGCAGATAGAAATCTATCAGATTAATCTCCCAAAATATCAACCAGAGTTTTCAACTTGGATATCAACTTTTTTTTGTAAGCAGATCCAAAGAATATGCATCAGGGTCAGATGAATGAGCTAGACCACAGATAACCTGCGATAGAATATAGAAAGAACGTAGAGCAGCAGAGGAATGGCCCACAATGTCTGCGTTGAACATGATGCCAAAACCAATTCTTATCCGCCTGCAGATAATCCAGATCCCTCCATACTCCAGAGTTCAGATTAGTTTTAGTTTAGAGATACAGCACTGAAACAGGCCATTTGGCCCACCGAGTCCATGACGACCAGCGATCCCCGCACACTAACATTATCCTACACACACGAGGACCAATTTACAATTTTACCAAAGCCAATTAACCTACAAATCTGTACCTCTTTGGAGTGTGGGAGGAAAAAGGAGATATCGGAGAAATCCCACGATGAGACAGGGTAAACGTACAAACTCCATACAGACAGCACCCGTAGTCAGGATTGAACCAGGATCTATGGTGTTGCATCACTGTGCCACACATGTGCTTAACCAAAAAGTCTCTTCAATGCCACTGTTGTACCTGCCTCCACCACTGCCCCCAGCAGCTCGCTCCCAGGTAAACACTACCTTTTCCGTAAATAAAATTCAGTGGAAGAACTCAGTTCAGTTCATGGGGCTGAAGGGCCTTTATGTTCAGATCCATTTTGTGGAGCCTGTGTACCAGTCAGGATTTAACTATCCAAGGTCAATAAAACATTGGTTTCACATTCCTATAATTAAGCCTTCTATAAGTAGAACCAATTTGAATTTAAAATGCCATTTGCTCTTATGAACTTATAAACTCCCCAAATGATTTGATGGGCCACCTTTTATGACCATTGTTTCCCTTGAGAGCATTCAACAATCCAAAGGAAATTTAATGAACAATGGGCAGAAGTTATGAAGCTGCTTCTGCTGTCTCTGTTTGTTGTCGTTCGCCTGACTGAGGTCAGTTGACAGGGCTCAACACGGGAAGGTCTACATGCTTACACAGGGGAAATCACAAATACCAAAGGGGGAAAACATTTTTTTTAATTGAATTCTGTGTGGTACCAAAATAATCCATAAACAAAACATTGAGGGGAAACCTACTCAGTGTGAAAACTCAGAAAAACCCCACCCCCAATTCAAGCAGTCACGGCAAAACATAACCTGACGAATTTGAAGGAGTAACTGCTGGAGTAACTCAACGAGGTCAAGCAGCATCTCTGGAGAAAAGGAATAGGTGACGTTTCAGGTTGGAAATGTTCTTCATACTTCCACTTGAATTTTCATAATTGTGTATCCTCAAACAATCCCACCTTTTCCACCCTGACAACTAGGAGGCTGAACTGACTCACAGTTTACACAGGGATTAATCAGTGACTGTAACACGACAGGAA
The DNA here is from genome assembly GCF_053455715.1 of Rhinoraja longicauda. Lineage (NCBI taxonomy): Eukaryota > Metazoa > Chordata > Chondrichthyes > Rajiformes > Arhynchobatidae > Rhinoraja > Rhinoraja longicauda. The sequence goes on along the minus strand of NC_135974.1, from coordinate 28,782,665 downwards.
CCACTTCCATTGCTTTGCCTAACTCCACCGCAATCTGAACTGTTATGGGGTGGAGGCAGGAGAATGGGGTTAGGAAAGATAGATCAGGCATGATGGAATGGCGGAGAATAGATGGGCTGAATGGCCTAATTCTGCTCCTATCACTTATGATCTTATGTTACTCTGCCACTGACCCTCCTACCACGTTAGGGCAGCACAATGGTAGAGTTGCTGCCTTTCAGCGCCAGAGACTCGGGATAAATCCCGACTATGGGTATTGTCTGTGTGGAGTCTGTCTGTTCTACCCGTAACCTGCATGGGTTTTCTCTGGATGCTCCCAGAATCCAAAGACATAAAGGTTTGTAGGTTAATTGGCTTCGGTATCACTGGTCAGCGCTGACTCAGTGGGCCGAAGGGCCTGTTTCCGTGCTGTATCGCTCAAAACTAAACCAAAGAAAGGTGCAATTTGGCATTGCCCAGTATCCAAGGTGAAGAACAAATTCTTTAATTGTGCAGTTAAAAAAAAAAAAACAGGTTACAGACCCTAATAAAACTTTAGCAGATAAATCTGTTGGCATGAACATTGTACAAGTAACTTTCCTCTGTCAGAGTGTTGCATATATGCAATGCTATGAATGTTGGTATATCGAGTTCTGTTTCCATACGCAAAGAACAAGAGTTCTTTTTGCTACTTTAATTACATTTCTAGTAAATCAAGGGTATTTTTAGATGAGTAGGGTGCAGATGTCAGTTGTTATATTCCAGCCAATAGATTTTCTGCATGGGCAGAACCCACCAAAAAGTAAAATATGAATCAAGGATTTTTGTCATGAAAATATGTTTGATAAGGTGAGTTTGATCACTTAATTAAAATTTACAAAGTGCAGCGAATAATAATTCCAACTTGTGAAACAATGACACAGCAAACACACAAGCAAAGTTCAAGATTGCAAACTTCAATTTTCTTAACAGGGAGTGCTGTTAACAGTTAGCAGAGGAGCAGAGGGATGGACTGTGTGACATGCTGATAAGACAGCTATTAACAGACAGATAGACAGTCGCTGGAAAGTCTAGTTGGTTAGAGGTTGAGAGGGGACAATTCAAAAGCGGGAAATGCCATTATCTACCATTCAGGTTTCCATAAAACTGACAATTTATTTTAATGAGGTACAGGCACAATGGAAAATCTCACAATGAAAAGCAGCACCACAGGCACATGGACTCAGACGATAAACAGAACATAAATTATAGAAGACAGCTAAAACACAATTGGAAATAAAATGCCCATCGCTGTGTGCAAGAAGTAGGCTGCAGTGTTCCACCGGTGAGCCAGGATTAGGGTTGTGACAGTTCAGTTCAAGAACATGGAACACTAGAGTACAGGAACAGGCTCTTCGGCCAACAACGTGTGCTGAAAATGATTCCAAGATAAATTACTCTATCTGGCAGCACCAATGGTACCAAGGCCTTGAAGGAACAACTTTTTATTGTGCTGCAAAAAACAGTCAACGGGCCATAATAAGACTTCAGTGGATATATCTATTCCCAGGGCCATAGCTGCCATGAACCGGATCCTGCTGAGCCGGATGGTCACATCGCACAGTGATCCGGCACAGATCTACTTGCACTTTATTCTGTTTTAAAACTGTTTGTTTCGTTGGGTTGTTTAAATTAATACTGACGAGCTAATTAAATTATTGCATCGTATGGGAGGCGCATTCCCAATCTCATTGTACCCCTGTACAATGACAATAAAGATATATTGTATTGTATTGTATGCTCAATCTTGCAGAGTACATATTTTGTGTAATGGATGTTACCATGGCGACTGTATAAATACCTGTACCATTAAGAGTGTTGTTCATCTTGACATAAGTGCCACGAACCACTTGTTCATACACCTGAGATCCCATCGTTTTCACACTCTCTCTAATCATGATGCCTTGTGCTTGCACCATAAATAGGTAAGTGTTCACTGGAAAAGAAAAAAGGCACAATTAAAAGTGGTTCATGGTTGCACAAGTTCAATTCACATGATTAGCAAGTACTGTACAACAATTAGTAACACCGGACAACCCGAATTCAAACAGAAAAGTACAAATTCTAACCTATTGATACAACTTTGAAAAGGCACCTACAATGCTGCAGGCTTAAAATTCAAATTTTCTACACACTACATTCCTAATCTCAGACAAATCACAAATGGCATCAGGTGTACCTTAACAAAAATATTTTTGTTTAAATGCACAGGAGAAAGACCTAGGAGCAGGTGGGCACAATGACAAAGGGGATAAAGGGACAGACACTGCTTCCATTGGTGAGAGGGCGAAGATTCAGCAATAGTAGTACAAAATTCCCAGAGAAATCTGTGTGGCTACTGGAGGAAGCAAAGGAGTGCAATTAACTTGATTGCTGAAAACAATGAGCAATTTTACCTCAAAAGGACACAAAGTGCTGGAGTAACTGAGCGAGTCAAGCAGCAACTCTGGAGAACATGGATCGGGTTGGAACCCTTCTTCATCAGTCACTGAAAGTAAGCATGCAGGTACAGCAGGCAGTGAAGAAAGCCAATGGCGTGTTGGCCTTCATTGCGAGAGGATTTGAGTTGAGAAGCAAGGAGGTCCGACTGCAGTTGTACAGGGCCCTGGTGAGCCCGCACCTGGATTATTGCGTGCAATTTTGGTGTCCCAATTTGAGTAAGGATCAATCAAATTTGATCAATCAAATTTCAATCAAATTTCCTCAAACTCAATTGCAACAAATCTGAAATCATCATCATTGGTCCAAAAACGCTCACCAAATCCACCCAAAACTTCATCCTCAACATTGATGGTCTCCCAGTATCCACCTCCCCTCACATCCGGAATCTTGGAATCATCTTTGATCAAACCCTCTCCTTCGACAAACACATCACAAAGACAGCCTTCTTCCACCTCAAAAACATTGCCCGTCTCCGTCCATCCCTCTCCTCCACAGCTGCAGAAACCCTCATCCACGCCTTCATCACCTCCCGTCTGGACTACTGCAACAGCCTCCTCTATGGCGCACCCTCAAAAATCATCAGTAAACTTCAATACATTCAAAACTCCGCTGCCCGTCTACTCACCCACACCCCGATCCGTGACCATATCACCCCCGTCCTTTACAAAATCCACTGGCTCCCCATCCCCCAGAGAATCCAGTACAAAATCCTCCTCATAACCTACAAAGCCCTCCATAACCTGGCCCCATCCTACCTGACCGACCTCCTCCACAGGCACACTCCCACCTGCACCCTCCGCTCTGCTGCTGCCAATCTCCTATCCCCCCACATCCGGACCAAACTCAGATCCTGGGGGGACAGGGCTTTCTCCATCGCTGCTCCCACCCTATGGAACTCACTACCCCAAACCTTTAGAGACTCCTCCACACTCACCACATTCAAAACATCGCTGAATAGTACCTGTTCAGTACTGCCTTCAACCACTGAAGGTCACCTCACCTTCTGTCTCCTTTCTCTGTTCGTTTACTTATTTACTTATTTATCTATTTATTCATTTCCCTATGTTCTCTAAATCTCTGTAAAGCGTCTTTGAGTATATGAAAAGCACTATATAAATAAAATGCATTATTATTATTATTATTATTCTTGCTGTTGAGGGAGTGCAGTGTCGGTTCACCAGGTTAATTCCCGGGATGGCAGAACTGACATATATTGAAAGAATGGGTCGACTGGGATTGCATTCACTGGAATTTAGATGGATGAGAGGGGATCTTATAGAAACATAGAAAATAGGTGCAGGAGTAGGCTATTCGGCCCTTCGAGCCTGCACCGCCATTCAATATGATCATGGCTGATCATCCAGCTCAGTAACCTGTACCTGCCTTCTCTCCATACCCCATGATCCCTTTAGCCACAAGGGCCACTTCTAAATCCCTCTTAAATATAGAAACAAATAAAAATTCTTTAAGGATTGGATAGGATAGATGCAGGAAAAATGTTCCCAATGTTGGGGGTAGTCCAGAACCAGGGGTCAGTTTCAGAATAAGGCCATTTAGGACTGAAATGAGGTAAAAAAAATTCATCCAGAGAGTTGTGAATCTATGGAATTCTCTGTCACAGAAGACAGTGGAAGCCAATTCACTGGATGTTTTCAAGAGAGTTACATTTAGCTCTTAAGGCTAAGACGAATCAAGGGATTTGGGGGAAAAAGCAGGAGTGGGGTACTGATTTTAGATGATCAGCTGGCTCGAAGGGCCGAATGGCCTAATCCTGCACCTATTTTCTATGTTCTATGTTTCCATTTGTTCCCAGTGTAAGCCGAGAACTGGCAGAGCAGTGGCGCGGCATGATGGGGCAGCGGTAGAGTTGCCACCTTACAGCACCAGAGACCCGGGTTCGATCCTGACTTCTCCCTGTGACCACGTGGTTCATACATTCTCACTGTAACTGCGTGGGTTGTCTCCGGGTGCTCCCGTTTCCTCCCACACTCCAAAGGCGTACAGGTTTGAGTGTTAATTTGCTTCAGTAAAATTGTAAATTGTCCCTAGTATGTGTAGGATCATGTTAATGTACGAGGTGATCACTGATCACTGGTCACATGCAGCTGTGGAGCCAAGTCATTGGGTATTTTTAACGTAGATCAATGGGTTCTGGATTAGCAAGGGCGTCAATGGGAGAAGGCAGAAGAATGGGGCTGAGAGGGATTAGCCATGTTCAAATGACAGAGCAGACTCAATGGGGCAAATGGACTAATTCTGCTCCCATGTCTTATGGTCTTAAGTATGATAGTGTCTATATATATATATATATATATATATATATATATATATATATATAGGATGTTTACTAAACTATAGGCAAAAAAGGAATTTCACTGTCCCGAGGTACATGTGACAATAAAGTATCAGAACCACAGCTAAGATTTGAAAGATGGACATAAACAGATGAACTACAATGTTTTCTTTTTGGGTTTAATGTGGCAAAAACCCATCTGGTGTCAAGAACAGTCACCTGCCGTGCCAGCAAATCCATCCCGCCAGTTTCCCAAATGCTGATCCGCACGTTTGAGTGATACATAAACTAGGCTTTCATAACCTGGGGAGGTACTGTATCTTAAGCCACTAAATTAGCTATTGCAATACCGTGCTTCAGACTGTTGGATACCGTGCACTTATTATAAACCGATTGCCACAAATTGCCACAAGTGAATGAAGTAATATGCCACAGAACAAAATACACCCAGCACATTACAATTCTCTATGTTCAAGGTCAAATCCAAAGCATGGAGTTTTGTATTCACATAATCAATACAAACAGAGTAACATTACCTTGAGTAACACAACCTTGAACAGCATCTCATTCTGCTTGGGTAGCTTACAACCTAATGGTATGAACGTCAAATTTTATGTAACCTCTCACCCCTCCTCCCCTTTCACCCCCATTTTCTTCTCCTCCCCTCCCCTATGCCCCACCTATCTCTCCCTTCCTCTTGTATTCCTTTTTCTGGCTTCCCAATTTGCAACTCTTCAACCTTTCTGAATCACCTTCTGCTTTAATCTCTGGGCTTTGCTCCAGCCATCCGCCCAGCAGCCCCAACCCAAAACAATGCCTATCCATGTTCTCCAGACATATTGCCTGACCCGCTGAGTTACTCCACCACTTTGTGTCGCATATTGTAACCATATTTAGGTTAGGATTAATAAAACAACAATTATTTGTCCAAAGTTACCATAAACGGGAAGCAAGCGCAAGAATCTGAAGTGCACGGATGATAAAATCTTTGAAAAAGAAAACAAAAAGTTTGAAGGAAAGGTTTCAGTGTCTTTTGAATGGAGGGCCCCACATTTTGCTTTCCCCACACTAGCGCCACAGTGGTGCAGCTGATAGAGCCTCTACCTCACAGCGCCAGAGACCGGGGTTAGACTGGTGCTGTCTGTGCAGAGTTTGCACGTTCTCCCTGTTACCCATCGCGTTTCTTCTGGGTGCTCCGGTTCCCTCCCACATTCCAAAGACGTGCAGGTTTGTAGCTTGCGTCGGTAAAGTTTTAGAGGGGTATGGGCCAAACGCAGGGAGGTGGGACTAGTGTAGATGAGAAATGATGGTCGGTGTGGGAAGGTTGGGCCGAGATGCTCTACGACTCTATAAAATGAGCCTTAACAAAGACCACCTTTCCAGACTTCCTGGCAAATGCAGTTCGAGAAGGAAATGGGTGACAATAACATCTGTACTGGAAGCACTCTGAGGAGTGTGAAGGTGCGATTGAGACTCAGGCTCTGTATGACGGATTCAGCAGGAAGGACCTCAGGAATGAGTAGGTTAACCTAAGATGAGCATTTGGCGGCACTGGGCCGGTACACGTTTCGAAGAATGATGGGGGACCTAATTGAAACACACAGAATAGTGAAAGGCTTGGATAAAGTGGATGTGGAGAGGATGTTTCCACAAGTGGGAGAGTCTAGGACTAGAATTTGAGGAAGGATATTCTTGCTATTGAGGGCGTTCAGCGTAGGTTTACTAGGTTAATTCCCGGAGTGGCGGGACTGTCATGTTGAAAGACTGGAGCGACTAGGCTTGTATACACTGGAATTTAGAAGGATGAGAGGGGATCTTACCGAAACATACAAGATTATTAAGGAGTTGGACACGTTAGAGGCAGGAAGCATGTTCCCAATGTTGGGGGAGTCCAGACCCAGGGGCCACAGTTTAAGAATAAGGGGTAGGCCATTTAGAACAGAGATGAGGAAAAACTTTTTCAGTCGGAGTTGTAAATCTGTGGAATTCTCTGCCTCAGAAGGCAGTGGAGGCCAATTCTCTGAATGCATTCAAGAGTGAGCTAGATAGAGCTCTTAAGGATAGCGGAGTCAGGGGGTACGGGGAGAAGGCAGGAACGGGGTACTGATTGAGAATGATCAGCCATGATCACATTGAGTGGTGGTGCTGGCTCGAAGGGCCAAATGGCCTACTCCTGCACCTATTGTCTATTGTCACAGCCTCAGAAAATAAGGACATTCTTTTAGGAAGGGGATGAGGAGAAATTTCTTTAGTCAGAGGGTCGTGAATCTGTGGACTTCTTTGCCGCAGAAGGCTGTGGAGGCCAAGTAGAGTGGATATTTTTAAGGCAGAGGTGATAGATTCTTGATTAGTACAGGTGTCAGAGGTTATGGGGAGAAGGCAGGGCAATGGGGTTCGGAGGGAGAGATAGATCAGTCACGATTGAATGGCAGAATATACTTGATGGGCCAAATGGCCTAATTCTACTCCTATTCCTTATGACATTATGACCACCAGCACAGCATGGGTCATGGTGTTTGAGGTCCTGGCGATGAGGCAGTTCACCAAATGACCTTGACGTTCTGCTCAGGAAGGTGTGAAATGCAGCAGTGTAATTTGTATACAATAGACACTGCCACAGTTCACCAATCATTGTGGGAAATGAACATACAGCACATTCACATCAATTGACATCAGACCAAGTTGGGACATTGTAGAAACAAGGAGCGGCGGGTGTTGGTATGCAGAAAAGGACACAAAGTGCTTGAGTAACTTGGTGGGTCAAACAGCTTCTCTGGAGAACATGACACCCATCCATGTTCTCCAACGATGCTGCCTGACCCTTTGAGTTACTCCAGCACTTTGTGCCCAAGCCTAGGTGTTGTGTTGGTATTCTGCAAAGGAGAAAGACCCACTTCGTTGTCAGAGCAACACGGAGTGAAACTGAATACTTTGAAGTCTGACCCTATAATGAAGACATGTCGTAGAAGCAGCTGAAGCAAGCAGGCTAATCTGAGAAAATCTCACAACTCTTGGAAATTATTTCAGTGTCTTCAGTTTCTGGGCGGCACAGTGGCACAGTGGTAGAGTCACTGTCTTACAGCTTCAGAGACCAAGGGCGGATGGTGACTACGAGTGCTGTCTCTGTGGAGTTTGTATGTTCTCCCTGTGACCGCGTGGGTTTTCTCTGGGTGCCCCGGTTTCCTCCCACACTCCAAAGACGTACAGGTTTGTAGGTTAATTGGCTTCTCTAAATTTGTCCCTTGTGTGTGGGACATTTAGCGCTAGTGTACACTGCACTGGTTGGCAGGGACTCACTGGGCCAATGGGGGCCTGTTTCCACACTGCATCTCTAAAGTCTTAAACAATTGCTCTGGGCAGTTATTCAGAACAGCCCTCTTTGTACTTTAAGCAATACACCACAGACATGGAATCATGGAATACAACAAATGCTGCAAACAGCCAGAAAATCAGAAAGCACAGAGAGGCACAGAGAGAGTTAATGTTCAAGTTTAATTATCCTTTCATCACATGGAACTTTTTATCTGTATCACGCGATGTATTGCATTCAGTAATATCTTTTGCCGTTTGATGGGAGGAATATCTGCTGAGTGCAGGAGAGGGAGAACAGGGCAAAAATCAGCCCAGAAATTTGGGCCGTCACACCTATGCAAAGGCCATTCCTCATATGTAGCATCGTAACACACAGCATTCTTTTTTTAGTTTTTAGAGATATAGCTCGGAAACAGACCCTACCACCCACTGAGTGCGTGCCAACCAGCGATCCCTGAACATTAACACCACCCTACACACACACACAAAGGACAATTTATACTTATACCAAGCTAATTAACCTATAAACCTATACATCTTTGGAGTGTGGGAGGAAACCAAAGATCACAGTGAAACCCCACGCGGTCACAGAGAGAACGTACAAACTCCGTACAGACAGCACCCGTAGTCGGGATCGAACTCGGGTCTCTGGTGCTGCAAGCGCTGTAAGGCAGCAACTCTACCGCTGCGCCACCGTGCTGCCCGTAGAGGCGAAAAAAAATTACAATTGCCAATTAGTACAATTCCCTCTCTGCATATTATAGTATCCAAGTCCATTGTTCAAGACCGCTGTGAAATGATTTGTTTATGATCTCTGCTCCTTTGTGCTAATAGAGGCCCAATGTTGCAGACAGGAACCGCTCACCTGAACATGGTAAGACTGAATAAACTCAAGCTTAAGGTATTAAGTTTGTTAATTGGTATTAAAGGTATTAAGGACCACCCCGATTCACTATTTTATACCTTCCTATGATTGTGTGGGTTTCCTCTGGGCACTCCGGTTTTCTCCCCCTCATCTCAAAGATATGCAGGCTTGTACATTAATTACTCTCTGTAAAATTGTCCCTAATGGATGTAAAAGTGGGATAACATAGAACTAGTGTAAATGGGTGATCAGCGTGGACTCAGTGAGCCAAAGGGCCTGTTTCCATGCTAAATCAAAGTAGCATTCTCCAGAAAATATCCATTCTGCTTATTCAATACTCCAACTTTCTATTAAAAGGTACTTTATGAAAATTGCTCCTGAACTGTTGGTGACATCTTCATCAAGCTCTTCTTTTGCAGCATGAAACTCTATAAGAAATGTTAACAGGTCTCCACAAGAACGCCTGGCAAACCACATTACTGTTATTGTGTTGTGCCAACAGGTTAAGAGTTTATAAATCAGCGAAGGCCTCCTTTATTTATCTCAACTTGCAGCCTGAACCATTGTTCAATAATCAAATGCAGAAGAGCACCACCTAGCTATTATCTGAGTACTGTACAAATAAACCGAATGTACTATTCAATATGCTGTATGCAAAATATGTTATTTTATCTAGAAAGTTAAAGAGACTCGTAAATTCTTACGAAAAGAAAAATAAATAGAAAGACATGTACATTGTCCAAAAGTTATTTTAAAATTCCTAGGAAAATAACATTAATGTTATTTAATTAATGTATGAAGGGTCTCGACACAAAATGTCACTTATTCTTTTTCTCCAGAGATGCTGCCTGACCCACTGAGCTAATCCCACATTTTGTGTCTTTCAACATTAATGTATTGTCCGAAGTAGAGCCCTGACCCGAAATGTAACCTATCCATGTTCTCCAGAGAACCGACATGACACGCTGAGTTACTCCAGCACTTAGTGTCGCTGTTTCGGTAAACCAGCATCTGCAGTTCCTTGCATCAACATTAAGATGTTTTTATTGTGGAAGGAGACAAATCTTGTTTGAAGTATAATTTTTGCAAAACATTCACCTCCCTTTCAAGGACCAAAACTAAAACAGCCCAGACTTAGTGCGTAGAACATAACTGCAAATGCTAGTTTATACTGGAGATAGACACAAAGTGCTGGAGTAACTCAGGGGATCAAGCAGCATCTCTGGAGAAAAAGGATGGGTGACGTTTCAGGTTGGAACCCTTCTTCACACAATAATTAATGTTGAAGATAGACATAAAATTCTGGAATACTGAAGAAGGGTTCCGGCCCAAAATGTCACCCATCCTTTTTCTCCAGAGGTGCTGCCTGACCCGCTGAGTTACTTCAGCACTTTGTGTCTAAACCCAGACCAAGGTAAGCCATTAAAATCCAAATTTCTCCCTTTCTTTTCTGCAGAAAGGTGCCAGAAGGCAACAAAATTGCTGCTGCAGCTCGTGCAATCTTATATTATGGCACACAAGTCACACTCAAACACCCATTCATAATCAAATCAGACCAATTCTGAGAAGCACCATGCATCACGGGCATCATGGGTAGACCATGTGCCAAATAAGTCTGTAGTAATGACCTCATTACTGCAGACATTTACAATGTTCAAGATCTTATACCGCCTCCTCCACCCACACATTTTATTTTCATCTAAAACACGGCCAGACTGCGTGTTTCAGGGTCTCACCCAATACTTGGCCTACCAGATGGATTATCTCTCAACAGAGGCTGCAGCTCACTTGACCGTACCTTCCCACAATGCCCACTGTGGAGGCCGCACGGTGGCACAGCGGTAGAGTTGCTGCCTTACAGCACCAGTGACCCGGCTTCGAACCAGATTATGGGTGCTGGCTGGACAGAGTTTGTACGTTCTCCCTGTGAATGCTTGCGTGCTCCAGTTTCCTCCCACATTCCAAGGACGAACAAGTTTGTGGGTTAACTGGCTTTTGTAATTCGCCCCTAGTGTGTCGGATAAACTAGTGCACGGGTGATTGCTGGTTGGGATTGACTCAGTGGGCCGAAGGAACTGTTTCCACGCTCAATCTCAAAAATATATATATCAGAAGATTTACCGGGTGAAGACACAGCAGATTGTTTGTCTACACCTTACCCAACCAAGGATCGATCGTGTCACACTCCAAACAAAGTTCAAGTAATTTGTTACGCACTGGGATCCAATTCATATAATAATAAAGATGATAGGGTACTGTTCAATTCACTTCTACCCCATTGAGGACATTCATGTTCATAAGTGATAGGACTTGAATTAGGCCATTCGCCCCATCAAGTCTACTCTGCCATTCAATCATGGCTGATCTATCTTTCCCTCTTAACCCCATTCTCCTGCCTTCTCCCCTTAGCCCCTAACACATTGGACTTTGTCAAAGCAATTTTTGCATTACAATGCTGAGAACTATATCCTCCACTCTGTATCTTCCCTTTGCTCTGTCCATTGTACGAGTTTGAACTGATTGTATCTGTGTATGGTGTATCCGATTACTTTGGATAATATGCAAAACATATCTTTTCACTGCACCTCTGTGCACATGGCAATAATAAACCCAAGCCTAAATCTTAAAGTGACTTTTACTATTAACTAGGTTTTGTGAATATTTTGTAGTAAATCAATCTACACACAAGTTGAAGAAAGCACACTTTTTTTGTTGAAAAACTGAAACAGAAAAAGTGGTTATCTTCGAGCAGTCTATCTTTCAGACTTGATCACTTCACCAAAATTGCAGGATGCTTAAGGTGTCCAGAATTTTTTAAGATTCAAAACAAATGATAGGAAAGAGGTGTGAACGTGATGAAGAAAAAAAGTAGAATAATCGTTCCAATGCAAAATGACACAGGTAATGGCGAGGCGGGATGGCTCGAACACATCAAAAAAAAGGAAATAGAAATAGTGTGTCCACATCTGATTGGATGGGCAATGTGGGGGGAAGTAGATAGGAACTCGGCAGAGCCGCAATGCAATGAAAGAACTGACGATAGCATAAAGGATTACACAAAACAGCAAACACTACCTCTTGCACGATGGCCCCCATCTCAATGCCAAGTCGCCACTTTCACACTAAACACCATCTAAACCCCAAAGAAGTGCATGTTACCAGGGTAATTGGTTTTTGTAAATTCCTCCTAGTCCAGAGGGAATGTATACGAAAATGGGATAATATAGAATTAGTGTGAACGGGTGATAGATGGGCAGCATGGACTCAGTGGGCCAAGGGCCAAGTTTCCTTGAAGATGGACACAAAATGCTGGAGCAACTCAACGGGTCAGGCAGCACCTCTTAAGGAAAGGAATAGATTATATTCTGATAAGAAGGGCCTCAACATGAAACGTCACCTATTCCTTTTCTCCAGAGACGTCACCTGACCCGCTGAGTTACTCCAACATTGTGTGCCTATCTTCAGTGTAAACTATCATCTGCAGTTCCTTCGTACGTGTCCTGTATCTCTAAAAATCCCTTCATTTCAACCCCAAAATCTTGCAAGTCGTCATCAGTAGAAGTACAGCAAGGAACTGCAGATGCTGGATCATACTGAAGAGAGACACAAAGTGCTGGAGCAACTCAGTAGGTCAGGCAGCCTAGGTCAGGTCAAATCAGGAGTACTGATCGTGAAAGATCAGCCATGATCACATTGAATGACGGTGCTGGCTTGAAGGGTCGAATGGCCTACTCCTGCACCTATTGTCTATTGCAGCATATCCATAGAAAAGGAACAAGTGACTTTTCGGGTCGGAACTGTTCTGACCCAATAACATCAACTCTGCATTTTCTCCAGAGATGCTGCCTGGCCCGCTGAGTTACTCCAGCACTGTGTCTATCTTCACTGTAAACCAGCATCTGCAGTTCCTTCCAGCAGTAGTTTATTCCATAAAATGCCCGAATTCAAATGTCAATGCAACTATGTGCCAATTAGAAATTAGAAGGGCAGCTACTGGAATTTGCAGTTATTTTCTCTGGAACAATTCAGATGTCAAATGATAGGTGTCAAAGTATGGGAAAGGTTAAGGTACTTTTGATAAGTGCGATTGACATGGAGCTCGGAAAAGCTCTCGTCTTTCACTTTAGGCGTTACAGGACATTTCATTTCTGTGCAACCACCACGTAATCCTGTTTCCTCCTATTTTTTTTTTCCTTTTATTTTTTATTTCCTTAAAATTTTGATCAACTAAACAATCCTCTAACTTTTGCGTGGACCCACGTTTTAAAATAGACACAAAATGCTGGAGTAACTCAGCGGGTCAGGCAGCATCTCTGGAGAAAAGGAATAGGTGATGTTTTGGATCAAGACCCTCCTTCAGGCTGAAAATCAGAGATATCCACACACCAGCATCTGCAGTTCCTTCAGAGAGCTCTCCCCTGACTCTATCAAGCTGAGGAAGGGTCTCGACCTGCAAAAGTTAGAGGACCTTTTCCTTTTCTCCAGACATGCTGCCTGACCCGCTAAGTTACTCCAGCATTTTGAAGCCCATCTTCGGTGTACACTAGCATCTGCGGTTCCTTCCTACTGACCCTTAAAATGTTACATTCAGTGCCAAAGATAGACACATTTTAAGACACAATGTGCTGAAGGAACTCAACGTGTCAAGCAGCATTTCTGGAGAACATGGATAGGTGACATTTTGGGTCAGGGCCCGCCCACAAAAACACATTTTTTCTTTTTTTTTTAAACTTCATGCTCGCTAGCCTGGCTTGCAGTAACTATCGATAGTCATAATCAGAAGGCTGCACAAGTTTGCATTTACCAATAGCCTGTATCGTCATTGAACACAGGATATTAGATTGGTTTTGAAAACATGTCTTCTCACCAAAGGAAATCTTGGATCATAAAATGCCATCAATTTATTTCTAATCAGGTTTTAAAAGCATCTGCTTTCGAATTTAGTTTAGAGATACTGGGCTAACAGGCCCTTCGCCCCACCTAGTCCGCACCGGTCAGTGATCCCCACACACTAACACTATCCTACACACACTAGGGACAATTCAGTTATACCAAGCCAATTAACCTACAAACCTGTGCATCTTTGGAATGTGGGAGGAAACCGTAAATCTGTGACAAATCCCACGCGGGTCACGGGGAGGACGTACAAACAACACCCATACAGACAATACACCCATACACACCCATACTCGGGATTGAACCCGGGTCTCTGGTGCTGTAAGGCAGCAACTCTACCGCTGCGCCATTGTGCCGACCTGGGACACAATTTTCCAGGATGTTCCTTTGTACTGATTTTTATTTTACGTATCTATTAGGAGCTTGCTCAATAATGAGCACAGTTTTCCTCAGATTGGGTTAATTTTGTATTCCTAATCCAAATAAGTGGTGAGAAGACAGCAGCTGAATTAGGAGAATTCGGTTACACGGTGATAAATTTTATAGACAAACAGAAGACAGTGATTTTTTAAAGTTTATTTACAGATAAATCAGATTACTCTGTGGATATGTATCAGTCATAAAAGGCAAAACCAACATGCACCAGATTAGTTTTGGCCCCTTTTGATATTATTTGTACTCTATTAACAACAGGGAAGTCGTTCGAGGTAAGAAAATAAAATTTAAAGCCAAATTTCCCAGAAAGAGCTCAATCAGATTTGCCAAAGAAAATAGGAACTGCATCTATACAAGAATTCCACATCAGAGTGACTGTGCTATAAATTTATTGTTTACTATTTAATTACAGCTTTCATTAACACAACCAAACCTATAGATCAAGGCATCACAGGGTGGAACAAACTCCAAAGAGTTTTTATTTGCCTCAGGTGTTAGTTTAAAATTTGACTCATGCGCCTGTACAAACATGAATACATGTATGGTTCCTTGAGTGGCTAAAATATCAATTTAATCCCTTCTTCAGACAGTCTGAAGAAGGGTCTCGACCCGAAACGTCACCCATTCCTTCTCTCCAGAGACACTGCCTGTCCCGCTGAGTTACTCCAGCATTTTGTGTCTACCTTCGATTTAAACTAGCTTCTTTCCTTTTAAACTTGTCAATTTAAACCTTCTCGAAACTGGCAAAAATCCAATCTCCACGTTCCCATACTTTTTAACTCCTCTTCCCACGCAGTCCTTTCTGCCCTGGGCCTCCTCCACTGTCAGAGTGAGGCCAAACGCAAATTGGAGGAGCAGCACTGTTGGATGTTAAAATGAAACTGTTTAACTGTGCTCTTATACTGTGACCCAGATATAAAATGCATGTGAAAACAAAATAAAAGTCTTCACTTCCGGTTAGAGCAACACCGATGTATGAGAGCATGTGTGTTTATTCCTCCGAAGAATAAAAGACATAATACCGACTATCCTGCCCTTGAGATGCAAACGTCAACAGGTTATGGGCCCAGGAGGGATGGTGGAAGCCGATGGAACAGATTATGCTTCGACGGAGATGAAAAGAATTACGAATTATGGGAAACAAAGTTTTTAGGCTACCTGCGGCTACAAGGCTTAAAGTCAACAATTCTGAACGAGCCGGCTACCGACGAAGAAGACGACGAGGAAGCCGAGAAAAACGAAAGAGCCTACGCCGAGCTGATACAAGTGCTAGACGACAAAAGTTTGTCGCTCATTATGAGAGAAGCGGCAGACGACGGGAGAAAAGCGTTGCAGCTACTGAGGAGCCATTACGCGGACACAGGGAAGCCGCGGGTGATCGGCCTCTACACCGAGCCGACGTCGCTGAAAAAGGCCATAAACGAAAGTGTAACAGAATACATTATTCGTGCAGAAACGGCGATTACAGCACTAAGAAAAGCAGGAGAGACTCTTAGTGACGGGCTGCTGATTGCCATGATTCTGAAAGGCTTGCCAGAGACATTTAAGCCATTTGCCATCCACATAACACAGGGTGATGAGAAGACAACTTTTGGTGAGTTTAAGACCAAGTTAAGAAGCTACGAGAGCACTGAAAAATTTAGCGGCCATATGAGTGACGACAACGTAATGAAAGCAAGAGGCTGGGTGAAAGAAAGGACTAAAGGCTCAGAGAAAACATTCACCTGCTACAACTGCGGTCAGACGGGACACAAAGCATGGGAATGCAGCGGAGAGCGCAGCGGTAAAGAACAGAGACAGTGGTGCAGTTTTTGCAAGAGCCCCACTCATAAGGAGGCAAACTGCAGAAAGAAAAAGCGAGACAACGTGAAACAAGCATCCGACTCCAACGACCACACATTTGCATTCAAAATAAATGACTGCCAGGCAAGTGAAGAGACTCGTAAAGGGCTTATGGTCGACACGGGCGCAACGTCACACATAATCACAGACATTGAAAAGTTTAAGAACTTTGATGAGACTTTCCAGCCCGCCAAACACTTCATCGAGTTGGCTGACGGGACAAGGACGAGCGGTGTCGCACGGAGGAAAGGCGAAGCAGAGGTGTACCTGAGAGACAGCGAGGGCCGTCGTGTGAGGACGACGCTGAGAAAGGCGTTGTACATCCCATCATTCCCACAGGACATCTTCTCTGTCAAGGCAGCAACGACCACCGGAGCTTCAGTGATCTTTCTCCAAGGCAGCAACAAGCTCATCCACAAGAACGGTACCAAGTTCGACATTAAGGAGTACGACAGACTATACTATCTAAACACTGTAAGTCATAAAACTAATGACGGATGTCACGGGTGTTATGATATTCAAACATGGCACGAGATACTTGGTCACTGTAACTATGATGATGTATCACAGTTAGAGAGGGTAACAGAGGGCATGAAAATCAAAGGTAAAGTTGATAAGTCCAAACTCAACTGTGAGGTCTGTATAAAAGGCAAATTTGCACAGAGCAGGAACAGAGAGCCAGATGTAAGGGCTAAAGAAGCACTTGAGTTAGTGCATACTGATTTGGCTGGCCCTATAGAGCCAGAAGCAAAAGATGGATACAAATACATACAAACTTTCACAGATGACTATTCAGGAGCAGTGTTTGTTTACTTCTTGAAAACAAAACGTGACACTATAAAAGCTACAGAAAAGTTCATAGCAGACGTGGCCCCCTATGGAAAAATTAAGTGCATAAGATCTGATAATGGCACAGAGTTCACAGCAGCAGATTTCCAATCATTGCTCAGTAGAAATGCCATAAGGCATGAAACCTCCGCACCTTACTCCCCTCATCAAAATGGGACAGCTGAGAGAAACTGGAGAACGCTATTTGAAATGGCAAGGTGCATGCTACTCGAGAGTAACCTACCGAAAGAATTGTGGACATATGCTGTAATGACTGCTGCAGTAATCCGCAACAGATGCTACAACAAACGTGTTGGTCAGACTCCACACTACATGGTGACAGGCAGAAAGCCTAATCTTTCAAAAATGAAGAAGTTTGGATCAGTCTGTTTCTCATACAAACAAGTCAAAAAGAAGTTAGACTCAAGATGTGAAAAAGGGATTTTTGTAGGTTATGACAAAAACAGCCCTGCATATTTAGTCTACTACCCAGAGACAGGGCGAGTTCTCAAAAACAGACTAGTGAAGTTCATAACAAAAAGTGTAACTGAAAGCCAAACTCAGACAGATATGGAGATGAGTGATGATGACCATCCTGGGAAGAGATTAACATCCCCCAGACCAAACGCAGAGGTGACTGATCAGAGTCCAGAAGTGACACTGAAGTCACACACTGATACTACTGAGAGTGATAGCAACACTCAAACTGGACAGGGTGAAAGTAGTCAGAACACACGCTACCCTAAGAGAGAAAGGAAAAGGCCACAGTACTTACGAGACTATGAGTGTAAAGGAGAAGAGGATGACCAGATAAATGTAAATGTAGACTACTGCTACAGAGTGATGTATAATGTTCCACAAACCTTCAAAGAAGCTATGAGCTCATCAAAATCTGACATTTGGGCTAAAGCTATGAAGGAGGAAATCGAATCTCTCAAAGAAAATGACACATACACTCTAACCACAATACCACAGGGCAAAAATGCAGTGGGGGGGAAGTGGGTGTTTGCAGTAAAAGAATCTTCAGATAAGACTGAGACATACAAAGCCAGGTATGTTGCAAAGGGGTATAGTCAAGTAGTAGGAATAGATTACAAGGAGACGTTTTCCCCAACAGCTAACATGACATCAGTGCGCAGTCTGATGCAGCTAGCAGCTCAGTACGATTTGGAATTACACCAGATGGATGTGAAAACAGCTTATCTACATGCTCCAATTGATTGTGAGCTGTATATTGAACAACCTGAAGGATTTGAAGTGAAAACAGACACAGGTAAAAAGCTGGTCTGCAAACTTAACAAATCACTGTATGGACTGAAACAGTCAGGACGGAACTGGAACAAGATGCTGCATGATCATCTCAGTAAAAATGGTTTCGCACAAAATCCAGCAGATCACTGCGTGTACAGTAAAGCGACTGAAAATGAGAGAATAATTCTGATCATGTGGGTTGACGACCTAATTATTGCTGCCAGTGATAAAGAATCTCTCAATGGTGTGAAAGAAATGCTAAGTGCAAAGTTTAAGATGAAAGATCTTGGGAAACTTAGACATTTTCTAGGCATTGATTTTTCACAGACAGAGGGAGAAATAAAAATGAACCAAAAGAGGTACATAGCAAAAATACTGGAGAAGTTTGGAATGTCTGACTGTAAAACAAGGTCAACTCCATGTGAACAGAAACAAAACTTTTATGATGATGATGAGCCTGTTAATCCAACACAATACAGGGAAGTGGTAGGCAGCTTGATATATGTGATGACATGTACAAGGCCTGATTTAAGCTGGATTGTCAGTAAACTGTCACAATATCTAGCAGAGCCTAAAGAACAACATAGGATAACTACCAAACATGTGTTGAGGTACTTAAAGGGTAATATAAACCAGGAGCTGTGTTACAAGAAAAGAGAGGAAAAACTCAAACTTGTTGCATACAGTGACGCTGACTGGGCGGCAGATCAAAATGACAGGCGAAGCACAACAGGATATTGTTTTAGTTTGTCTGAAAATGGGCCTGTTATTTCATGGAAATCCAAGAAACAGCAGACAGTAGCCTTATCCACATGTGAAGCCGAATATATGGCAATGACGGCTACTACACAAGAGAGCTTGTATCTTGTGCAGCTATTGAAAGGAATAACATATATAACAACTACAGCATGGAAACAGGCCTGTCCGGCCCTACCAGTCCACGCCGACCATTCTCCCTGACCTAGTCTCATCTACCTGCACTCAGACCATAACCCTCCAATCCCCTCCTATCCATACACCTATCCAATTTACTCTTAAATAATAAAATCGAGCCAGCCTCCACCACTTCCACCGGAAGCCCATTCCATACAGCCACAACCCTCTGAATAAAGAAGTTCCCCCTCATGTTACCCCTAAACCTTTGTCCCTCAATTCTGAAGCTATGTCCCCTTGTTGGAATCTTCCCCACTCTCAAAGGGAAAAGCCTACCCACGTCAACTCTGTCCGTCCCTCTCAAAATTTTAAAAACCTCTATCAAGTCCCCCCTCAACCTTCTACGCTCCAAAGAATAAAGACCCAACCTGTTCAACCTCTCTCTGTAGCCTAAGTGCTGAAACCCAGGCAACATTCTAGTAAATCTCCTCTGTACCCTCTCCATTTTGTCGACATCCTTCCTATAATATGGCGACCAGAACTGCACACCATACTCCAGATTTGGCCTCACCAATGCCCTGTACAATTTCAACATTACATCCCAACTTCTATACTCGATGCTCTGATTTATAAAGGCAAGCATACCAAACGCCTTCTTCACCACCCTATCCACATGAGATTCCACCTTCAGGGAACAATGCACAGTTATTCCCAGATCCCTCTGTTCCACTGCATTCCTCAATTCCCTACCATTTACCCTGTACGTCCTATTTTGATTTGTCCTACCAAAATGCAGCACCTCACACTTATCAGCATTAAACTCCATCTGCCATCTTTCAGCCCACCCTTCCAAAAGGCCCAAGTCTCTCTGTAGACTTTGAAAATCTACCTCACTATCAACTACTCCACCTATCTTAGTATCATCTGCATATTTACTAATCCAATTTGCCACACCATCATCCAGATCATTAATGTAAATGACAAACAACAGTGGACCCAACACAGATCCTTGGGGCACTCCACTAGACACTGGCCTCCAACCTGACATACAATTGTCAACCGTTACCCTCTGGTATCTCCCATTCAGCCATTGTTGAATCCATCTTGCAATCTCACTATTAATACCCAACGATTTAACCTTCTTAATCAACCTTCCATGTGGAACCTTGTCAAATGCCTTACTGAAGTCCATATAGACAACATCCACAGCCTTGCCCTTATCAATTTCCCTGGTAACCTCTTCAAAAAATTCAAGAAGATTAGTCAAACATGACCTTCCAGGCACAAATCCATGTTGACTGTTTCTAATCAGGCCTTGATTATCCAAATAATTATATATATTGTCCCTAAGTATCTTTTCCATTAATTTTCCCACCACAGACGTCAAACTAATAGGTCTATAATTGCTAGGTTTACTTTTAGAACCTTTTTTAAACAAAGGAACAACATGCGCAATGCGCCAATCTTCCGGCACCATCCCTGTTTCTAATGACGTTTGAAATATTTCCGTCATAGCCCCTGCTATTTCTGCACTAACTTCCCTCAATGTCCTAGGGAATATCCTATCAGGACCTGGAGACTTATCCACTTTTATATTCTTCAAAAGTGTCCGTACCTCCTCTTCTTTAATCCTCCTAATTTCCATCACTACTCTACTTGTTTCGCTTACCTCACATAATTCAATATCCTTCTCCTCGGTAAATACCGAAGAAAAGAAATTGTTTAATATCTCCCCCATTTCTTCCGGCTCAGCACATAGCTGTCCACTCTGACTCTCTAATGGACCAATTTTATCCCTCACTATCCTTTTGCTATTGACATATCTGTAGAACCCCTTGGGGTTTACTTTTACATTACTTGCCAAAGCAGCCTCATATCTTTTTTTCGCTTTTCTAATTTCCTTTTTAAGATTCCTTTTACATTCTTTATATTCCTCAAGAACCTCATTTACTCCCTGCCGCTTATATTTATTGTATATCTCCCTCTTTTTCCGAACCAAGTGTCCAATTTCCCTGGAAAACCATGGCTCTTTCAAATTATTATTCTTTCCTTTCCACCGAACAGGGACATAAAGACTCTGTACTCTCAAAATTTCACCTTTAAATATCCTCCATTTCTCTATTATATCCTTTTCATAAAACAACAATTTGCATTTCACTCCTTTTAAATCCTTTCTCATCTCCTCAAAATTAGCCTTTCTCCAATCCAAAATCTCAACCCTTGGTCCAGATTTGACCTTCTCCATAATGATATTGAAACTAATGGCATTATGATCACTAGACCCAAAGTGCTCCTCAACACATACCTCCGTCACCTGACCCATCTCATTTCCTAACAGGAGGTCCAACACTGCCCCTTCTCTGGTAGGCACCTCTACGTATTGCTGCAAAAAACTATCCTGCACACATTTTACAAACTCCAAACCATCCAGCCCTTTAACAGAATGTGATTCCCAGTCTATATACGGAAAATTGAAATCACCCACAATCACCACTCTGTGCTTACTACTAATATCTGCTATCATCATATCATATCATATATATACAGCCGGAAACAGGCCTTTTCGGCCCTCCAAGTCCGTGCCGCCCAGCGATCCCCGTACATTAACACTATCCTACACCCACTAGGGGCAATTTTTACATTTTACATTTACCCAGCCAATTAACCTACATACCTGTACGTCTTTGGAGTGTGGGAGGAAACCGAAGATCTCGGAGAAAACCCACGCAGGTCACGGGGAGAACGTACAAACTCCTTACAGTGCAGCACCCGTAGTCAGGATCGAACCTGAGTCTCCGGCGCTGCATTCGCTGTAAAGCGGCAACTCTACCGCTGCGCTACCGTGCCGCCCAACTCCTTACATATTTGCTCTTCCAATTCTCGTTCCCTATTTGGCGGTCTATAATACACCCCTATAAGTGTTGCTAAACCTTTCTCATTTCTGAGTTCCACCCAAACAGCCTCCTTAATCGAGCCTTCTAGTCTGTCCTGCCAAAGCACTGCTGTGATATCCTCCCTGACAAGCAATGCAACACCCCCACCTCTTGCCCCTCCGATTCTATCACATCTGAAACAATGAAATCCTGGAATATTTAATTGCCAATCGCAACCCTCCTGCAACCATGTTTCACTGATCGCCACAACATCATACTTCCAGATGTCAATCCAGGCTCTAAGCTCATCCACCTTTCTTACAATGCTCCTAGCATTAAAATATACACATTTAAGGGACCCATCATTTCTTATTCTCAGTTTATTTCTTTTCCCTTCTTTCTCTCCTACATATTGGGTCTGAGTGTTTCCCTTTTCTGCCTCCTGCCTCACACACTGCCTATTAGCTATCTGTGTTTGAGTCCCTCCCCCCAACCGTACTAGTTTAAAGTCTCCGCAGTTATTTTAGCAAATCTCCCCGCCAGGATATTGGTTCCTGGACAAAGATTGCCAGTACGAGCCAGTGAAAATCTTTGAGGACAATCAAGGTGCGATTGCATTATCAAAGAACCCAGTGAACCGACAAAGATGCAAACATATCGACATTAGGTATCATTTCATTCGGTCTGCACTCAGTGATAAGAAAGTAATCATTGAGTATTGTCCAACAGCAGACATGGTTGCAGATATCTTAACTAAGCCTGCAACAAAGTTTAAAACTGAGAAATTCAGGGATTATATGTTTGGAGTGTAAAATCATAACAACATTTTTTTTTTTGAAAGGTTGAACACTGTAAATGTGTAAAATGTGGTGATACAGAGAATGTAATCAGATTAAGTTATGTTGTCTATGTTGTTAAATGTAATGCACAGCATAAGAGCAAGTGGGGGTGTTGGATGTTAAAATGAAACTGTTTAACTGCGCTCTTATACTGATGTCACTTCCTGTGTACCAGATATAAAATGCATGTGAAAACAAAATAAAAGTCTTCACTTCCGGTTAGAGCAACACCGATGTATGAGAGCATGTGTGTTTATTCCTCCGAAGAATAAAAGACATAATACCGACTATCCTGCCCTTGAGATGCAAACGTCAACAAGCACCCCATATTTCGCAGGGGCTGGGAGGGTTAATAACAATGCCCCGAAAATACAGTTGAAATACACCATCTCCACAGATCGCAGAAAGGAGAAAAACAGCAAAGTTATTGTAACATTTAAAAACCAACGAGCAAAACATTTCCCTCATGAACTGCTGCAGAGTCCACAAAAGAAAATGGTAATAAAATTTGCAAAACTGTATGGTGCAACTGTAGCATGGACTCTTATGATAAATATGCCATCACAAATATAGTGTTCATTAATATAAATATTTGTCATTAGAAAAATAATGGTATCTCATATGTTCCAATTGATGCATCTTTACGCACCAGTATCAGTTCTCAGATTTCCGCCTGGGGTAGATGATGTACCATAATTTTGATACATTGTCAGATAACAGTACTTTTGCCTTAAGCTACAAGGTATTAGGTATTGTAATACGAATGTTCTACACTTTAAATATAATGTTACGGCATGCAGGTTTACATCTTGGAGAATAGGGTATCCCAAATGGAAAGCATCCAATAATTAAAAATCCATTATCACATGATTTTTAATAGGGATTATTGCACCAAAACCAAAATCCAAACGACTGTTAATGTTTAACTTGTAGCAACCTATTTCATTAAACTACTCAAGTTGTGAAATACCAATAAGGCAAGGTACTTTTAATGCACAAAGAAATCCGTAATAAGCAACTGTTAAGATATTCATGAGATCCTTGGAACCCAGAAACAGAAAATAGGTGCAGGAGTAGGCCATTTGGCCCTTCTAGCCAGCAGCGCCATTCAATAGGATCATGGCTGATCATCCAGAATCAGTACCCCGTACCTGCTTTCTCCCCATATCCCTCGATTCCGTTAGCCCACAGAGCCACATCCAACTCTCTCTTGAATCCATCCAGTGAATTGGCCTCCACTGCCTTCGGTGGCAGAGAATTCCACTCAAAATTCAAAACATAACATGCCTTGATTTTTCTCCAACCATTTGTAAACATCAGTCAACAAACAACAACTGGTTCAATCAAGCAAGCCATTAAAACCACAATAGCCTGCAATTTTTTTGGAGTGGTTACTTCTTATAATATTAAAAAAGAAACTTCCCTAGAAATGACAATGTGCCACAAAAGTGTAGTCAGGACAATGCAGTGATAAACCGAACAAGACCTTTGGCCGCACATTCAAAATATCAGTCAATGTGAAAAAAATTACCCCTTAAACCTGTGTTTTGCAAAGTTGCATTACAATGTTCCAATTCTAATATTCTATTCCCTGGCCTATAAAGGCAAGTCAAGCACTCTTTGAGCCTTCTTCACCACCCTGTCAACTTGTGCTGCCCCTTTCAGGGAACCATGAACTTGGGCCCACGCCTCCACCCCGCCAATTGTTTTTGTTCATTAAAATTCTAGAGCACCCTACCATTTTCTTACTGTACATGTCCTATCCCGATTTGACATCCTAAAATGCATGGCTTCAAACTAGATTAAATTTCATCTGCCAATTCTCTGCCAAACTTTCCATCCAATCGATATCTTGCTGGAGTCTCAGACAACCTTCTTCGCTATCTACACCACCAATTTTCACGTCAACAACAAAATCACTAACCACCTTACATTCTCATCCAAATTGTTAACACACATCACAAACAGCAAAGGACACAGCACATATCCCAGCGAAACATCATTAATCACACGCAATCTATGAGAGAGACATCCTTTGACCACTATCTGCTGCCTCCAATCACCAAGCCAATTTTGAAACCCCTGTGGCTTCATCTTTTGGACCAAACAATCATATGGTACGTTGTCAAATACCTTAATATTGTCCATGTAGACAACATTTGTGTCTAAAAGAATGCAGGGAAAATTTACAAAGATGTTGCCAGGACTCAAGGGGCCGAGGTGGAGGGAGAGTTTGGGCAGCTACAACTTTAATCCTTCAAGCGCAGAAGATGAGGAGTATTCTTATAGTGTATAAGATCATGAGAGGAATAGATCGGGTAGGTACACAGACATTTCTTTTTAACCTAGAGTAGGGAAAATCCAAGAACCGGAGGACATGGGTTTAAGGTGAGCGGGGAAACATTTAATAAGAGCCTGAGGGGCAATCTTTTCCCCACACAAAGAGTGTGGGTGGTATTTGGAAGGAGCTGCCAGAGGGGGCTAGACTTTAGACTTTAGAGTTTAGAGATACAGCGCAGAAACAGGCTCTTCATCCCACCGAGTCCAGGCTGACCAGGAATCACCCCGTACACTAGCTCAGTACTACACACACAGGATAATTTACAATTTACAGAAGCCAATAAACCTACAAACCTGTACATCTGAGTGTGGGAGGACACCAGAGCACCCGGAGAAAACCCACACGACCACAGGAAGAACATACAAACTCCGTACGGATAGCACCCGTAGTCAGTCCGAAGAAGGGTCTCGACCCAAAATGACACCCATTCCCTCTCTCCTAGATGCTGCCTGACCTGCTGAGTTACTCCAGCATTCTGTGGCACCCGTAGTCAGGATTGAACCCGGGTCTCTGGTGCTGTAAGGCAGCAACTCTACCACTGTGCCGAGTTGTTACGGCAGATATTATAACAACATTTTAAAGACATTGGACAGGTGGATAGGAAAGGTTGAGAGGTGATATGGGCCAAACGCAGGCAAGTGGGACTAGTGTAGACGGGGCACCTTGGTCGACATGGGCAAGTTGGGCCAGTTTCCATGCTTGAATGACTATGACTCCATCTACACTCCTGCATTCATCAAACCCCTTTGTTACCTGCATAAAATAAAAACTCTCATCGAGGCAGAATTTCTGGCACAAGAATCAAGTTGACTTTCGCAAATCAATCGCTACATTTCCAAATTTATATTAACCCTGTCCCTTAGAATCTTCTCCAATAATTCCCCCAACAATGATACAAGGCTTATTGGCTTGGCTTATCCTTGCTCCCTCTCTCAAGCAAAGCAACAACATTAGCTATCTGTGGTTTGGATTATTCTGCAGCAACACTGCAATATTATGCAAGATACCTGCCAAGTCTAACAACTGCATTGAAGCCAATCCATTACTTGAAAATGGTGTCGTGTTGGCTTGGAAGGAAGCCCAAAGGAAAACGTTTGATGTAGGCAAAAAAAAACGCAATGTCTCATCACTCACACCGTCTGATCTAAACAGATGAGGGAGGCCTCAACCAGAAGGCTGTCTTGTGGCAATCTACGTCAAGGCAAGATAAACACAAAATGCTGGAGTAACTCAGTGAGTCAGGCAGAATCTCTGGAGAAAAGGAATAGGCAGCGTTTCAGGTCAAAACCTTCCTTCAAAACCATTGTGGGCTCTTAGGTCATCAATGCCATCTCTGATCTGTCCTGTACCTTTTCACACCTCTAGTTTCCCTCTCCCCTAACTCTCGGTGTGCAGAAGGGTCTTGACCCAAAACGTCACCTATTCTCCTGAGATGCTGCCTGACCCGCTGAGTTACTCCAGCAATGTTGTCTATCTTCCATGTAAACAAGCAGTTTCTTCCTACACGTTAAGCCAGGGCAAGGTTTAGTTCAGTTCAATACCTTCAGCAACAGACTGGTTCCACCAAGACCCAGGACAGAACGCCACAGGAGATCCTTCTTCCCTGTGGCTATCAAACTTTACAACTCTTCCCCCTTCTGTTGTGGAGTAGACTGAAACTGCAATGGACTCCCCTCTTCCCCCCCCCCCCCCCCCCCCCCTCAATCTTTACACATCCCCCAAGCCTTTCCACTCGTTACTTTAATTTAATGTTTCATGTATTTTGTGTTTTTATGGCTGTTGGCAGTTCAATTTCCCTCCTGGGATAAATAAAGTTCTATCGTATCGTATGAGCTGAAGTCTGAATGTTGTTCAGGTATTGACTTTAGGAAAGCAACCACAGCCAACCCAACTGTTGTGGAAGTTCATAACACCAGCCACTGACCAGTCCTCAGATCCCAGGTTTTACAATTACAATCCTAGATTTAAAGACCGCATGGATGAACTCCAAAAATCGTTCATCCCTGTCTGGTGAAAAAATAAAACAGGGAAGGCTAATGCGTGGCTAACAAGGGAAATCAAGGATAGTGTTAAATCCAAGGAAAAGACAGGTACATTGACCAGAGGAAGCAACAAACCAGAGGACTGGGACAACGGAGGAGGACAAAGGGGTTAATTAAGAGGGAGGGAAAAAGCATGAAAGAAAGCTGGCGGGGAATATAAAAACTGACTCTGAAAGCTTCTTTAGATATGTAAAAAGGAAAAGATTAGTGAAAACAAATGTTGGTCCCTTACAATCAGAGACAGATTAATTTATAATGGAAAACAAAGAAATGGCAGAACAGTTAAACAAGTACTTTGGTTCTGTCTTCTCAAAGGAAGACATAAACAATTTCCCAGAAATACTAGGGGACAGAGGATCTATTGGGAGGGAGGAACTGAAGGGAATCCACTTTAGTCAGGAAATGGTGTTAGGTAAACTGTTGGAATGGAAAGCAGATAAATCCCCAGGGCCTGATGGTCTGCATCCCAGAGTACTCAAGGAGATGCCCTGAGAAATCATGGATGCATTAGTGATCTTTTTCCAATGTTCTCTAGACTCTGGATCAGTTCCTGTGGACTGGAGGGTAGCCAATGTAACCACACCTTTTAAAGAAAGGAGGGAGAGAGAAAATGGGGAATTATAAACCAGTTAGCCTTACATCAGTAGTGGGGAAGATGCTTGAGTCGATTGTTAAAGTGGCAGGATAGGTCAAAGTCAGCATGGATTTATGAAGGGGAAATCATGCTTGACTAATCTTTGGAAAAAAATTTGAGGATGTAACAAGTAGAATGGATAAGGGAGAACCAGTGGATGAGGTGTATCTGGACTTTCAAAAAGCCTTTGACAAGGTCACACACAAAAGATTAGTGTGCAAAATTAGAGCACATGGTATGGGGGTAGAGTATTGACATGGATAGAGAACTGGTTGGCAGACAGGAAACAAAAGGCAGGAATTAACGGGTCTTTTTCAGAACGGCAGGCAGTGACTAGTGGGGTGCCGCAAGGCTCGGTGTTGGGACCCCAGTTGTTTACAATTTATATTAACGATTTAGATGAGGGAATTAAGTGTGATATCTCCAAGTTTGTGGATGACACAAAGCTGGGTGGCAGTGTGAGCTGCGATGAGGATGCAGGGTGACTTGGATAGGTTGGGCGAATAGGCAGATGCAGTATAATGTGGATAAATGTGAGGTTATGCACTTTGATGGCAAGAACAGGAGGGCAGATTATTATCTGAATGATGTCAGATTAGGAAAAGGAGAGGGGCAACATGACCTTGGTGTGCTTGTACATCAGTCACGGAAAGTAAGCATGCAGGTACAGCAGGCAGCGAAGAAAGCTAATGGCATGTTGGCCTTCATTGCGAGAGGATTTGAGTTTAGGAGCAAGGAGGTCCTACTGCATTTGTACAGGGCCCTGGTGAATCCGCACCTGGAGTATTGTGTGCAATTTTGGTCTCCTAATTTGAGGAAGGACATTATTACTATTAAGGGAGTGCAGCGTAGGTTCACCAGATTCCCGGGATGGCAGGACTGACATATGATGAAAGAAAGGATCGACTGAGCTTGTATTCACTGGAATTTAGAAGGATGAGAGGGGATCTTATAGAAACATCTAAAATTCTAAAGGATTGGACAGGCTAGATGCAGGAAAAATGTTTCCGATGTTGGGGGAGTCCAGAACTAGGGGTCATAGTTTAAGAATAAGGGGCAGGGCCATTTAGGACTGAGATGAGGAAAAACTTCTTCACCCAGAGAGTTGTGAATCTGTGGAATTCTCTGCCACAGAAGGCAGTGGAGGCCAATTCACTGGATGTTTTCAAAAGAGAGTTAGATCTAGCTCTTAAAGGAATCAAGGGATATGGAGAAAAAGCAGGAACGGGGTACTGATTTTAGATGATCAGCCATGATCGTATTGAATGGCGGTGCTGGCTCGAAGGGCCGAATGGCCTACCCCTGTACCTATTTTTCTATGTTTCTAAAAAGGCAGCAAAGGATCAGACCTTTTTTCAAAAGAAAATCACTGGAAGAGTCTGAATCCTTCTCCAAAGAAAAAAATAATTTTAGAGTTTTGATTATGAACGGTCTTCCTGATTTCTCCTCATATACGAGTACAAGATTATAGAAATGATCACAACAATGTTCACTTTTATAACTTACTCAATTGATGTACGAGTTTTATGAAACCATTCAGAGCTAGAGTTTCCATTCAAAATGATGACTGGAGTAGCTCAGCGGGTCATGCAGCTTTCCTGCAGAACACGTTTTGGGTCGGGACGCTTCTTCAGAGTCTGAAGTAGGGTCCAAACCCAAAACGCCACCCATCTGATTTTGATTTAGAGATACAGCGCGGAAACAGGCCCTTCGGCCCACCGGGTCCGCGCCGCCCAGCGATCCCCGCACACTAACACAATCCTACACACACTAGGGACAATTTTTACATTTGCCCAGCCAATTAACCTACATACCTGTACGTCTTTGGAGTGTGGGAGGAAACCGAAGACCTCGGAGAAAACCCACGCAGGTCATGGGGAGAACGTACAAACTACGTACAGACAGCGTCCGTAGTCAGGATCGAACCTGAGTCTCCGGCGCTGCATTCGCTGTAAGGCAGCAACTCTACCGCTGCGCCACCCTGCCGGCCAACCACACAGTTCTTCAGAGATGCTGCTTGACCTGCTGAGCTATAGGCACTTTGTCTCTCTACATGGGTATAGGGGCTAAATACAGTCAAATGGGATTAGTGTGGAGGCAGTGTGGTCATATGGATAAGGTAGCCTGCAAAGAGTCTTTTCCATGCTCTATGATTCTATGATTCAATGAACTGCAGACATAGTAATGTCCATGTTCTCCAAGGATGCTGCCAGACCTGCTGAGTTACTCCAGAACTTGGTGTCTTTTTTCATAAACCATCTTCTGCAGTTCCTTGTTTCTCGAGTTTCCAATCAACTACCTTAATTTATTTTGATGACCGTCTTGAGTAATTATTCCCAATATTACAAAAATGAGCTCAAATCAAATTAGCATGACAGGCAGCATATCTGGAGAGAAGGAATGGGTGGCGTTTCGGGCCGAGACCCGCACACGAAGAGTCTGAAGAAGGGTCATTCATTTCTACTAATTGGTCTAATTTGTGGGGTTTTGCAGAGGTTCCACAACTAAACAGGCTCTATTAGGTCAAGGACATTAGCAGTCACATTGTGCAGCTATTTGTGTGCCATTCTGGTTTTCCTCTGGCTTTTACTTCATAAATGCTTACTATACACAAATCTGACCAGCAGATGATTCAGCTCAAGTTATTTAAATAATATAAAAAGTCAGATTACTCACAAGGGACAGACTGAATTTTAAATACTCATGATATTTAATCATGATTACTGTTGCGGCAAGCAAGTACTTCATTGTTCTCTTTGGAACATACAACAATGAAACACTGTGTAGGAAGGAACTGCAGATGCTGGTTTACACTGAGGATAGGCACAAAATGCTGGAGACAGCAGGACAGGCAGCATCTCTGGAGAGAAGGAATGGGTGACATTTCGGGTCGAGACCCTTCTTCAAACTCTCGACTCCAGGTGGTTCCATGTAGTTACGAGAACTGCAAGTTACCACGCAAATAGACCACGTTAATTTGCATCAATGATATGTTCGAAACACTGTCAACTACCTTGGCTCAAGACAAAGATCAAAAAACTGGAGATGGTGGAAATCACATACAAAAATCAGAAAAAAGCTTGAAATATTTAACTGTCAAGCAGCATTTGTGAAAGAGAAAGTGTTAACCTCGATGGTTGAAAACTTTTCATTAGAAACGAGAAAGTCTAAAGTTTCCAACACTTTGTTCCTGACAGATTTACCTTCCAGGCAACAAGCAAATGAGTTTGACTGGAACCAATGATCAATCGTGTTGGATCCTGTGGATTGCGTGGGGTCCAGGGGGAACTAGCCAACCGGATACATAATTGATTTCATGGTAGGAAGCAAAGGGTAATGGTGCAAGAGAGACATAAAACACTGGAGTAACTTAGCAGGACAGGCAGCATCTCTGGAGAGAAGGAATGGGTGACGTTTCGGGTCAAGGCCCTTCTTCAGATATTCGGTTTAAACCAGCATCCACAGTTCCTTCCTACGTCAAGGTGAAAGGTTGCTTTTCGGATTGGTGGCTTGTGACTAGTTGTGTGCCTCCGGATTTGGTGTGGGGTTCATCGCTGTTCGTCATCTCTATCAATGGGTGACACGAGAATGTACAATTAGAAAGTTTGCAGTTGACACTAAAATAGATGGTATTGTAGAGAGTGAAGATGGTTGTCAAGACTTACAGTGGGAACAGCTAGGCAAGTGGGCTGATGAATGACTGATAGAGTTTAATGGGAATAAGTGCGAGATGATGTATTTTGGGATGTCAAACCACAGTGCAGGACCTTGGTAGTGAACAGTCACACCCCGGGTAGCGTCGTAGAGCAAAGAGCACAAGTGCATAGTTCCATGAAACTGGCATCACAGGTAATAGGGTGGCACATAGGCCTTCATAATTCAGGGAATCGTACACAGAAGCTATGTTACATTTGTACAAGACATAGGCGAGTCAGCACTGAGTGTTGTGTTCAGCTTTGGCCACCCTGCTGCAGGTAATGTGCTATTAAACTGGCAAGAGTGCTGAAGATTGACGAGGATGTTGCCAGGACTCACGGGCCTGCACTTTTGGGAATGGTTGGCAGACAAGGACTTTACTCTTTGCAGCATATGAGGCTGAGGAGAGATCTAAAGAAGGTGCATAAAATGAAGGGGAAAGATATAATGAATGCAGAATCTTTTATCACAGGGTAAGGGAATCAAAAACTAGAGGAGATTGGTTTCATGTGAGAAGGGAAAGATTTAATAGGAAGTTCAATGGCAACTTTTTGCACACAGAGGGTAGTGGGTATGTGAAACACGCGACGATGCACAAAAACAGGGATGCAAGTAATGCTGAGGCTCTATGAGGCTTTTCCCTGGTGGCATCAAGGCTATCCACCCAACAACTGATGCTGCCCTGGCCTGGATGTCGACCCTTGACCTACAACTTTAGGCTGTGCACGCCATACGCAAGAACAACCCTATCTAAACCAGTGCCAAGTCATAGAGTCATACAATGTGGAAACAGGCCCTTCAGCCCAACTTTCCCATACCAACCAACATGTCCCATTTACACTTGTCCCATTTGCCTGCATTTGGCCCATTTTCCCCCAAACCTGTCCTATCCATGTACCCGTATAATTGTTTCTTAAACGTTGCAATTGTCCCTGCCTCAAGTAGCTCCTCTGGCAACTCTTTCTACGCACCCATCACCCTTAGAATGAAAAAGTTCCCACAGTACTTTTATTACAATAGTGGTTCAAAGTACCTCATTGTTTACTAAATGTTTTGTGATTAAGATCATGAAAGGTATAATAAAGATCTTATCTTTCTTGTTAAGACCATCGGAAAGGATATATATTTTTGAATCACCTATTAGACGGAAGACTCAAGTATCATTTTGCATACAAAAGGAAGCTGATGTCCAATTGACAGATGAGACTTCCATGACAGTACAGCTATCTTGCAAAGGGCTCTACCCTTTATTGGGAATGCAATCAAGCACTTTGCATACCCAGTCAACCTCTCCCGATTGCACTTTTCTTTCTTTACTGACTGGGCGCCAAAGCTCTGAGGCTGAAGTAAAAAGAATGTAAGCTGCCACACCCAGACAACAAGTTTCTTCAATATGCAGTGGAGAAATAACAGTAGTTTAGGAACAGTGATCTTTAAGAATGATCATGGCCACACTCTCATTTCACCCCTGCCATCGTGGAGAAGATACAGGAGCCCGAAAACTAACGTCCAGGTTCAGGAACAGCTTCTTCCCTACAGCCATCAGGCCATCAAACAATATAACCTCAAATAGGCTGTGAACTTCAATAGACGTGCGTGTGGGCGCACACACTGAACTTTTTTTTCCCTCTCATTTATCATCTTGTTTACAGTGTACGAGGTTTACATATTCTGTTGTGCTGCAGCAAGTAAGAGTTGGGCCACAGGGCCCGTTTCCATGCTGCATGAAATGATTCGTCCTTCAGCCTCAGAAATGCCCATGGTCAAGATCGAGGGAGACAGGAGAAACTGCAAGTGTTGGTTTATGGGGGAGGGGGAAGAAACAAAGTGCTGGAGTGACTCAGTGGGTCAGGCAGCATCTCCGGAGAAAGTGGATGGCGAGTGGGAGCAGAGAAGATCAGTCTCAGACTCCGAAGAAAGGACTCAAACAGAAATATTATCTATGCTGAACACTGTGTCTTTATATCTTTATCTTTGGTGTAAACCAATTATTTCTCCAGAGATGTTGGCTGACCCGCTGAGTCACTCTAGCATTTTGAGTCAATTTTCAGCATAAACCAGCATCTGCAGTTCCTTCCTGCACAGGAAGACTGGTTATCACACAAAAGCTTTTCACACGTGACAAACTAAATTGAATGAAATGAAAACACACACCACCACTAGTCACGTTATTGTTTTTTGTTGTTATTCAAAATGCATCAGGACTTTTCTTTACAAGGTACACACCTTAAATAGCAAGGCCCCATTTAGATTAGCAGAAAAGCTGAAAGTTCCACTGTGTAAGCAGTTTGCATGAATAAATACTTTTGCATAAAAGCTCCAAGTCCACAAGACAAGGAAGTGCAGAAACTGGTTTGCATTAAAAAAAAAACACGCAAAGAGCTGGAATAACTCAGTAGATCAGGCAGCATCTCTGAAGAACATAAATAGGTGATGTTTCAAGTTGGGACCCTTCTTCTGACTGAAGGGTAAATGCAGAAAACTTGCCAGAAATGGAGAATGTCAGAGTACTGCACAGATGTTATTAATCAATAATATGACAACAGAGATCAATTATATTCCCTGCTGTAGGAATTTTCTATCTGCGCACATGAAATGTTAGCTGTTGATATATTTACAAATAATCACCTTCTCCATGCCAATTATGGTCATGGAGGAGATTGCAATGAAAGGTAGAAAAGTCAACAAAATTAATCAGGATTTAAAAAAAAAAATGTTTTGATCCGAAGGAGGAAAGATTTGAAAGTTTAAATTAGGAAGTTGTGCTGAGAATAGCCAAATGACTGGATTATTATAATTGAATACAAATCAGAGTACGATATGCAAGGTTACTTGCAGCAATTGAGTATGGGACTAATGCAAGTTTCAGCAGAGCCACCAACATAATCAAGGACGAGTTTTGCCATCACCTCCCCTCTCCCAACAGGCAAGAGGTACAGAACTGTGAACACATCTCCAGATTCAGGGGCAGTTTCTTACCAGCTGTTATCAGGCACCTGAATCATCATATCACCAACTAGAGAGCAGTCCCGATCTACCTCATTGGAGACCCTCGGAATATATTTAAATCGGACTTTACTGCGCTATCTTGCATTAAATATTATTCCCTTTATCCTGTATCTGTACACTGTTGTCGACTTGACTGTAATCATGTAAAGTCTTTCCATTGACTGGATAGAACACAACAACAAAAAACTTATCACTGTACCTCAGTACGCATGACAATAAGCTAAACTAAACAATGGGATCCTCATCTTCAACCCGATACCTTCTTTGATTTGACATTAATTTATCTATATCAAAACGGCCATTGTGGAGTCCACCTTCCCTTGATCATCATTGATTTTTTCCACATATTTCATTCATTTTTTCTATCTACCTTCTATATCTGTCATTTTCCTTTTGCCCCCGACTCAGTCTGAAGGGTCTCAATCTGAAAAGCCACCTATTCCTTCTCTCCAGAGATGCTGCCTGACCCACTGAGTTACTCCAGCATTTTGTGTCTACCGTCGATTTAAACCAGCACCTGCAGTTTTCTTTCCTCGAGTTACATATTGTGTCTATCTTCGGCCATTCATCAAACTAATTTCAACACTTGCACAACAAAAGTGAATTAAACAATGCCAGGCGGAACACTATACTGTAAACCACCCAACCACATTGTGCATTTCACAACTTGTTGAGACATGAAATAAAAGTAATCCTGGAGCCTACATTCCTGCCTTCACTTATTTGTGTTAATTATTGAAATATGCTCCTGGGGGAATATTGTCACCAGCACTTGAAAGTCGGGATCCAACCTTTACAGCTTTATTTTGATCTGGCAAAACAGTAAGGTCTTTTCAGCCGAGAAGTATTTAAAAATAGTTCACACGATGATTCAAGCACAGTTCGATGTAGATTTCTCAAAATCATTCACGGGCTTGAAGGTCCTTTGATCTTATGAAAATTTAGATTTATAGTGTCAACTAAAAAAAAATTGCTATTTCAAACTCAGATGAAAGTATTCTGATGCTCCTTGCAGTCTTTAATCTGCCAGAAAGAGGCTGCAGCTGAATTATTATTATTTAATTATATACAAAATCCATATACAAGTCACTCAGCTTTAACAGAAAAGCCCAAACTTCCAATTTTTAATAATTACAATGGGATTTACATTTCTGGCCAGTATCTACTCCTTAAAGTCAACAAGGGGGCTTTTAAGTCATGACAGCATCTGAACCGCCTGTAATATTTCAATCGCAAGAGTGGATTAGTTCAGAAATTGCAGTGAATTGAGAACACAGCCCGGACCATCACACAAACCAACCTCCCTTCTATGGACTCAATTTATACCTCACGCCGCCTCGGCAAGCCCAGCAACATAATCAAGGGCAATTCGCCCTGGCCACTATTTTTTCTTCCCTCTTCCATCAGGAAAAAGGTATTAAAGTGTGAAAACACACACCTCCAGATTCAGGAACAGTTTCTTCCCAGCTGTTATCAGGCAACTGAATTATCCTACCACAACTAGACTCCAGCGCTGAACAACTATCTACCTCCTTGGTGACCCTCGGACTATCCTTGATCAGACTCTGTTGGCTTTACCTTGCACTAAACGTTATTCGCTTATCATGTATCTATATACACTGCAAACGGCTCGATTGTAATCATGTATTGTCTTTCTGCTGACTGGAGAAAGCACACAAAAGCTTTCCACTGTACCTCGGTACACATGTGACAATAAATTAAACTAAAATCAGTATAAGGTCAATAAGACAACATTTAAAATTCTGCTATAGCAAATGGTTGTGAACACATCTTTGCAGAGCACCGGTACTGAGAATTACCATGGAGGATGTATCCTCACACTGGGTCAGGAGGTTGAGAATCCAGTTTCCAAATTGCAAATTTTACAAACAAATGTTTTCTCCTTGAAAGTGGCATCACAAGTCGATAGGGTGGTCCAAAAGGCTTTGGGCATTTTGTCTATCAGTCAGAGTATTGAGTGTAGGCATTGGTGGGTAGAGTGAGTCATGCTGCAATTGTAGAACACTTTGGTGAGTTCACATTTAGAATATTGTGTTCAGTTCTGAGCACTCTTGTGGGAAAGATGTTGTCATGCTGAAAAGGGTGCAGAGAAGATTTTGGAGGATGTTGCCAGGACTCAAGGGTGTGAGCTACAGGGAGCGGTTGAGCAAGCTGGGACTTATTCCTAGGAATGCAAGAGGATAAGGGGTGATCTTGTAGAAGCGTACAAAATCGTGAGAGGAATAGATCGGGTAAATGCACAGTCTCTCGTCCAGAGTAGGGGAATCGGGAATCAGAGGTGAATCAGAATCAGTGATTTAAGGTGTAGGGGGGGAAAGATTTAATGGGAACCTAAGGGGTAACTTCTTCTTTTTTTACACAAAGGGTGGTAGTTGTCTGGAATGAGCTGCTGGAGGTGGTGGTTGAGGTGGGACTATCGCAATGTTTAAGAATCATGTAGACAGGTACATGGATAGGATAGGTTCAAAGAGACATGGGTTAAATGCAGGCAGGTGGGACTAGCGTAAATGGGATATCTTGGTCGGTGTGGGCAAGTTTGGTCGATGGGCATGTTTTCATGCTGTATAACTCTATTACTCTAAGATGGACACCAAAAAGGTTGCAATTCTATACTGAAGTTTAAATTATTGAAATTAGAAACTGCTAAAAGCAGCTCAAAGAATTAAAACCACGTCTGGTATCAATGTTACCTAGTGCCAAGTTTAAGAATGAGCTTTGAATGGTTACAAACTGTTTAAAGAGTTATTTTTTAATTTCTAAAGCTGTCTGCTTCCTGGGTAATTGAACCATATTATTATCAAGAGCTGGAAGATAGGTTGCAGCTCGCCCAAGGTAATTTCCCTATTTTACATTGAAATAGCACTGGACACAAAATGTTCAGAGTTTCCAGTTAAATCACAAAAGTATTTCAGCATCAGTTTGAAGTCTTAGAGGTTTAGTTTTGGTTCAGTTTAGAGATACAGCACGAAAACAGACACTTCGGCCCACTGGGTCCGCATTGACCTGCGATTCCTGCACATCAACACTACCCTACACACACCAGGGACAATTTACATTTTATACCACGCCAGTTAACCTACAAACCTGAACATCTTTGGAGTGCGGGAGGAAACCGAAAATCTCTGCGAAAACCCACGCAGGTCACGGGGAGAACATACAAACTCCGTACAGACAGCACTATTAGTCAAGATCAAAGCCAGGTCTCTGGCGCTGCAAGGCAGCAACTCTACCACTGCGCCATCGTAGCAACACTGACAGACATAAACAATGCAGCCCATGTCACTTTGGCAAAATTGCAGCCCATGTCACTTTGGCAAAATTGCAGCCCACGGCACTTTGGTAACATTATGATCTGAATCAGAATGTCAGAACCCTACAAGGATAACAATTTTGCCAAACTTTGGGAATGCTGCATTATTGAAGCAAAACTACAAGGAAACAGACAAACTGCTCATTCAGTCTGTCTTACCTTATTACACAATCAACTTGCATCAACTTGCATCTTAGCAAATATATTGAAATTCATTGGAACCCAAGTGTTGAAATAGGCTCTATACATATCTACGTACATGCAAATTGTTTTAATCTTTAAGCAAGAATTAAGCCAGGGATGTGGGTTTTTGTTTCCTCAGACATCGTTACAGGCTGATACAGATGTGCCAAAACTATGATTTCAGAAGTGGGAAAATATTAACTCCCTTGAAACAATTGGTTATGGAGGGTAGATTAACATTATTTCGCAAAGATTTCTGAGAATGAAACTAAGAAATATATCATTCAATATCATGTCAATTGAACAATACCTGAAGTAATCCATTAATTTTAAACAAAATAACAAGTGTACCTTGTTTATCGGGTGGCACAGTGGTGTAGCGGTAGAGCTACTGCCTTACAGCGCCAGAGACCAATGTTCGATCCTGACTACATCTGCTGTCTTTACCGAGTTGTACGATCTCCCCGTAGGTTTTCTCGGAGATCTTTGGTTTCCTCCCACACTCCAAAGATGTACAGGTTTGTCGGTTAAGTGGCTTGGTATAAACGTAAAATTATCCCTAAATTGTGCATGGCAGTGTTAATGTGCGGAGATCGTTGGTCGGCGTGGACTCGGTACGCTGAAGAGCCTGTTTCCGTGCTGTATCTCTAAACAAAACTAAAAGTGTACTGACATTGAATGAAGTAAGCAATTCCATATAAATTTAACTTAATTTTAGGGCAAGTCATCTCCAGACCTGCTAGACTGCTGCGCAAAAAAATTGGTTATTGCCTTGCATTTTCAGAAGATGGTAGTCATCTTTATCCCTGAGGGATTTGTGGGGAGAACAAAAAGAGAAAGAATGACACATGACTGTTAGAATGATGCGACTGTTGTACAGAAGTGGACTCGCATCATGTGCTCAAGGATTCCAAGGTTGCATCAGTAAGAGGTCATCAGGAAATGACTCACAGATCTAATTATGTGTGTTTTTTATTATTAACAATGATTTATTTGTAAAATTATTATACCAGCTGTTTTACAAGTTAATATTCAATGATACTGATAATTACATTTTGCTTTATTTTTTAAATAACATTAAATGAAACAAGCACTCTCACCTGCACCATTATTTTACTCTTTAAACCCTTCTGGTAGTTATAATACAGCGTATCGGACTAAATGCTCGCCTTACTGTA
The DNA here is from genome assembly GCF_053455715.1 of Rhinoraja longicauda. Taxonomy (NCBI): domain Eukaryota; kingdom Metazoa; phylum Chordata; class Chondrichthyes; order Rajiformes; family Arhynchobatidae; genus Rhinoraja; species Rhinoraja longicauda. The sequence goes on along the minus strand of NC_135974.1, from coordinate 28,743,484 downwards.
ATAGAAATCTTTGACATTTTGTTGTGCAATTGACGTCAGGATTCAATTTGCACATATGGTTTAACGTAGAAATCCCAAAGATGATGCCAATTATTTGGTTCCGCAGCAAAGACAGCGTTGCTAAGCAGCCTTCGAGTACAATAAAAAATAATTAAGCAAATTGCTGGGGGGAAAAATTTGAGCTTATCAATGAACGAGAAAAGTTCCATTTTATAGCACTCAAAATGTGAATGGCTCACTCAGTTATGGTACCACTCAGCATTACCCCAATAAACTCGCGTGATCTGCGATCCCTTCCCATAACTAGGTCAAAATAACACTAGGAAAAAAAAAGATATTTTCCTGTTTCTATCCCAATCTTTATTTTTCAGTCAATATTATTTCATTTCAATCAATAACGGGGGACCCAGCGCGCGGGGGGGGGGGCACCAGGAACAAAGGGGGAGCCGGCAGTGGGGGGGGGGGGGGGCGGTAGATAGAAATGTTTGGTACTTTTGTAACTTTGTCAGCGGCTCCAGACACGTGGTGACATTTGTGCACTGCCTAGGTTGTATGCAAAACAAAGCATTTCACTGTATCTATGTATCCTATATCCTAGGTACATGTGACAATAAAGTATCATTCATTCATTCATTCAATATTTACGATTACAAAATGTCAAAAATACGTTTCCATCTTTCTGGTTTGCAGTGAGTGAATTACTTTGTGCACTTGAAGGTAGACACTAAATGCTGGAGTAACTCAGCGGGACAGGCAGCATCTCTGGAGCGAAGGAATGGGTGATGTTTCGGGTCGAGACCCTTCTTCAGACTTTGTGCACATGGCTATTCAACCAGCTCAAGATAGCATAGCCAATGGTACCAAGTTTCCCTTCATCTGAAAGACTGGCCACAAAGAGGAAGGGGGAAGAAGGCGAGATTATTGCCTCCTTATCTGGATGAGCAGACTTCAAAGATTCTTAACTGAACAATTACCTAGGCAATTAGAGCAAACGTTAGGATACACGGAACTGCAGAGGCTGGTTTACCAAATAAGACAAAACGTTGGAGTAACTCAGCAGGTCAGGCAACATCTCTGGAGAACATGGGTAGGTGATGACACTTCACCTTTAGGTCCCAACCTAAAACATGATCTAACCATGTTCTCCAGAGATGCTGCTTGACACTGTTCAGTTAGAATACAATGGTATACCATAAAGTGCCTTTGTACAGTAAAGTGATTGGGAACATAAACTGACACAAGCAGGATAATTTCAACTGCTTCATTCCTCTGTTCACAACTGATTATTTCAAGCTTAACTTTATTAAATTAAATTGCATGAAATATGAAAGTGGCAAAATACAGAAAACCGGCAAGTGCTCTCAAATTATCCAACTGTGATCTAATAATCATTGGCATGAACTTGCGTTAACAGAGTAAACTGTAAAGTGCTAGCAGAACTCAATGGGTCCGGCTGCACTGTGGAAGGTATGGACAGACATTCAGGTCAGGATCCTTCTCCAAACTGATTGTACTGGGGGAGAAAGCTAGAAAAAATGTGTGGGCAAGCGAAAACCTGGCAAGCGATAGGTGGTTTCAGATGAGAGGGTTTTGATCGGCAGGTGGTAGGGCAAGTGACAAAGACTTGAGGTGCAAAGGTGTCAGATAAAGAGGAGTGAAATGTAAAGAGAGAGGGAGGGAAATTATGCAAGAGTGAAGTGAAGGGAGGGGGGGGGAGATAAAAGGGAAATGAAGGACTGTGAGATGTACCCAAAGCAGAGAGATGCGAGAGGGAGTGGTGGGAGAAACTGGTGCACACATGGTTTAAAATTGGACAATTCAATGTTCTGACTGGGTGATAAGCTATCCAAGTGCAATATGATGTGCTGTTCCTCCAGTGTTGCCTGATACATGCTCAAATGGGCATTGTTTCTCACAACCAGAACAGCAAAGGCAATTAGATTTAAATCATTAGTCAAGAAAGTCAAAGAAAATTACATCTGGACTAACACCAAGGGAGTTAATTAAAACTGTACAATTTATTGCCAAGCATTTACTCCAAGTAACAATTTGTGGTACTAGAGAAAACTGAGGGAAATTAATTTTACAGAAATAATTGTTTGTTGAGCAGCTCGAGATATGCCTTTATAAACAAAATCGTACCAAAACTTGAACATGAAAAACACTTCTTGGAGTAGCCCATTTCTCTGGAGGCTCCAGTGAACAATGCACAGTTGGGGACAAAACTTTCTTAATTAGCAGCTTTAATATGAAACCATCCCAGTTTTATAGAACAATTGAAAACGCAAGTAACTGATTAATTGTTTGAGAGATTCAGCATTTCGAGGATAAATGTTCACGTTATCTTTAACAGTTGAATAATTTTTCATTCGGTTTCTTCCTCAAACGCTGCCTTTGCTTAAGTTATTGCTTAGTCCCGTGTCTGGGGATATGTTACGTTTAGGTTCAAGGCATAATTTGGAGAATACTTTTTTTTTCTTTTTTTTTAAATTGTAATTATCTACCATGTGACTGGCCAACCGGTGCAGAAAACATGTGAAGGCTCCAGAATGGCTAATCTAGGAAAGACAATGACTATTTGGGATTTTTTGTTGTTGGGTTAAACGCGAGAGCAAGTGAGTAAGTAAGTAAGTGTTAAAGATATCACTTCCATCACCACAATCGCCCACCCAACACATCACATTGCGAGAGGCGTCAACCGTCTCCTGAAAAGTTACGAAATTCGACAATGTGATTCAACTGTTACCAGTTGCAAGCTTGAACAAACCAAATTGTTTTTGGTACAAATACTAGTGCTGGACACAATGTTGACTTGTGATAGGGTTGGGTGAAATAACCCCAGAGCAGAAAAGCCACAACTCATTCAAGGGCAGGCACCGATTGGAAACGATTATAAAACGGGCACAAACACGTTCATCCTATTTCGTACAAGTAACCGAATTAAAAAAAATAATCATCCCATACAAAGCATTATATTTGGGCGTGCGTGTGTGTTCGGTGACCAAGTAATACAGTACTTCCGCTCAACCGAATGGGGGGGAGAGAGAAAGGTTTTAAAACTTAACATCCATTTGATTTTTCGGAAGGAAAGCGGGACAGCTTTCTCCCTTTTGCTTTGTGGAGGAGAAAGGCGTTTTAAAATATATATATATATATATATTATTTTCCATGCAGGACTGAAGCGTTGGGCCTGACTGAGAGACTTGACAGCGGGAGACGGCTCAGAGAGGGGGAACCACACAACAAGACGGGCAGGAAAGCAACAAAAAAAAACCCCAAATGTACAGAGCATTAAATAACAAACAAACGTTGTCACACTCACCCAGTCCAGGCGCTACATAGATGAAGTAGAGGAACGATGATGACAAGGAGAAGAGGAAGAGGAGCGCAAACACTGAACGGTTCGGGATGCGTAAAATTCTCATATTATGCCCCTAACTCAAAGGAGCAGAAATCCCGGGCGGCGGCGGCGAGGGAGGCAGCGAGAGAGGGAGGGGGGAGAGAGAGGGAGGGGGGAGAGGCAGCGAGAGAGGGAGGGGGGAGAGGCAGCGAGAGAGGGAGGGGGGAGAGGCAGCGAGAGAGGGAGGGGGGAGAGGCAGCGAGAGAGGGAGGGGGGAGGCGAGAGCTGCGAGAGGAGAGGGGAGGGGAGGCGAGCCGAGCCGAGCCTCCGCGGTGCGACAACGGCGAGGCAAGGACAATCTCCTCCCCACATTCATGGATACCAAAGACTTCCGGCTGGAAACTCAGCTCAGCACCGCCCTCTGTTCAAAACACACACACACACACACAGAGAAAAAAAGAGGAAAGAATGATTATTTCCCTCACATTTCCTGTTTCAGGACGGCTTTCCCCTGTTTTACACTGTCACCTCGGTGTTTTCTGCATCCATTCTCGTTCTCTCTCTCCCCCCTCCCCCCCCCCCTATTCTGACTGCAGTTTTTATTTCGTTAAGAAAATAACTGCAGATGTTGGTACAAATCGAAGGTATTTATTCACAAAACGCTGGAGTAACTCAGCGGGTCAGGCACCATCTCAGGAGAGAAGGAATGGGTGACGTTTCGGGTCGAGACCCTTCTTCAGACTCAGTTACTGCTGAGTTACTCCAGCATTTTGTGAATAAATACCTGCAGTTTTTATTTCTCTCTATTTCAATTTCATTATTTCTCTCCGCCTCCCCCATTGAGATTGCAGCCTTTATTTTTCTTATTTTTCTTATTATTTCTCTCTATTTCCCTTTCTCCTCCCCATTAAGATTTCTTTATTACTTTATTAATATTAATAAATATTAATATTATTTCTTTATTACTTTATGTCTATCTTTATTTTTCTTGTTATTTCTCTCTCTGTCCCTCCTCTCCCATTAAGATAAAAGCCTTTATTTGTCTTTCTTTATCTTACTTTATGTCTCTCTCTCCTCTCCTCTCTTTCCCATGAAGATTGTAGCCATTAAAATCTTTTCTTTCTTTCTCTTCCTTCATTTCTCTCTTCCCCTGAATTAGAATTGCAGCCTTTATTTATTTATTTTTCTCTCTCTCTCCTCCTCCCCCCACCCCCATGAAGTTTGCAGCCTTTAATTCCACGTGGATTCAAGGTTAAGAATCCAGCATCGCCCTCCCTTCAATTGGTGCAAAGAGTAACACAGCAAATTGTTGTTATGTTTTGTTAAAAAATAATAATACTTTTGCAGTTTTTGGTTCGGTCCGTGTTTGATTTGACGCTGCATTGGACAACATATCAATTTGCTGAGTTTGCAGTCAGTGGTATCCCGGCCTTCCCCTTGATTAACTTCAGCGATAGCGTCACTGCCGAACCCAGGGCGGGTCCCTCTGCCTCTATGCGTCAGAACACCAAGGTTACGAGAAGACTCCGAAACATGATACTTCTCCCCACGACTGGTTCAGAGCAACAACAAAAATAATGCTTTAGGATAAATTCTGTGGACGGATTCAAAGCAAGCGATATTAGGAATGACTGACGTGCAAACTGCGACCAACAGAGTAATGTTGTGGTTAAATTAATGGGCATGTAATTCACAACAATGAACGGGTTCAAATTTCACCACAGCTGGTGAGTTTCAACTCGGGCAGTTCCAAGTGAAAAGATACCAGCAATCCCTGTTCTTGGGCAGTCCCTCGGGGATTAAGGATGATTTGCAGTTCTGGAGTGTGGGAACTGCAAACTCTTTCTCACGTTGAGCTGGATGGGTGGGCGGGTGCAAGGTTTGTGAGGTGTTTTTTTTAAAAAACTCTGCTTTCTGTGTGCTCACGATGTGGATCATAGATTCTTAATACTCCAGCACCTGTTTTTTGTTTGTAATGCCCATTAATGTAACCACAATATTACTCTATCGGTCGCAGTTTGCACGTCAGCCATTCCTAATATCGCTTGCATTGAATTTATTTTTTTGTAAAAGCAGCAACTGCAGTTCCTTCTTTCTACAACAAACATGTAGTTTGAACGGTTAGAACGGAGATGAGGAAGAACTTTTTCAGTCAGAGAGTGGTGAAGGTGTGGAATTCTCTGCCTCAGAAGGCAGTGGAGGCCAGTTCGTTGGATGCTTTCAAGAGAGAGCTGGATAGAGCTTTTAAGGATAGCGGAGTGAGGGGGTATGGGGAGAAGGCAGGAACGGGGTACTGATTGAGAGTGATCAGCCATGATCGCATTGAATGGCGGTGCTGGCTCGAAGGGCTGAAAGGCCTACTCCTGCACCTATTGTCTATTGTCTAAATAGGAACTGCAGATGTTGGTTTGTACTGAGGATAGACACAAAATGCCGGAGTAACATAGAAACATATAAAATAGGTGGAGGAGTAGACCATTCGGCCCCTCGAGCCAGCACCGCCATTCAATATGATCATGGCTGATCGTCCAAAATCAGTACCCAAAATCAGTACCAGATCTGTCTTTTTCCCCATATCCCTTGATTCCCTTGGCCTTAGGAGGGAACTCAGCGGGTCAGGCAGCATCTCTGGAGAAAAGGAAGAGGAACAGGCCAACGATGGACACAAAATGCTGGAGTATGTTTTTGTCTTTGTAGGCAAGGACACCAATTTAGGAATGCAAGGGATGAGAGAGAGGGAGGAAATCAGCATTAATGCAGAAATAGCACCAGGGAATACTAATGGGGCTAACAAATTCCCAGAGCCCATTTGTCCACATCCTATGATTCAGGGAGAGTCACCTCCAGAAAAAGTGCAAAACATATAACACAGTTGATGTATAAGAGCCATGAGGTACATTTTGAAATGAAGTCATTGTGTTAAAATAGAAAGTATGGTCACTAATTTGCTCAGGGCAACTTATCAAGAAACAATAGATCTATTTGGAAATTTCTAAATGTTTTTCGTGTTCCTCCATGGTACACTCGTTCATTGTTTCTGTCATTAACTTTCACCCGCTAAAATCTCTGTGCTTCCCCCTTTACTAGCTTATTGCATTTTCAACATTTCATTGCTTTGTGGCTTGGGATCATGCCACTGTTTGCATGGTCCCTGAAATTCCTTCACTATGAACCGCTGATCCTCTATTCCATCACCTGTCCATTTTTAACACACACTTTTTGAGGGATTTTTTTTTTCCTATTGTCTTAATAATTTCTGTTAAGGTTTGATGTCAGATTTTACTTTACAAAGCTTTTGCATAATGCCTTCGGGTATTTCACTATTCAGTTTATTTTAGAGCTGCAGCATGGAAACGTGTGCTTCGGTCCACCGAGTCCACGCCGACCATTCACCCTCATACTGTTAACCTACTTTCTGCATTAAAAATGCTTTGTGAATTCAAGTATTTATATTTGTTAATTGAAAAGGTCAAGTAATTGTGGATCTTACTAATTACTAAGGCATTGTTCAGTACAGTGTTATGTGCCTTCAGCAATGTAACCCTTCCTTGAAGCCTTTGCAGTGAGCCAATGATGATGGACTGGTCATGGAAAATCCCGTGTGAGAATCACTTTGGTTTACAATACAAAATACTTTTCTCGAAAAAGAATTAAACATCATATGGAACTGTCATAACAACACGCCTACTGTATCAACAAAGCTTGAGAATGGTTTAACATCAATCAACTTAGAAATTCAGAACAAGGAACGGCAGATGCTGGTTTACACAAAAGGACAAAGTGCTGGAATAGCAAATCAGGCAGCATCAGTGGAAGACATGGATAGGATGTTTCGGATTGGGACACTTCATACTTAGAAATTTAGGTGAGCAATTGGGATGGCTTCTCTCTGTAAGGCTACTCTCTCACTATTTGAAAGCTCATTCATCAACATGAAATACTGATAGGTTTTATAGAATTCATGTTTTTGTTGCAACTTAAATAACAGTTAACCAGAAATGGGAAGAAAAACTTGGTCACTGTGACTGGCAGCGATTGTGACTCCATCAAATTTGAATGATGGATCATTGACTATTTTTATTTTCATAGATACACTTTATTTAGAATTTAAAAATATACAAAACAAAATACTAGAAAGTGAGAGGGGCAAGGTTTAAAGGAGATGTGTGGGATGAGTTATTTTTACACAGAGGGTGTTGAGTGCCTGGAAAATGCTGCCGGGTGGTGTTTGAAGCAGATGCATTAGTGGCATTTAAGAGACTTTTAGATATGCACATGGATATGCAGGGAATGGAGGTATATAGTGTGATGGATGAAGAAGGGTCTGAAGAAGGGTCTCGATCCGAAATGTCACCCATTCCTTGTCTCCCGAGATGCTGCCTGACCTGCTGAGTTACTCCAGCATTTTGTGAATAAATACCTTTGATTTGTACCAGCATCTGCAGTTATTTTCTTATATATAGTGTAGATTATGTGCAAGTTGATGAGAGATGGTCTTGGCATTAAGTTCAACACATACATTGTGGGCTGAAGGCTGCACTTATGCTGCACTATTCTATGTTAAAAACCAGTAAAAACTCTTAATGCATTCATTATTGCTAATGTTATACCCCCAAAAAAGAAATATAGTGCTGGAGTAACTCAGCAGGTCAGGTAGCATCTCTGGAGAACATGGATGTGTGACATTTCGGGTCGGGACCCTTCTTCAGACGGATGAAGAAGGGTCCCGTCCCTAAACATCACCTATCCATGTTTTCCAGAGATGTTGCCTGACCTGATGAGTTGCTCCAGCATCTGCCTCTCCTTGTTTCTAGTGTTACCCCCAGCAGCTAAACACCTCCCTTTCTCCATACACATAGCACCATAGCCACTCTTGTACCTCCCTCATGTGATATCTCTTTCATTGACGATGCACGGTATAGCTGTTTGGGGAACCTAAATACTGAGCATTGCAGCTCTTTAACATCAGGCTGGTCATTCCAGGGTGAATTCTGCCAATAATTAATCTGGTTATCTAGTTATCTGTGATAGACACAAAAAAACTGGAGTAACTCAGCGGGAGAGGCAGCATCTCTGGAGAGAAGGAATGGGTCTGAAGAAGGGTCTTGGCCTGAAACGTCACCCATTCCTTCTCTCCATAGATGCTGCCTGTCCCGCTGAGTTACTCCAGATTTTTGTGTCTATCTTCGGTTTAAACCAGCATCTGCAGTTCCTTCTTGCACATAGTTATCCTTTATTCTAGGTGTGGACTCTTACACATCGGTAAGACCAAACGTAGACTGGGCAATCGTTTCGCTGAATACCTTCACTCAGTCCACCTTGGCCTATGTGATCTCCCGGTTGCCAAACACTTTAACTCCCCTCCCCTTCCCTGGGCTTCCTCCATTGTCAGAGTGAGGCCAAACGCAAATTGGAAAAATAGCACCTTATATTTCGTTTGGGCAGTTTACAACCCAGCTGTATGAATATTGATTGCTCTAACTTCAATTAACCCTTGCATCCCCTCTCTCTCTGTCCCCGTCCCCCCCACCCTAGTCATTGTACGATTTTACTGTCGTCCTGGTGAATTTCATTGTGTAACTCGTTAACACCCAGCCCACTGCCAACAAAGGACTGTTTCCTTGATCATTGTTACTTTTTTGCATGTCTTTCATTCATTTGTTCTAAACATCACGGTCTATATCTCTCGTTTCCCTCTCCCCTAACACTCAGTCTGAGGAAAGATTTCAATTCGAAACGTCACCTATTATTTTTCTCCAGAGATGCTGCTTGACCCACTGAGTTACTCCAGCATTTTGTGTCTATCTTCAGTGTAAACCAGCATCTGCAGTTCCTTGCTCCACATTTTGTCTGGCGGTAATTACCTCGGCTACAATGTAAATTGTAGTCCAGCCTGTGATTGGCAGACTCTGTCATTCGTTTGGGCAGCTTACAATCTAGCGGTGTGATTATTGATTTCTCTAACTTCAAGTAACCCTTGCTTTCCCTCTCTCTCCATCCTTCCCCTACCCTAGTCCTCCAGCTAGTTTCACTGTCCTCCTGTTTAATTTTACTCTCTGCCTCCTTGTCATCTTCCCTCAGCCAACAATGAACCATTCTACATTTCCTTATCAGCGTCTGCTTTGATCTGTCATTTTCACACCTTACCATTCCATATCTCTAGCCTCCTCTTCCCCTGACTCTCAGTTTAAAGAAGGGCCTCGACCCAAAACGTCACCTATGCTTTTCTCAAGAGATGCAGCCTGTCCCACTGAGTTACTCCAGCAGGTTGTGTCTATCTCAGGTGTGAACCAGCATCCCTGCAGGTAGGTAATTACCTGGGCGCCGCGGTGCGCGCTGGGAGTTGTAGTCTATGCCTGTGATATGCTGACTCCATCTCCCAGAATGCCGAGCGGGTAAACAGCAACGAAGCCGGAAGTGCGGCGGGAGTCCTGACCAGGCGGGGAGAGGAGTGAAGTTTCCTTCATCCTCGCTGGACGCGGTCGGAGGAGTGCGATGGCGACGGCGACGAGGAGGTCGTGTGCTGCCTTCGCGGCGCTCACCCTGACCGTACTGTGCGGCCGTTTCCTCTGCAACGAGCCCCCCAAGGTGGTGGTCCCGGCCCCGGCCCCGGCCGCGGGCCAGAACCCGCAGGAGCCGAGCGGCCGCTCTGCAGCTGAAGGAGGAGGAGCCCCTGGTGCAAAGCAGGACAGGTGGGTGCTCCAGTGTATAGACAGACACCTGTGCCATCACTTTGGGGACTCCCTCACAAATCATTATCACTTAAGATGTTGCTTGGACTTACTGAAGAGGTGGACTGTGCAGTAATACTTTAAAACTCACTTGTGAGCAGTAATATTTTATAACCCACTTGTGCACAGTAATACTTCAAAACTGACTTGTGTGCAGTAACACTTCATAACCCACTTGTACAGAACTTAAGAGAGACTGTCTGAAGAAGGGTCTCGACCCGAGACATCACCCATTCCCTTCTCCAGAGATGCTGCCTGTCCTGCTAAGTTACTCCAGCATTTTGTGTCTACCTTCCTGTACAGAGCTTCAGATAAGTGCTTGGACCACTGGAGATGTGTTAAAAAGAACTGCAGATGCTGGTTTAAAAGAAGGGTCTCGACCCGAAATGTTACCTATTCCTTTTCTCCAGAGATACTGTCTGAACTGCTGAGTTGCTCCAGCTTTTTGTGTATGTTTGGACTGTTGGAGAGGCACGTTGTGCAAAGTAATACTTCATAACCCAGTTGTGCAGAATAATAATTCATAAAGATAGACACAAAATGCCGGTGTAACTCAGCTGGTCAGGCAGCATCTCTGGAGAGAAGGAATAGGTGACATTTCGGGTTGAGACGTCGTTTCAACAGACCAACACTTCATAACCCAGTCGTAGAACTCTACTCGCTGGAGTATGGAAGGATAAGGAGGGGATCTCATTGAAGCCTAACGAATAAAGAAAGGTTTAGAAAGAGTGAATGTGTAGAGGATGTTTTCAGTAGTGGGACAGCCTCAGAATAAAAGGACGGACCTTTGGAATGGAGATGCGCAGGAATTTCTTTAGCCAGAGGGTGGTGAGTTTGTGGAATTCATTGCCATAGACATGTGTCGATAGCTTATTGATTAAGGTTATAGGGAGAAGGCAGGAGAGTGAGGTTGAGAGGGAAGAATAGATCAGCCATCACTTTGATCAAATGGTGGAACAGACATGATGGGCCCAATGGTCTAATTCTTCTCCTATGTCTTATGGTCTGAAGATCTGGTAACCAATTCTCAACCCAGGAAATGTTGACACTTCACACTGGCAACTTTCTTTTGAAGTTGATTGATTGAGAAACATTGCACTGCATTTTAAGTTACTCTTACAATTGTCCTAAAAGTTTGGTTATTGTGAAAACATTTTTCGAGCTGGTAGAGTTAGACGTTTTCTGTAAGGCTTTTTTTTCTTTATTTGAGTTGACTATCATTTTGAGCCTTGCTAGCACATTTCATCTCTTTCTTTGAAGAGTAATTTTATTCTATGACAAACCTTATCAGGTAAGAAAGAATAAGCGACAATCCTTTTTACCAATGTTGAATGCTTTTTTTCCGCATTATGTAAAGCTGCGCATAATAAAATGTGTTCTAAGTGAGTACATAGAAACATAGAAACATAGAAAATAGGTGCAGGAGTAGGCCATTCGGCCCTTCGAGCCTGCACCGCCATTCAATATGATCATGGCTGATCACCCAGCTCAGTAGCCTGTACCTGCCTTCTCTCCATACCCCCTGATCCCTTTAGCAAAAAGGGCCACATCTAACTCCCTCTTAAATATAGCCAATAAATTTGTAAATTGGGCAAGGCAGTCTAACGAGTGTTTTTCTTTGATGATAGTCAATATGCTGAATTGTTTTTTTTCCTCAAGTTTATCATCCAATATATCGTAGGAATAGATATATTTTGCAAACATTAAATATATTTTTTTAGAACTAGTTGTGCTGTTTCGGGTTCCCAAATAGTAATTTTAGTGTTGTGGTATCAAGTGTCGTAAGCTTGCAATGTACAAATATCCAAATATGAATGGTTTCATTGTAAGGAGAACACCAGTTTACTTTGGGCATAGTGTTTGACTTGGTGAACATTTGCCTCTACTTTAATAGATAGTGTTTTGTTCCTGTTAGCAATTATTGTAGTCCATTAACCAGAAAATGTAATTTAACACCAACCAGAAATGTGACAGATCTTCCATAACATTAAAAATAAAATGTCAGCTGGTGAAAGCAAAGTTGATACAATCTAAATTAATTATTTATACAGGTTTAAGGTGAGAGTTGAAGGATTTAATAGGGACCTATTCACATAAAACGTAGTGGGTATAAAAATGGACTGCCTGATGAGGTCGTTGAGGCAGGTACTATCACAACATTTTAAAAGACATTTGGTTAGGTACATGCATAAGGAAGGTTTAGAAGGATATGGGCTAAATGCAGGCAGGTGGGACTAGTGTAGATGGGCTATTTTGGTCAGCATTGGCAAGTTGGACCGAAGGGCCTGTTTCCATGCTGTATGACTCTATTTGTTTGTATATACTCGCCAATGGAAATGTGGTATATGCCGAGCGGTGTTGTTCAAAGAAGGGGGCGGTGCAGCGGTAGAGTTGCTACCTTGCAGTGCCAGAGACCTGGGTTTGATCCTGATCTGTATGGAGTTTGCACATTATATCTTTGGCCGTGTGGATTTTCTCCGGGTGCTCCGGTTTCCTCCCACATTCGAAAGATGTGCTGGTTTGCAGGTTAATTGGCTTCTATAGATTGTCCCTGGTCTGTGAGCTGGAACGAGTATATGGTTGATTGCTTGTCAGCACAGACTCGGTGGGCTGATGGGCCTATTTCCATACTGCATCTCTGAACTAAATATAATTATGTACTGTTATTGGATTATATGATTTATTTGAATAGATACAGTTTGCAGATTGAGGTGGATGTTCGACCTGAAAAATATTGAATCATTCATTTTCCAGCTGTTTTGTGTTTTGCACATTTCAGGTTATCGAATACTACTGGGGACCAAAATGGCACATTGCAAGTCACCTCCATCCCCATTATCGCAGTCACTACTCCAAAACCACCTCCAGAAACTCCACCAAAACCTATACTCCACCTGCAGACAGGGGCTGAGGCACAACAAGAAGAACAATCAAGTGGGATGACTATTTTCTTTAGTCTTCTTATATTGGGTATGTCACTGGTACAATATTTTCTCAATTATTATTTTGGATGTATTTTTCTCGGAAGCAACTCACAATCTGCTGGATGAAGGAGACACATCAATCATCGTCACTGAATCATTGTGTCATACAGAGTGGAAACAGACCCTGTGGCCCAACTTGCCCACGCCCTCCAACATGTCCCATCTACACTAGTCCCACCTGCCTGTGTTTGGCCGATATCCTTCTAAACCTGTCCTATCCATGCACCAGTCTACATGTTCCTTAAATATTGCAATCGTACCTGCCTCAACTACCACTTCCGGCAGCTTGTTCCATGCACCCACCATTCTTTCTGTAAAAACAAGTTACCTCTCAGGTGCCTGTTTAATCTTTCCCCCCTCACCTTGAACCTATATCTTCAGGTTCTCGATTCCCTTACATTGGGCAAGAGAATGTATTAATTATACTGTGCATGTAACCGATCTATTCCTCTATTGTTATTGTACACCTCTATAAGATCACCCCTCTTCCTCCTGCACTCCAAGGAATAGAGTCCGATCTCTCCCTGTAGCTCAGGCCCTCAAGTCCTTGCAACATCATCGTAATTCCTCTCTGCACCCTTTCCAGCTTGACAACATCAAACATGGTTCTTCCAGCAGATTGCTTACTGCTCCAGATTCTAGCTTCTATATTGTGTGTCTTGTTTTCTTCTCGAAGGTTATGATCATTAAAATATTGGGAGCTGCTGATTTAGTCTAGTTTACAATTACCGTTGTAATTCTCATTGTAATGTTGACATTTAATAAGTAAGGTTCATCACATTAAGTAATCTTATTTTCATAACTCTGGATCTGCATAATTGAAGTATTTTCATAATAGTTCTCAAACTGCATTACATTTAAAGAGAGCTGTTTTTTTTGTTACCATCTGTCTTATCAACCAAGTTTTTCCTCTTTAAATTTATTAACTATTTTCTTTGACTCTTTCAAAAGAAAGTTGATATGCTGTAGAAATGAGAAACGGATAGAAGACTTCAGAATATCTGTGAAAGTCAACTTTATACCCACTAACTTGTATCAGGTCATGAGCGATCATTTCTATTGCTTGATTATCAACCAAATATCTGTTTTAAAAATAAAATATTGAATGCAATTTATTTTGAAAACCTGTTTAAATTTTAAAAAAAAAGAATGATAAATACCATATTCTCAATACACATATGACAATGTGGCCAAATTCTGCCCTAATTCCATTTACAAGTTTGCAGTGACACCTATGTAGTGGGCTAGATCTCGAACGAGAATGAATTAGAGTACAGGAAAGAGATAGTTAAGTAGCATCACAAAATGCTGGAGTAACTCAGCAGGTCAGGCAGCATCTCTGGAGAGAAACGGGTGACGTTTCGGGTCGAGACCCTTCTTCAGACTGTAGACGTCTTCCATCAGTCTGAACAAGGGTCTCGACCCGAAACGTCACCCATTCCTTCTCTCCAGAGATGCTGCCTGACCCGCTGAGTTACTCCAGCATTTTGTGATATTTTCGATTTGTACCAGCATCTGTAGTTATTTTCCTACACGAGTTAAGTAGCATGGTGTCAAAGACAACAACGACTCCCTCGATGTCAACAAAGGTGAAGTGGCTAGTCATTGACTTCAGGAAGTGCGATGGTGTACACAACCAACCTGCATCAATGTGCTGAAATATAGATTGTCAAGAGCTTCAAGTTCCTAGGCATAAATATCACCAGATATTTATCCTGGTCCAACTACTTTGATGCTATAGTAAAAAAAGTACATCAATGCCTCCACTTCCTCAGAAGACTGAAGAGATTTGGCTCCAATGACACTTAGCAGTTTCTACAGATACACCGTGGAAAGCATCCATGGGGATGCATCACAGCTTGGTTAGGCAACCACACTGCTTGAGACTGCAAGAAATTGCAGAGAGTTGTGGGCATTGCCCGGTCCGTCGCTTAAGCCAGCCTCCCCATGTTCTGCTCCCCTCCATCAACTTCATCTACTCTATCATACATGTCACACAGCCAACATAATCAAGGACAACTCGCAGCCCGGTCATTCACTTATCTACCATCTACAGTCAGGCAGAAGATACAAAAGCTTGAAAACATGTACCACCAACTTCCCGGTAACTTTTTGATGCCCTTGATTTTCTGTGTTCATATGTTTCTTTAAAATCCTCCCAATTTCTCTGGACCAATTCCTTTGGTTTGGTGGAGTGAGGGGATGGGGGGTTGATAAGCAGATGGTCTGAGATGAAAGCAAAGGCCAGAGATGAAATGAGAAAAAGTGTGAGATTGGGATAGAAGAGGTGCAGATTATGAAGCCAGAAGGGGTATATAGGTGGGAGGGAATAGCAAGGGAGGGAGAAGGGGAGAACTGGGTATGAATTCAGGTGGAGCAAACAAAAAGAGCGGGGGGGGGGGGGGGGGGAGAGAGGGATGTAAGGTTAATTGCAGGTTAGTTACCAAAGCACACCTCCAGATTCAGCAATAGTTTTTTCCCAGCTGTTATCAGGCAACTGATCCATTCTGTCAACAACTAGAGAACGGTCCTGAGCTGCTGTCAATCTCATTGGTGACCCTTGAACTATCTTTCATTGGACTTTACTGGACTTTATCGTGCCCAAATCGTTATTCAAGTTATTCCCCACATCATGTATCTGTACCATGTGGACGGCTTGTTTGTAATCATGTGTAGTCTTTCTGCTGACCGGTTAACACGTTACAAAAGCTTTTCATTGTACCTCGGTACACATGACAATAAACTAAACTAAACCTAAAATTGGAGAATTCACTGCTCATACCATTGGGTTATAAGCTACCCAAGTCAGAGGGTGGTGAATCTGTAGAATTCGTTACCACAGAAGGTTGTGGAGGCCAAGTCAATGGATATTTTTTTAAGGCGGAGATATTCTTGATTAGTACAGGTGTCCAGGGTTACGGGGAGAAGGCAGGAGAATGAGGTTAAGAGGGAAAGACAGATTACCCATGATCGAATGGTGGAGTAGACTTGATGGGCTGAATGGACTAATTCTGCTCCTATCACTTATGAGCTGATAAATATAAAGTGCTGCGCCACCATTTTTCATGTGGCCTCTCTCTCGTTCAGCCTCGTTGCTTCAGATCTTGTTTTCCTTGCTTGGTGTTCTAACAATGTCAGCCATATCTTTCATATCTAACCTTGTTTTCTCTCTCCCCCCCCCCCCCCCCCCCCCCCCCCCACCCTATTTTACAGCTATTTGCATCATATTGGTGCGGCTGCTGATCAAATACAAACTGCATTTTCTTCCAGAAAGTGTGGCCGTGGTGTCTTTGGGTAAGCTTGCTATTAATTCTATTTGATACATTTAGCAGCATCAAACATAGTTGAAAGAGTGAAGGTAGGTATCTTGCTAAGAGGAAAATTGTTTTGTGGTAATCTGTTCTCCTGTTTGAAATTTCCTAGTGCATTTTGGAATATATTTGATGTTCACATTTCTGGTCAGAATCAATCACTTTCTGATGCCTCAAGGTACAATCATTATTAAACCATGCACTTGGATTCTCAAAGTACTCTTGGCCTTGCTATAGTACCCTCTCTAAACTTGACGTCTATAAAATATTGATGCCTGATTGCTAACTCTCACTTTGTTCAAACCATGTATCATTTTATGCTGTGGACGCAAAGTGCTGGAGTAACTCAGCGGGACAGGCAGTATCTCTGGAGAAGGTCTTGTACCGAAACGTCACCCATTCCCTCTCTCCAGAGATGCTGTCTTTCCCTCTGAGATACTCCAGCTTTTTGTGTCGATCTTCGATTTCAACCAGCATCTGCAGTTTCTTCCTACACATCTCTGGAGAACTGGATAGGTGATGTTTTGAGTCCTGGTCGAACAGCATCTTTAAAAAAATTTTTTTTTAATCCTTTCTAGTTTTCATAGTTTTAACTACTTATCTCTGTAATCTCCCCAGGCCAACAACTCCCTGAGACATCTGTGTTGTCTTAATTCTAGTCAAGTTACGCCAAATGCAATCATTCCAGCATCTTCAGACTCTGTACAGGTATTCGTCAATTAAACAAATTTTCACTCCAATGCTGTTCACTAGTCACTGAAACAAACGGTGCATCACTCTCTGCACATAGGAGTACACTGGATCAAAAAGCATTTTGCTCAGCTTTTCCAACACTGTAAGGATATTTTATGATGCTCATGTAGAATGGCTCTGGATATAAGCCGAATTAAAGGTCGTGTATCAATCTAAATTATTTGCTCTTTCTTAATCTATCCAACCATTTTCTTTCCATTTTTCTCATAGGAATCTTAATGGGTGCTGTGATTAAACTTATAGAATCGCAACACTGGGCCAACTGGAAGGTAATCTTCAAGCGGTATTCTTTTAGTAAAATCTTCCTTTGTCTGGAATCTTCCCAACAGTTTACAGTTTAGTTTATTGTCACGAGGCACTGTGGAAAGTTTTTTGTTGCGTGCTATCCAGTAAGTGGAAATACAATACATTTTTTAAAAATCAAAAAATACTTTATTCAAGAAATAAATATATACAAAACATGTTCCTTCCAAAACTCCGTCTGACATTCTCGGGGGCTATACATACATTCACTACATACATTCAATACACCAATTACGTAAAATTACCCCCCCCACCCTTGCCACTCATGTGGCCAACTGGTGTGGAATCCCTTCCCTTATTTGGAGGGGCGTCTCCATCACACCCTGCCCCCCATGTCCAGCAGCGGAAGGACCCTAGACTGTGGTCCTCCCCCACAGAGCCTTGGCGTTGGCTGCTCCAAGCTTCAGTGCGTCCCTCAGCATGTACTCCTGCAGTCTGCAGCGGGCCAGTCGGCATCATTCTCCGACGAACATCTTGCTCCGCTGGGAGGTCAATAAAGCTCGGGCAGACCAAAGAGCGTCTTTCACCGAGTTGATGACCTTCGATGTCAGTCTCTGAATGTGTCTTTGGGAACAGTCCGTAAATCACAGAGTCCTCTGTGACGGAGCTGTTCGGAATAAATCGTGACAGGGACCCTTGCAAACCTCACCAGACTCTCTTTTCAAATCCACACTCTGCAAAGAGGTGGGCAACCGTCTCCTCTCCATAGCAGTCGTCCCGAGGGCAGCGTGCGCTGGTAGTGAGGTTCCGGCGGTGCAGGAAGGATCTGACTGGGAGGGCTCCCCTCACCACCAGCCAAGCCGGGTAGGTCTTGGTGCTTGTTGGTGAGTTCTGGCGATGAGGCATTTCGCCAGACAAGCTGGGCAGTCCACTCTGGAAACCACGCCACAGGATCCATGGAGTCACGTTCCGTGCTGACCACTGCCCGATGGACTTGTGGTCAATGGTGTTCGTCTGGAAGAACCTTTCCACGAATGACAGATGGTGCAGCAATGTCCAGCTGATTACAATCGGACCATTTACAGTGTACACAAATATGATAAGGGAATAATGTTTAGTGCAAGTTAAAGCCAGCAAAGTCCAATCAAGGATAGTATGAGGGTCACAAAAGAGGTAGATAGTAATCTATAAATATTTTGATCTTCAGCTCCCTAAAACAAAGACTATTAAGTTTGAACTAGCGGTGACAACAATATTGAAGTTAAATGTACAGATTCTGGTCTTTAGCTTTTCCTGTATTTAAGTACTTTGAATACTCTTTCCCAACCTATTGTCAATGCCAGGCTGCAATAATCGCAAATAACCAATACACAGATTGTACACAAATATAATTTGTATTGTTCCATACACAAAACCATGGAACAAACATTATGACCAATTGTTACTTTTGCCGTGAGCTCTTAGTTTTACTGTTAGATACTAATGCTTATGATCCCTTTTTGATTTCAACATTTCAGTCGGGTTGAAGGACCTTCGTATAGATGAGTGCAATGGACATTTGAGAAATATGTTAGTTGCTTTCCCTAGGCCTTTTTTAATTTACAAGCTAATCTTGCAGTCTAATTATGCGACTGTTTCCACTTCTACAATTCTACCTAGAAGTTGGTTCCATGTTTCGCCCTTTTTTATCATGAGTTACCTGGTACTCACATTTTACAATGTCACCATGTTTTGAATTTACGATCTTAATTTAAAGTAGCACTTACTTGGCTTCCATACTGTAGACTTCTTTTATACACCTTTTTGAAAAAATGCATTTTAGTCTACAGTGATACACATTCATATATAAGTCATTATGTACTGGACAGATTATGGTCCCTTGATTGTGTGGTGGGTTTTTAAATTTATTTATTACATCTTTAGAAATATTTTTTTCTAATATATTCATAACTATAACCTGTGAAATGTGAAAATTGCTGAGGACAACTCTAAGATGAGAGTTTATTTGTACCTTGATTGGAAAGGATTGGGTGCATACAAGTGGCAAACATTATATAATGAATGCTAAATATTAGTATTTTTCAAGGGTAATCCTGTGCGTGGTTTGTTCGTGTGTGTGTGTTTGTGCATGTGTGTGCTATTCTATTTCCTTCCAAGTTATGATTTAATTACCAATTTTAAGTTCTACTTATGAGATAGAAAGATTGAGGGGGTGAATACACTGGAGCTTATAGACTGATTAACCTCACACTTCTTGCTGGAAAATTACAGGGATCTATAATTAAGATTAGAATAAATTGAATACTTTAAATTATTTATAGAAAGAACCTCGTCAATTTATGAATTAAGAGGGTCAGGCCAAGCAAGTAAGTGCAGGTGCTTTGAAATATACTTAATTACAAGAATACTCACCTGTTTTTCTGCCAGGGAAGAGGTGGGCACAATTGGCCATCCAGGATAAAATGAAACATAAGGCATCCTCTCTTTTTGTACAGTCTTTGTATATTTTAAACATCTCCAAGGAGCTCAATGTTTACCAATTGGTGCCACAGTGGGCGGCATGGTGGCACTGTGGTCGAGTTGCTGCCTTACAGCGCCAGAGACTCGGGTTCAATCCTGACTGTGGGTGCTGTCTGTATGGAGTTTATACGTCCTCCCTGTGACCATGTGGGTTTTCCCCGGGTGCTCTGGTTTCCCTCCACATTCCAAGGATGTGCAAGTTTGCAGATTAATTGGCTTCGGTAAAGTTTGTAAATTGTCCTAAGTGTGTGGGGTAGTGGTAGTGTCCGGGCTGATCGTTGGTCGGTGCAGACTTAGTGGGCCGAAGGGCCTCTTTCCACGCTGTATCTCTAAACTAAACTAAACTTTATTAAACCGCATCCATTGGAGCCTGGTATAGGAGTAATGTACATGAGAAGTTGGACTTCCCAGAGTTGTCCCCAGAATAGCTGCCAGTCTTCAGCCAATTCGATTCACTCCATGTGATTTCAAGAAATGGTTAAAGCTATTGAATACAAGACCCATGCTGCTGAACAATAATCTATTTGTTTTTTATTCAATAGGAAGAAGAAATGTTTCGGCCAAACATGTTTTTTCTTTTGTTACTTCCACCCATCATATTTGAGTCTGGATATTCACTACACAAGGTAGGTGAAGGAGATGTAAAAACTGCAGGACAAACTGTGAGATATTTTGTCTTGTAATTATTTCTTCTGTCAGCTAGGTTTTTTAATCTATTCCTAATTTATTTGTGATTTTAACATAATTTAACAATGGATTTGAAGTGAGGTAGTGATTTTGGGAAGAATGTTTTGTGAATTTTAATATTTCGTCTTGGATCATTGTGTTCTTCCTGCTCATGCTCCATAGTCCCTTCAGGGTAATTAATTATATCTGAAAATTTGGGGTGGCACTAAAGGAAGGTCAGCAGGGTGCCACAGTGGTAGAGTTGCTGACTTTCAGCACCAGAGAGCCAAGTTCGATCTCGGGTGCTGTCTGGAGTTTGTATATTCTTCATGTGACCATGTGGGTTTCCTCCAGGTGTTCTGATTTCCTCCCACCTTCTAAAGACGTGCAGGTTTTATAGGTTAATTGGCTTTTGTAAACTGCCCCTAGTGTGTAGGATGTGAAAGTGGGATAACGTAGAATTAGTGTACGGGTGACCGATGGTCAGCGTGGACTCGGTGGGTCGAAGGGCCTGTTTCCACGTTGTATCTCTAAACTTTAAAAATTCAAACTCTAAATCATGACCAGCACATTCCCCTAACTGTTTTAAATGTAGTGGTGCTGAGAAAGCTTTTTTTCTATTTCAGGGAAATTTCTTCCAGAATATTGGATCCATTACCCTCTTTGCTGTATTTGGTACAGCAATTTCAGCTTTCGTTGTAGGTGGTGGAGTGTACTTTCTTGGTAAGGTAAGTTGACTAAACAAATAAACATAGAAAATAGGTGCAGGAGTAGGCCATTCGGCCCTTCGAGCCATCACCACCATTCAATATGATCATGGCTTATCATCCACAATCAGTAATCTGTTCCTGCTTTCTCCTCATATCCCTTGATTCTTTTGGCCCCCTCTCTTGAATGCATCCAGTGAATTGGCCTCCATTGCCTCCTGTGGCAGAGAATTCCACAGATTCACAACTCTCTGACTGAAAAAGTTTCTCCCCATCCCAGTCCGAAATGGCCTTCCCTTTATTCTTAATCTGTGACCCCTGGTTCTGGACTGCCCCAACGTGGACGACTACAAAGTTACCTTGGTTATTTGGCTCAATCTTCTATTCGATCTGGTCCTTTAAATAGAAACTCATCAGCAGAAATGCATCGTTAATATAATTTATATCGTGCATGCTTATACATTCTTTATTAGAACGGGTGTCAATGGTTATGGGGAGAAGGCAGGAAAATGGGATGAGGAAGCAGAGATCAGCCATGATTGAATGGCGGAATAGACTCGATGGGCTGAATGGCCTAATTCTACTCCTACAACTTGTGAACTTATAAACAATGCCAGTGTACCTGGAATATTGAGGAACTAAAATCAGCAATAAACGTTGGTGCAATTTGTATTCTTTAGTTTATTATTGTCGCGTGTACCGAGGTACTGGGAAAAGCTTTTTTGTTGCATGTTATCCGTTCAGCAAAAATACTACACATGATTACAATCAAGCTGTCCACAGTGGACGGATACAGGATAAAGGGTATAACATTTAGTGAAATATAAAGTCCAACTAAAGGTAGTTTGAAGATTTCCAATGAGGTAGATGGAAGGTCAGGACCGCTCTCTAGTTGGTGAGAGGACTGTTCAGTTGCCTGATAATAGATGGAAAGAACCTGAATCTGGAGGTGTGCATTTTTAAACTTCTGTACCTTTTGCCCGATGGGAGAGGGGTGAAAAGGGGGTGACCAGTTTGAGAGCAGTCCTTGAATATGCTGGTGACCTTTGTGAGGCAGGTGTGAAGTGTAGATGGAGTCAATGGATGGGACATTGATGTGAATGTTGATCTAAGCTGCATCCACAGCTCTATGCAATTTCTTGCGGACTTGGATGGAGCTGTTCCCAAACCATGCTGTGTAAGACTGGCATGAATTCTTTCTTGTCTGTCCTTGTTAAACTAATTTCTGAAAGACGTTCCTTATTAAAAGTTGATAGTTTGATGTAAAATAGTTATAAATAGGATTTATTGATATTTTGAAAGTTTTCCTGTATACCAAAGTCATGCTCACTGTTTTCATGGCGAGATTTTGTAGGTATTACAATAGATTCACGCGCTTGCTGTCACCTTACAGCTTGATTAAGCATTTACTGTAAATATATGGCTGCCTTCTTGCAAGTTATCTCATGAACCAGTTGCAGCATACAACACCTGCCAGACCTGTGGCTGGTGGTTGAGTTCCTTACTTTTCATAAGAAGTCCACAAAGGGAGGCAGCTCCACATATTTTCAGACTTGTCCCTTTTTAACAAAAAAAAAAAATCCAATAAAATGGTTTCATTAAAAAGAATTGGTTCCATTTGTAGGCAGATCATGTTTAACTATCAGCATTGCATGGGGCAATGGATGCCAGATATTCTGGAAGGTACTGTGATATATTAATGACATTCAACTGTGCCATAATTACTTAATAGAGCACTGAATTAGACAAGCAGATTATATAGGTCCATTAGACATTGTTACTCTGTGCTTTAAGTGCTGCTAACAAAATCAATAAACTAGAAATGGATTGGCACTGTACAACAAGTGTTGGAAGATGCTGCCTGTCCCGCTGAGTTACTCCAGCATTTTGTGGAGATGCTGCCTGTCGCATTGAGTTACTCCACCATTTTGTGTCTCCCTTTGATTTAAACCAGTATCTGCAGTTCTTTCTTGCACACGAGTAGGAAGGAACTACAGATGCTGGTTTATACTGAAGATGGATACAAAATGCTGGAGTAACTCATCGGGTCAGGCAGCATCTTTGGAGAAAAGGAATAGGTGACATTTCGGTTCAGAACCCTTCGTCAGATTGAATGATAGAGGTTGGGGTGGGGGGGGAAACCGAAGGCGAGAAAAGGCAAGAACAAATCAGGGCCTGCAACAGATAATCTCGGGAGCGGTGGAGCAAAGGTGAGCTAATGAGAAGGATAGTAGGACACAAACATTGGAACTTGACTAGGATGGGGGGGGGGGGGGGGAGATATTTAAAATGATAGAAATCAACATTCATAACACTGGGTTATAAGCTGACCAAGCAAAATATATCTGCATGTGTATCATGGGTCTGATAAAGTGAATATGTTGCTTTGCAAACAGTCCTCCTAATTATGTCTCCATGACAGAGTTCACAACTGTTGTGGTGTGTAAAACCCATTCATATTTTCAGCAGAGGTGGTTGAATGGCAGACATGGAACAAGAGGGTAAAACTAACTCTACATCCTTGTGCAAATTAATTGAATCAAGCTTACTCTCGGATATAACAAGTCAATATGAATATAGCAGGGCTATCCTTTATTCATTATCATTGTATCAATATGTCTTTAGTACCAAATTCTGACAGTTTCAGAGGATTTCTTCATCTCGAAACTGCAGCTGAATTATGGTCATGATGAGCTTCTGTTTCGTGGTGCAATCGTTTCCTTTCAGCCTCTTCTTGATAATTGACCACAAATTCAACATCGGATTCAGGGCTTGAGTTACCAGGCCGGTCCAGGACACTTATCCATGTTCGGCTGTAAAAATTGGGTCACAACCTTTGATGTGTGGCACTGTGCAAGAATATCTGGAATAACCCAGATGCATCTGGAAAAGACTTCACCATCTCCAGCACCACTCTTCTCCACGATAGATTGATATATATCGTGGCAATCTTATCATACCATCAACTGGGTGCAGCAGACCGAGACGGTAGCAGCTAAAACAACTCCAGAACGTCTTCTTTTCAGGATGTTTGGTGAACTGTTCGATGTGGCATTTTCTCACCGGCTCTCCGACTGATCTCCCAACATGATGGCTACATTGGCCCTGAACCAGGAAATGGTTCTCACCACTGAATAGCTCCTTTCTCCAGTCCTCCCATGTCCAACCTTCATATTTTAACGCCCACTGCTATCGTTTCACCATCATATCATATCATATCATCATATATCTACAGCCGGAAACAGGCCTTTTCGGCCCTCCAAGTCCGTGCCGCCCAGTGATCCCCGTACATTAACACTATCCTACACCCACTAGGGACAATTTTTACATTTACCCAGCCAATTAACCTACATACCTGTACGTCTTTGGAGCGGCACGGTAGCGCAGCGGTAGAGTTGCTGCTTTACAGCGAATGCAGCGCCGGAGACTCAGGTTCGATCCTGACTACGGGTGCTGCACTGTAAGGAGTTTGTACGTTCTCCCCGTGACCTGCGTGGGTTTTCTCCGAGATCTTCGGTTTCCTCCCACACTCCAAAGACGTACAGGTATGTAGGCTAATTGGCTGGGTAAAAATGTTATTAAAAAAAAAAAAAAATTGTCCCTAGTGGGTGTAGGATAGTGTTAATGTACGGGGATCGCTGGGCGGCACGGACTTGGTGGGCCGAAAAGGCCTGTTTCCGGCTGTATATATATGATATGACCATCATTGCTGCTGTTAGAAGTTGTTTTTCACAAGTTTTTTCACAACTAAAAGCAAATTTCACAGAACTCACTGGGAGTAATACTCAGCGAATGAAATATGATGAGAAGACCTCTTTTTGAAGAGGTTATAGGGTTTTGGAAAAATATAAAAACAAATGGTGAACATAGAAACTCGTCATATGGAAAAAATAGCAAAATCGATCCGTGATTCAATTACTTTGCACAAGGATCTAGAACGATATTGATGATGACTCTTGAGGCTAATGTGTTGGGAGCTACTTTATTATTGCAATAAAACAGATAAATTGATGAGCATTATCCCAGCACCTCAGCAGCAGTCACCCCAACACATGTAATATTGAATTGGTTGGGTGGTTCTTTTGGTTCGGATTATGGCTTACATACTATCATGAAACAAACATATAAAATAGAGACAAATTATTGAATGGAAGAAGTTAAGCACCATGCTCTACTGATCTAGTGTATGGTTTAGTTTAGAGATACA
Source organism: Rhinoraja longicauda (assembly GCF_053455715.1). NCBI lineage: Eukaryota > Metazoa > Chordata > Chondrichthyes > Rajiformes > Arhynchobatidae > Rhinoraja > Rhinoraja longicauda. The sequence continues at coordinate 28,718,022 of NC_135974.1, read as the reverse complement.
GCACGGAAACAGGCTCTTCGGCCCACCAAGTCCGCGCCAACCAGCGATCCCTGTATACGAGCGCTATCCTAAATACTTGGAACAATTTACAATTTTTACCGAAGACAATTAACCTACAAACATGCACATCTTTGGAGTGTGGGCAGAAACTGGAGCATCCGGGGAAAACCCGCATGGTCACAGGGAGAACCTACAAACCCCGTACTGACAACACCCGTAGTCAGGATCGAACCCGGGTCTCTAGCACTGTTAAGCAGCAACTTTACTACTGACCACCGTGCCACACCATATAGACCACTTTGCAAGATTTGGGCTGAAAAGTGCTGCTTTTGCTGTAGGACTTGTGCAACTTGGCATTGTATAGCAATGTTGGTGTATTTGAATTTAAAATGTGGAGCAAAATATAAATTATAAGTAAATACCATGACTGAGCCAAGTTAACAATTATCTTGAGCACCATTGATCGATTAATCATCTCAATTTCAATCTCTATCCCTCAGCTCTGCTTTCTAAAAAAATTCATCTAAAAGCTTAATTTAATGGTCACATTTAAAGATTTTTGCTTTGTGCAATTTTGCCATGTTTTGGCAGAATAGTGGAAAAGAAAGTTAGACTTTAAAAAGGGCGTTATGCTTCTGAAATAGACCTGCATTGATTTCAATCTTAATACTTGTTTTTCTCTCTCATTTAGGCTGAAGTTATCTATAAGCTCACAGTGACAGACAGGTAATTATTTTCATCTCTGGCCTTTGTCTGAGACCAAAATATCCCCTTGTTCACTTAATTTTGGCCATGATCTGTCCTGCCCCTCCTCTCTTCCAGCTTTCTTTCTTTCCTGCCCCCACCCCCATTTCATTCTGTCTGAAGAAGGGTCCCAACACGAAACGTCACCTGTCCATGTTCTCCAGAGACCCTGGTGAATTACTCCAGCATTTTGTGTCCTTATTAAACTAGCATCTGCAGTTCCTTGTTATAATATTTCCACATAATTATTTTGAGAGATTCATTCTAAGCTTGCGGAATACTTATTTTTTAACTGATTAATAGCCACATTATGGCGAAAAGAAACAGGAATTGAAATTTCTGTGCACAATGTCCATGGACACGATGTGAAACTGTTAGCTGGGTCCCATATCAGATGACGTGCCGAAACTGGTAATGTTTTTTTTTAAGATGGACAGCGGGATAGCCTGAGTAACCCCAACGGGTCAGGCAGCATCCCTGGAGAAAAGGAATAAGTGATGTTTCGGGTCGAGGCCCTTCAGACTGAGAGTCAGGGAGAGGGAAACTGGAGGTTTGAAGAGGTGCAAAGCACAAATGAATGAAAGGTATGCAAAAGGACAAATCGAAGGCAGCAACGATGATCAAGGAAAGGTGGAGCCCACAATGGTCCATTGTTGGCTGTGGAGAAGGTGATAATGAGTGAAACTAAGAGGACGACAGTGAAACTTGATGGACCACTCGGGTGGGGGAGGTACGGAGAGGGAGGGGATCCACAGGTTATTTGAAGTTGGAGAAATCAATATTCATACCGCTGGGTTGTTAACTGCCCATGCAAAATATGAGCTGTTCTTCCTCCAATTTGCGTTTGGCCTCACTTTGACAGTGGGAGGAGGCCCAGGACATAAATGTCAGTGTGGGAATGGAAAGGGCAGTTAAAGTGTTTGGCAACCAGGAGATTAAGGTGGACTGAGTGAAGGTGTTCAGCGAAACGATCACCCTGTCTGCGCTTGATCTCACTGATATATAGGAGTCCACACCTCAAACAGCGGATGCAGAAGATGAATTTGGAGGAGGTGCAAGTTAACTTCTGCCGAACCTGAAGGACTGTCGGGGTCCCTGGACGGAGCGGAGGGAAGAGGTATAGGGACAGGTGTTGCATCTCCTGCAGTTGCAGGGCAAGTACCTGGGGAAGGGGTGGTTTGGATGGGAAGGTATGAGTTAACCAGGAAATTGCGGAGGGAATGGTTTCTGTGGAAAGCGGAAATGGGTGGAGATGGGAAGATGTGGCTAGTGGAGTGATCCCGTTGGAGGTGGTGTAAGTGTCAGAGGATTATGTGCTGTATGTGACGGTTGATGCAATGAAAGGTGAGGACTAGGGAGGGACTCTGTCCCTGGAGGGACTGGGGGGAGGGGGAGCAAGAGTAGACAATAGGTGCAGGAGTAGGCCATTCGGCCCTTCGAGCCAGCACCACCATTCAATGTGATCATGGCTGATCATTCTCAATCAGTACCCCGTTCCTGCCTTCTCCCCATACCCCCTGACTCCGCTATCCTTAAGAGCTCTATCTAGTTCTCTCTTGAATGCATTCAGAGACTTGGCCTCCACTGCCTTCTGAGGCAGTGAATTCCACAGATTTACAACTCTCTGACTGAAAAAGTTTTTCCTCATCTCCGTACTAAATGGCCTACCCCTTATTCTTAAACTGTGGCCCCTGGTTCTGGAAGCAGAGGTGTGGGGTAGCGAGGAGACACGTGCGAGGGTCTTGTCTATGATGGGAGAGGGGAACCCCCGTTCCCTAAAGAATGAGGACATCTTGGATGTAATCTTGACTTGTTTTCAGCAAACATCAGTTTTGTCTTCACTTGCCTTCTTTCTGGATATTTAAATGCCATTTATTCTACCTTGAATCTCCTCTTGACAGCCATTGTTTCTTAGAGAATGGTGCTCTCGTGATGAAGTAGAAATCTTTCTTTCTTGATATTTTTGATGAAGTGTCTGAAATGTCCATGCCCCGGTCATGAATTCATGCTTCCTGGCCAGCACTTTCCACACTCTGCCCACCTTTAATGGTCTATTTTTTTTTAAGTTGGAACAACCGTTCATGAATCACAATACTCTGTTTTTTCTTCTGCAAACTGCCTAACGCTGGCCAGAACGATTCTCTTGACTATTTAATCAGCTTCCAAACCCCTGTTGGCTGATCTGTCAGGATTTTTCAAGATTGGCTGAGTGCTTTTGGATCGTGTCTGGAATATATTATCAGATTCGAGATTTTTTTTTTTGCAAATCAGCGCATCCTCCTTCTCCCATTTGAAATTTGATCTCGGTTTTCAATGTTTCCTCATGTGGAAATAAGAAAGTTGGCACGCAGAAGAGATATACCAATTAACACATCTTTAAGCGTGTAATTTTCATGAATCAAGAATAAATATTGAATGAAACGTCCTATACACGTAATAGTTATTGTATAAAGTATTTTATGGACATGTTCCTACTGTTTTTGCACTGTTCTTGTATTGCAGTTTTGCATTTGGCTCTCTAATCTCTGCTGTTGATCCAGTGGCGACGATTGCCATTTTTAATGCTCTGAATGTGGATCCTGTTCTGAACATGTTGGTATTTGGAGAGAGCATTCTTAATGATGCAGTGTCTATAGTCCTTACCAAGTAAGCTTGCCTTCCTTTTCATATTATATGTACCTCTTTTGACTATTTTGTATTTTGCAGGCAGTAATTGTACTTTATATTTTGACTTTGTATCGTTTTAGAGTTTTCAGGGATGCAGCATGGAAACAGGCTCTTTGGCCCAACAGTTCCATGTTGACCATCAATCAATCAATCGCCCTCTCTATGTTATCTCACTTTTGGGACAATTTATAGAGGTCAATTAACCTTTAATCCTGCATGTCTTTGGGGGGAAACCGGGCCTCCCGGAGGAAACCCACGTGGTCACAGGGAGAATGTGCAAAATCTACATAGGCAGCACCCGAGGTCAGGTTCAAACCCGGTCTCTGGCGCTGTGAGGCAGTGGCTCTACCAACTGACCACTGTGCCGCGCAGATGAGTTGTTCCAAAGCATGAAGGTAATTCTTCAGCAGATTGCTTTAAGAACTTTAACTATCACATAACATTATAATTCAATTTGACAAGTCTTCCCTTTATTCCATAATACTATTTTACAGTTTGCATGTAACATTTGGCACAATGGTGCACAGTAGAGTGGCAACTAGAGTCTTTGCTTCACAGCTGCAACGTCATGACCTCTGATGCTGACTATTTGGAGTCTGCATGTTCTCCCTGCGGTCGCTTTCCTCCGATTGCTCCATTTTCCTCCGACATCCCAAAAATGTGCAGCTTGGTAGGTTAAATGACCACTATCTATTGCCCCTTGCGAGTGCGCAAGTGGTAGAATCCCAGAGGAGAGATGGGAAGGTGAGTTAAAATAGGATTGGTGCAGAAATGGGTGTTTGATGAAGGGACTGGACTTGGACTTGTTTCAGCGCTGTATGTCTCTCATTCTATTCTTGACCAGTGTTGTGTTAATGTCGTTTCTTGCACATTAATTGCTCTCCATGAAAGACTGTGCAAACAATGAATGATTTTGCGTGTGGTAACAATGTGTTTGAATGCTCCACTCTAGCACAGCTGAAGGCTTGGCCAGAGAGAATGCTCTTGATGTTAGCGGATGGCAAACATTCCTACAGGCACTGGCCTACTTCCTCAAGATGTTCTTTGGATCCGCAGCACTTGGAACACTCACCGGTCTCATCTCTGCTTTGATATCTTTTTTTGGTCATTGTAATTTATGCAGAACAACACCTCATATTCCACTTGGGTAGCATACATCCTGATGGTGTGAACATTGAATTCTCCCATTTTAGGTAACTAAACTACAGCCACTCGCATTCCCTTTTTGCCGTTCTCTTCACTTATATTCCTTCGTCAGGCTTCACACAGGTGCAACTCTTATCTCATACTTTGGACTTTAGAGATACAGCACAGAAACAGGCCCACCGAGTCCACGCCGACCAGCGATCCTCATACACTTACACGATCCTGCAAGCTAGGGTCGACTTTGTAATGTTACCAAAGCCAATTAACCTACAAACCCGTACGTCTGTAGAGTGTGGGGGGAAACAGGAGCATCTGCGGAAAGCCCATGTAATCACTGGGAGAGCGTACATACTCCGTACAGACAGCACCCATAGTCAAGATCGAACCCCGGTCTCTGGCGCTGTAAGGCAGCAACTCTACTGCTGCACCACTGTGCCGCACTAAACATGCCGATACACCTTTTAATTGTTTCTTCTCTCGCTTTTGTCCAACCCCCACCTCACCTGAATCCGCCTATCACTTGTCAGCCTTTCTCCTGCTCACACCACTCTTCCAGCTTCCTTTCCCTCGTACTACAATTAGTCTGGTGAAGGATCTGACCCGAGACGTCGCCATCCATGTTTTCCAGGGATGCTGCCCGACTCTGAGTTACTCCTGCACTTTTCTTGTGCTCTGGTTTCCTCCCACATTCCAAAGATGTGCAGGTTTGTAGGTCAATTGGCTTCTGTAAATTGTCCTGAAAATGCAGGATAGAAACAGTGTATGGGTGATCACCGGTCATGGACTCCGTGGGCCGAAGGGCCTGTTGCCATGATGTATCTCTGAACTAAAACTAAAAAGTAAAACTATAATATAAGTTCTTGACAAGTTGCCTTAACTAACTTGAGGCAACTTGTGACATTTTGTGACCTTTCAACAGAGTCACAGCACACAGAGTCCTCTCTTAACCTCGTGGTTCTCTTGTAGACTTTCACCACTGCAGTATGATTAATTAAATGTTTGACTGAAGTTCCCTTTTCAAATCCTTCACCTTGGGCTTTAACCCACTTTCAATTAGTAAATTGAAACTCATTCTGAAATATTGCAGAGGAATTTTAATAACATTTAAGTACTTTATACAGTTGGTACAAATGCCCTCTGTGTATCAGTTCTATAAATCTGGACCTCTGCATTTACAATTTACTTTTGGTTTAACCGAGCAGGACAGAGTGGTTGGCAAATAAATCTATAACTGAGTTATTACTATAGTGCAGCGCACTGCATTAAAAAGCATTGGCTCTGGGACAGCTGCATTGGTATGAGACAGCTGCATTGGCTTTGAAAGTTCAAAGGAAACAGCATTAGCTTTCACAGATTAATTGGCTCTCGGTTGGGAAATCTTCATGGTGAACTTATGCCAGGTAACATGGCGCAAGTAACTGGCGGTACGGTGGCGCAGCGGTCCTGACTACGTAAGGGCAGCAGGGTGGCGCAGTGGTAGAGTTGCTGCCTTACAGTGCTTGTAGCACCAGAGACCCGGGTTCGATCCCAATTACGGGTGCTGTCTGTACGGAGGTTGTACGTTCTCCCTGTGACCTGCGTGGGTTTTCTCCGGGAGCTCCGGTTTCTTCCCACACTCCAAAGATGTACAGGTTTGTCGGTTAATAAGCTTGGTAAAGTTGTAAACTGTCCCGTGTGTGTGTGTGTGTGTAGGATGGTGTTAATGTGTGGCGATCACTGCTCAGTGCGGATTCGATGGGCCGAAGGTCTGTTTCCACGCTCTATCTCTAAACTAAAAGTAGCAACACATTGAAATGAATGGGAGAAAGATAAATTGCATCTTTCATATGATTTGATCAAGTTGATTTTAATGTTTAATTATTTTTGTTTTTTATCTTTTGTTTGGAGATAGAGTGTGGAAATAGGCCCATCAGCCCATCGCGTTCACATGGACCAGCGATCCCCGTACACTAACACTATCCTACACACTAGGGACAATTTTATAACGTTACCACAGACAATTAACCTAAAAAACCTGTACGTCTTTGGAATGTGAGAGGAAACCGGAGCACCTGGAGAAACCCCATGTGGTCATAGGAAGAATGTACAAATGTACAAACTCCGTACAGACAGCACCCATCGTCAGTATCGAACCCGGGTCTCTGGTGCTGTAAGGCAGCAACTCTACCATTGCTTCACTGTGCCACCCCTCCTGAATGTTTTAATGTAACCTTTTTATTTTGGTAGTAATAAATCAGTTATAGATTTACGTCTCTGTCCTGTTAGACTAGATCAAAAGAAAAATGTATAACCTTTTTTATTTTAATAGCACCCGAGTGTTTTGAAGGCGAGTCAAGAGTTCTAATTGCCCTCTGAAGAGAGTCTCGACCCGAAAGGTCACCCATTCCTTCTATCCAGAGATGCTGCCTGTCCCGCTGAGTTACTCCAGCATTTTGTGTCTGCCCTCTATACTGAAAAAGCAGGCAACCAATGATATTAGGACCACTGAAAATTTGCTCCAATGTCAAATGTCGTAAATTAGAGTTTCAGAAATGGTTTTAAATATAGACCAACCCCAGTGTGCCCTTGCATCCACACTCACATTTAGTTTTGGATTGTGTTGGGAAGAACTTCAGATGCTGGTTTAAACCGAAGATAGACACAAAATGGTGGAGTAACTCAGCGGGACAGGCAGCATCTCTGGAGAGAAGGAAAGGGGGAGGTTTCGGGTCGAGACCCTTCTTCAGACTCTGACCCGAAAAGTCACCCATTCCTTCTCTCCAGAGGTGCTGCCTGTCCAGCACAAGTTACTCCACCGTTTTGTGTCCATCTTTAGTTTTGGGTTGGTGGTTTTCTGGTGAGCGGAACTGAAGAATGTTGCAATTTACGTCACAGAATTGAGTTATCTTGTATATGTTTCGTGGAAGTGGACATTTGTTCTTAACATACAAGAATCTACCTGCTGAAGCACATTGACCTCCGAAAGACACCATCACTGGAATTTGGAATGATGATAATTTTTGCCTACCTTCCTTATGGGCTTGCAGAAGGCATCAAGCTCTCGGGTAAGTGTTTCAATATACAATAGGCAATAGGTGCAGGAGTAGGCCATTCGGCCCTTCGTGCCAGCACCACCATTCAATGTGATCATGGCTCATCATTCTCAATTAGTGCCCTGTTCCTGCCTTCACTCCATACCCCCTGACACCGCTATCCTTAAGAGCTCTATCTAGCTCTCTCTTGAATGCATTCAGAGAATTGGCCTCCACTGCCTCCTTAATACCTGTGCTGTTGTTTGACGATGCCCATATATTATGAGGAGCAGGTGAGCCTATATTCATAGTTTGGCAATTTTAAAGAAATGTGCGTAATTGTCTTGAGTGCTTGGAACTGCACATTTCGGTGGCGAAGATACTTGTCTGAACGTTTAAAATCCAAAATAATTTGGAAATGTGTAAATTTTGCTTTGTGTATGGTAAACGTGCAGCATATTTTCCATTCAGTGTTATCTATCTGAGTGTGTTTATGTGTATATGTTTCCTGAATTTACTATCATGCCTCATGTGTTCCACCAATTCATGCTTTTCTACAGATAATAGATTTATTTTTTCACAGTTGAAACCCAAATAATATCCTCCACAAAAATATTGCAGTTATAAACTTAGGTATACATCTCCAATATGGTTATAATCCAACTAGGTTAGAGGACAAGCACATGGATCCTAGAGCAGTGCTGCACAGGAATAGGCCCTCCAGCCCACAATGCCTGGGTCCGAACATGATGCCAAGATAAACTAATATAAGAGAATATAATAGGAGAACTAGTCTTTGAGGTCCTTAATCCTACTCCGTAATTCAGCCAGAACATGGTTGATCTTTAGTTTAGTTTAGAGAAACCGTGCGGAAACAGGCCCTTCGGCCCTTAGAGTCTGCACCGACCAGCACATTACCACAAGTTAACCTATAAACCCGTACGTCTTTGGAATGTGGGAGGAAACTGAAGATTTCGGAGAAAACCCACTCGGTGACGGGGAAAACGCACAAACTCCGTGCAGACAGCACCCGTAATCAGGATTGAACATGGGTCTCTGGCACTGTAAGGCAGCAATTCTACTGCTGTGCCGCCTTTGCCAACATTTTCTTCTGCCTTAACACCGTTTTCCTCCTCCGTCCTCTTATCTCTTGATTTCATTTACTATCCAGAAATCTGTCTCTCTCTGTGTTCAGTGCAATCAATGTTTCAGACTGCTCTGCACACTAGGCAAGAGAAGTCCAACGATTCATCTTGTTTCGAGTGAAGCTTCGCTTTGTTCTGGTCCGAAACGGCCAAACCCTTATCTTGAGATTGTGACCCTTAGCCAGGTGAAAGGTCATTCCCTAACCATCCTGCAAGAATCTTCCATGTTTTGATCAGGTCACCTCTCATTCTTCCAAACTCTGAACAATAAAGACCCGTCTGTCTGATCTCTTCATGTCTGATAGTCCTGCCATTGCAGGAACCAGTCTGGTGAATCTTTGCTGCACCCTTTCAGCGGTAGTTTTGTGCTTGGTCAGGGCTGCAAAGCTGAACACAGTACTCCAGATGGGGTTTCACTAAATCCGTGCCAATGTAGTAGGACATCTTTACCATTGTACTCAAATCTTTTTGAGCTGTAGGTCAAGGTGCAATTTGCTATTCTATTTACCAGTTTATTATCTATGAAGTACCTTTTGTTGCCATGTAGATGGCTTTGATCATCGAAATGAAACGCCACTCGTTCAGGAAATATCAAATGCACAAGTACAGTGCCCTCCATAATGGGGGACTATGTATAAACACAGCTGTCATTTCTACATGGTGAAACCAAAATGTATAAAAATGGCCTTTAATAAAATCTGACAATGTGCACTTTAACCACACTATTACAAATCTCAAATTGTGGAGTGCAGAGGCAAATAAATGAATGATGGGTCTTAGTCCCAAACATTACGGTGGGCACTGTACTTTATCCAGAGAACCCACCCTGGTCTTTATTTTTAGAAGCATCTCTGCTTAAAAAATCGCTTGCGTACCACAACACAAAATGTTGTAACGCGAGGAAGAGATACCCTATCGCCATAGAAGACTGCTGCGCACTGTCTGGCCTGTGGCCGGTTACTCGTCCATAAACACCTATTCCTCAGCTTCTCGGAGTAGATACATCTGTCGTCACTGGAGATGACATTTCCTTTTCCCTTGAGCGTTATTCACATTACGATGTGAATGCGGCACGATGGCGCAGCAGTAGAGTTGCTGCCTTACAGCGAATGCAGTGCCTGAGACTCGGGTTCGATCCTGACTACGGGCGCCGTCTGTACGGAGTTTGTACGTTCTCCCCGTGACCTGCATGGGTTTTCTCCGAGATCTTCGGTTTCCTCCGACACTCCAAGGACGTACAGGTATGTAGGTTAATTGACTGGGTAAAATGTAAAAATTGTCCCTAGTGGGGGTAGGGTAGTGTTAATGTGCGGGGATAGCTGGGCGGCGCGGATTCGGTGGGCCAAAGGGCCTGTTTCCGCACTGTATCTCTAAATCTAAAAAGAAAAATTACCGTCAGCCTGCATGAACACTGACACCGGGCTCCTGCACTTCTTTAAAGATTTCGAAAGCTTAAAGGCCCAATGATATTATAACAAAGTTCTTTGTATTGCAATGTCAATGACATGATGTTGCACTTGGTTAAGAATATTTTATTTTATAAAACTTAATTTCAAAAATGCCTGCCCTTTCCGCTTGAACCAAGGTCGACGCCGAGTCTGCACTGATCAGCGATCCCCACACACTATCACTATCCTACACACTAGGGGCGACATACAATTTTACCAAAGCCAATTATCCTGCAACCCTGCACGTCTTTGGAGTGTGAGAGGGAAACCAGAGCACCCGTGACAAGGAGAACGCACAAACTCCATACGGACAGCACCCATAGTCAGGATCGAACCTGGGTCTCTACTGCTGTAAGGCAGCAACTCTACGCTGCACCACCGTGCTGCCCTTGTCATTCACCACATTCCAAATGGGCATTTCTATGTTCTAGTCACAGCAATGTTCCTGATACCTTTTAGGATTACCGACACAATAGAAAGCAGATGAGCAAAAGATTTGGCTTGGATTGTCGGAAAATCAAAAGGAAAATAAATTTGTTAATTATTCCCATGGATGTAAATGTTTTCCTGATCTAACCATTGACAACTCAAAAATAATCTGGGCACATGAATTTGGCAAATACAGCTAATGTATGAATATAAATAGAGAAAATACTGGAAATATTCAGCAGTTTTAGTTTAGTTTAGAGATACAGAGCGGGAAACAGGCCCTTCGGCCCACCGGGTCTGCACGAACCAGCGATCCCCGCACATTAACACTAACGTACACCCACTAGGGACAATATTTACATTTACCAAGCCAGTTAACCTACAAACCTGTACCTCTTTCGAGTGTGGGAGGAAACCGAAGATCTTGGAGAAAACCCACGCAGGTCACGGGGAGAACGTACAAACTCTACAGACAGCGCCCGTAGTCAAGATCGAACCCGGGTGTCCGGTGCTGCATTCGCTGTAAGGCAGCAACTCTACCGCTGCGCCACCGTGACCACCCAGGTCGGGCAGTTTCTATGGGAAAGCATAAAAATATTTTTGTTGAACAGTTTTTGAACAAGATAAAAAATCTTTTAAATGAATTCCATAAATTTGATTGAATCACATTTTCGAATATAAGCTTTATTTCCTTTAAATTCACCAATGAATATTAATGGAACATTTACATTGATATCTTGACATTTTTAGTCCCTTACGGTTTCCTAGTTCCATTATAATAATAAATTCAGCAGATCTCAGAGTTAAAAAGGACAAGATTGGTGGATTTTAGCAACAGTTTTACTTCAATTAAGTTGCTGCTATTGAAACCAATTCAAATAATTTACTTCATTACTTACACTGTGAAAGCCATCAAAGTAGGTTTAATCAGGTTTTCCCCTGATCTTTATAATTAAAGAAGCAAATTGACATTAGTTACAGATAATAAGTAAGTATTGTTATAGCTAAAACTAATCTAATTTGGAATTGTTAATTGATAATTATTGGGGGAGAGAAAAGGCATTTCTACGAGACATCCACAATTATCTTTTTTTTTCATAGATTGCTAATGTTTCCCCTAGGCAGGAATTCCTACCTGTTGCTAAAAATGCACAGACTGGAAATGAAATATAGGATTTTCCTTTTCTAAAGCCTTTAGTCTTTAGAAGACTTAATCAGTTGATCCTTTGGGATGGCGATTAATTCCAAACTGATTGTTAAATGGATCATCTTCAGACTTGAGCAATAGGTTGAGAGAACTTGGAGTACCGTAGCAGACAATACCGTTCAATAGAAAGACAGAAACTAAGAACCTATGGCCTGACATAGGTTCTTAGTTTCTGTCTTTCTATTGAATGGTATTGTCTGTTTCCAACTCTAATTTTGACAGATTCTTGATTAGCAAGGGTGTCAGGGTTTATGGGGAGCATGCAGGAGAAAGGGGTTGAGAGGGAAAGATAGACCAGCCATGATTGAATGGCAGAGTAGACTTGACGGGTCGAATGACCCAATTCTGCTCCTGTAACCTATGAACATGAACTAAATCCATAAAAAAAGCCATTGCACAACAATGAAAACAAACATGTTGGATAAAATAACATGCGATCTAGGTTTAGATTTATTGTGTACGGAGGTGCGGAGAAAAGCTTTGATTTGGACGCTATTCATTTGCATACTATCTTTTGTATTTTTCACGTTTTTATTTAAGGAGGTTATGATTTTATTTTACAATGTTGCCATTTATGGTTTTGATCTTCTGGGAATTTTTTATTTAGTAACCTTTTTAATTATGTATGGATATAATGGAAACCAAAGTAATTCTACCATTCTAAAAAATAGCCTAATTTCTTTATTGTCATCGCAGCTGCTTGAACCAAATGTCACAAGAATATCGATAAATTGGTTCATTTTGAAATATACCACTTTAACAGGGACATCAACACATCTCCCCTTCTGCTCCGGTGAGCTGTTGGTCACAGCGGTGGTCTAAAGATATGAACGTCCTTGAATTCATTCATATGGCCCAACTGAAAATTCAGTGGTCTTATTTTTTAAGACAAATGGCAGGGTACTTTCAGCTTTCATTTATGTAACAGTACGCACTTCTCTATATAAATCTTACTGGTTGGACTTAATTTTAACAACTACTTTAACCCATTAATTTAAATGACTTTTATTTTAGTGTGTTATTAATACATACAACTTCCCCTGTCAATTTTCTATTTGTCCTTTGTCTGCAGGAATCATGGCTATACTGTTTTCTGGCATAGTGATGTCACACTACGCTCACCATAATCTTTCCCCGGTTACTCAAATCCTTATGCAGCAGACACTGCGGACTGTGGCTTTCATGTGCGGTACGTACTCTTTCAGGGCTTGGAATGGGGGGGATACTATTTTCTGCTTTTTCATGTGAAACCTCAGTATGAACATCAAAAAAAACTGTAGATGTTAGAAATCTAAATTACATAGAACACAGTATGAGCACTGGAACGCCAAAGATAGACACAAAAAGCTGGAGTAACTCAGCGGGACAGGCAGCATCTCTGGAGAGAAGGAATGGGTGACATTTTGGGTCAGGACCCTTCTTCCTGCAACAGGCCATTTGGCCCACAATGTCCACGCTGAACATGATGCCCAATCAAACTAATTTATTTTGTTTGCACATGATCTGTATCTCTCCATTCTCTGTATATCCATGTTCCCATCCAAAAGCCTCTTAAATGCCATTATCGTATCTGTCTCTTCCACCACCACTGGTGGTGTATTTAAGGCACACGTTTCCCTCTGTGTCTTTTTAAAAAGACAAAAAAACTTCCCACACACATCTCCTTTCATTATGACACATCACATGTGATAATATGTGATCACATGTGATAATGATTTCATTCATTCATTTGTTCATTCAGTCATTCATTGATTTATTTATTCATTCCTTTTTAAATTTTACTCTTCTCACCTTAAAGGTACGCCCTCTGTAAAGCCCTTTGACTTTGTCACACTGGGAAATAAAAACTTAAGTGTTAGAAATACTCAGCAGGAGAGCGGCAATCATGCGGGAAAAGAAAATGGATAACATGTCAAGTCAAAGAAACTAACTAGAAAAGCATAGGAAAATAACTGCAGATGCTGGTACAAATCGATTTATTCACAAAATGCTGGAGTAACTCAGCAGGTCAGGCAGCATCTGAAGAAGGGTCTCGACCCGAAACGTCACCCACTCCTTCTCTCCCGAGATGCTGCCTGATCTGCTGAGTTACTCCAGCATTTTGTGAATAAATTAACTAGAAAAGCAAATAAACAAAGCTGAATGTTATTTGGAAAATGACACCATAATATTAAAAATTCGCAACGTAAGTTGCAAAAATGAAAACCTATAATGCAAGCAAAATATTATGGTGGGGGAAAAGTATAGTGTTTGCAAGTAATGAAAGTGTAATCTTTGTGCTTCAAGGAGAATGTTCACAATTGTGGACAGTCAGAGTTGTCCATGCTCTTACTTAGTTGAGACACAGTATGGCAAAGTGCCCTTTGGCCCATTGAATCCATGCCGACCATCGATCGCCCGTTCATATTAGTTCTATGTTATTCCACTTTCTCATCTACTCCGTTCACACTAGGGCAATTTACAGAGGTCACGGAGGAAGAATGTGCAAATTTCACACAGACGGCTCCCGAGGTTAGGATTGGACCCGGGTCTCTGGCGCTGCGAGACAGCATATGCTGACCATATTCTGAGATGCTTTGTTAAAGTGAAAAATAATTTGGAGAGGGAAAGTTTTAAATTAACATCACAGTCTACTTTACTGCGGACAGATCATTTGTTGCTCTGGCCACTCTAAGTATGGAGAAGGTTTGGTAATTTGAAACAACTGAAAATTCTCAAAACAGGTTTTGTAACAAGAGAATGAAAACATACAAATAATGTGCAATAAATAGGATGATAGTTTATGGTACCTGTTCAGAAAATATCCTTTGGTAGCAACTATTCCAGTAAACAATTTTCATTTGTAGGAAAAAAAACCTGCAGATGCTGGTTTAAATCGAATGTAGACACAAAATGCTGGAGTAACTCAGCGGGTCCAGCAGCATCTCGGGAGAGAAGGAATGGGTGATGTTTCGGGTTGAGACCTTTCTTCAGACTGATGGATAAAATTTCTGTAACCCATCACTATGATTATCAGACTTGATGCTGAGATCTAGAATTCCAAACCAGACAAATTAGTTTAATTAGTAAAATTTCATTTTACATTTGTGATGTCTAGTTAATTGTTTTATTGGAGATGCAAGGAGCATCAGATGCTGGTTTACAAATAAAGAGACAAAGTGCTGGAGTAACTCAGCAGGTCAAGCAGCTTAAGTTACTCCAGCACATGGCGTCTTTTATTTCATTGTTTTATTAGAAGTTTTAGACAATTGTGCAAACATTTAAGAGGGGCGTTGGAGGGAGAGCAACAAAGATTTTCAGAATGATTCTTGAACTCGAAGTTAAATCACAGGGAGATCGATAGAAGTTATGCTTGTATTCCCTGGGATTGAAAAGGTTAACGTTCAAAATTGTCAGGATTCTAAGGGGAACTTGCCGATAAATTGGGTGAAACTGGTTTGTAATTCTAGATCTAAGCATCAAGTCTGACAATCCTAGTGACGGGTTGCAGATATAAAGTGAGGAAGCACTTTCCCACAAGGTGATGTCGGCTTGAAATGTACTTCCACAAATAGCAGCTGCTGTGGGATTGTTCACTTTAACATTCAAAGAGTTTTTAATCAACAAACAAATGTCAGAGCAGATTTGAGGAGCAATTTTTTTTTTTCCTTCCCCTGTACTAGTGTTCTTCAGAGGAATTTTGTGCACTCCATCTGAGCTAGAGTTAGAACTGTCTTTGGGCAAAAGGAAAATCTGCAGGTCCTTCCCCGGCCTCCAATTTGGTGTATGCTCCTTTTTTACAATAGACAATAGGTGCAGGAGTAGGCCATTCAGCCCTTCGAGCCAGCACCGCCATTCAATGCGATCATGGCTGATCACTCTCAATCAGTACCCCGTTCCTGCCTTCTCCCCATACCCCCTCACTCCGCTATCCTTAAGAGCTCTATCCAGCTCTCTCTTGAAAGCATCCAACGAACTGGCCTCCACTGCCTTCTGAGGCAGAGAATTCCACACCTTCACCACTCTCTGACTGAAAAAGTTCTTCCTCATCTCCGTTCTAAATAGCCTACCATTATTCTTAAACTGTGGCCCCTTGTTCTGGACTCCCCCAACATTGGGAACATGTTTCCTGCCTCTAATGTGTCCAATCCCCTAATTATCTTGTATGTTTCAATAAGATCCCCCTCATCCTTCTAAATTCCAGTGTATACAAGCCTAATTGCTCCAGCCTTTCAACATACGACAGTCCCGCCATTCCGGGAATCAACCTAGTGAACCTACGCTGCACGCCCTCAATAGCAAGAATATCCTTCCTCAAATTTGGAGACCAAAACTGCACACAGTACTCCAGGTGCGGTCTCACCAGGGCCCGGCACAACTGTAGAAGGACCTCTTTGCTCCTATACTCAACTCCTCTTGTTACGAAGGCCAACATTCCATTGGCTTGCTTCACTGCCTGCTGTACCTGCATGCTTCCTTTCAGTAAATATTTTCTAACCATACTCTACTTTATTTTCACAGAAACTTGTGTTTTTGCTTATATTGGGCTGGCAATATTCAGCTTTCCTCACAAGTTTGAGATCTCCTTTGTTATTTGGTGCATTGTGAGTATATATTTTAATATTTCCTTTTGATGAATTATTCTTGAATTCTTGTGCACTGTTCTAGTCGCTGGTGAATCGGTTGATGCGTTACGAGATGAGAATAGATATGATTATGGGCTGTGGTAATAACATTACAAAGGCATAGTAAGTAAATAAAGCAGACTGAATAATTCAGAGTAAATGAGAATATTTGACAATCTGATCGATTTGTAAGAGAGACTTGATATATCAAATCAACGCAAAATAGTTGTGACATAAATATTGGAAATTATCCCATGATCTTTTTTAAACTGCCAGCCTGAAAAATCTTTAAACAAATGATCTCAGCTAAATATTCACTTACCTTTCATCATGTGGCAGAGTTTGTTATTTGTAAAATAATTGGAGCCTCTAATGTCCTACTTTATTGTGCAAGATTATATTTTTCGCCCTCAGGTGTCTTGGTACATTCTATTTACAATAATTTGCATTGTGTCAGGATTAATGCCTTTACTGCCTCCTCTCAAATGTATTTCAAGATTCACATTTGGATTAAATACTTGTTTTACTTATTGCTTTTCAATTAACTTTCCAATGCATCGTTATCTTAATTTATTAACAAAGAACTGCAGATGCTGTTTTTTTTTACCAAAGATAGACACACAGTTCTGGAGTAACTCAGCGGGCCAGGCAGCATCTCTGGAGAAAAAAGATGGGTGATGTTTCTGAAGAAGGGTCCCGACTCGAAACGTCACCCATCCGTGTTCTCCAGAGATGCTGCCTGACCCGCTGAGTTACTCTTAGTGTGTGTCTTTGTTATCTTAATTCTTGCTATACTATTCTACTTTCGCCCCTCTCTACAAATGCAAAGTGAGAAGTTTAATTTGTCAATAAGATACAATAACATGTAAAATACATTTGGACTGGAGCGTGGATAGGAAAGTTTTAGAGGGATATATATGGGCAAACGCTGGCAGGTGAGACTAGCATAGGTGGGGGATCTGGGTCAGCATAGCGAAATGGGCTGAAGGACCTGTTTCCGTGCTGTTTAACTGTATGACGAATCAATTAATTTAGGTTTGTGCACAAGATTTAAATAAGCCTTTACCTCCTTTTATTTAATAAAGAAGGATGTTGATTTAACTCGTGCCTGTGAGTCAGATGATTGCAATTCAAGTTCTTCAGCGACTCTAACACAAGACTCAGTGAAGTCGGTGTATGAATAATAAGCTGTCACATCTGATGATGAACACAAATCAAACCACTGTCTGTACAGTACAGAGCTACAGGCTCTTTAAAAGAAAGCAACATTAGGCATTTTCCTGTGTTTTCGGTTTAATTTGCTTATTTCACATTAACAAGCAGTATGTTGGCACAGTGGTGCAGTGGTAGAGCTGTTGCCTTACAGCGCCAGAGACCCGGGTTTGATCTTTACTACGGGTGCTGCCTGTACGGAGTTTGTACGTGTTATGTTCAGCACGGCATAAAGATAAAGTACACTCACATGTTCGTTGCCTGAATCGCGCCAGCCTTTATTTACCTAGCGTTCTCGGCTAATAAGGAACACCCACTCATTAACATGGCACATGAATATGCATGAATACATTACACTGCTCTCCCTTTTTTAAGTATTAAATCCAAGTACTCAGTTACAATTTTGGTGTTGTGATACTTGATTTAAACCAATACTTTTAACCATATTTACAAAATTTCAAATGCTAAACATAACACATTTATTTTACATATTCACACATTTCCATTTTACTTGTAGAGTGAGTTGTCTAACTTACAAATTTAACCTAATAACTGGTTTGCGGTTCCTGCCTGATCGTCTAACAGTAACAGGCGTAACAGATGTACGTGTAGACTCAACTATTAGCTTGTTTGGCTCTATTTTAGTTCAATCGTGTGAGAACTTGCTCGAGTATTTCCAGATGTTCTTCCATGCCCACTGTGAATATCAGTAGATCATCCTGGTTGCACACACAGTGCGGAATGCCTTGCAACATTTTGTCCATGACGGACTGAAAGATTTTCCGGGAAGATTTCACACTATAGGGCAGCTTTGTATATGAATACAAGCCCTTATATGTGTTGATGGTCAGGCACTGCTGACTTTCTTTGTCAATATTGAGTTGGGCATAAGCGTGAGACAAATCCAGCTTAGTGAAGACTCTTGCTCCGCTAAGTTCTGCATACAGATCCTGCGAGGTTGGCAAAGGGTACTGTTCGTCGTCAACAGCTTGGTTGATTGTGACTTTGTAGTCACCACATAGTCGAACAGTTTTGGCAGCCTTGGGTACAGCCACAATTGGCGTTGCCCAGTTGCTCTGGTCTGTCTTCACGAGTACTCCATTCCGCTCCAACCTGTTGAGTTCTTCCTCCACTTGTTGCTTTAGAACATATGGTACTGGTCTTGGTCGACAATACACAGGTTTCACATCTTGCTTCAGTCGAATGTGTGCAGAGTACCCTGTTATTCCCGTGTAACTATCAGCAAATATTTCAGCATGTTTGCTTACGACATTTTCAAGACGTGATTTGGACACATCGACGCTGAAAATGTTCTTCCAGTTTAATTTTATTTTACTCAGCCAATCCTTTCCAAGGAGGGTTGGTTTATTTCTGTAGCTGGCCACTATGATGGGCAGTGTTACTGACTGGCCATTACACTGAACTTTGCAATTCATTTGTCCGCACGTCTCCAAGGCTTCGCCCGAGTAGGTTCTCGGCTTGATCTTACTCTTGGACAATGGTGTCTGTGAGAACTTTGTTTCGTACAGGTCTTTGCTCATGACCGAACAGTCTGCTGCCGTGTCAATACACATATCAGTTCACTGTTCATTAATCAATAGTTTAATTCGAAAGTCCTTGTCTTAGCTGGTTGTAGGCTTATTGACATTAGTTGCATGAATGATGTACAACCCAAGTTCATTGTCATCCGGGTTCATCTCTAAGTTGTGAACTCTTTTCTGGTGTTGTCGTGTGTTTCCCACTTTAAGCTTGGCCCGACATGCTGAGGCGGTATGGTCTTTCTTCTGGCAGTTATAGCACTTAGCTGTTTTGAACTGACAGGATTGGGATGGGTGATTACCGTTGTAACGATAACAACTGGCTTCACTCGGCTCCCCGCCATATTTCGGTTTCAGTTTGGCCCCTTTTGGATTGGCCATAGGCACTGCTTTGTGAGTATACACGGCCACTGCAGTATGTGGTGAACGAAACTCGCGAGCATTCTTTGATGCCATCTCCATTGTAGTAGCAATCTTGCATGCTATCTCAAATGTAAGATCAGGAGTGCTCATGAGTCTGAACTGAATTCGTTCGTCCACTAGACCACAAACAAATCTGTCGCGTAGTGCGCGTTCAAGAAAGGTTCCAAAGTTACAGTGCAATGTTAACTTTTTCAAGGCAACAATGTACTCACTGATTGTCTCGTTTTGCTTCTGGTTTCTCGTGCCGAATTTGTAGCTTTCTGCAATTTCCAGAGGCTTTGGGTTGAAGTGCTCCTCCAACTTCTTTATAATGTCACTGAAAGGCACATCTTTTGCCTTTGTGGGCGCAAGGATATTCACGAGCAGAATCGCTGTGAGCAGAATCGCTTTCATGCGTTCACGAACGGCCTTATTTGTTGCAGCCACTACCTCTCCTTCACCACTGGTCTCACCACTGGTCTCCGTGATGTTGTTTGCCATGAAGAACATGTTTGCTCTTTCCATATAGGAGCTGAACGGCTCTCTACTTTTGTCAAAGATGCCCAGGCTTCCGATGTAGCCCGTGGATGCTGCCATTTTGTCCCTCTCTTTTTTTTTTTAAACAAAGGAACGAGGAAAGTTTTTTTTTTTGCACAAGCTCGGATTTCCTGCCTGTTCTGGTGTAGCAAAGCACCTAAAACTTAGCAGTACAAAAGCTATGCTAGCTATGCAAAACAAACTCAGTCTCCTCCACAATCCCGTCCTCGTCGCCAATTTTGTTATGTTCAGCACGGCATAAAGATAAAGTACACTTGCACGTTCGTTGCCTGAATCGCGCCAGCCTTTATTTACCCAACATTCTCGGCTAATAAGGAACACCCACTCATTAACATGGCACATGAATATGCATGAATACCTTACAGTACGTTCTCCCTGAGGCCATGTGGGTTTTCTTCTGGTGCAGGTTGCACATTCCAAAGATGTGCAGGTTGGTAGGTTAATGGCCACCTGTAAATTGTCCCAAGAGTGTAACATAGAACTAGTGATCGGGGTGATTGTTGGTCGGCGTTGTCCGAAGGGCTTGTTTCCACTTTTTATCTCTGAAACTAAATCTGAAATTAAGCATTCATATTCCTGTCTATTATGAGTAGATCCTGAACCCTTGTAGAATTATACACCATAGAAACGGGCCACTTTGTCCATCCATCCTGTGCAAACCGCAAAGTATTTATTTGCACAAATTTAGTTTTATTCACCCACATTCTTATCAAATCCCCCCAGTTTCTATTGCTCACCTGCACATCATGGGCAATTTACAGTAACCAATTACCTACCAACCAGCACATCTTTGGGATGTGGGAGAAACCGGAGCACCTAATTAGGGTTAGGGTATTAAAGTGTTAATTAGGGTTGATTACAACAAAAGATAATCCTCACAAACAAGTTCAATTATCTATTTTTTAATAAAAACTTCCCTTAAGTATATAGTGCCAAAACAAAGCTGCTACTTCTGGTTTGTAATTGTTAGGTTAGCATGCAACAAAAGCTTTTTACTGTGCCTCAGTACACGTGACGATAAACTGAACTGAAATATTGATAGTGCATGGCACTCAGCTAGAATTGATTTTACAAAACAATGTTATTTAACAAAACAATGTTATTTATTATCAATGCTTCCACTAAAAATACATTTTTCCTTACAGGTTCTTGTCTTATTTGGCAGAGCATTGAATATATTTCCCCTCTCCTATCTCCTGAACTTCTTTCGAGATCATAAAATCACTCCTAAAATGATGTTCGTCATGTGGTTTAGTGGTAAGTGGTTTTCTGAATTCGTGTGCTTTTCAATATATATTTGATATATTTGAATTAATATTTCAATTTTAAAAACCTGCATGTAAATCATTATTATAAAATATGTTCATGGGAACTCAAAGCACCGTGGGGGTAGTTGACAAAAGAAGCATTTAGAAAGGTCAGCCACGACTTATGTAATGCTGAGGCTCTATAAGGCACTGGTCAGGCCGCATTTGGAATATTGTGAGCAATTTTCGGCACCATATCTGAGGAAGGATGTGCTGGCTTTGGAGAGGCTCCAGAGGAGCCTTACAAGAATGATCCCAGGAATAAGTAGGTTAACCTATGATGAGCGTTTGTCGGCACTGGGCCTGTACTCGCTGGAGTTTAGAATAATGAGGGGGGACCGAATTGAAACATAAAGAATAGTGAAAGGCTTGGATAGAGTGGATGTGAAGAGGATGTTTCCACTAGTGGGAGAGTCTAGGACTAGAGGTCATAGCCTCTGAATTAAAGGACGTTCTTTTGGGAAGGAGACGAGGAGAAATTTCTTTAGTTGGAGGGTGGTGAATCTGTGGAATTCTTTGCCACAGAAGGCTGTGGAGACCAAGTCAGTGATGGCAGCCTCGCCAATGGTCTGTCTGTCTTTTCATATTTTTTGTTATTTTTAGTGTGTTTTAAAAGTATGTGTTAATGTTCTCTGGTTTGTTCTATGTGGGGGGTGGGGGAGGGGGGAAACTTTTTTTCAATCTCCTACCTTGCCAGAGATGCGATTGTTTTCCGGATAGTATCTCCGGTTGCTCTGTGGCCTAATATCATGGAGCTGGCGGCCTTGCTCGAGACTGACTTTGAGCCCCACCGCGGCGCCGTGGACTTATCACCGGAGCCCGTGATCCCTTGCCTGGGATCGACACTCCAACTGCGGCCTGCGGATTTCACCATCAAGGAGCTCGCAGTCGGGGCGCTCCAAAGTTGCAGGAGGTTTGACTAACCCCGACCCATAGAAACATAGAAAATAGGTGCAGGAGTAGGCCATTTGGCCCTTCGAGCCTGCACCGCCATTCAATATGATCATGGCTGATCATCCAACTCAGTATCCCGTACCTGCCTTCTCTCCCTACCCCCTGATCCCTTTAGCCACAAGGGCCACATCTAACTCCCTCTTAAATATAGCCAATGAACTGGCCTCAACTACCTTCTTTGGCAGAGAATTCCACAGATTCACCACTCTCTGTGTGAAAAAAAAGTTCTCATCTCGGTCCGAAAAGACTCCCCCCTTATCCTTAAATTGTGACCCCTTGTTCTGGTCTTCCCCAACATCGGGAACAATCTTCCTGCATCTAGCCTGTCCAACCCCTTAAGAATTTTGTAAGTTTCTATAAGATCCCCCCTCAATCTTCTAAATTCCAGCGAGTACAAGCCGAGTCTATCCAGTCTTTCTTCATATGAAAGTCCTGCCATCCCAGGAATCAATCTGGTGAACCTTCTCTGTACTCCCTCTATGGCAAGAATGTCTTTCCTCAGATTAGGAGACCAAAACTGTATGCAATACTCCAGGTGTGGTCTCACCAATGCCCTGTACAACTGCAGCAGAACCTCTCTGCTCCTATACTCAAATCCCCTCGCTATGTATGCCAACATACCATTCGCTTTCTTCACTGCCTGCTGCACCTGCATGCCTACTTTCAATGACTGGTGTACCACGACCCAGTGTACGATCACCCGGCGCAGATAAGTCAAGATCCTGCCGATGCGGGAGCTTGATCGCCCCGATGCGGTGGCTCCGACCGCTGGTTGTGGGAGCCAAGATCGCCCCGACAATGGAAGGCTCGAGTGCCCCGACCGGGAGAGGACAAATAAGTGAAGAAGATTGAACTTTTTTTTGCCTTCCATCACAGTGAGGAATGTGGAGGAGTCGCTGTGGTGGACGTTCATGTTAAAATGTATTTTGTGTGTCTTGTTGCTTTTTATTGGTATGACTGTATGGCAAATCAAATTCCTCATATGTTGCAAAACATACTTGGCTAATAAAGTATGATTATGATTTTGATTATATAAGAAAATAACTGCAGCTGCTGGTACAAATCGAAGGTATTTATTCACAAAATGCTGGAGTAACTCAGCAGGTCAGGCAGCATCTCAGGAGAGAAGGAATGGGTGACGTTTCGGGTCGAGACCCTTCTTCAGTCTGAAGAAGGGTCTCGACCCGAAACGTCACCCATTCCTTCTCTCCTGAGATGCTGCCTGACCTGCTGAGTTACTCCAGCATTTTGTGAATAAATATGATTTTGATTATGATTTTTACGGCAGAGGTAGATAGATTCTTGAGTAGTACAGGTGTCAGGTTATGGGGAGAAGGCAGGAGAATGGGGTTAGAAGAGAGATATAGATCGGCCATGGCAGAGTAGACTTGATGGGCCGAATGGCCTAATTCTACTCTTATTCCTTATGACCTTATTTTGTCAACTGATACAGTACGTGCAAGAGGCCTGACACTGCCTAACTTTCTTCCGAGATCATAGGAAGTAGAAGCAAGAATAGGTTGTTCTTTAGAAACTCATTAGTTCCATAAAATACTATTTCAGATTTTGCTCTGTTATACAAAACAACAGCAAGATTAATTAAACAATATTTATAATAAATGCTTATCTTATCACATGTTGAGGTGTTTTACAAAAGTATAATCGGACATGGGTGCAGGCATTATTCGGAAGGATAATCAAATTCATGACAAATTGAATTGGTTTGAGGAAGTCTTTAAAGAAAAAGCAGAATCTAGTTTCAGGGGAGAATTCTTCCACTTTTCCACTTTCCTTTCAAATCAAACACAGTTGAAGTGGCTTATTACTTGCACTTTTTCTCAATATCAGCTCCAGAACATTTATTGTTTCCTGCGATACATTAGTAACTAGTTAACAGCAGTATTTCAATGGCTGAGATGTGTTTTGGGATTTAATGTTTTAGTTTTAGAGATATGGCATGGAGATTGGCCCTATGGCACCGTGAGTCCACTCTGAGCTTCGATTACCCATTCATAGAGGGCAGGCCCAAAGGAGGGCAATCAAAGAACTTGCAAATGCCGCCGAACGGAGCAGTCACTGGCTGTGGCTGAAAAGAAAAGATACTGTCTGGGCTGCCACGTGACCATCTAGAGGCTAACCATAAGACACACCCAGGTCTGATCACCCTGCGGTGGGCCTGCCTCGACTGAGGGTGTCTTGTGATAAAAGGCCGAAACACCCAGTGACGTTGAGGTACACAACTGAAGATGTGTCTGAATGATAGCAACATTACCTAGTGGTCACCCCCAAGAACAACACCAGTCAATTGTAGTACAAACCTTAGGGATTGTAACATCTAGTCCTACTAATCAATCTACTGTAGAGTCTAGCAGTATCAGTATTGTATCTGCTGTCCCAATTCATAAAGTTATGGTTGAACTTCTTTATTAATGCCTCGTTAGAACTAATGTGAACGAATGATTGATGGTCAGAGTGGACTTGGTGGGCTGAAGGGCCCATTTCCCATTGTATCTCTAAACCTGAGAGGAAAGAATGCGTGAGGAAACCGGAGCACCCGTGGAACGGGAGAATGTACAAACTCCACACAGATGGCACCCGAGGTCAGGATCGAACATGGGTCGCTGGCAGTGTGAGGCAGCAACTCTACCAGCTGCACCACTGTGCTGCCCATGTCTTGAAAGACATTGTATTAATCTAAGAGGGAAATGCAAGAAACAGCAGATGTTGGTTTACAAACAAAAACTTTGGAGTAACACAGTGGGCCAGGTACTTTCTGTGCAGGATAGGTGACATTTCAGGTCAGGGTCCTTCTTGAGACTGAGGAGTCGAAATAAGGGTCCCAACCCCAAATGTGACCCGAACCTTTGTTCTCATTCCTGTTCTGTGATGAATGTGATTGGTCAACCCTGTGAAATATTGGCCAACAATTACTTGTGTAATCTTCAGATGTCCCACCAATCTTACTGGATTGTGGACTTCATGTTAGTAAATGGAAACAAAAGTAAACAGGTTGAACTTTAGTGCATTATAATTTGATAACTGTCTAATGTTTTAAAGCAAGAGTTTTTTCTGTAATTATAACTTAGATGTTTGTTCAAATCACAGTTCTGTTCTTAATAAGCCTCTTTTTGAGTGTGTTCATAATATGTTCTAAGATCAGAATTAGGTCATTAGGTCAAGTCTACTCCGCCATTCAATCATGGCTGATCTATCTTTCCCTCACAACCCCATTCTCCTGCCTTTGCCCCATAACCCCTGACACCCTTACTAATTGATTCTCATTCATTCATTCTGAAGAAGGGTCTCGACCCGAAATGTCACCCATTCCTTCTCTCCTGAGATGCTGCCTGACCTGCTGAGTTACTCCAGCATTTTGTGAATAAATACCTTCGATTTGTACCAGCATCTGCTGTTATTTTCTTATACTCATTCATTCAGAGGAGCCCCTTATAAAATTTAAAGAGAGACCATGAATTTTATGCTTCTAATTCCTCTATGATCTGCTACATTTTAATTTCCTTTTTTAATTATTAGGTCTTCGAGGTGCCATCCCTTACGCCTTGAGTCTACATTTGGAGATGGAGCCGATAGCGAAACGGCAGCTGATTGGAACAACCACTATAATTATTGTGCTTTTCACAATTCTGGTCTTGGGTGGTGGAACAATGCCTCTGACCAGGCTGATGGATGTTGAGGATCCCAAAACCCGTCGAAGGAATAAGAAAGACATCACACTCAGTAAAACTGAGAAAATGGTATTTGAGTCGGCTTATTCCTCTTTGTATGTTTTGGTGCTTATTGTCTTCACATAGGAATCACGTTGTAGGCATTAGACCAGACAGCACAAAGTCGAATAGAATACCAGAGTAACAGCAACAAAATGTGACCTGAAAGCTTGAGTTATTGGCTTGTAACTGAGGTGGAATCCAGAACTTTCACATGCACATAAGGCAGTGGTGCAGCAGTAAAGTTGGTGCCTTACAGTGCCAGAGATCCGGTTCAATCCTGACCTCTGGTGCTGTCTGTCCGAGTGCTCCCTTTTTCTCCCACATTCCAAAGACATGCAGGTTTGTAAGTTAATTGGCTTTTGTAAATTGTCCTTAGTGCGATGTACAGAACTAGTGCTTGGGTAATCACTGATCATTGCTGACTCAGTGGGCCGAAAGGCCTGTGTCAGCATTGTATCTTTTAAACCAAACTTAACTAAACTCTAGACTCCCTCTCTCCTGACTCTCAGTATAAAAGAGTCTTGACCTGAAACGTCACCTATTCCTTCTCCTCAGAGATGCTGCCTGTCCCACTGAGTTACTCCAGCATTATGTGTCTAAACTAAACTACGGTGTGCAAAGAGCTAATTTTCTATTATGTTTTCAGAATTATTGTGTATATTTTAATATGAACTAAAACTTGGATGTGAAATTAGAGTGTCACTTTCCAATATGTAATAGTTCATTTGTAATTGGCAATTCTGTTTAGTTTTTTTGTGTTGTGCTGTCTTCATAGTAATTCCAATTGTGATTGTTTTGCAGGGCAACACTATTGAATCTGAGCACTTATCAGAACTAACAGAAGAGGAGTATGAAGCACATTACATCAAACGGCAAGATCTTAAAGGCTTCATGTGGTTGGATGCTAAATATTTAAACCCTTTCTTTACTCGACGACTTACTCCTGAGGTTAGCCAATTTAATTTTCTTAGAATTGAAGTAAACCATTTTATTGCATGAGATGTAGAATCTGGCCACAATTATCTTTGCCATCGCTACCTTGATCTAAAGGAAAGTAAACTCCAAGAGCTTGAGATCATATTATCGTTAGCAAGTGGAGCTCGTAAATCAATGAAAATCTTTAGTGCTTCTATCATTTTAATAATGAAATTACAATTCACTACTTCTAACATTATGGCAGCTTAATTTAAGCATATTGAGATAATCTCCCGTCAGTAACTCTTGAGAAATTGGATGCATTTATTGGCTAATGAGAAATTTTCAATTAATCAAGGCATTCATCATATGTTTCCAACACATTTATGAAATGATCCTGTTATTTGTAGATCGCCAGGACTCTTGCCTCGAGAGCTTTCATCAATCCTGGACATTCCAAAGCACTTTACAATTGATGAAGTTTTTTTTTTAAAGGTTCACCAAGTATTTGCAATCAGTGAGCAGATAATCTGTGGATGATTTTGATTGAGGATTAGACAGTAGCCAGGCTGCCAGGCATACTACACTGCCCATGTTCTTAAATTGTTCTGTGAAATTTTTGCTGTCTAACTTTACAAGACCAAACAAGGTCTTAATTTCGACACAGAATGCTCGACACAGTAACTCAGCGGGACAGGCAGCATCACTGGAGAGAAGGAATGCGTGACGATTCAGGTCGAGATCCTTCTTCAGACTGAGAGTCTGGGGAGGGGGAGTCTAGAGATATGGGAGGGTAAGGTGTGAAAACAACAGATCAAAGCAGATGATAAGGAATTGTAGAATGGTTCATTGTTAGCTGAGTCAGGATGACAATGAGGCATACAATCAGTTACATTTTGTCAGGAATACAGTAGAACTAGTTCAACAACTAGGGTGGGGGAGGGACAGAGAGAGGGAAAACAAGGGTTACTTGAAGTTAGAGAAATCAATATTCATACCGCCGGATTGTAGGCTTGGGCAGAATGTCGTGAAGTTTGGGTGATTTTAATTGCTCCCCCTTGTGATATCAATTTACATTGAAAATTAATCTTGTTACGAAGCTTAATTGATGCTACGATACGATAGAACTTTATTTATCCCAGGAGGGGAATTGATCTAACAGGGCTGGTACAGTTCGAAGCTTGTATAAATTGTTAACGACCATTCACTTATTCTTCCATTTAATGCCCCAATATTGTTGATGAGTGTGGTAGTCAAGAACATCCATGGTCATGGCACACACTCTATGCTTCGTTGTCAGGCTCAGAGCTTTGTGAAAGGGGCTGCTAGTCAAGTCAAGTCAATTTATTTGTATAGCACATTTAAAAACAACCCACGTTGACCAAAGTGCTGCACATCTGACTAGGAAAAAAAGAAACATACAGTGGCAGGCAGCCAAACACAACGGCGCGGCCATCTTGAACAAAATGTTAATTCAATCACCCACAGTCCAACAATAAAAGCACTAAACAGGCACCCAAATTACCCAACCCCAAAAACCCCCCAAAACACAGTCCAACAATAGAAGCATTAAATAGGCATTCAAATCACACACCCCAAAACCCCCAAAAACACAGTCCAACAATAAAAGCATCAAACAGGCACTCAAACCACCCAACCCCAAAAACACACAAAAAAGAAACATCCATCAAAGAAACATCCATCACAGTGAGTCTCCTCCAGTCCTCTCTCTCCTCACTGTGATGGAAGGCCACAATGTCTTTCCCTTCTCCCGCTGTCCTCGCCCGCAGTCAGGTTGTTGTGGTTGCAGGCCGCACCGGACGGTCCGCAGCGGGCCAAGCCCAAGGCGCGTCGCGTCGCAGCCGCTCCCGCAGCCTCCGAAGACGGCCGGCTCCGCCGATGATAAGTCCGATCCGGGGCGGGCGAACACGCTGCTGCCGCTGTTGTTGCACGTCGGGGCGGTCGTGGCTCCCAACATTGAAACCCCCGCCCAGCAGAGAAATATCCCGCGGCCATCCTAGGCCGCGCCGGACGGTGAAATGTCCGCGCCCCAAGCCCCGCGATCCGGGGCGGGCGAACACGCTGCCGCTGCCGGAGCTCCCGATGTCGGCATCCACGCGGCCCGAACCTAAGGCGAGTCGCAGCCGCTCCCGCAGCCTCCGAAGACGGCCGGCTCCGGTGGTGGTAAGTCCGATCCACGGACTTGGATGGTAAGTCCGATGGAGGCTGACAGCTCCAGGAGTTGGGCCGATGGTAGGCCGCAGCAGGAACGGAGACACGGCCCAGAAAACAAAGGTCGGGTCTCCGTTCTGAAGGGACACATATTTACAGTGTTACAGTTTCCCCCTCCCCCCCACATACACACATAGTACACAAACACAAAAACACCACATTACAACTACAATTAAGACCAAAAAAACCCAACAAAAACACAAAGACAAATGGACCGCAGGTGAGCGGCAGCTGCTAGGGCAGTGCCGCCATTTTTGTCTTTGCGAATCTCGTGAACCTTCACCCAATTAAAACTGAAATAAAGTCAGCCTTGTGTGTTGCATTCAGAGCCCAATTCCACTTTAATTTACCAAGCATATCTTAATTTACTTAATTGTGAACTTATCTTGTTTATGCCCCAACCTTAACTTTGAATAACTGAGTATCTTTTTTTTCTGAAGAAAGGTTTCGACCCGAAATGTCACCCATTCCTTCTCTCCAGAGATAGTTACTCCAGCATTTTGTTTCCATCTTTGGTGTACACCAACATCTGCAATTCCTTCCTACACATCTTTTTTTTATATTGAACTCTGAGAATCTGTGCATTACAAAGTTGAACAGGGCAAATCAGCAACATTTATAATAAATACCCATTATCTGTAATCTAAATGTTGATGGTTTTTCATAGATTTGGTAAAAATGTTGAAGTTGAGACACCACAAGTAATGTTGCTTTCAGTTCAATATTATTTGAAGTTAATCATCATCTTAAAGTTTGTTTTCTATGACAACACATCCACATCTGTTGGATATATTTATTTTTCTGTAATACTAAAAGGAAACGCAGCAATCAATGAAAGACAAAAGCCATATTTGTTACCATGTATCATTTGGAAGAGAATACTATTTTAACATTTTAAACGCATTAATAAGTTTATTTGAACTGGCTTTTATTAGATGCTGCTGCGCCTGCAGTAATTTAGTTTAGAGATACAGTGCGGAAACGGGCCCTTCGGCCCACCAAGTCCACACCGACCAGCGATCCCCGCACATTAACACTATCCTACACACACTAGGTGATAATGTTTTTACATTTATACCAAGCCAATTAACCTACAAACCTGTACGTCTTTGGAGTGTAGGAGGAAACTGAACATCTCGGAGTAAACCCACGTGTTTAAGGGGAGAACATACAAACTCCATATAGGCACCACCTGTAGTCGGGATCGTACCTGGGTCTCTGCCCATGTAAGCTCTGGGAGGCAGCAATACCGCTTTTAATCTTTAGTGAAGGGAATGTTCTCCAGTTTTGTATCTTTCAGTTATCATAAATATTTGAGATACAGATGATTAATTACACGGTAAAGTTGATACAATCAACTACCAAGAAAATATTGTAAGGAATAATTTGACATCGTTTCATTTTTAGTTCATTTGATTACAACAGCAAAAGTCAAATATTTCAATTTTCTTTAGAATGTCACGGTACGATTATTAAAGAAAATGCATTTTTATGTCATTATTTCATAAATTTCCCACAAAAACAACTTTAAAAAAAAAAGTTGGCAAGTTATTTTTAAATATTAATAGCAACGACTTGCGAGTTGATTACAGGAACATGTGGTAATAATCAAGACTCATTTGTAAATGTACATGTATTCTCGTGTTTGTAATTTTTCCTATCTATTCCAGGACCTACATCATGGGAGAATACAGATGAAAACATTGACCAACAAATGGTACGAGGAAGTGCGTCAAGGTCCATCAGGTTCAGAGGACGATGAGCAAGAGCTTCTCTAGCAGTTGGATTGTGCAGAAGTTGCAACACAGCATTTAAGTTTCATGAAGATTCAGGACGAGGGGAAGCACCAGTTAGACTGTCCACGGCACTGAATTCTGAGCTGCTTAAAGTGATCTTTGTGCCATTTGTAGGGTATTCTAATCTTTTAAAAAATAATTCAGAAGATAAGATCGGTGTGCTGAGTTCTTGCAAATATTTTGCACGTTTAATTATGAAGGTGGAGAATTAACCCTCACTGAAGGAATATCTTTTGTAAATTGGATAACACTGAATGTATAACTAGGTTATGCACTTTACTTTCTTGTAAAGAAGATCACAGTTTTATATCTATCCACTTTTCCTAAGGATTCTGACAATCGAGAGATTTACACTCGCCATTGATCTTTTGTGTAGCTACTGAAAAGGAAGCTCTGCCCTCGAGTTTCCTCTCTCTGAATGTTAGATGTTGTGCTTGTTTACCTTGTTTTACCTACATTGGTAATTTGACTTGAAGCAGAAGTCTAAGTGAGCTTGAATTTTCACGGGGCTCAAAGTTATCCGAGGCTGTGCTGGTTTGTTGAAACATCAGATTCTCCATCTAACTTTCTCTTCTATATCGGAAGAGTCAAACAATAAATTCCAATTCCATATTAATTTTGGTTTGAAATTTGGGCAAATTTTGGAATCATGGGTGTGTGATAATTTTCTGTACTTAATTTATGTTCTCAAGTGACTTTCAGAATCTCACTTGAAATGGAATGACAAATGCATTTAAAATGAATTACGTTTGAAAGTGATTTCATTTTAAATTAAGAATACTTTTAAAACCATCGTTGCAGATTTAAGTGTACTAATTGCTTATACAATTTCCAGCCTACAACTTTCTTTGACCAAATAGCCATCAAAATATTTTTCCTCTATTTGTTTTAGTTTGAGAACAATCCAACCTTTGTGCCTTCAATGGAACATAGCAACACCTTGGCTAAATGATAAACATACACTGCATGATAAACGATGGTGTATTTCTAGAATGATCTATTGTTTGACTCAGTGTGAATGATGCCATGGGCAACCTGTTAGTTTTTAAATGTTTGCTAATTCAGCTAATGAGTGTTTGTTCCAGTCCAAAATATTACATTAAGGATCCAAAAATGCTTCTTGATAAATGACGTTAGTGTAATCTGAATTCTGAAAGGGTCTCGACTCGAAACGTCACCTATCCATTTTCTCCAGAGATGCTGCCTGACCCGCTGAGTTACTCCAGCATTCCATGTATAAACCAGCATCTGCAGTTCCTTCCTACGCATTAATATAAAAGATACACCTTTTCTTATGGATTCTAATCTGGGGCATGCTATCTGTGAACAGGACTAGTTTCTGACCGAAAGTTTACAAGCAAATAAATTGACTTGGATCTGTCTTTTTTAAGTGCACCTTAAATGGATGGTTGGTAATGGAAACTAAACCTTGCATTCCATCAAAAAAAAGCATGACCATAAATGGTGCCACTGGGAACCATAAGTATATTCATAAATATTAATATTTTCTCAATAAAATTGATTTTTTTAAAGCTGGCAGTCTTCAAATGTTCACATGTATCAGGCTGAAATATCTGATATTTTAAGCATATTATTATCTTCTGACAAAGTTCTAAGATCCTGTTCATAAAAAAAAAATCAACATTCTCAAGTTGTTTACTGAATTGTTTATTGGATGATTTTCCAACTTTCAAACTTTTGTATACATTTTGCTGGAGTTTTGATCTAACAGTTTATCTGCTGTAATGCCAATTTTCATGAAGGGGCCATACAATAGTCATTATTTAAACTTATGAATACATTTTTAGAGCAGGTTTCCAAAAGGGTTAATTTATAGAAGCATGCTGAAAACTGAACAATAAACAGCACTAGAAACAGTTTACCATTGTTTTATTAATATTGCACTGTGATTGTAGAATGTGTTCAAAATAAACATCGAGCGTTGTTAATATATTTCACACTAAAATTATTCTGTGCCGTGTTATGAAGAGAAATCCTGCCATTGCAGTTCCTCCAAAGGAAGGGGAACAAATGTAAAATCTAGAAAACTTAGTTAATTTATAACTGTTCGGTTTTAAGCAAGCCTTGAAAGAAAATGTGAAAAATAACAGAATACTTTTACTGAGGGGCGGCACAGCGGTAGAGCTGTTGCCTTACAGCACGGGTTTGATCCTGACTACGGGTGCTACGGTCTGTACGGAGATGGGCACATTCTCCCTGTGACCGTGTGGGTTTCCTCTGGGTGCTCCGGTTTCCTCCCACATCCCAAAGACGTGCAGATTAATAGTGCTTCTGCAAATTGTCCCCAGTGTAGGATAGAACTAATGTACAGGTGATTGCTTGTCACAGTCACAGGAAGAACGTGCAAAACCCCCACAGGCAGTGCCCAAGGTCGGAATTGAACGGGTCTCTGGTGCTGTGTGGCAGCAGCTCTACCAACTGCGCCCCACGGTGCCTCATATAATCCTGTGAAGATCAAACAAAGTTAGAAAATGCTTGGAATTTGCAGCAGATCATATGGTGTTACCACAAGGAAGTGTGGGCACAAAATACATTGGCGTGTTTTTTGACCTGTTTGCAGTATTTCCCTGGGGTGATGTTACTAAGCAGTGTTTCTTGGTTTGAACATGAAGGGTTATTTTTTTTCCAAATCACTCAAGGTTTGCTTCCATAAGTATTGTAGTTACATTAATATTTATGATTCACTTTTCCAGAACTTATGAAGTTGTTGGAGATATCCAGCAGAAGAGGGGTCTATTGTATATTTGGCTTTTCAATGGACTTTTACCTTTTTAGTTTAGTTTAGAGATACAGCACGGAAATAGGCCCTTCGGCCCACCGAGTCTGTGCCGACCAACGATCGTCGCACATTAACACTACCCTACACATACTAGGGATAATTTTTACATTTGCCAAGCCAATTAACCCAAAGATCTTTGGAGTGTGGGAGGAAACCGAAGGTCTCGGAGAAAACCCAAGCAGGTCACAGAGAACGTATAAACTCCGTACAGACGGCACCCATAGCCTGGATCGAACCCAGGTCTCCGGCGCTGCAAGTGTTGTAAGGCAGCAACTCTACCGCTGATATGGGGAGAAAGCAGGAATGGGATACTGATTTTCGATGAGCAGCCATGATCATATTGAATGGTAGTGCTGGCTCGAAAGGCCAAATGGCCTACTCCTGCACCTATTTTTCTATGTTTCTATGCTGCCACCCTGGGAACAAGTTACTTTGTTACCTCCCATCTCAGTTTATAATATAGTAAATTGACATATTGATGGAAGGATTAGTACTTTTGCGAAGAATAAACTTCCTTAGGTGATAAGAAAACCGATAAGTTATTGAATCATTATAGCTAAATTGTAAATTAGCTTTCAGCTTTTTAATCTTTGTTGATAAGTCAAACTATTTTGCAGATCAAAAGTGAAGCTTTGATCTTTGCTCACATTTATTTGTACAGCTCAGAGTTCCAGAGTGCGGTGGATATGCAGTGTAAAGTTCCTAAACGTTGTTTTGAACCACAGCCTATGTAATCAGTCAAGCACACTGCATATTGGTATTAAGGTCATAAATGATAGGAGCAGAATTAGACCATCCGGCCCATCAAGTCTACTCCACCATTCAATCATGGTTGATCCATCTCTCCCTCCTAACCACATTCTCCTGCCTTCTCCCATAACCCCTGACTGCATTTGGATTACATTCTTTATTGCAGTCTAGCGAGATTAAACTTGAGTAATGATGATTTAGTACTTCTGGATTGCTAAAGTGGAGGAATTGCACCTTGCCTCCAGCACTTCCCGTTGGTGAAAGAATGGGTCAACTGGGCTTGTATTCGCTGGAATTTAGAAGGATGAGGGGGAATCTTAAAGAAACGTATAACATTCTGAGGGGACTGGACAGGGTAGATGCATGAAAAATGTTCCAGATGTTGGGGGAGTCCAGAATCAGGGGTCACAGTTTAAGAATATGGGGTAGGCCACTTAGGACTGAGACAAAAAAACGTTTTCATCCAGAGAGTTGTGAATCTGTGGAATTTTCTGCCACAGAAGGCAGTGGAGTTCAATTCACTGGATGTTTTCAAGAGAGAGTTAGATATGGGAATCAAGGGATATGGAGAAAAAGCCAGAATGGGGTACTGATTTTGGATGATCAGCCATGGCGGCATGGTGGCGCAACAGTAGAGTTGCTGCTTTACAGCGAATGCAACGCCGGAGACTCAGGTTCGATCCTGACTACGGGTGCTGTACTGTAAGGAGTTTGTACGTTCTCCCCGCGACCTGCGTGGGACTTCTCCGAGATCTTCGGTTTCCTCCCACACTCCAAAGACGTACAGGTATGTAGGTTAATTGACTGGGTAAATGTAAAAAAATTGTCCCTAGTGTGTGTAGGATAGTGTTAATGTGCGGGGATCGCTGGGCGGCGCGGACTTGGTGGGCCGAAAAGGCCTGTTTCCGCGCTGTATCTGAAATATGAAATAAAATAAAATAAAAAAATATGAATGGCGGTGCTGGCTCAAATGGCCTACTCCTGCACCTATTTTCTATGTTTCCATGGTGGTAAATCTTGTTGCTTTTTTCACAAAATGCTGGAGTAACTCAGCAGGTCGGGCAGCATCTCGGGAGAGAAGGAATGGGTGACGAAGAAGGGTCTCGACCCGAAACGTCACCCATTCCTTCTCTCCCGAGATGCTGCCCGACCTGCTGAGTTACTCCAGCATTTTGTGAATAAATCGATTTGTACCAGCATCTGCAGTTATTTTCTTATAATCTTGTTGCGTTCCTGCCAGCAGATGGCAGTACAGAGACAGTATTATTGTCCACTGTAAATGATGAAGCATCATTAGCAACTCATTCAACAATCTGACTTGTGTGAAGTGATGAATGTGAGAGGTTTTTTTGAAGACTCCCAATTTTAAAGACATGAAAGACTTGAAGGATTATTCCCGAAAGTCAACAATCAACAAGATAACCCGTCCAACTGAACAGAGAGGATTACTTTAACACTGAATAATTATTAGTCATTAAGAATTTCCCCTTTAGCAACCTATCTATGGCTAACGATTGCAATGTACCCACATTTGTGATTAAAAGCATATTCCTCTAATTTACTCTGAGCAAATAGATGAAAGAGCAGTTTACACAGCAATCAAACCGTGGGAAATGAAGCAATGTTCTTCTCCTGATTCATTTTTAGAATTTATTTCCAAATTAACATTTACATAATGAGACCTAATTTACATAAATTACTATGTTATCTATTTGATCCTCTTTATATTCCCCTGAATCCTTACCATGTCTTAGAAATATGACTGCCGATTTATTTCTCAGTTCTATCTTGCTTTCAGCATTATTATGAATGAAACAATGACATATTATTACGTTTCAGTTGGCACCTCAAAGTATATGCAGGCATATACTGTACCATTACAAAACTTACAAAACAGCAGAGAAAATTACAAGATAAATTCCCAATTTTCATCTTTCTTAAATTACATTACTCAAATCATTAATTTTAACATTAATTATATAATTTAAATCTTTAGCATCAACATTGCTGTGCAGCAGCCAAGCAAAAGCCAACTGTAAAGTTGTAATTTATCCATTAAAATCATTACAATGTTAAGCTTTACGTGACAATGGGCAGCCTAACATCACTAAATAGTTCTTACATTGTCAAACTAATCCATTACAGGAATCAGACACAAAATGCTGGAGTAACTCCGTATCTCTGGAGAGAAGGAATGGGTGACTTTTCGGGTGGAGACCTTCTTCAGACTGATCTTTCCTACACACTACAAGAATTATCTGTTCATTATTAAGACTTTGAAAGACACTGTAACTATTCCAATGTCGTTCAGGTACATTTAATAGTGATAATCTAAATAAATAAATAAAATAATTTAGTATATGTAATGATACAAGCAGGTTGTTGAGGATTCTGATACAGAAAGAACATTTCAAGGTTACAAGCAACTGTAGAAGAAACTAAGGGCTGGAGCAACTCAGCGAGTCAGGCAACATCTTTGGAGAACATGGATAGGTGACCTGTCCATATTCTCCAACAGTGCTGCCTGACCTGTTGAGCTGCACCAGCACTTTGTGTCTTCTTTTGTAAACTAGCATCTGCAGTTCTTTGCTTTTACAAACAACTTGCTTTTAGAGAAAAACAATAATAGAGCACAAATCTCACATGCCTTTGGTCATTGAGTCTTCACTGATAAGAGCAATGGCTGGGACCAGAGTCTCATAACCTTTCACCCATTGGGGACCCCTGCTGGTTGGGTGAACTCTAGGGTTCGAGCAATGGAATTCACCTTGAACTGGGATCCGTGACAGTGACCTCACCCCCAGGGCACAAAGGTAGACGGGTGAGGAGAGGGACATCGGTTCTCTGGACGATCCAGACGTCCAAGGAGGCAATGGCTGGAGGTCCAGCAGCAGACTGGGGCTCGCCTGGATCGGGCAGCGCACATAAGACCTAGAGCACGGACTGGATTTTGAAAATGGCGCCTCTTACATGCTGTCCCAGACTATTTCTGTCCACTTTGCTAATCAGGGATTGTGTTTAGGTATGGCAATACCTTACTGAACCGTATACGAAAACATATTTCACTGTGTGTATGCACATGTGACAATGAATGACCATTGACCATGGCATGCATATGTATCCTCAATGAGCTCCTTGTTTCTTAATCTACAAACAGCAGTCTACTATGTCTTTAAACTAGGTATCCTTAGTGAGAGGAACACAAGTTGTAACATCAGGATTGAGCTAATCTCAGAGATCTCCGGGATGAAACGTTTGTCTGCATGATCTGAGGCCTCGTGATTTACTGCTTCTTCCAAGTGAGTCCAATTATTTTTTGCCTAAGCACCACATTGTTTTTCTTAGCGGGCCTTTGAAACTTAGCAGATAGCTCCATTGTGACTGAAAACCCTGCTTTAACCCTTACGTTACTTTACACCCTTTGGAGTTGTTGGTCCGCATCACTCATCCAACCATAGTAGGGAAAGCATTGGAAGCTATTATTATAGAAGTGGTTTTGGATGGCCACAATGTATAAACATTTGGATGAAGGTATCAAGTATAATACAGTACATTCAGAAAGTATTCAGACCCCTTCACTTTTTCCACATTTTGCTACGTTACAGCCTTATTTTAAAATTGTTTTTTTTTTAAAATCATCAATCTACACACAATACCCCATAATTAAAAATCAAAAAGAGGTGTTTAGAAATTTTTGCTCCAGCTCCAGTTTAGTTTAGTTAAGTTAAGATGTACAATGCAGAAACAGGCCCTTTGGCCCACTGAATCTGTGTTAACCAGTGATCCCCGCACACTAACACTATCCTACACACACTAGGGGCCATTTACGATTTTACCAAGCCAATTAGCCTACAAACCTGTATGTCTTTTGGAGTGTGGGAGGAAACCAGAGATCCCGGAGAAAACCCACGCAGGTCACAGGGAGAACGTACAAACTCCCTACAGACATACCCCCATAGTCAGGATCGAACCTGGGTTTCTGGCGCTGTGAGGCAGCACTCTACCTCTGCGCCACCATGCCGCCCTGTTCAAATAACTTTTTGTAACTTTGTCAGTGCTAGAAATATGGCAATCCTTTGTGTACTGCCTAGATGCGGTCTGCTGTATGATTTCACCGTTTTGTATGAAAAACAAATAATTTCACTGTACCTAGGTACATGTGAGAATAACATATCATTCAATAAAGTATCATTGGGGAAGCGCTTGGCAGATGGAATATCAGGTTGAAAAAAGTGAGGCCATTCACTTATGCGTTTTATGGCATTCTGAGATATTAGCTGGTGTTGGTGTTCAGATGGATGTGGGTGTCAATGTATATAAATCACTGAAAATTAACAGCAGGTTCAGCAAGCAATTAGGAAGACAAATGTTCTATTGGGTTTTATTCCGAAGATGATTTCACTTCATCAATGGAGACTCCTGCAGAGGCAGTGTCTGGATATTATGTAGTAGGGTGGCTCAATGCCCATGGAATGATAAACTTGTGTTGGAGAACCTCTCTCCTCCATTGCCCCCCAGAATTATCATCCTATTCTTGTTTGCACTCTTTCTCAAATTATATACAATAACCAATTGAAACAGTACCACAGCACCATAGAGTCGGGTTCAATCCTGACTATGGGTGCTGTGTGCACAGAGATTGTATGTTCTCTGTAACTGCGTGGGGTTTCTCCGGTTGCACAGGTTTTCCTCCCACATTCCAAAGACGTGCGGGGTTGTAGGTTAATTGGCTTCTGTGAATTGGCCCTAGGTGAGAGGGGCAACATTTTAAAGGAGATGTGTGGGGTAAGTTTTTTTACACTGTTTGTGGTGAATGCCTGGAATACACTGCCAGAGACGAAGGTGGAGGCAGATATGATAGTGACATTTCAGATACTTTTGAGTAGGCAGGGAATGGAGGGATATGGATTATGTACAGGCGGATAAGAGTTGGGCTTGGCATGGTGTTCAGCACAGACATAATGGACCAAAGGGTTTGTTCCTATGCTGCACTGCTCTATGTTCTAGAAGTGAAACCAATTCAATTTATGAACTATTTTCCATGTTTTATTGAACTTATGTGAACTGAATCGTAACCAAATATATATTCTACAGAAAGGACTGGAATGCAATGGCAAAGTACAGACGATAAAAGAATCTAGGAAATACCTTTTCATAATATTAAAAGTTTAACTTTAAGGGAGTATTTATTTTAAAAATGAAGAAGTGGTAATTTCCGTGGTTTGGGGGCATGGGAAGTATTTGGGAAGCTGCTGGCATTTCAGCAATGACGTGTGTGAGGTTTTTCTTGTTACCCTGGCTACATTAAAAGCATTCATGTTGAATTATGTCTTTCAGACTGAAATGCCACATGATGATTACTAATAATACTGAAGTTGTTATGGTTACCAATAAAATTGCTGAGCTGTGTTTGAAAAAGGTGAAATAAGTTCTGAATATGGTGGAATATATTGATTTTGGGTTTAATGAATCAATACCTAGAACTGAGGGATCCATGCTCAGAAGCAAGATTCTGCTTTACAGTCTCTGGCATTTGGGACCAAAAAAAAAGATGCTTTGTGGAGGCTTTTGAAGTCCTGAGACAAATTGAGAATGCAAAGCTCTTTCCCTTGCTGGAAAGTCCAGGGGCAGCACGGTGGCACAGCGGTAGAGTTGCTGCCTTACAGCGCTTACAGCGCCAGAGACCCAGGTTCGATCCCGACTACGGGTGCTGTCTGTATGGAGTTTATATGTTCTCCTCCTGATTGCATGGGTTTCCTCCCACACTCCAAAGACATACAAGTTTGTAAGTTAAGTGGCTTGGTATAAATGTAAAATTGTCCCTCGTGTGTGTAGGATAGTGTTAATGTGCGGGGATCGCTGGTCGGTGCAGACTCGGTGGGCCAATGGGTCTGTTTCCGCACTGGATCTCTAAACTAAACTAAACTAAAAGAAGTGGGTGCAGTCTCAGGATAAGACGTGAGGTGAGGGAATCTTTCTTCATGCAATGCATGCATTTGTTATGAAGCTGCTTCTGCTTCTGCTTCTGCTTCTGCTGTCTCTGTTTGCTGTCGTTCACCTGACTGAGGTTAGTTGACAGGGCTCACCACAGGGAGATCGACAACATGAACCCCAGAAACAACCTGACCCTATGAATTCCTCCAGCACTTTGTGTTTTGCTCAAAATTCCAGCATCTGCAGTTCCTTGTAGATGCCCTCATTTGTTAGTTTTCTTTTTGAGTGACGTTGTATCAAAAGCTTTCTGGAAACGAATTGGCACACATCTCTCTTTAACATTTGTCTCCCTTTCTCCACCACACTTCAAAGAATTCCATGAGGTTCCTCAAGCAAGACTTTCTCTTTGATATTTGCCCTGGATTCTGAATAATTATAATTTTTGTACAAATAAATTTTAACTTTCCCTTAAGTATTACAATATAATGTCTCATTATGATTTAGTCTTTAGTTGATTTTTAGCAGAATGTTTATTTTTCTTCTCTCTGTCATACCGTTTTAAACGTCTCCTTTTTCTGTAGTAAACTGCAGTGAACATTATTGTTCCACGCTACATTTTGCTCTTCCCTGTTCAAAATGTTCGGTGCAAATACAAAGCACCAATAAAACTTGCAGACGTTCGCATGTAACAATTTACAGTCTTTTGACACCGCCAGGTATTTCACACATCTTTGCCATGGATGACAATCTATTTGGTCACACAGTGGATCTGCACAATTAACAGTGGATCTGCACAATGCCTCAATGTTCAAGATTGCACAAGACATAGTGGATTTTTTTTTTTTCACAATATATCGTGATCCGTGGTCTGCTTGGTGGGCAACGAGTCTATTGTTACCTCAATACTCTCGACACTGGGAGATGCTTTGCTTCCAGTTAA
The DNA here is from genome assembly GCF_053455715.1 of Rhinoraja longicauda. Classification (NCBI taxonomy): domain Eukaryota; kingdom Metazoa; phylum Chordata; class Chondrichthyes; order Rajiformes; family Arhynchobatidae; genus Rhinoraja; species Rhinoraja longicauda. The sequence goes on along the minus strand of NC_135974.1, from coordinate 28,676,555 downwards.
CATCACTAGTGTGGTTAACTTCATGGGCCTCAGTTCTTGACTGTCATCGCTCGAAATAAGAAGGCTGGCTTTGGATGCAGATTCCCCCGATTCGTGAGATTTTGTGGTGTTACTGAAAAATTCGAAGGTATTGGCGCACGAGTTGCTGCCATCCTGCCCATGTGCAAATCCATTTGGATGCCTGGAGGAGTTCAGTGGGGCCTGATCGCAGGCTGCTTGCAACGTAAGTCCCACCTCGTTGTCCCAGTGTCTACCCTGTCTCCTGCAAAGGTTGAGTAAATACGCCAAGTCTTTGCATAAAAGCTTCCGAAAGTTGGGTTTGAACAGCAGGTGGACGAGAGGGTTGTATAATGTTGAGGATTTTGCAAATAAAGAAGACAGAGCAAAGGCTAAAGGTGGGACCTCGTCAGCGTTGTCAAATGCTGCCCACATTGCTGTAATCGCATACGGTGTCCATGCCACAGAGAATCCAATGCACACAGCAACGCTCATCTGCAGGATAACGAGAAGGGAATTGTCATATTATCTTTGTCAGTCTTTAGAGTTACAGTGCAGAAACGGACCCTTAGTCACACCGAGTCTGTGCCGACCAGCGATTACCCCATGCACTAGCACTATCCACACACTCGGGACAATTTACAATTTGCACCAAAGCTAATTAACCTGTACAATGAAGGTAGACACAAAATGCTGGAGTAACTAACTTCAGTCTGAAGAAGGGTCTCGACCCGAAACTTCACCCATTCCTTCTCTCCTGAGATGCTGCCTGACCTGCTGAGTTACTCCAGCATTTTTGTGAATAAATACCTTCGATTTGTACCAGCATCTGCAGTTATTTTCTTACACTTCTCAGACTGAAGAAGGGTCGAGACCCGAAATGGCACCCATTCCTTTTATCCAGAGATGCTGCCTGTCCCGCTGAGTTACTCCAGCATTTTGTGTCTATCTTCGGTGTAAACCAGCATCTGCAGTTCCTTCCTACACATTTAACCTGTACAATATACGTCTTTGGAGTGTGGGAAGAAACCGGAGCTCCCGGGTGAAACCCACACAGTCATGGGGAGAACGTACAAACTCTGTAAGACAGCACCCAGAGTCAGGATCAAACCCGGGTCTCTGGCGCTACGAGGCAGCAACTCTACCACTGCGCCACCGTGCCGCCTATGTTAGTTCACATTCATGTCTTTGTGCAAATGTTAAAGAATTTTGTGGATTTAAAAACGAAATGAATGCCTAATTATTATAATCTCTTTGGTATTGATAATATTTTGGAAGCAACTTACCAGCCAATCTTGTACAAATCCAAAGGTTTCCAGAGTGACAGAGGTGAAAAGAAACTCGAGCATTGCAATTTGCTCATCTAACAGAGTAGTCTGATAAAATGGGGGGAAGTGGAGATGGGGCTGGAATTAGATTTCACCTGTTGTGTCAGTCTCTTGGGCATTATTTAGATAGAATGCAGAAAGGAAAATAAGCAACGGGTGAACAAACTTGCCTGAATCTTCTTTCAAGGGAAGAACTAACCAGTAATTCTACAAAATGTGTAGGAAGGAACTGCAGATACTGGTTTAAACTGAAGATAGCCACAAAAGGCTGGAGTAACTCAGCAGGACATGCAGCATCTCTGGAGAGAAGGAATGGGTGACGTTTCGGGTCGAGAGCCTTTGTGCAGCAATCTCTGCTGGATTTTCTACTCTACATTCACGCCAGTTATGTTTAGCACCCGACATGAATATTGGAAATACTTTCTGCAGAATATTGGGTTATTGCATGCAGTTCTGGTCACCACATCACAGGAAGAATGTGGAGGCTTTGAAGAAGGAATGATGGAGATTTACCAGTCTGATGCCTGGATTAGAGCGGAGCGTTGCAAGCTCAGGTGCTTTGTGTCTACCTCAGTCAGTTGCAGCCTGCAATGTTGTCAAAAAGAGGGTGGGACAAAGGCACAAAACTCCGCTTGGGAATAACGATTTTATCTTATTCGTATGCATCAGGCTTCCTAGCGGATGCCAGCGGCAGTATCGATGGCCCAGCTTTATGTCAGGTTGGATTAAGATAAGTGAAGTTTGGCAGTAACAGGGGAAAAATAAACAGAATGTAGAGATGCGTAAACAGCACCCCATTTTGGAAAGCATGGTGGCGTGGCAGTACAGTTGGTGCCTTACAGCACCAGACACCCGGGTTCGTTCCTTCGGGTACTGTCTGTATGGAGTCTGAAGAAGGGTAATCAAATGTACAGCACTTTGGTCAACGTGGGTTGTTTTCAAATGTGCTATACAAATAAAATTGACTTGACTTGACTTGACCCAAAACGTCACCCATTCCTTCTCCCCTGAGATGCTGCCTGACCCGCTGAGTTACTCCAGCATTTTGTGATACCTTCGGTCTGTGCGGAGTATATACGTTCTCCCTGTGACTGCATGGGTTTTCTCTGGGTGCTCTGGTTTCCTCCCACAATGCACAAACGTATAAGTTTGTAAGTTAATTGGCTTCTGTAAGTTGTTCCTAGTGTGTAGGATAGAACTAGTGCATGGGTGGTCCCTGGTCGGCACGGACTTGGTGGGCCTAAGTGTCTGTTTCCACGCTGTATTTCTAAATTAAAATGAATTGGTGTCTGAGGAAGGGTTCCAACCCGAAATTTCACCTGTTCCTTTTCTCTAGAGATGCTGCCTGACCCACTGAATTGCTCCAGCACATTTTATCTATCTTTGGTATAAACCAGCACCTGCAGTTCCTTCCTACATCATTTTTTTCCCCATTCAGTGGTTGAGATGTGCTTGCTACCAGCAGGATAATTAATATATGTTTCCCATGAAGGATAGTACTTGTGAGGCAAACTCCATCAAGGATACACAAAAGCTAAGCTAAAAGCTTCTAGCAGTTCTGAATCTCACCTGTACAACTGAAGACACAAAGTGCTGGAATAACTCAGCGGGTCAGGCAGCATCTCTAGACCAGTCTGAAGAAGGGTCCATATCCCAAATGGCATCTATCCATGATCTCCAGAGATGCTGCCTGACCCACTGAGTTACTCCAGAACATTGTGTCTTTTTTTTGTAAACCAGCATCTACAGTTCCTTGCGTCCTCACTTGTGCAACTGTAGGTTGGTGGTGGTGTCTATCTAATTTCTAGCAGGTTCATTCCATTTAGTTTAGAGGTGCAGCGTGGAAACAGGCCCTTCAGCCCAACGAGTCTACACCGACCAACAATCACCCATACACTACTTCTATCCTACACACCAGGGACAATTTACAGAGTGCCAATTAACCTACAAACCTGCATGTCTGGAGCACCCGGAGAAAACACACACGGTCACAGGGAGAACGTGTAAACTCATCACAGACAGCACCCAAAGTCAGGATCAAACCCGGATCTCTGGCGCTCTGAGGCAGCAACTCTACCAGCTGCGCCACTGTGCTATCAAATTGTTCATTGCAATTTACTGCTTGATATTTCCAGACTTACCTTTACAATTAAATTGTGAGCATTGGTGGAGTTTGGCTGTGGGGATACATGTTGTTGCACGGCCCTTCTCGAACCTTTTACAGTTAGCAGGATGAGTGTGTATGATGTGGTGATGATGCCACACGGGATGATGTAGCAAAAGACGAAGAGTACGATGATGTAGGACATTGCATGGGAATCCAAATTTGGTGCTTTCCACTCGATGCAGCAAGCAGTCCCATAGGGCTCTGGTCCATAGTGGCCCCAGTTTGCCAGAGGGGAGATGGCGAATACTGAAGCATATGCCCAAGCACAAGACACCAAGATACAGGTATATTCTGACGTGATTCTGTTCCCTATTTTAGAATAAAAATGTTAGATTAAAACCTGAAAAAATCACAATGTACAAAAAAACTGTAGAACGTGGAATGGGCCATAAAACTTTCATTCAGTCCATGTAATGTATTCGATTGTAAATTATGACAATTTCTTTAGGGAATGTAACAACATAAATATCTCATTACTCCCCAAAGATTAATTTCATAAGACTTATCAATGCCAAAATTCACCTTTGGCTTCCTGTAATCAATGGGTTTAATGTATTGATTTAATGTGTCCTTTAAAAGATCCCATACAAATTGTATAAATATGGATCCATGAGGCTCTCGGCCGACTGGGTTATTATACAATGAGAATTTATTCACCTCTCTTGCATAGGTAGGTAGACACACACGCGCACACGCACACGCACACACACACGTATATATCATCATCATATATCTACAGCCGGAAACAGGCCTTTTCGGCCCTCCAAGTCCGTGCCGCCCAGCGATCCCCGTACATTAACACTATCCTACACCCACTAGGGACAATTTTTACATCCATCTACCCGTACAAGAGGGGTGAATAACTTCTCATTGTATAACAACCCAGTCAGCCGAGAGCCTCATATATATATCACAGCCAAGATGGAGACCCACAAGACCACTACTAGCAGTAAATAGCGGCTTTAATAGCCTGATATTTGTAGGCAAGGAAGGCACTGGAATTTAGAAGGATGAGAGGGGATCTTATCGAAACGTATAAGATTATTAAGGGGTTGGACACATTAGAGGCAGGAAACATGTTCCCAATGTTGGGGGAGTCCAGAACCAGGGGCCACAGTTTAAGAATAAGGGGTAGGCCATTTAGAACAGAGAAAACTTGACATGTTAATGGTGACAAACCCTTTGTTCTGATGGAAAAAGCATAGCACCTGAGTATATATTGGTGCAAACTTATTTTTTACTGTTCTGCTGCTGAATATGATTGAAACATAGTAATGTACCATGATTCTTTTTTTACAGTATCCTCTCGGCCCACCTCTGAAAATTATCTTATCGAAACTTATTTTATCGAAACGTATAAGATTATTAAGGGGTTAGACACGTTAGAGGCAGGAAACATGTTCCCAATGTTGGGGGAGTCCAGAACCAGGGGCCACAGTTTAAGAATAATGGGTAGGCCATTTAGAACAGAGATGAGGAAAAACTTTTTCAGTCAGAGAGTTGTGAATCTGTGGAATTCTCTGCCTCAGGGGGCAGTGGAGGCCAATTCTCTGAATACATTCAAGAGAGAGCTAGATAGAGCTCTTAAGGATAGCGGAGTCAGGGGGTATGGGGAGAAAGCAGGAACGGGGTACTGATTGAGAATGATCAGCCATGATCACATTGAATGGCGGTGCTGGCTCGAAGGGCCGAATGGCCGAATGGCCTACTCCTGCACCTATTGCCTATTGTCTATTGTCTATTGAAGGTTCAAAAAACTCATATTGTATAATTCGAGAATACTCAGAAGTCAGAATACTTCACTCTTCCCTCCAGCCTTTCTCCATCAAAGGCTTCATTCATTGTAAATACCCAATATTTCTTAACTGTTACTGAATCTCAGGAACACTTTAAGATTCTTTGCTAATATTTTGCAAATAATTAGATGATTTAATTTTCTTTCTCTATTCATTAAGGGTTTGCTGAAATTAATCAATTTTTACTTGTCAAATTAGCCAAGGATTCACTCTGAAAGCGGAGAAACGTTATATTTCCTTCACCTATCTTCTCCAAAGTTAAAGATTAATTTGGTTTTAACTGTCAAAAAACCAGGGCAGCACAGTGGCGCAGCTGTCAGAGCAGCTGCAGTACAGCGCCAGAGACCCATGTTCGATCCTGACCTTGGGTGCTGTCTGTGTGGAGTTTGCATGTTCTCCATGTAGCTATGTGGGCTTCCTTTGGGTGCTCCGGTTTCCTCCCAATCCCAAAGACATACAGGTTTGTAGGTTAATTGACCTCTGTAAAAAAATATGCCCCTAATGCGTCGGGAAAAGATGGGAAAGTGGCATAATAAAGAACTGGTGTAAATAGGTAATCAATGTTCGGCGCGGACTCGGTGGGCTGAAGGACCTGTTTCCATGTTGTGTCTCTAAACTAAAACTAAGCAACTCCTGCAGGAGTGAATATATAAATAGCATTCCAAGGCATGAAAGTTTCAAAATCTATCCCATTCCCATTTGATCTCTCTGCCTTAGGTCTCTAAACTGTTCACTGAAGGGTGTGTTCCACTGCGGCACAGCATGTCATCCTTCTGTTCAGCAATTTCCATCCTTCTGGTTTTTAAAAGGATATGAATAATTGCAGGTCATAAATAAATTTTTAAGGGTGTTTTCAAAGATCGTTATATGTCTCTTTCCATCTCCTCCAGACACCTTATTGGCTTCTCTTTAACATCTTCCAATCATTTAATTCTGACCATCATAGACCTTTCCTTTACCTCTTTACTCTCCCTTTTTCTCTGCTTTCACACTCAGCTAAAATATGTTGAGTCTCTAACTTTTCACGTTTTGATGAGAGCTTCTATGAGACTGTCTACCCTACTGACAATTTTTTTTTAATGTGTAGGAAGAAACTGCAGATGCTGGTTTACACGGAACATAGATACAAAATGCTGGAGTAACTCAGCGGGACAGGTAGCATCTCTGCAGAGAAGGAATGGGTGATGTTTTCGGTCGGGACCCTTCTTCAGACTTTGAAGATTCTTCCTTTCGACCCGAAACGTCACCCATTCCTTCTCTCCAGAGAGGCTGCCTGTCAAGCTGAGTTACTCCAGCATTTTGTAACTTTCTTTTCTAATTAGTTTAAAAATTATTAAAATTCAGCCTTGTCGAAGGGCTGAATGGCCTACTCCCGCACCTATTGTCTATTGTCTATTGTTCTGTTTTTCCAATATCAAATTTGAATGGTATATTAAAGACCATTGCTCAAGCCATAAACATTGATGCGTATTACAGTCTGAAATGCTGTGGTAAAATTAATTCATTGTAATTTCATAAATCTGGCAGTTTCATGATGCACATGGCAAGATGATTTCAAGACTGGCTGACAATTCTTTCTCGGAAGCTACGTAGATGCTCAAAATTTGAAATATACCAGAAAGTGCAGGAAGCAATCAGCAAGCCAGGTAGCACCTACGGAGAGATAGAAGCTACTGGTTCATTATTAATGCCAATCTATTGTATTATGTAATACGTTTCAGTGTGGTGGCAATCTACAATAGCTGTAGTTTAGTTCTTTTAGTTTAGAGATACAACGTAGAAACAGGCCCTTCGACCCACCAAATCCATGCCGACTAGCCATCACCTCATACACTAGCACTATCCTGCACACACTAGGAACAGTTTACAATTTTACCAAAGCCAAAATCTGCACGTCTTTGGAGTGTGGAATGAAACTGGAGCTCCCGGAGAAAACCACGCAGGTCGCGGGGAGAACGTGCAAACTCTATACAGACAGTAGTCAGGATCGAACCTGGGCCTCTGGCGTTGTAAGTCAGCAACTCTACCATTGCGCTACCTTAAGTGTAGTGTTGCAAATAGATGCAAATTACATTTGAAATTCAACATGTATTGCATTTAATCTGTGTTCATGCACCAGATAGTACATTAAAAAATCAGTACCTATAGAAAATGAGGAAAGAATTACCACTTATCTGTTAACTGTGAATTGCATTACTTTATTTTTTACTATTGAATTATAGAAAGTATGCAAAATCTTATAAAACCATTTACCAGAACAATAGCAGCAATTATTAAATAGTAACAGCGTTTTACATCTGAGCTAGTAAAAGACTAGTTTTGTATGAACTATCAATGGAATAACTTTTCAGGAGAAGTCCAACTACTACAGTGTAAAGTGTTAGTACCTACCATATGCAGGGTAACAGACCTTCATACAGCAGACAATACTCAGCATTGTCAGGTTAGTAAGGCTGGAGATGCCAAACAGCACGCCGCAAAACGCATAATAGACGCAACACCTTTGACTGAATAACCACCTGGAGGAGAGATCACATTTGTCGGTAACCTTTTTAAGGTTATGGGGACAAATTATTAATGATACACTAATTAATTATTAGTGTATCATGAACAAAACTAGTGGACTCAAAGAATTTAAATGCCTCGCACTGGCTAAGGCAGTCCCAGGTTCATATGTTTGTATATCTCGACCCACATTATCCACATGTAATTTCCCCTCTGCTTTTCTCTTGCATCTTAACCAAGTGTTTGTGTAACTTCAGGTTGTTCGATATTTCGCAGTGACCTGACTTTCCTTCGGATCACCGCCCCCATTTTCCGGACCCTCGCCTCCTCCTCCCTTCCGTCACCTCCTCCCCACCCCCTCATTGCCCCCCCCCCCCCCACATCCCCCCACATCGCCTCCTCCCCCTCCTCCTCCTCCCTTCTTGGTGCCTGCTATCCAGACAGTGAAAAGACTAAATGTACGTGATTACAAGCAGTTCACACTGTACAGATGCAGGATAAAGGGTATAATGCTTAGTGCAAGGTAAAGTCCGATTAAGGATAGTCCGAGGGCCTCCAACAGGATAGGACTGCACTCTAATTGTGGTAGGATGGTTCAGTTGCCTGATAACAGCTGCAAAGAAACTGTCCTTAAATCTGGTTGTGCATTTTCAGACTTCTGTAGCTCTTGCCTGATGGGAGAGGGAAGAGGGAGTGACCGGGGTGAGACTGGTGCTTCATTATGCGGCCTTGCCGGGGCTGGTTTAAACCGAAGATAGACACAAAATGCCGGAGTAACTCAGCGGGGCAGGCAGCATCTCTGGAGAGAAGGAATGGGGGACGTTTCGGATAAGACCAGAGATGCTGCCTGCCCCGCTGAGTTACTCCAGCATTTTGTGTCTATCTCCTGGACCTCTCTCTTGCAATAGCGGACAGTAAACCATGAGACACAGCAAATATCTCCAGCTCCAGACTGGATGGAGCCAGGTACATATCAATTGTAAGGTTTTACCTTGACTAGTAAGGTGTCAGGAGTGACGGGGCGAAGGTAGGCGAAGGGGGTGGAGAGGGAAAGATAGATCAGCCATGATTGAATGATGGAGTAGACTCGATGTGCCAAATGGCCTAATTCTGCTTCTAGAATTTAGTCTTATGAAGTTTGTTCTCTTAGCTCTCCAATCAAACTGCAATAGTGATGAAGAATTTTTAATTTTATTTGTGGCGATGAAGCATGACATAAACTTGAATAAAGTCTGATTGAGTGGGATGAATATAGACTACCAATCCTTTATGATTATCAGTAATTTTCCAAATGCATGTTAAATGTTTCATTACAATTTGCATAATACTGAAATGCTCAAATTAAATTTGTTATAAGAAATTAGATCAGTACTATTACCTGTGTGCAAATAATGATGGAATTGCCAGCGGTAATAGAGTTAAGGTCATTGCAATGTCACTGATGGCTAAATTCACAATGAAATATTCAGCTGGTTTCAGCATGTGTCGTTTCCTCAGTGCAATAAACAAAAGAATGCTGTTTCCAAACAGGGATACAATACCTGTGAAGAAAAAATCATATTTCTACAATTAATAGAGTCATAGAGTCATGGAGTCATAGAGTCTTACAGTGTGGAAACTGGCCCTTCGGCCCAACTAGCCCACACCGACCAACATGCCCCAACTACACTAGTCCTGCCTATCTGCGTTTGGCCCATATCCCTCCAAACCAAACCTATCCATGTATCTGTCTAAATGTTTCTTAAACGTTGCAATAGTACCTGCCTCACCTACCTCCTCTGGCAGACCGTTCCATACAGCCACCACCCTTTGCATGATGTTTTGTAATTTGTGGTCAGAATATGTCTTCTTCAGACTAAAATAACCCCAAATCAATATATAAACTTTAAAATCTTTAACTCTATAATTATTGAAAAATCAAATTGTTAACAAATTTCAAATGATTAATATCATTAAACATAATTTATAAGGCAGAAATCTGACTAGTATTTAAGAACAGTTATTTGTAAATGTGTAAGTTTTGTTAACTATTGGTGTGGCCATTTGAGCAACACACATTCAGAATTCATGTTTTTAATAATAGTATGGTTGTCAGCTCTTGCCATTGTTCTGGGTAAAATGGATTCACGGGCGACACAGTGGCACAGCGGTAGAGTTGCTGCCTTACAGTGCCAGAGACTCAGGTTCGATCCTGGCTACGGGTGCTTATCTGTATGGAGTTTGTACATTCTCCCTGTGACCACATTGCTTTTCTCCAGGTGCTCCGGTTTCCTCCCACACTCCAAAACGTACAGATTTGTAGGTTCATTTGCATCTGTAAAAATTGTAAATTGTCCCGAGTGTGTAGGATAGTGCTAGTGTATATGGTCGCTGGTTAGCACAGACTGGGCGGGCCGAAGAGCCTGTTACCACGCTGTATTTCTAAAGATAATAGCTTCTGGTGTTCCAAACTAAACACAAAAGTAACACAAGATGCTCTCAGAGATATCCTGCCTTCCACATGATGCACTGTTCATGTCTTTGCCGATTGAATTACCAGTTTGGCAGGAAATTAGTCTTAGTCACAACCACCATTCAGAAGTAACAAACATTTTTTATTTGTTAATCCTAAATTATCCTAATTTATATTTATTTCTTAACAACCTCTTTGACCCTGGAAAATGTAGTCTCATTCTTTCAAAGGAAAATTTAAAGGCAGGATAAATATGTAAACAAATAAAGATGTTTGAGTTTAAACCGGCATCTGCAGTTCCTTCTTACACAAGATGTTTGAGTTTGTTCAACTTCCTACTTAAATTACTCACAAAATCCAATTTCTAACGCCCCAGTCCTTATTTTACGCTGGACACGATGTTTGAAATGTAACTTCTATTTCCTACATTTTACTTTCTTCTTTGTAGTCCGAGAGAATTATTTGAATAATCAATCTCCTTATTGTGTGTTTACAGACCCAACAAATCCTCAGGAGAGAGTATCAAATGCAAACAGAGATCTAAAAAAAAATGGTAGCTTCATTTGAGGTGACAGCATTTGACGTCTCCCTGTTGCCATGACATCCATCCAGACCATGTAACATTAACATTACTATTACTAAGAAGATAGACAATAGAAAATAGACATTAGGTGCAGGAGTAGGCCATTCGGCCCTTCGAGCCAGCACCGCCATTCAATGTGATCATGGCTGATCATTCTCAATCAGTACCCCGTTCCTGCCTTCTCCCCATACCCCCTGACTCCGCTATCCTTAAGAGCTCTATCTAGCTCTCTCTTGAATGCATTCAGAGAATTGGCCTCCACTGCCTTCTGAGGCAGAGAATTCCACAGATTCACAACTCTCTGACTGAAAAAGTTTTTCCTCATCTCCGATCTAAATGGCCTACTCCTTATTCTTAAACTGTGGCCCCTGGTTCTGGACTCCCCCAACATTGGGAACATGTTTCCTGCCTCTAATGTGTCCAACCCCTTAATAATCTTATACGTTTCGATAAGATAATTTTCAGAGGTGGGCCGAGAGGATACTGTAAGAAAAGAATCATGGTACATTACTATGTTTCGATCATATTCAGCAGCAGAACAGTAAAAAATAAGTTTGCGCCAATATATACTCAGGTGTTATGCTTTTTCTATCAGAACAAAGGATTTGTCACCATTAACATGTCAAGTTAGCAGCTTTTGTTAAATGTGTCGTAGTCATAGAGCATGGAAACAGGCCTTTCGGCCCAACTATTGCATGGCAACCAAAATGCACCATCTAAGCTTGCATCCATTTGCTCACCTTTGGCCCAGATCCTTGTTCCTCTGGGTGCTCCAGTTTCCACCCACACTACAAAGACGTACAGGTTTGTAGGTTAATTGGCTATGGCAAGAAAATTATAAATTGTCCTGAGTGTGTAGTTTAATGCTAATGTGATTGCAGGTCGTCACAGACCTGGCTGGTCGATGGGCTGTATCTCTAAAATCTAAAGTACAAAGCTTGCTAAGCTATAGTATTCTACAATAACTCCCAGAGAAGAAATCTCTCAATCTCTGTCAGAAAGGAATCCATGGATTACATGTACAGAAATAATTTCACTCTGCATTTGCACATGTGACAATAAAAGCACCATTGAGATCGGGACCCTTCTTCAGTTTGTGTCTGGTCGGGACCTACTTTTGCTAAACCAGCATCTGCAGTTCCTTGTGTTACGAAAGAAAAGCAGAAGTTGCCCCTAGTTTTCTTTGAAATATTTAAACATTTTTAATATCTTTCACACTCGCACATCTTCTAAGACATGGAAACAATGGGGAAGTTTCTGAGCAAAGTCATATTTTGAATGGGGATGGGTGGTTATGAGGCCGTATCCCATCCAAGAGATATGAAAACCTCCTGGTAAATGAAGGAGGAATTCCTTCAATCCTTGTTAAACAGTGCATGTGTAAATAATGGAAATTACTGTCTGATTTATCCTGTGGTAATGGTGGTCACGAATATCCTCGTCATTATTGTTAACCCAAAATACAAGCCCTGGTCTATTACCTTTTTATATTTATACAAATAATATAGTTCCCAATGCACCAATTCATGATTTTGGCTACTTCTACTATCAAGAAAATAAAAAACTTACGAGTATATTTTAATAAATCACCTGCCATCCAACTCCTTGAAATGATATTCCTCTTTTTGTTATTGTAGCAGTGACATTATAAATAAATGATTAAGTATAGTATAAAAATTACACATAGCAAAAGGAAACACAGTGGCTGTAAGTGTTCGTTGAAATGTCCTTTGTCATTCAGATATATAATCATTCACACAGGTCCCTTCACTTCCTATCAGTTTATAATTACAGCATTTACTTTATTTCAAAAGACCCAAGGTACTGTACGTTACTTTATCATTAACAAACTCTTACCATATATGGAATAAACTATTCCAAAAAATATATCTTCCTCCTCTGATATAGATGACAGGAAGATGTTATTCTCCTCACTCCCATTGCCCATCTGCAAAGAAATGTTGCACATTTTGAAACTGTAGGAGCAAATGGAAAGGCCACGCGGAGTTTGTGTTCAAAGCAATGGGGCCATTTATTCAAACTGGTGCGCAACCAGGAGACCTGTCAAAGCTGATCTCCTGAGCGCGACGTTGGTACAGCTTTTACATTCTCAACTGGCAAGATCACACACAAACTTGATTAACAGTAAAAATATGTCTTGATTGCCGAATGGAGATTACAGAAAGACTTAATTAAGTAACAAACCATGTCTTGGTTACAGAATAAAATGAATATCCACAAGTCTAACTTAGTTATCATATCATATCATATCATATCATATATCTACAGCCGGAAACAGGCCTTTTCGGCCCTCCAAGTCCGTGCCGCCCAGTGATCCCCGTACATTAACACTATCCTACACCCACTAGGGACAATTTTTACATTTACCCAGCCAATTAACCTACATACCTGTACGTCTTTGGAGTTGACAGTTGATCCAATTTTACTGTTACAATAATGGGCGCCGCTACGAGATAATCAATGGATTTCCTGAAACTTGGGTGTCGTCATTGCTGCATTCCATGTCTCTACTTTTAGGCTTTATCCATGGTTCCCGGTCACCGCATTAGTACATTCCACAGAGGAAGAAGATTGAACTTTCTTGCCTTCCATCACAGTGAGGAATGTGGGATCCACTGTGATGGATGTTTATGTTAACTTTTATGTGTTGTGTGTCTTGTTGCTTTTCTCTTAGGCTGTGTGGTAACTCAAATTTCACTGTACCTTAATTGGTACATGTGTCAATAAATTAACCTTGAAACCTTGAACTTGAACCTATTTACTAGTTATTAGCCCTCAGTATTCTTTCCCCGACAATATATTTTTTTACAATAGTACCTTGAAAAAAACATGTTTTTTTCCTCGGTTTTTGGACTTATACAACCATTTGAAGAAAGGACTCGACACGAAACGTCATCCATTCCTTCCAACCAGAGATGCTGCCCTGTCCCGCTGAGTTACTCCAGCATTTTGTGTTTACTTGTGGTATGCATATTGATTTCTCTAGCTTTAAGTAACCCTTGCTTTCCCTATCTCTCTGTCCCTCCCTCCCCATCCTAGTTCTCCGACTAGATTCACTGTCCTCCTGATTAATTTTGTTGTTTGTATTCCTCATTGCCACCTTCCCCATAGCAAACAATGAACCATTCTACATTTCCGTGATTATCGTCTGCTTTGAACAGTCCTTTTCATACCTTTCCCTTCCATAATCCCTTGACTCAGTTTGAAGAAGGGCCTCGACCCGAAACGTCACCTTCTCTCCAGAGATGCTGCCTGTCTCACTGAGTTACTCCAGCATTTTGTGTCTAGCATACAGTATTTATCTGATGCTTTTCTCAATCTCAGGATGTCTGAATTGTGTTTTTGTTTTGAAGTGTAGTTGCAACATTAATAGGGAGCTAGGCAGCCAATTCAGAGACCGGCAGACATCAAAAAGGTAAAATAAGATAATCACCAGATATCTTATTTTTATGAATGTTCTGAATTAATAAGCCAGAATTAATATAGGATAGACTTGGTCTCAGACAGAGTACCAAGGATCATTCCTCAGCTCTTCTTTCAACTGGAGCATCAAATGATTTGTAAAGTGAAGAAACAACTACATCCGGTCCATAAATTATGTTCATTTTACTATTGCTTTATAATAGAAAATAAATGACCTGTAAATCCATCTATTTAATAAGATAATGCCTTTTTTTACTGGGATGCTTGCGAAACCTCAACTGTGATGTATCCCATGTTCATAAATGTGTAGGAAAATAACTGCAGATGCTGGTACAAATCGAAGGTATCACAAAATACTGGCGTAACTCAGCGGGTCAGGCAGCATCTCAGGAGAGAAGGAATGGGTGGCGTTTCGGGTCGAGACCCTTCTCACACTGATGCACTGAAGAAGGGTCTCGACCCGAAACATTACCCATTCCTTCTCTCCTGAGATGCTGCCTGACCCGCTGAGTTACTCCAGCATTTTGTGATACCATGTTCATAGGTGATAGGAGCAGAGTTTGGCCATTCGGCCCATGAAGTCTACTCTGCCATTCAATCATGGCTGATCTATCTTTCCCTCTCAACCCCATTCACCTGCCTTCTCCCCATAACCCCTGACACTCATACTAATCACGAATCTATCTATCTCAACGTATTGCCCATTGAGCCTACAGATTATAAGGTATATTGACCGGGTGGAGATGTGCATCACGGATCTCCGGTCTCCGTTTCTCTGCATTAAACATGGCAAACGTGCAAATGAGTGAAAGGCAAGGTCGTCATTGTGGGAACTTGCCCCGAGTCATATTCCTTGCAGCTGTTTTGCTTTAGTGAAGACAACAAGGACGACAGGGTCGTAAATCAGGTGAAATGAGTCTCAGGCAATGGCTCACACCCAAAAATAACAAATCAGTGGCGTCTTTTACACTCTGCCCAATTGTTATTGTGAAAGGAATTTAAAGTAGGATGCAATTTCCTATCTCCCAATTTGGCATGACTCCCAGAATGAATTTCACCTTCCAGGATGTGCTAAAGGTGCCCACAGCAGTTTCTTGTCTTTCGGCCATAAATACTATGGGGAGGCTCAGGAGCAGGAAGCATCTGTCGTGATGATTCTTCTCCAATCTTGAAGTGGCTTGATAGCCTGTGTACATTGCTTCATTGGTATGAGGGTGTGCTCGAGATAGCCATCCTTATTGTCAAAGTTCTTTAAAAATGTTCTTGCACGTAGTTCAGGGCGGCACAGTGATGCAGTGGTAGAGTTGCTGCCTTACAGCGTCAGGGACCCGGGTTCAATCCTGACTATGGATGTTTGTGTGTGCGGAGTTTGTACGTTCTCCCTGTGACAGCGTGGCTTTTCTCCGAATTCTCCGGTTTCCTCCCACATCCCAAAGACGTGCGAGTTTGTAGGTAAATTGGCTTCTGTAAATTATCCTTAGTGCGTAGGATGGAACTAGTGTGCTCGGATATTGTTGGTCAGCGTGGACTTGGTAGGTCAAAGGGCCTGTTTCCTCACTGTATCTCAAACTAAACTAAACTAAGTCAACTTAAATGTTGTTGGCGAATTGTGGAAATAATATCATTCTTTATTATGTAGTAACAAGGAACTGCACGTTCTGCTTGACCAAAGAAAGGCACAAAATGCTGGAATACAATTCATGTACAATTTGGTCATTGTTCCATTTGATGTACAAACAGAAATAATAGCCAGTAATTATGTATTGAAATAATGATTCTTAAACCAGATGACCTAAATAAATTATATAAATCTCAGATTCTGTCCCATTAGTTTTGCACTAATCACATTGCTATGGGATAAGATTGATATCCCCTCCCCATTGGCTTTTGCTATGTTATGTAGAATCTTTTATTGTTGTGACCTCTGTTCTGTAGATTGTTCTTATAACATATTTGAAAAATGCTGTTAAAATCTGCAATATGTTTCTTTACAGCATCTTCATAATCATAATCATAATCATACTTTATTAGTATGTTTTGCAACATACGAGGAATTTGTTTTGCCAAATGATCTGTATATTCTGCCTCTGAACACTAACACTGGTTTGTCGTAACTGTAACACAAAATACCAACAGAATGATAAACCATTCACAATTATACCACTAACTTGAACTAATTTTTCCTTTTTATGTCATCAGGGGAACTGTAACACTTGGGCTGTGTGTAAAAACACCACTCCTATTTACCAAAGCACGGTATTTGCAACAAGATAGGCTTGGAAAGTTAGCTGCTATTCGCTGCAGAAGTAGTTGTTTGGATAAAACAAATCATCATGTGTGTGTGTGTGTGTGTGTGTGTAATGGGGTGCTTACCAGAGCACTTGGAAGACCATGTGGTCATGGGTCCTTCTCTCCAGAGATGCTGCCTGGCCCGTTGAGTTACTCCAGCTTTTTGTGTTTATCTTCAGTTTAAACCAGCATCTGCAGTTCCTTCCTAAACATTTCACCTGCTCCACTGAGAAATCTCCTCAAGGTATGCCTGCTTTAAAGAAGTTCTCCTCCTCTCTCCGACGAGAGTTCTGCAACATCCTCTCTCGCTGCTCCCCCTCTGTGATTCCTCCTGCTATCTTTCATTCATTGTTCTTTATCTCTCCACATCACCAGTCTACATCTCTTGTTTCCCTTATCCCTAACTAGTCTGAAGAAGGATCTCGATTCGAAACGTCACCCATTCCTTCTCACCAGAGATGCTGCCTGTCCCACTGAGTTACGCCAGCTTTTTGTACCTATCTCCGGAAGAACATGCAAACTCCACACAGCCAGCTCCAGAGGTTAGGATCAGCGCAGGTTCACAGCAGTCGAGAGACAACGGATGTGCCAATGTGCATAACAGACACAGTTTCCACGTCAGCCATGCCTGGGAGTAAATAGTGTCAGGAAAAAAAGCTTCCAAACTCCAAAATACTTTGGCAACACCCCGACCACATCCTGAAGATGAAAGATATTACAAGCAACTGTGGGAAAGCTATGAAAGTTCAAAGTAATTCATGGCACCATTAAACAGTGGGAATCAGTACAATCGTAGAACATGAAAACAGGCCCTCCGGCCCAATTTGTTCTTGCCAACCGTGATGCTTATTGACGATAATCCCATTTGCCTGCATTTGATCCAAATCCCACTAGACCTTTCCAGTCCATGAACCTGTCCAACTGCCTATTAAATGTTGTAGTTGTACATGCCTCTCCAACCTCCCCTGGCCAGCTTGTTCCACATACTCACACCCTTTGTGCGAGAAACTTGCCCCTCCAACCACCTATAAATACTCCCACTCTCACACTAAAGGGCAGCACGGTGGCGCAGCGGTAGAGTTGCTGCCTTACAGCAAATGCAGCGCCGGAGACTCAGGTTCGATCCTGACTACGGGTGCCGTCTGTACGGAGTTTGTACGTTCTCCCCGTGACCTGCGTGAGTTTTCTCCGAGATCTTCGGTTTCCTCCCACACTCCAAAGACGTACAGGTATGTAGGTTAATTGGCTGGGCAAATGTAAAAATTGACCCTAGTGGGTGTAGGATAGTGTTAGTGTGCGGGGATCACTGGGCGGCGCGGACCCGGTGGGCCGAAGGGCCTGTTTCTGCGCTGTATCTCTAAATCTAAATCTAAACCTGTGTCCTTTAGTTTTAGATTCCACTATCCCGAGAAAATGATTGTGATTATCTATCCTATCAATGCCCCCCCCCCCATAATTGCATAAACCTCCACAAGGTCACCCTTAAGTTTAGTTTAGTTGAGTTTAGTTTAGTTTAGCGATAAAGCACAGAAACAGGCCCTTTGATCCACTGAGTCCGCACTGATCAGCGATCCCAGTACACCAGCACTATCCCACACAATAGGAAGAATTTATCATTTTTACCGAAGCCAATTAATCTGCACATCTGTACGTCTTTGGAGCGTGGGAGGAAACTGGAGCTCCCAGAGAAAACCCACACGGTCACGGGGAGAAAGTACAAACTCCGTACAGACAGCACCCGTGGTCAAGATCGACCTCGGGTCCCTGGCGCTGTAAGGCAGCAACTCTACCGCTGCGCCACCGTGCCGCCCCCTGGGTGCTACAAACTAATTTCATAAATGAGCATGAATATACTGGACCCCAGGATCTTAAATGCGTTTGAGAGGAGCTCCCATTGATAACCCTAGTGTGGCCTAAACAACATCCTATTGAAGTTTTCACTCCTGTTTCTCAGTTGAATTAAAGATATTGCGTAAACAAATCCCTAAGACACAGGCTGAATGCATCCTTGACACAGTATTACACTGTGAATAAGCACCACGTTACATTTTAGTGACTGAAACACTAAGCCAGAAACAATTTAATGACATGGTGACTTCGGAATCAAGCCACATGATATATATCAGTCTGAGAAATTAGATAAAGGTCAAAACATCAATAAGCACCACAGACTTTGAGTAAAAATAAATTCTGGGGTTATATTCTTTTACAGTGAGAATAAAAGTGCAGCAAAGTCCTAGAAATTTTTTTAAGAGCTAACTTGATTTTAGAATATTCATTTGCATTGAAATAGAAGCTGTAGTAAGCCAGTCAATTTCTCGCCTTTTATTCCTATCATGGATATTTATTCACAAAGTGCTGGAGTAACTCAGCGGGCCAGGCAGCATCTCAGGAGAGAAGGAATGGGTGACGTTTCGGGTCGGGACCCTTCTTCAGACTGATCATGGGTGATCATTTATCTCAATGCTACTTTCCTGCACTAATCACCCATCTCTATTTATTTCATTAATGCTCAAAATCTATTAACCTCTGGAAACATCGATCATCTATTGATCCCATCACTCAGAGTTCCATTATGTGCAACCTGCCTTGTTAATTTTCTAAGAAATATGATGTCTGAGTTAAGCGGCAATCCAAGACTGTTCACCTTCAACATTTGATCAATTTTGAGCTGGAATATGGTTTAGTTTAGTCTAGTTTAGAGATACAGAGCGGAAACCTGCCCTTTGGCCCACCGAGTCAGCGCTGACTATCGATCCCCACACACTAGCAATATCCTCCACAATTTACAATTATACCAAGCCAATCAGCTCACAACCCCGTATGTCTTTGGAGTGTGGGGGGGAAAGTGGAGCACCCGGATTCTCATGCACTAAAACAGAAGAGGCAGGAGTCTAGGGCTTGGGGCATTGGAGTGGTGTTTTGGGACAGGCATGTGGGATAGTGTAAAGACGTGAGTGGGATTTGGAGCAGGAATTCTACAGCCATGATATCACATGGCACAAGGAGTTAGCTTCCATTGAAACAGGCAGATGTGCATGGCTGCTGCTTGGAGGAATGAACTGCAGATGCTGGTTTACAAAATGGACACATGGAATGGCAGATGCTGGTTTACAAAATGGACACACGGAACGGCAGATGCTGGTTTACAAGAAAAAGAGGAACTCAGCAGTTCTAGCAGCATCTCAGGAGAACATGGATAGGTGACGTTTTGGATCAAAACCCTTCTTCAGACTGATCAGATCCGACTCACTTACTGCCTGGTTGCCAAAAACTGATCCATTGAAAAGGCACCTGATATGTAGGAGGCGCCGGCTTGTTTGACCAGTTTGGCACTTGGAATACTATCCCTTTCAGGGCAGCCATGTTAGATCTGCTTAGACATAGAAGTCATTCAATTGAACAAATAGCATGAAACTCGCATGTTGCCTACATTTTAATTAATGACTTCTGACACATCTGGCAGTTCACATATAAAAAGTACCACGAATGTAATTTATTTATGTAATACTTCATGAATTATTAAATTTAATTTCTCAGCCGGTTCTCACGAGACCAAACTAGTTGGTGGCTGAAGGATCAGAACCAGAGCATCGTACAATGACATTGATTTGACAAGACAAAAATTATTCAAGTTGCTAAATAACTAATCTTTGAATAGCTTTAGTCAAATCTATGTTACATAAATACAGTGATGGAGGTGATTAGAATGCTAATTTGATGCAAAACATCACAGAAGGCCTAAAGACCACAAAGATAAACCAGGGAGAGCATCAACAGTCTCCATGTGCAATGTGTCTATGGGTGGCAAGGTGGCGCATCTGGTGGAGCTTCTGCCTCACAGGTCCAGGCACCCGGGTTCGATATTGACCTTGGGTGCTGTTTGTGTGGAGCTTTCATGTTCTCCCTGCTCTGCTTTCCTCCCACATCACAAAGACGTGCGGGTTTGCAGGTTGATTGGTCTCTGTAAATTTCCCCCAGTGTGTAGGGAGCAGATGTGAAACTCGGAGAACATAGGACTAGTATGAATGGGTGATTGATGGCCGTCGTGTGCTCGACATGCTCACGGGCCTGTTTTCATGCTATTTCAATTCAATGATCTTTCTGCAATCATCAAGCAATTCAATCAGTTCCTGATTTGGCGATATGTATGATCTTATGGAGGTGTATAGAACTCTGAGGCGGATAGATAGGCTGAGTGCACAGAGTCTTTTATCCAGGGGAGGGGAATCAAGAACCAGACGAGGTGAGAGGGGAAAGATTCAACAGGAACCTGAAGGGCAACTTTTTTGCTGAGAAGGTAGTGGGTCCATGGAGAAGGAAGCCACCAGATACCATCGCAGCATGTAAAGGGCACTTGGACAGGTATATGGATAAGAAAGGTAGAGAGGGATATGGGATACAAGTGGGCAACTGGGACTAGCTTAGATGGGGCATCTTGGTTGGCATGGACAGGTTGGGCCGAAGGGCCTGTTTCTGTACTGGATGACTCTATGACTCTGAATAACAGGATAGTGGGTTGGGAGGAAAATGAACAGTGATGATGAAGAAAAACTGAAACGATTGTTTTCTCATTCTTAATTTTTCATGTTCTAATTATTTGACGTTTATAAAGTTAGCTAGGAAATCCATTACAAAGGACATTCATTTATGTGCAGTGCATGATAATCTGGAGTTTCTTCCTAGAGACGTTTTTGTAAAAGATCGATGGAGGCAGAAAGGCAAATGTTACAGAAGTGCACTTCCAGCAAGGAGAATCGCCGAGCAAAATTGTATAACTGGAAAACCATACATCTTCATTTTCTGAGGGTTGTCACTTAAATTGATTGTTATCAGTAAACATTCCCAGCTGGTAGCTGGAAAACGATATAATCATCATTTTGGGAGGTATTGTCTATTGAAATCATTATTATCAGTGAACAGTTTAGGTCAGTTTAAAGATACAGCGTGGAAACAGGCCCTTCAGGCCACCAAGTCTACGCCAACCAGCCATTAGTTAGAACCTAGACATTAGTTCTACATGACACACTAGAGACAGTTTACAGCAGCCAATTAACCTACAAACCTGCACGTCCGTGGAATGTGGGAGGGAACCAGAGCACCCAGAAAAACCCCACGCGGTCACAGGGAGAACGTAAAAACTCCATACAGACAGCACCCTTAGTCAGGATCGAACTCAGGTCCCTGGAGCTGTAAGGCAGCAACTTTACCGCTGCTCCACTATGCTGCCCCAAGGGTTCTGATATACAATGGAAGTAAATTAATTGCAGAAGCAACTGAGGCGGTTGGATGTACAGGCCAGCCCTGAGAAACTCCTGCATTTATGTCCTGGTACTCAATGAATGATCACTGCTAACCTTTAGTGTCAGCAATAGCAAAAGAAGATAGATTGAGATGAATACCTTTGCCATTTTCGATCCTAGGATTGTCTTTATAGTTCAAAATTAGTATTTACTAGACCAAGTGGACCCGTTGGGCCCAAACCTCACCTGCATTGGTACAGCACCCTCTCCTCCCCCCCTCCCCCCTTCCCGAACCCCTCCCCCTTCCCAAACCCCTCCCCCACTCCATCCCTCTCAATCCCCCTTATCCTCCCCCCTCCCTCCCTCCCCCCCGTCCCTCCCCCCCGTCCCTCCCCCCCCCTCCCTCCCTCCCCTCCCTCCCCCCCCCTCCCTCGGAGATAGATTTAAACTTTAAAATGTGAATAACTTTAAAAATATAACACCGATCTCAATGAAACTTCTTCCATTAGCACCACAGGGACGACGGTGAGTAAAGTGAGCCTAAAATTGTCGCGTTATCGTGTGCCATTTTGGCTGTATTTCAGGAACAAACAAACAAGAGTTTTCGTATATAGATGTTGGAAGCAAACAATTGCTCAGAGCATCACGGCCAATCCCATACTGTTGACGGAAGCAAGAACAAACCACACGTACTAGAAACCTGAAAGAATAGCAGAAAATACCAGAAACACTTGCGAGAAAAAGCAGCACCTGTGAAGCAGAAACAAAGGTGACACCGTGGGTCAATTAACCTCCAACAATTTTGATGTTCCCCGACTTGCCGAGTTGCTGACATTTACTGTTGAGATATGATTTATTAATGTAAGTTATTGCATTTCTTTCATTCTGCTGAACTGAAGGTCTCGCATGTCGTGTTTAATATGAAAACAAAATGCAGCAGCAGCTTCTTGCTGCATAGCTCATTCACACAGTGAATGGTGAAGGTTATACATCATAATAGATGAGTTATGTGGTCATTTGAATCAATGACAAATGTTACCTCACGTTATTCTACGAAACTTAAAATTCAACTGGATGCTGTAAATTTTGCTACATTTCTAATGATATTTATTAAAATTATTCTCAGAGAACAAGGAACAAACGTCTGTGGTACTGATGGAGAAGTTATCATTGTTCAAGTATGTTGTAATAAAAGGTGATGATATTTTTATTGGCCTAAATGTAACCTTGTTGAACAAGACAACGTTGAATACAAGAAATGCACTTTGAAAAAGTGACCTGCTTTTGTAAAGCACCATTCACATCTCTATCGGATATAACAAAGAGCCTTACCTCCAATAAAATATATTTTTTAGAGATACAGGTTGTAAACAGGCCCTTCAGCCCACCAAGTTTATGCCGATCATCAATCACCTGTACATCAGTTCTATGTTGTCCCACTTTAACATACTACACACACTAGGAGCCATTTACAGAAGCCAATTAACCTGCAAACCTGCACGCGCTTAGAATGTGAAGGAAAACAGACCACCTGGAGGAAATCCATGGAGTTACAGAGAGAATGTACAAACTCCGTACAGACAGCATCTGAGATCAGGATCGAAACTGGGTCTCTGGTGCAGTGAGGCAGCTGCTCGATTGCTGCATCATTGTGCCGACCAATTTCTGAGGTGAAATTACTGTTGCAATGTGCTTTGGAGCAATGAAATAATGAAAACGCACAGCTCATGGAATAATTGCCAGAATGTCTCTTTAAAATGCATTTGAGTAATCCCGTGAACTTGAAAACATTTCATACATGGAGGTTTATCTTATTAAAAAGTACAGAAATCATTATCAAATCAATTGGTTGATAGAAAAAATGGTGTTTAATTTCACGTAGACTCATACAATACATATCAAGCAAGGTCTTAGTGAAAAGAAACACACACAAAGTGCTGAAGTAACTCAGTGGGTCAGGCAACATCTTTGGAGAACATGGATAAGTGACATTCCCAACATGTCCCGTACTCAACTCTGCATGTTGTGCTCTGATATAATGGCCTTCACTAAAATGTTGGGTACAAGGAACTTCAGATGCTGGTTTACAGAATAAGACACAAAGTGCTGGAGTCGGGACCATTGATCATCCGTACTCTAGTTCTGTGTGGTCCCACTTTCACATCCTACATAATGGGGGCAATGTCTCATCCCGAAAGGTCGCCTATCCATGTTCTCCAGAGATGCTGCCTGACCTGCCGAGTGACTCCAGCACTTAATGTCTTTTTCTGTAGTTCTTTGTATCCAACATCTCACTAATGCCATTACATCAGACTATCCGACAAGCAGAGTTGAACGTGGGATATGTCTGCCCAAATCCTAACTTGGGTAGGACCAGGAGCAGAAATCCACCTGGTCCAATCCTCCCCTCAACCACCCATGGAACGTGGGATGAATGTTAATGTTTCATCTAAAAAAAATGCTGATTGCTGATGCTGACGATAAAATTGCTCCTTTTGATTAAAAGCAATTTAAAAACTGCTTATTTCTAAGCATGATCTTTACATCAACAGATCATACAGGTTTTTAGTTGCCTTTAAGTAAGATGGTCATCAGACAACTGAACTGCTGTTATCAGGCAACTGAACCATCCAACCAATAACTAGAGAGCAGTCCTGAACTACAATCTATCCCATTGGAGACCCTCAGATGATCTTTGATTGGACTTGAAGAAGGGTCTTGACCCGAAACCTCACCCATTCCTTCTCTCCAGAGATGTTGCCAGTCCCGCTGATTTACTCCAACTTTTTGTATCTATCTTTCTTTACTGGCTTTATCTTGCACTAAACGTGATTCACATTGTTCCCTTTATCGTGTATCTGTACACTGTGGATAGCTTGATTGTGATCATGTGTTGTCTTTCCGCTGACTGGTTAGCATGCAACAAAAGTTCTTCACTGTACCTCGTTACACGTGACAATAAACTAAACTCAAACTCAAGAGTGTTGTGCAACCCATTAAAATGTTGGCAGAGATTAAAATTATCTGAACAATATTTTGACCAGTAACACCAAGTCTCCAGCTAAGATACATTCTTCTTTTGCTCGACCCGAAACGCCGCCCATTCTTTCCCTCCTGAGATGCTGCCTGACCTGCTGAGTTACTCCAGCATCTTGTGAATAAATACCTTCGATTTGTACCAGTATCTGCAGTTATACTACTTGTTAAGATCAAACATATCCTATCCGTTATGATGCAAATGGCAAAGAGGTGTTCAACATAGATACCCGAAAGCAATTAGTGATGACCTTTGGTAATTAACCATTGAGAAAGACAAACTAAAATATAGTGGGCACATGGAACATAAACCAGTAGTGCACTGGAACAGGCTCTTTGGTCCATAATGTTTTTGCTACATATGAACCATATGTTGTGCAATCCAACTTCTTATTTGCCCACACATAATCCACATCCTTCCATTCCCTGCATATCTAAGTGCCTTTCCATAAGTCTCTTAAATGCCATTTTCATATCTGCTTCTACCGTCACCCACAGCAGTGCGTACCACCCTTTGTGTAAAATACTTGACCGCACATCTATATACTAAAACTCTCGTTTGTTATCTTGTTTGTGACTGAACTTCAGCCAAAACAGTACACGATAGCGCAACAATTTAGGCCCACCTTACTCACCATTGTCACTTTAGTGATAATGCTAGTAGTTTTATTGAAATCCGTGTTATATTTGTAAATTTATTCACATTTTTAAGTTTAAAAGGAATAGAGGGGGTGGGGAGGAGGGAGGGAGGGGGGAGTGGGGGAGAAGGGAGAGGGGAGGGGGGTTGAGGAGAGAGGGGGAGGACAGGGTGCTGCACCAATGCAGGAGAGGTTTGGGCCCAACGTGTCCACTTGGTCTAGTCGCTTTTAAATTTTGCCCCTTTCATCTTAAAGGGAGTTTTTTGGGGGTGTAATTTTGATGCTTATTTAATGCTTCTGTTGTTGGACTGTGGGTGATTGAATTAACATTTTGTTCAAGATGGCCGCGCCGTTGTGTTTGGCTGCCTGCCACTGTACGTTTCTTTTTTTTCCTAGTCAGATGTGCAGCACTTTGGTCAACGTGGGTTGTTTTTAAATGTGCTATACAAATATAATTGACTTGACTTGACTTGACTTAAAATTATGCCCTCCAGAATATTTTTATATTTCCATCCTGAGAAATAAGTTTTGAATGTCTATTATTAAGAAGGTGCCAATTATGGTAGGGATTGTAATATCAAGTCCTATAAGCTCAACTATCTATGCAAAAAGTATAGAAGTGTGAAAACGCACACCTCCAGATTCAGAAGCAGGTTCTTCCCAGCTGTTATAAGGCAACTGAATCATCCCACCAATAACTACAGACCAGTCCTGAACTACTATCTACCTCATTGCTGACCCTCGGACTATCATTGATCGGACTTTACTGGCTTCATCTTGAACTAAACGTTATTCCCTTTTCATGTATCTATACATTGTAATCGATGGTAATCGTGTATTGTTTTTCCGCTGACTGGTTAGCATGCAATAAAAGCTTTTCACTGTCCCTCGGTATATGTGATAATAAACTAAACTGAACTGATGCCTCTCATAATTTTATATATTTCTATCATCTCCCTTCAACCTCTGGCATTCTAAAGAAAGCAATCCAAGTCTGTCCAACCTCTCCCTGTAGCTAATACCATCTAAACAGGCATCATTCTGCATGTAAATAACTATAAATGTAAGGAAATGCCCCATATATTAAAATATTTTTGAGAATACTTTCCCACCTCGGTCATTCCTTCTTCTCCCTATTCCTGTCCAACAGAAGGTACAGAAGCTTGAAAGCGTACACCACCAGACTTAGGAACAGCTTCTTTCCCTCTGTTATCATACGATTGTAGATATGATCTACTCTGTTGCAAGTCAGTGCATTCATAGACAATCCGTGTTTTGTTCTGTTTTGTTTAAAATGCATCTAATTCTCAAGAGATGAATAATGCTAATTATGTCTATTGAGAACTTATAAAGTCAGCCACAAATTGGATTGGATTCAATCTGAGCCCTGATCGGAATGGCACATTCACATACTTTGTTCAGGACATTAGTGAGTCAAATGAGGATTGTATAATAAAACAACACCATTTTATATAAGATAGATACATAATAATAATAATAATAATAAGCACTTATTTTATATAGCGCCTTTCCAGAAGCTCAAAGCGCTTTACAAAAACAATCATAACATAAAAACAAACAGACAAACTATCCTAACGGAGAAGCGGCGAATAAACAGCGCCAGCGTCCTCTCACGTCAGGGTCCGGCAGTAGACAACAAAAAGCACAGGACACACAGATACAATTTTTACACAAACAGCCATCACAGTGATTGCTCTAGGCACACCCTCACTGTGATGGAAGG
This sequence comes from Rhinoraja longicauda, assembly GCF_053455715.1. Classification (NCBI taxonomy): domain Eukaryota; kingdom Metazoa; phylum Chordata; class Chondrichthyes; order Rajiformes; family Arhynchobatidae; genus Rhinoraja; species Rhinoraja longicauda. The sequence continues at coordinate 28,649,333 of NC_135974.1, read as the reverse complement.
CAAAGAAAAGTCTTATCTCCTCCTCATTCTTCTCCCGTGGTGCCACGAGGTGATCGAGGCTCCCAACTTTTTGAAGCCCCCACCGGGCGATGGAAAGTCCCAGGGCCAAGCCGAGCAGGCCGATGAAGGTCCTGAGCCCCCACCGGGCGATGGAAAGTGCTGCGGCCGAGCCACGCAGGGCGATGAAGGGCCTGCGAGCGGGTCGATCGTACCTCGCGCTTCGGGGCGGTTGAAGCTGCTACGGCTGGAGCTCCCAAAAGCCGGTCGCCAGCCAGGGACCTGCGAGCTCCCGATGTTGCGGTCTGCAGGGCTCACGGCCGAAGCCTCCGAGATGGTAAGTCCAGGCCCTGCGACCGGAGTCTGGATAAAGCTGGAGTAACTCAACGGGTCAGACAGCATCTCTGGAGAAAATGAATAGATGACGTTTTGGGTCGAGACCCTTCGCAGACAGAAGAAAGACCTCGACCCGAGATGTCACCTATTCCTTTTCTCCAGAGATGCTGCCTGTCCCCCTGAGTTACTCCAGCATTTTGTGTCTATCTTCGGTTTAAACCAGCATCTACAGTTCCTTCCTACAACATTTTATATAATTTTATTGTCGTTGGTTACAAATTACAGAATGCATTAAAATCAATTTCTCAAACTGTTTTGAATGACATAACCATGCTCTGACAGTGAGAGGGAGAACAAGGCAATGGGACAAAGAACATTCTAGATCCTGGATAACTGAGCCTGGATAAAGTAGATTAATGTTAAATTGGTGATGTATGCATGATAATGAATATATGGGGTCATTAAATTATGAAATTACATGCAAGAGAAAGATAAAATTAAAGTTCTAATTTTTTTAAGTTTCTATTTGTCTCATAAAAGAGCAATCAAAGGGCAGCACGGTGGCGCAGCGATAGAGCTGTTGCCTTACAGCGGCAGAGACCCGGGTTCGATCCTGACTACGGGTGCTGTCTGTATGGAGTTCGTACGTTCTCCCTGTGACTGCGTGGGTTTTATTCCTGGTGCTCCGGTTTCCTCCCACATTCCAAAGGCATGCAGGTTTGTAGGTTAATTGGCTTCCGTAAACTGTTCCTGGTGTGTAGAATAGAACAAGTGTACAGGTAATTGCTGGTAGGTGTGTACTCGATGGGCCGAAGGGCCTGTTTCCACACTGCATCTTTAAACGAAATCTCATGGAATTAAACAAGACACAAGGAACTGCAGATGCTGGAATTTTGCGCAAAGCACAAAAATGTTGGAATAATTCAACAGGTCAAGCAGCATCTGTGGAGGTGGTGTTTCAGCTCTGGACCCTTCCTTAGACTGAAGGGCCCCGACCCAAAGAAGGGTCCCGACCTGAAACTTTGCTTGTCTATTGCCTCCACAGATGGTGCCTGACCTGCTGGGTTACTCCATCACTTAGTGTTACAACATATAATTACTTAATTGAAGCATTAATTGAGGAATGAGAGCAATTCTTAATTCAGCAATAAGTTAAGCAATAGGCATTTGGAGAGGTGGAAAATGGCAAATAGCCCTGAACGACAGATAGTGTTCAAAGGGTTGCTTTCATGTTCCTGCATTATTGCATGCTAATTTTTATGTACTTATCCTTTGCCTTGATGTCTTGCAAAGATCCTTCCATTGATGCACCGTGATTAGCAATCTAGCTTTAGGCTATCGACATTTCCTGATAAATGACTGACAAACTTGCAGGGATAACATTATATAACACACTTCCTGCAGGGATTTTCATGGAAGTCAGAAATGTATGACTGTAAAATTGGGCACATGCACGAATGCTCTGTCTGTCTGTTGTAGTGTTTAATCTGTGCTATGTTGGGCCCATGATAATTCAGCCAAATTTGGACATGCTGTCACAGAGACAACCCATCAGATCTTCATTGCCACGTGAATAATGTGCCGATTAGTCAGCAAAAGAGCCTTTGGAATTGGCAGACAACCAAAGACATCAGTCTGAAACATCGCCCATTCCTTCTCTCCTGAGATGCTGCCTGGCCTTCTGAGTTACTCCAGCATTTTGTGAATAAATACCTTCGATTTGTACCAGCATCTGCAGTTATTTTCTTATACCAAAGACTGAGTATCATTTCAATCTGCGGTCTTGAAAACAGTGGGAGCTGGAAGGCATTCATGCGATAAAACGAACATAGACATGCACCTCTTGTAGCTTCATTTGCTATACCATTTAGAACTGAGATGAGGAAAAACTTTTTCAGTCAGAGAGTTGTGAATCTGTGGAATTCTCTACCTCAGAAGGCAGTGGAGTCCAATTCTCTGAATATTCAAGATAGAGCTCTTAAGGATAGCGGAGTCAGGGGGTATGGGGAGAAGGCAGGAACAGGGCACTGATTGAGAATGATCAGCCATGATCACATTGAATGGCGGTGCTGGCTTGAAGGGCCGAATGGCCTCCTCCTGCACCTATTGTTTATTGTCTATTGTCTATTATCATTGCAATGAAAGATATACAGTACATTTCAGCTAAGTACGCTTTGAACAGAAGGTCGGCGCTGGAATACCAGCTGCCTCGCCAGTCTCAGGTGTGGCTGCACCAACGGTTACCATGCCAGGTGTAAGATTGATCTCCCTGAGAGTGAATCTGTGGAAAGCTGCTGATCTGTGTGGAGTACCTGGCCGCCCCTGCCAGAGGTATTCACAGACATCTTTGATCTCTCTCTACTCCACTCTGAGGTCTCCACCTGCTTCAATAAGACCACTATCATCCTGGTGCCAAAGAAAGGTAAGGAAGCGTGCCTCAATGACTACCGTCTATTGCTCTGGCATCCACCATCATGAAATGCATCAAGAGATTGGTGAAGATGTATATCAACTCCAGCCTCCCAGCCAGCCCTGGTCGACTGTATTTTGCATAATGTCGCAACAGGTTCATAGCAGACGTCATCCCTACAACAGTGAGACAACAAGGACTCCTACGTTAGACTTCCATTTATTGACGATGACTCTGCCTTCAATACCATAATCCCATCCAAACTCATCTCCAAGCTCCTGGACCTGGGAATCAGCTCCCCCTCTGCCACTGGATCCTCGACTTTCTGACCTGCAGACCACAATCCGTAAGGATAGGTGACAACAAACACCACCTCCACAATAACTCAACACCCGTGTCCCGCAAGGATGCGTGCTCAGTCCTCTGATATACTCCCTATACACTCACGACTGTACGGTCAAATTTGGCTCTAACTCCATCTACCAGTTTGCAGATGACAGCACTGTAGTGGGCCAGATCACGAACAATGACAAAACAGAGTACAGGAAGGAGATAGGGAACCTAGTGACCTAGTGTGAGGACAATAACCTCTCCTACAATGTCAGCAAGGTGAAGGAATAGTTATTGACTTCAGGAAGAATAGTGGAGTACATGTCCCAACCAGCAATCAGTAGAAGTGGAAGTGGTTGAGAGCTTCAACTTCTTTGATGTTAACATTAACGATGACGGGTATGGACCAACCACATTGATGCAACTGCTAAGAAGGCACAACGATGCCTCTACTTTCTGAGGAGACCGAGGTATGTCTGCATGTCTCCAGTGACTTTTACGAAATGTAATAGATGTTCCCTAGAAAGCCTTCTGTCGGGTTGCATCGCTGCTTGGTTAGGGAATAGCTCTGCTGAAGATCGCAAGAAATTGCAAATTTCTAGATAGACAATAGACAATAGGTGCAGGATTAGGCCATTCAGCCCTTCGAGCTAGCACCACCATTCAATGTGATCATGGCTGATCATTCTCAATCAGTACCCCGTTCCTGCCTTCTTCCCATACCCCCTGACTCCGCTATCCTTAAGAGCTCTATCTAGCTCTCTTTTGAATGCATTCAGAGAACTGGCCTCCTTTGGCTTCTGAGGCAGAGAATTCCACAGATTTACAACTCTCTGACTGAAAAAGTTTTTCCTCATCTCCATTCTAAATGGCCTACCACTTATTCTTAAACTGTGGCCCCTGGTTCTGGACTCCCCCAACATTGGGAACATGTTTCCTGCCTCTAACGTGTCCAACCCCTTAATAATCTTATATGTTTCAATAAGATCCCCTCTCATCCTTCTAAATTCCAGTGTATACAAGCCTAGTCGCTCCAATCTTTCAACATATGACAGTCCCGCCATTCCGGGAATTAACCTAGTAAACCTACGCTGCACGCCCTCAATAGCAAGAATATCCTTCCTCAAGTTTGGAGACCAAAACTACACACAGTACTCCAGGTGCGGTCTCACTAGAGCCCTGTGTGATCGACTGTTGATGGAGCCCAGTCGATCGCACAGACCAGACTTCCACCAATGACTCGAGCTACACCTCATGCTGCCTTGGAAAAACAGGCAACACAATCAAAGACATCCCACTTTGGTCATTATTTCTTCTCCATGCTCCTGTCCAGCAGAAGGTACAGACATTTGAAACAGTACACCACCAGACTTAGGCACAGTTTCATTCCCTTGGATAATCATGCTTCTGAATGGTTCTTTCATAGGCTAGGGGACTGTCCGATTCACCTCTACCCCATTGTGGACATTGGTCTAAGGAACTGTTGCACTATAGTTCTCCATGCTGCACCTTCCCCTTTGCACGCTGCACTCTATATGTTCCTCATTACTCTATCGATTGTCCTTGAGTTTGACTTGATTGTATTTATGCATGGTGGGCTGGGAAAGCATGCAAAATAATCTTTTCACTGTATCTTGGTACACGTGACAATAATAAACCTAATTCTATTGCGGTTTTTGCATGCAGCAAGCTCCTCGAGAAAGCAATGTGATCATGACCAAATCACTGAATTTTATGACGTTGACTGAGAGATTATTGTTGCCCAGGAAATTAGGGATAACTCCCTGGATAATTCTTCAAAGTAGTGCAATGGGGTCAATGGCAACCATCCGAGAGGACAGACTACAGTTCAATGAAAGGCACCATCTGGGACAGTGCAACACAACCATGTCTGCTAAAAGAGAGGAACATGCCGATGAACTTTAATAGAGCTAATTTCTTCGAGAAATGAACTGCAGATATTTGTAATGTATCACATTTTGCCCCCCCCCCCCCCCAACTGCAGAAGGAAGGACTCACTAATTGATGATAGCCTTTGCCAAAATCTACTTTGCCAAAGATAAAGATATAGATCAAGGATGGGCTTTTATGATGAATGCAGGCTATTCATGGTCAATATGCCACTGTCTGCACACATGGAGCTTTATAGGTTACAAATAACATTATCCAGGCAGGCATTTGAAAGGAAATCCATTCCCTCAGTATTAGGATGTTGTGTCACTCATGATACTGAACGAAACAAAAAAATGATAGGTGTTCGGGGTGCAGAAATTATTTTACTTTAAATTGGAGTATTCATTAAAGCGCTGCTCAGTTGCACTGACTCATGGGAGATTTTGTGGGTGCATCAATGAGACTAAGCAGAAATTTGAGAGAAAAGAACCTCTCCAAATCGTTTGCACAAATAGCATTTGAATCACTGGTAGAGCTGCTGCCTCAGCGCCAGAGACCCCGGTTCGATCCTGACCTCAGGTCCTGCCCGTGTGGAGTTTGCACGCTCTCTCTAATGCCGCGTCGGTTTGCTCCGGGTGCTTCAGTATCCTCCCACATCCCAAAGACGCGCTGGTTTGTGGGTTAATTTGCCTCTGTAAAATTGCCCTTCGGTATGTAGGGAGTGGATGTTAAAGTGGGATAGCATAGAACTAGTGTGAACGGATGATCGATGGTCAGTGTGGACAGTGGACAGTTTCCATGCTGCATCTCTGAACAAAACCAAGCTAAACTAAACTAAACTAAACTAAACTAAATTAAACTAAACTAAACTAAACTAAACTAAACTAAACTAAACTAAACTAAACTAAACTAAACACTGTACCCAAAATGCAAACTCTATCAGTATGATTAGGTTTTTTTAATCAAACTCTAATGAGACATTTTGGCCACAAGCTGGAAAAATCCTACGTTTATATAACTTCCACACAAACCTTGGTTTGGCAGTGAAAATCTAAACAATGCTTTCATTTCATAGGACATAGAGTTGTATTGACTTAAATATTTGAAATTGGTTCACACATGTGTGCAGCAGAGGACAAATGCAATGGTTGTTCAGTGGATTGAATGATCAGTTGTATTAGTCTGTGTGTGGGGGTTGGTGAGGGAGAGGGTGGGGTGTGGGAGGATGGGATGGTGCAGGGTTGTATTGGGGCAGGGAGTTGTGATAGTTACATTGGTCCAGTGTCAATGAAGAGGTTTGGAGATACTAAGGCATCCCAGGGAGCAACAGGCTGTTGACCTGACTTTGGTATTCTTCCTTCTACATTCTTCCTTGTCCTTATCATTGGAATCATCAGCGGATAATGAAAAAAAGACACAAAGTGCTGAAGTAACAGCAGATCAAGCAACATCTCACAAGAACATGGATAGGCAATGTTTTGGGTCAGGACCCTTCTACAGACTGGTTGTAGTGGGGGAGAGAAAGCTGGAAGAGAGGTGGGGGCAGTACAAAGCCGAGCAATTGATTGGTGGAAGAAGGAACCGCAGATGCTAATTTACACCGAAGATAGACACAAAGTGCTGGAGTAACTCAGCGGGTCAGGCAGCATCTCTGGAGAGAAGGATTGGTGATGTTTCGGGTCGAGACCCTTTTTCAGACGTCACCCATTCCTTCTCTCCATCGCCTGTCCTGCTGAGTTACTCCAACTTTTTGTGTCTATCTTCGGTTTAAACCAGCATCTGCAGTTCCTTTTTACACATACCATATGTCTTCTTTACCTCTCCATTTCCTTGTGTTGCCACTTTCAGAGACTTGTGGATTTGGACCCCAATGTCCCTTTGTATATCGATGCTGTTAAGAGTAATGCCATTAACTGTATACTTTCCTCAAATTAACCTTACACTTTAATCAAAATTGGGTTTACCCTCATGAGCATACTGCAATGAGGTATCTATCTCCTGAGATTGGTTTAAGAAGTCTTTGCTAAACCACTGCTAGTGACCGTGGACGTGTTGTGTTTTGGGAAAGGGATTCCTGAAACATCACCCATTCCTTTTCACTGGAGAGCAGGAGTCTGAAGAAGGGTCTCGACCCGAAACGTCACCTATTCAGTTTTGTTTCTCCAGAGATGCTGCCTGACCCGTTGAGTTACTCCGGCATGTTGTGTCTATCTCTGTGTGTTGTTATATTCCACTTTGGGATATTTTAGCCCATCTAGTCGCCATCATCCCGTCCAGTCTCTGAGGGTTTAACAGTGGCCCGTGGGGTCAGGATGAAAGGACATATCGACCACACCTAGTTCTTCCTCCCCACCACCTCTGTGGGCTCCTCCACTGGGCTCGCTGTCGCCCGTTAGCATTCAGACAAAGCCCGGGTGTCAGAGACAGCGGTGGTTTGTCCACAGTAGAAACAATCGTTTCACTTTCTGCAGGAGAGCGAGGAGGGAATGAACGGATATCCCAGTCCCCTGCATCCACCCCAAATGGTCTAAATGGAATAAGAAGGTAGACACAAATTGCTGGAGTAACTCAGCGGGCCAGGCAGCATCTCTGGAGAGAAGGAATGGGTGACGATTCGGGTCGAGACCCTTCTTCAGACAAGCGATGCTGCGTTGTACAGTAACAGTGGATGTTGTATACTGACATGTTATCCAAAGTTGGTTCGATCTAGAGCTGCCGCGGGGTCAGGTAGCTTTAATGACTAAATGACTGTGCACTAATCAACAGCTGATGGACATTCTGGTTTTGTACTAAGACCTAGGCATAAATATGACTGCGTCGGAAGGAACTGCAGATGCTGGTTTACACCGAAGATAGACACAAAGTGCTCGAGTAACTCAGCGGGCCAGGCAGCATCTCTGGAGAAAAGGGATAGGTGACGTTTCGAGTCGAGACCCTTTTTCAGACTCTAAATACCATAGCTTATCCAGGCTATAAATACTGACAACACTTCAGGTGCTTCGTCGGCACGGCAGAGTTGCTGCCTTACAGCGTAACCGAGACCCGGGTTCGATCCTGACGACGGGCGCTGTCTGCACGGAGTTTGTACGTTCTCCCCGTGACTGCGTGGGTTTTCTCCGGGTGCTCCGGTTTCCTCCCACACTCCAAAGACATACAAGTTTGTAGGTTAATTGGCTTCTGTTAATTGTCCCGAGAGTGTAGGATAGAACTGGCGCAGAAGGACCGGTCTCCACGCTGTATCTCTGAATTTGCCAAATTAACCTTTCTCTAATGCTATCGAAGTTTGCCATCGCAAAAGTTAACGGCGCGGTTACCTCTCTCTCTCGACTGGTCACCCATGGCCCATCAAGTACATGAGACAATGAATGCATCACCGTTCAGATGAAATGTGTAGGAAGGAACTGTAGATGCAGGTCTACGCCGAAGATAGACACACAACGCTGGGGGAACACAGCGGATCAGGCAGCATCTCTGGAACACTTTAACCCCCCCTCCCATTCACACACTAACAATAATAATAATAATAATAATACATTTTATTTATATAGCGCTTTTCATATACTCCACCACTGTCAGAGTGAGGCCCAATGCCAATTGGAGGAACAGCACCTCGTATTTCGCTTGGGCGACATTGGCTAACAATGACGTGTTCTACATTTTCCTTGAACCATCTATCATTTTCACACCTTTCCCTCTCCCCTGACTCTCGGTCTGAAGAAGGGTCTCGACCCGAAACGCCGCCCATTCCTTCACTCCAGAGATGCTGCCCTGTCCCGCTGAATGTCCCACATCTTGTGTCAACCGTTCAGCTGGTCCTGGCCATTGGAGAAAGGTTACAATGTAAAATGAGACTGAATAAAAGGGTCCGGAATGGATTGATTTCAGAAGGATACGAGTGGACCCTGGAGCGCGGGAGGATGAGTTAGAAGTGTTCTGATAGCGAGTCGGGAGTATTTTATTGTCATGTGTTCAAGACAGAACAAATACATTCTTACTTGTGACAAAAAAATCATGAGAGGAATAGATCGGGTCGAGTCTACACAGAGTCTCTTGTCCGGAGTAAGGGGGACCGAGCACAAGAGGACATGGGTTTAAGCAGCAACGGTGGTAATAAAGGTAATAACGGTGAATGCCAACGCACACACAACCAGTGGGTCACATCTCATGTAGACAACAGTAAAGGAACTACAGATGCTGGTTTACACCGAAGATAGACACAAATTGCCGGAGTAACTCAGCGGGACAGACAGCATCCCTGGAGAGAAGTGTCAGGTTGAGGTCTGCACAAGGGTCTCGACCTGAAAGGCCACCCCAGATTTAATAGGAACCTGATGGGGTAACTTTATCACAGAAAGGGTGGTGGGCGTATGGAAGGAGCTGACAGGGGAGGTAGTTGATGTAGGTGCTATCGCGACGTTTAAGAAACATTTAGACAGGTACATGGATAGGACATGTTTAAAGGGAACATGGGCCAAACGCAGGCAGGTGGGACTAGTGTAGATAGGATATGTTGTCCCATCTACACTAGAGAGATGTGAGTGAGGGTGAGTTGGGCCGAAGGGCTGTTTCCATGCTCTATGACTCTGTGAGTATCTGCGAGGTGAGATGGATGTGGCAGGTCAGAGAGAGGGGCGAAAGTAAAGCGAAAGGTTGCCAGTGATAACTCAAGTCTGAAGAAGGGTCTCGACCCGAAACGTCACCCATTCCTTCTCTCCCGAGATGCTGCCTGACCTGCTGAGTTACTCCAGCATTTTGTGAACAAATCGATTTGTACCAGCATCTGCAGTTATTTTCTGATAACTCAAGTACGTTCCTCAGGCGCCGGGCAATATTAACCCGAAGATAGACACAAAAAGCCGGAGTAACTCAGCGGGGACAGGCGGCGCTTCTGGAGAGAAGGAATGGGTGGTCTTTCAGGTCGAGACCCTTGTTCAGACCTCAACCTGACACTTCTCTCCAGGGATGCTGTCTGTCCCGCTGAGTTACCCCGGCAATTTGTGTCTATCTTCGGCGTAAACCGGCATCTGCGGTTCCTTTACTGTTGTCTACATGAGATGCGACCCACTGGTTGTGTGTGCGTTGACATTCACCGTTATTACCTTTATCACCACCGTTGCTGCTTGTTACTACCTCGCTCCACCGTCAACCATCACTTCATGCTCAAATTCTCGTGGAATGTCACCTTGCTTCTTAGAAAATGCAAAGCAAATAAGAAAACAGGCTAAAAGTTTACTTGGAATTTACCTTGGCAGCGAGGTTCTCGGCTGATGAAAGGACAATTACCTTTGCAGTTGGCCGCAACATTGAACGTAGCTCACACGGTCCTATAAACGGCTGCAATTCATCGCTGTGCAAACGGACCACCCGCCTGTCTATCGGTACTGCCCCCAACAAGATGAAACTCGGTCCTCACAGCAGCGCCCGGACCCGCTCCACGCCCGTCGCCGTTTTACAAGCGCTCCGTGCAAATGCCACATTTGTTCTCGCACTCGTGACGTTCCTCAGATTATCATCCGTGCAGTAGACTGGACATCATTGCAGATCCTTCCCATTGGCTCCAGATGGGCGTTGAAGATGCGCCGCGCCGTAGTTCCTGGGCATCAAAGTTTACTGAAGAGTTTTGCCTGACATCAGAATTTTAAGCAGAGAGGAGAAAACACAGGAAGCGCCGAGGCTTTCTGAACCTTGGAGCCAGTTGACACAATTGATCCAGATAAACCCTTTACTCATCTGCTCCTCTCAACCTGCAGAATCAATCAACCAATCAATCAACCAATCAATTTATTCATTCATTCATTCATTCATTCATTCATTCATTCATTCATTCATTCATTCATTCATTCATTCATTCATTCATTCTATCTATCTGTCCGTCTGTCCGTCGGTCCATCAGTCCGTCTATCCATCCATCTATCTATCTATAAGAAAATAACTGCAGATGCTGGTACAAATCGATTTATTCACAAAATGCTGGAGTAACTCAGCAGGTGGGGCAGCATCTCGGGAGAGAAGGAATGGTCTTGACCCGAAACGTCACCCATTCCTTCTCTCCCGAGATGCTGCCTGACCTGCTGAGTTACTCCAGCATTTTGTGAATAAATCTATCTATCTATCTATCTATCTATCTATCTATCTATCTATCTATCTATCTATCTATCTATCTATCTATCTATCTATCTATCTATCTATCTATCTATCTATCTATCTATCTATCTATCTATCTATCTATCTATCTATCTATCTATCTATCTATCTATCTATCTATCTATCTATCTATCTATCTATCTATCTATCTATCTATCTATCTATCTATCTATCTATCTATCTATCTATCTATCTATCTATCTATCCATCTATCCATCTATCCATCTATCCATCTATCCATCTATCCATCTATCCATCTATCCATCTATCCATCTATCCCCATCCATCTATCCCCATCCATCTCCCCATCCATCTCCCCATCCATCTCCCCATCCATCTCCCCATCCATCTCCCCATCCATCTCCCCATCCATCTCCCCATCCATCTCCCCATCCATCTCCCCATCCATCCCCCCATCCATCCCCCCATCCATCTCCCCATCCATCTCCCCATCCATCTCCCCCTCCATCTCCCCCTCCCCCTCCCTCTCTCCCTCCCTCTCTCCCTCCCTCTCTCCCTCCCTCCCTCCCTCCCTCCCTCCCTCCCTCCCTCCCTCCCTCCCTCCCTCCCTCCCTCCCTCCCTCCCTCCCTCCCTCCCTCCCTCCCTCCCTCCCTCCCTCCCTCCCTCCCTCCCTCCCTCCCTCCCTCCCTCCCTCCCTCCCTCCCTCCCTCCCTCCCTCCCTCCCTCTCCCCCTCCCTCTCTCCCTCCCTCTCTCCCTCCCTCCCTCCCTCCCTCCCTCCCTCCCTCCCTCCCTCCCTCCCTCCCTCCCTCCCTCCCTCCCTCCCTCCCTCCCTCCCTCCCTCCCTCCCTCCCTCCCTCCCTCCCTCCCTCCCTCTCTCCCTCCCTCTCTCCCTCCCTCTCTCCCTCCCTCTCTCCCTCCCTCTCTCCCTCCCTCTCTCCCCCCCTCTCTCTCCCCCTCTCTCTCCCCCTCTCTCTCCCCCTCTCTCTCCCCCTCTCCGTCCGTCCGTCCGTCCGTCCGTCTGTCTGTCTGTCTGTCTGTCTGTCTATCTATCTATCTCTCTCCATCTATCTATGTTTTCCACCCTACCTAACTTACTGAGTGGTTCCTGATCCATAGAAACATAGAAAATAGATGCAGGAGGAGGCCATTTGGCCCTTCAGGCCAGCACCGCCATTCATTTTGATCATGGCTAATTATCTACAATCAGTAACCCGTGCCTGCCTTCTCCCCATATCCCTTGATTCCACTGGCCCCTAGAGCTCTATCTAATTCTCTTTTAAATTCATCCAGTGAATTGGCCTTCACTGCCTTCTGTGGCAGAATATTATATATTCATTTATATTAAAACAGTAAACAGATTGGATGATAGGCCACTGCAAGTTTAACTCTTTCTCTTAGCATAGGTGCAGTCTGACCTTCTGAATGGTCCCAGCCCTTTATATTTGCAGTTTTTCATCATCGGCAGTTGTTTATTATATCAGAATAATCAGATGGAAAACTTGCAATTGCATCGTAGGTTAAGTGACTTTACCCTTTCTTGACGGGGGGGTAACCTTAATCCAGCTCACAGCAAGTTGTATAGACAGCCTTGCCACCATCCAGAGTAACAGGTCATACATAGAGTCATGCATCAGGAAAACAGGCCCTTCGGCTCAACTTGCCCATGCTGGCCAGCATGCCCTATCCATGCTGATTCCACATGCCCGCATTTGGCCCATATCCTTCTAAACCTTTCCTATCTATGTACCTGTCCAATGTCTCTTAAATGTTATAGTCGCTGCATTAACTACCAGCCATGGCAGCTCGTTCCATGTGCCCCCTACCCTCTGTGTAGAAAGATTACCCCTCATGTTCCTATTAAAGCTCCCCCCAAATCCCCTCCCCCCCACTTTAAACCGAAGTCCTCTGGTTCTCGATTCCTCTATTCTAGGTAAAAGATACTGTACACTTACCCTATCTATTCCTCTCGTGATCTTATACACCTCTATAAGATCATCCCACATCCTCCTGTGCTCCAAGGAGTAAAGTCCGAGCCTGATCAAGCTCGGGTCCTGGCAACATCCTCGTGAATCTTTTCTGCGCCCTTTCCAGCTTAACAAGATCTTTCCTATGACAGGGTGACCAAAGGTTGTTCGCAAAAGCACCTGGAAGAAAGTGTAACTTCCACTTTGGCAAGGTGTAAGCATATGTGACCATGATCACTCAAAATGGAGAAGCCTTTGAGTTTGCATTGAGAAACTTGCACCCCTACAAGGTGGGCACAATTAAGCCCAGCATAAGCGGCAGAAGGAAAGCATCACCTTCTGAGTTCTTCACTCATTTACCCCCAGCCCCACCCCCCACCCAACCAACCTGTGATTGTCTTGCATTGACCGCCAGAGTCCGCCAGAAAGCTGGAGTGGAGACTAGCCATCCTTAATTTTTGTTTAGCTTGGTTTGGAGATACAGGCCCTTCGGCACATCAGGTCCGCACCGACCAGGCAATTTACATTTATACCAACCAATTCACCTACAAAAACCAATTAACCTACAATTAACATGTAGGTCTTTGTAGTGTGGGAAGAAACCGAAGATCTCGGAGAAAACCCACGCAGGACATGGCGAGAACGCTCAAACTCCTTACAGACAGCACCCGAAGTCGTGATCGAACCCAGCCCCCTGGCGCTGTAAGCCAGCAACTCTACCGCTGCGCCACCATGCCGCCCTTCAGGAACTCTCTGAGGAGAAGTAGAAGATGGAGTCTTCTTGGAAAACGAATGATGGGTTAATGTTTCAAATGGGATCCTTCTTCGGTGGCTGATGTTTGCTCTGCATTCCCGACATGTTCTATTTTTGTTTCAGACATCCATCATTCGCGGCATTTGCTTTTAGTCCACCCGTTCAATTGAACTTTCAGTGGGATTATTTGTGTTTATTTATTTATTTATTTTTAGCTCATGCACAATATTTGTTTTAATTCCTCTGGAACTTTGGATATTTTGCCAACCAATCAGCAGCATCTTCGTTACGCCAGTGGTAGATGGAAACAACTGAGAGGACAGCTTTACACATCAGTGGGATTTATACAGACCATCTGCGCTAATACTGGAACATCTTTTCCTCCAGGTTCCAATCTTTCAAACATTAAATTTCAACTTTCAGTTGCATTTATAGTCATAGAGTCATAGAGTCATACAGCATGGAAACAGGTCCTTCAGCCCCATTCGTCCATACTGACGAAGATGCCCCATCTAACCTAGCTCCAATGCATTTTCCTCGCATACACCTCTAAACCTTTCCCATCCATGTATCTGTCCAAATATCTCTTAACTGTTGTAATAGTACCTGCCTCAACTATCTCCTCAGGCAGCTCGTTCCATGTACCTACCGCCACTGAAGGACAATGTTGTCCCTCGGATTCCTATTAAATTTCCCCCCTCTTACCTTAAATTGATTTGCTGCCCTTGGTAAAAGATTCAGTGCATTCACCCTATCAATTCCCTCATGATTTGATACACCTCTTTAAAATCACCCTTTACTTCCTGAACGCCAAGGAATTAAAGTCTTCCCCTATAGCTCAGGCAAGCCCTTGACTCCTGGCAACATCCTCAAAAACGTATTCTGAAAAAAAATATTTTCCTCGAATTCTTACTACTCCCTATTATCAATGAATTGGTTCTTCATCTCTGTTCTCAGGCTTGTGAATAGTTGTTCCACACGCCCGGGTACTGTCCAATTTATTCCTACCCGAATGGGGGCATTGACTTTGTCTACAGAACTGTAGGAAAATAACTGGAGATGCTGGTAAAAATCGAAGGTATTTATTCACAAAATGCTGGAGTAACTCAGCAGGTCAGGCAGCATCTCAGGAGAGAAGGAATGGGTGACGTTTCGGGTCGAGACCCTTCTTCAGACTTCAGAACTGTCTACAGAACTGATGCACTACAATGCTGAGAACTAGATTCTGCACTACGTAACTTTCCTTTGGTCTATTTATAGTTCTTGAGTTTGACTTTATTGCATTTATGAATGGTGTATGATCTATCTTTTGATAGCATGCAAAACAAAACTTTTCACTGAAGCTCAATACACGTGACAATAGTAAATCTAAACCTAAACCAATGTATTAAAACTTTCTTCGCCAGATTCATGTTTTCAACACAGTCAGAGCTGCACTGAACCTTTTTCCGAGGTTCAAAAGTTCAACACTAGAGGGCATAGCTATAAGGTGAGAGGGGGAAAGTTTAATGGAGATGTGTCATAGAGTCATAGAGTGATACAGTGTGGAAACAGGCCCTTCGGCCCAACTTGCCCACGCCGCCAGCATATCCCAGCTATACTAGTCCCACCTGTCCACGTTTGATCCATACCCCTTCAAACCTGTCATATCCATGTACCTGTCTAACTGTTTCTTAAATGTTGGGATAGTGCCTGCCCCAACTACCTCCTCTAGCAGCTTGTTCCATACAACCCACCCTTTGTGTGAAAAAGTTACCCCTAGGATTCCCATTAAATCTTTGTGTGGGGCAAGCTTTTTTACACAGAGCGTAGTGGAGGCCTGGAACACACTGCCAGTGGTAGTGGTGTAGGAAGAGAAGGTAGTGGCATTTAAGAGGCTTTTGGATAGGAACATGGGGTCGCAGCAGGGAATAGAGGGACAGGGATCATATGCAGGCAGATGAGATCAATTCAGTGAGGCAACATGTTTGGCACAAACGTTGTGTGCTGAAGGGCCTGTTCCTGTGCTGTAATGTTCTCTGTTCTATGTTCCATGCTTTCAGAGATATGTTCACCATCTTTAGCCACAGGTGAAGTCGTGGAAGACTGGGGAATTGCAAGTGTTGAACCATTATTTAAGAAGTGCAGCAAGGACAAGCAAGTGAGCCTGTTGTTGTTGTTGCATTTAATATGCCTGTCCAGTGCCTAAAGCTGCAGCAAGTAAGAATTTCAACGATCCGTTTCATATCTGGTGCATGACAAATAACTGCTCTTGACTCTTGAGATCAGAAATGAAAACAGTAAATGGAGGAAATGCCCAAAATATCAGGTAGCATCATTGACATGTAATGAATGAATGAATGAATACATTTATTGGCCAAGTATGTACGCATACAAGGAATGTGCCTTGGTGCTCTGCTCGCAAGTAACAACACGAACATACAATGAATAATTAAGAATAAAGCATAAAACATTAAAACATTAGGAATGCAACATTACAGTTTAAACATGTGAGTGAGATAAACCAGAGCAAAAAGAGACTGCAGACTTTTGGTTATTGAGTGGAGCTACTACTCGCGGAAAAAAAGCTGTTTTTATGTCTGGCTGTGGCTGCTTTGACAGTCCGGAGTCGCCTTCCAGAGGTAAGTGCTTCAAATAGTTTGAAAATGTTCATGCGGCTCTGTTAAAAATTATCAACTTTATGTGGAATGTTAGCATGGAGGAATGACGTCGAAGGTGGTTGTCTCTGGACTGCTACCTGTACCTCGTGCTGGACTGCTACCTGTACCTCGTGCTGGTGAGGACAGAACAGAGAGATGGGGGATATGAATGTATGGCTGAGGAGCTGGTGCAGGGAGCAGGGATTTAGATTTCTAGACCACTGGGATCTCTTCTGGGGTCGGGGTGACCTTTACAAAAGGGACGGGTTACACCTTAACAGCAGGGGGACCAATATTCTGGCAGGCAGGTTTGCTAGTGCTACACGTATGGCTCTGAACTAAGTAGTGGGGGAAAGGGGTTGACAAATTGGGAATATCAAGATGGAGTTAAAGGGGAAGCGAATACAGGAGAAATTGCAAAGGACTCTCGAATAAATGGGAAGGGAAGTTCTAGAAGGGATAAGAGAGTAAGGAAAGGACCAATTGTGACTGGTGTGAGAGGGGAGGTGAATACCAAAGTTAAAGTGTTGTATTTAAATGCACAAAGTATAAAAAATAAAGTGGATGAGCTTGAGGCTCAGTTAGACATTGGCAAGTATGATTTTGTGGGAATCACAGAGACATGGCTACAAGAGGACCAGGGCTGGGAACTGAATATTCAGGGGTACACCACTATAGAAAAGACAGACAGGTGGGCAGAGGGGGTGGGGTCGCTCTGTTGGTAAGGAATGATATTCACTGCCTTGCAAGGGGTGACATAGAATCAGGAGATGTAGAATCAGTATGGATAGAAATGAGGAATTGTACAGGTAAAAAGACCCTAATGGGAGTTATCTACTGGCCCCCAAACAGTAGCCTCGACATAGGATGCAAGTTGAATCAAGGGCTAAAATTGGCATGTCGCAAATGTAATGCTACGGTGGTTATGGGAGATTTCAACATGCAGGTAGACTGGGAAAATCAGGTTGGTAATGGACCCCAGGAATGGGAGTTTGTGGAGTGCCTCCGAGATGGATTCTCAGAACAGCTTGTACTGGAGCCTACCAGGGAGAAGGCAATTCTGGATTTAGTGTTGTGTAATGAACCTGATCTGATAAGGGGACTCAAGGTAAAAGAGCCATTAGGATGCAGTGATCACAATATGATAAGTTTTACTCTCCAAATAACCTCTGAAACCTGCACTAATCAAAAATCTATCTATCTCTGCCTGAACAATATCCATTAACTTGGCCTCCACGGCCTTCTGTGCATATCCATGCCATTCTGTATGCCGTCTGGCCCCACAGCATGGGAACGATGTGTTAGCACCAGAGATGCTGAAGCACTCTATCTCCTCCTCCGCATGCCTTTGACACTGCATAAAAGCTGAGCGACTCCTTTGAGCAAGCCTGGTTGTGTGAGCATTGATGCTCAAGCAGCAGTTTGGATTATCAGTCATCTTGGACTCTTTTGCCACAAGATCATGACCTCGCCCCACCAAGTCAAGACTGCATGCTATTAGTTTTCCCAGCCATATTCTGATCCCTCACCTTTCCATGAGATGTCATTGAAGTCTGGAAACCTGCCCGCATTTGTTTCTCCCTGTCTTATTTGAGTCAACTTGGAAATTTCATTCAATGAGTCTGAGTCAACGTGAAAATACCAGATCTGCACGTATTTACCCTGGAGAATTTTGTTGACTGCAAACTTACAAATTTCAAAAATCCACACACACAAACTGCTCTTACATAATGTATATACTACTCATATTTTTCACCTCGTGCGTTGGTACAAATCAGAATTTATTTGAAAAAAATTAGACCCAAAGCAATAGAAAACATTCCAAACACCAACAGTAATTAGTTTGGAACTTTCAAGGATATGAGGCATGCAGTCTGCCTTCCAATTATTTCCCTACTGAAGACAACCATTAGAAGTTAATCAAATTGTCCACTGTGTTAAATAACTTTTGAGTTGGTGGACATTGAAGGTAATTTTAGTGATGAAGTCAATCTCAGATCACCTGTCGGTTAGACAGTTGTCATGATGTCTCATTCATAGACCATAGAATATCATAAGGTCATAAGGGCTAGGAGTAGAATTAGGCCATTCGGCCCATCAAGTCTATTCTGCCATTCAATCGTGGCTAATCTAGCTCTCCCTCCTGACCCCATTCTTCTGCCTTCTCCCCGTAACCTCTGACACCTGTACTAATCAAGAATCGATCTATCTCTGCCTTAAAAATATCCACTGAAAATATAGACCAGTACAACACAAAAACACATGGGGAGAACGTACAAAATGTGTACCCATAGTCAGGATCGAACCCGGGTCTCTGGCGCTGTAAGGCAGCAACTCTACCCCTGTGCCACCGTGTCACCCTTACTGAAATGAATTTATAATGACTGAAAAATGATTGCGCCTAAACTACGCCTTTTTTTTGTTTTGTGAACATTTTAAAAAATGTGAACAAATAACATGCATTTTAACATTGAATCAATAACATGGTCAGAACAGACTCACACTCCTACAACGCACTCGTGGGGTATTGACACTAAGTTACGCCATCTAGATTTGGTCATCCCCATTGGGCAAGTTGTCTACAGAAGCCATGCAAAGTTGTGAGCTGAAGACTAACTCCTGACTATCTTCAGGCTTTTTGGACTGGGTAAGCACAGATCCACCAGCCTTAGATTTAAAAACAACTTCATCACAATCAGTTATTTTACTTGTCCAAAATCAATTTGAACGCTCTATTGGTTCACAATGCAACTCGTTGTCTATCTGACAATCTTATTCTAAATAATCAGAAGGTCTCTAGTCATAAGACCAGACACCAAAAAAGTGAAAACGTACGTAAAAGCCAAAGGCATTGAAATTACCGGAATACCATGTGACCAAACACTAAGCCGTACCAAAATTAAAATACTATTTAGAGATACAGCGCAGAAACAGACTCTTCGACCCACCGAGTCCGCACCGCCCAGCAGTCCCCGCACATTAACACAAGACCATCAAAGGTTACAGGAAGAAGACAGGCGAATGGGATTGAGAGGGAAAAATAGATCAGCCATGATCGAATGGCGGAGCAGACTCAATGGGCTGAATGGTCTAATTCTGCTCCTCTGTCTTGTGGTCTAATGGTGTTAATTTGGCTTCACTGTGGCAAAGAACGCCAAGCGCAGATGGGTCTGTGTAGAAATGGGAATGGGAGTTGAAATGACCTGTAACCCGGAACTCCAGATGGCAGATGTGGAAAGAGCGTAGGTACTTTAAAATTTACGTTAACCTAATCATTCTCATAACGTACGAGGGATTTTGAAAAGCATTAATGAATGAATGAAAAAGTTTATTGGCCAAGTATGCATATACAAGGAATGTGCCTTGGTGCTCCGCTCACAAATGACAACACAAACATACGGTTAACAATTAAGAATAAAGCATAACCACATCAAAACAATAAGGATACAACATTACGGTCTAAGCATGTGGTGAAAATAAAGCAGAGCAAAAAAGAGACCACAGACTTTGGTTATTGAGTAGAACTATCACTCGTGGAAAAAAAACTATTTTTATGTCTGGCTGTGGCTGCTTTGACAGTCCGGAGTCGCCTTCCAGAGGGAAGTGCTTCGAAGAGTTTCGATGGGTCTGCGGGTCCGAGATGTGCTTTCCCAGCCTCACATGCTGCTTCCTGTCCGTCAGGAAGTTGATGATCCACTGACAGAGGGGTTCAGGCACAGTCAGCTGGGAGAGTTTGTAGTGTAGTAGCTCTGGCACAATGGTGTTAAAAGCAGAGCTAAAGTCCACAAACAGAATCCTGGCATAGGTCCCCTTGCGTTCTAGGTGCTGGAGGATGAAGTGCAGGCCTAGATTGAATGCGTCGTCCACTGATCTATTGGCCTTGTATGCAAACTGCAGGGGGTCCAGCAGGGGGTTTGTGATGTTTTTCAGCTGGGCCAGCACGTCTTTCAAAGGTCTTCATGACTACAGAGGTAAGTGCGTCATTAAGACCAGTGATCCTTGTCTTTTTGGGTACAGGGTCAATAGTGGAGACCTTGAAGCAGGCAGGGACAGTGCAGGTTTGCAGGGACTGGTTGAAAAAGTTGTTCGGCACAGAGTTTGAGGGTGGAGGGGGAAACATTGTCCGGTTCTGGAGATTTCCGGCTTTTCTGTTTTCTGAATAGCCTCTCCACCTCCGCAATTTCTATTGTTAAACTGGTCATTCTGTGAGGATGTGCAAATTGGTGATTGGAGAGGGGTGGGTGGGGGGGGGGGGGAGGGCCAGTCTTTGCAAACTCCAGCCAGTCTCTGAGTAGGTGTGAATTGGTGCTTGGGGTGGAGTGGGTGGGGACGGATCCAGTCTTTGCAAACTGGAGTCAGTCTTTGAGTACGTGTGAAGTGGTGATTGGGGGGGGGTCCCAGGATTATATTTCTGTTTCTCAAACCTGCAGTAAAACCCGTTCAGATCATTGGTCAGCTGATGCTTGTCCAAGGAGCATGGGGTTTTCCTCTTGTATCTGGTGATTTCTTGCAAGCCCTTCCAAACTGAAGAAACTAATTAAAGCAAGTCTCATAACGAGAGCAAAACCATTCTGGTCAACAGCCGAACCGAACCTCAGGCAAATTGGATTTCTGTTTGACATTTATGAGGCCATCTTGCCTCCAGCATTGGTTTGCATTTTGAGAGAAGCCTTGAAAAGGGTGAGAAAGTCTCGTTAACTTTAATGTTTAATTGTAAAGAAAAAAAAACGTGCACTTGGTGTTGATCCAAAATACAAACAAAATCAAAAAATTATGGAAGAGTTCCTGTCAGATCTCATCTGAAGGGAGGGAGACAGTATTGAAGATTTGGGTCACAGTCCCTTCATCAGAGCTGGAAGAGTTCTGGCCCTTCGTCAGAACCAGGAGACTCTTTATCTATTCCCTTCATCTTACTCCATTTTGAAAAGAAATGTCCCCCTCTTCACTTTTCCAGCTTTCTCCCCCCTAATCCATCAGCCTGAAGTAGAGTTCCAACCCAAAACATTGCTTATCCATTCCCACCACAGATGCTACCTGACCCACTGAATCCTTCCAGCGCCTTGCTTTTTGCTCAAGATTCCAGCAGCTAGTCTCTTGATTCTCCGTTTTACTGCCTGTCACTAATTTTCTGTTCTACTCTCACTATGACCGCTCTTCCCTCCATCTCCTACACAGCTCCAACAATGTCCACTGAAAGTTTGAGGATCAGTATTTTAACTATGTTCTGTGAATTTAACTCTTTCAGGTAACCACCGGTCTATTCTTGG
This sequence comes from Rhinoraja longicauda, assembly GCF_053455715.1. Classification (NCBI taxonomy): domain Eukaryota; kingdom Metazoa; phylum Chordata; class Chondrichthyes; order Rajiformes; family Arhynchobatidae; genus Rhinoraja; species Rhinoraja longicauda. The sequence continues at coordinate 28,627,636 of NC_135974.1, read as the reverse complement.
TACAAATGTGGCTGTACATCTTTGGTTCACTTTCTTTGGCTCCGCATCTATTTTTTAAAGTAACTGTTTGAACTTTGAGTCTGCAGCTTTTCACCAAATTGTTTTGTGTAGGATGGAACTAGTGTACGGGTGATCGCTGAACGGCGCGGGCTCGGTGGGCCGATGGGCCTGTTTCCACGCTGCATCTCTAAATTTCTCCAGTTCTGATGAAGAGAGCTGGATCTTAAATGTTGACTGTTTCTCTTTCCCCTTATTCTGAATTCTTCCTGCATTTTCTGTTTTAATCTGCTGGTTAAAACATTTTCTGTTTAATCTGCTGGGTGGTTGGCAGAAGCAAAAAAAAGGAATTGTGGAGGTAATTGCTGAGAAATTGGATCAGGTTACACAATGCTTTACGATCCAATTTCAATGAAATGTCAGATGGAATTGAAAATCAGAAACTGCAGTCAATGGTCTATTACTTTCATTAGCAGGCTTCCAATTTAGTTTAATTTAAAGCTGCAGCATGGAAACAAGCCCCTTCGCCCACCAATTCCATGCCGACCATCGGTCACCCATTCTCACTAGTTCTATATTATTCCACTTTGGCATCCACTCTCTACACACTGGGGGCAATTTACAGCAGACAATAAACCTACAAACCTGCACGTTTTGGGGATGTGGGTGGAAACTCATGACAGGGTGAACATGCAAACTCCACACAATTAGCGCCCGAGGTCACGATTGAAATCGAGTCTCTGGCACTGTGAAGCAATAACTCTACCAGCTGCGCCACTGTGCCACCAGTTAACAGCTGCACCAATGCTTGGGGGACCCGAGGTATCTGCATTGGCATTCAGCATTGCGAGCTGCTAAATTTGGGATATTCAATATCCCAGCATATGTGTTGCTTCACATGGAGCCCAGGCCATGAATACAGATGCACCCTCATGCCCTCCAACCCTGCCCCAGAAAACCTACTAACCTATTAAGATCCGACTAAGTAGCTCTGACAAAGAATCTGAGCCTTGAAATGTTAACTGTTTCTCTTACCATAGATGCGACTTGACCTGCTGACTGCCCAAACAGGTCCCAGCCTGGAATTCTAAGTCATCCTTTGCAACCATCCCCTTTCTGCCAACTCCATCACCATCCCCTGAAGATGCCAGCAGGTTTCAGGCAGACAGGTGTCTAAGTCCAGGACCTACAAGGATGACCTGTATCTCTATTAAGAACAGCTGGCCTGGCTAGCAGAATCCAGCGCAATTGGTTAATTGGTCCATAATGAATCTGAACGAAGCACTGGAGCTCATTTCTAAAGCTCTGGTAATGCTGCCAGTGCCAGAGACCCGGGTTCAATCCTGACCTCGGGTGCTGGCTGTGTGGAGTTTGCACATTCTCCCTGTGATAGTGTGGATTTCCTCTGGGTGCTGCGGTTTCCTCTGATCGCAAAGACGTGCATGTTTACAGGTTAAATAGCCTCTGTAAATTGCCCCGAGTGTGTTGGGAGTGGATGAGAAAGTGGGATAACACAGAACTAGAGTGAACAGGTGATCCTTTGTGGCATGGACAGTGGGCAGAAGGGCCTGCTTCCTTACTGTTTCTCTAAACGAAGATTATTAAAAAGCAAAGAAATTTTGTTCAATATTTTAATTCTCTTTTTTTAAAAAAAAATTGATGCTTGTATATTTGTATTGCAAATAGAATGTAGGAACTGCAAATAAAATGGATAAGGATGATACCAGAACTGAGCACTTCTGACATTCAGGAAAGACTGACTCCTTTATGTTTCTTCACTGGCAAAGTGAAAGATGAGGCGTGACACAATGCACATCTTTAATATTATGAAGGGGCAAGTCTAAAACTGGATTCATAAATAGTAACAAATAAATCCAATGAAAAATTCTAGACATTAATTAATTTTTAATTTTTTAAAGCATATGTACAAATAATAATAAACGACAAACTGGTTATAGAGTTCTTACATAGCTTCAATTTTACATTTTTAAAGAAAAAATAAAGATGAAAAGAGACTGAAAAAAAAAGACTATAAACTAATAGAGAGAAAGCAAAGAAAAAAGAGAATTACAAACATAAAAATTATGGGGATAGATCCGGGAGTTAGTGAGTATAGTTGTACATCCAACCCTAAACTCAAGTTTTAACTTTAGTTTTAAATTTTAGTTTTGTGACAAACCCATTTACTTTTTTAAAAATTCAATAAATGGAGACCATATTTTAAAAAATAGATCTGGTTTGTCAATTAAGGCAAACCTTATTTTTTCCAAATGCAAGGTCTCGGTCATTTCCGTAATCCACATTTTAGTTGTGGGGGTTACTGTTTTTTTCCAAAATTTAAGTATTAATTTTTTTGCAGTTATTAAACTGTAGTCAAGAAAGCATCTCTGACTTAACGTAAAGTTTGTAATGTGTTCTGATAATCCTAAGATTATTAATTTTGGATCTAAATCCAGTTGGTTATCGATAACTTTGGAAATTATTTTTAAAATATCGATCCAAAAATTTTGCATATTTGTACAAGTCACAAAAGTGTGAGTTAAATTGGCTTCTTGAAATTGACATTTATCACAAATAGGAGAGATACTTGGGAAGATCCTGTTTAATTTTGTCTTCGAATAATGTAGTCTGTGTAATATTTTAAATTGTTTTAATGAGTGTCTAGTGTTTAACGAGCATTGATGTATGTGTTGTAAACTTTCATCCCATATGTTTTGCGGTATGGGTTGAGCCAATTTGTCCTCCCATGCTCGTCTAAATGATTCTGATGACGGAATGTCAGTATCTAAAAGAGTGTTATAAATATAAGATATTAATTTATTTGTATTGTAATGACGGTTCAAGCATTCATCAAGAATTCCTGGGCCTCTAAATCTATATTCTTGCGTATATGATTTTACATAATCTCTGAGTTGTAAATATCTAAAAAAATTATTAGCATGTAATCCATACTTCTGCTGTAATTCCTGAAAAGAGAGAAAAGTTCCCTTATGATAGAGGTCTCCCACCATTTTAATTCCATAACTTTTCCATTGAATGAATCCCCTATCTGAGACAGACGGTTTGAAAGAAGGGTTATTTGCAATGGGTAGGAAGAAAGATAAATTACTCAATTTTAAAGTGAGTTTTAATTGTTTCCAAATACGGATAACACTATGTATAATCGGATTTCCTCCATATGTTTTTTTATTCAAAGTTATTGGGGCGAATAAGATCGCACCAATGTCAAATGGTAAGCAATCTTCCTTCTCCAACTTTAACCAATCTGGTTGCCGATCAATGTCGTCCAGCCAGAAGGTTATATTTTTAATATTAACCGCCCAGTAATAAAATAGGAAGTTTGGTAAAGCGAATCCTCCATTAGTTTTAGACTTGCATAAATATCTTTTATTTATTCTATGGGTCTTATAATCCCAAATAAAATTAGTAATAATTGAATCAATTTTTTTGAAATTTTTTTTTGGAAGGTGTATCGGGCGGGATTGCTTGAAATAAGTATAGTAGCTGTTGCTTCCTTACTGTTTCTCTAAACGAAGATTATTAAAAAGCAAAGAAATTTTGTTCAATATTTTAATTCTTTTTTTTTTTTAAACATTGATGCTTGGATATTTGTATTGCAAATAGAATGTAGGAACTGCAAATAAAATGGATAAGGATGATACCAGAACTGAGCACTTCTAACATTCAGGAAAGACTGACTCCTTTATGTTTCTTCACTGGCAAAGTGAAAGATGAGGCGTGACACAATGCACATCTTTAATATTATGAAGGGGCAAGTCTAAAACTGGATTAATAAATAGTAACAAATAAATCCAATGAAAAATTCTAGAGATTTAAGTACGGAGTTTGTACGTTCTCGCCATGACCGCGTGGGTTTTCTCCGAAATCTTCGGTTTTCTCCCACACTCCAAAGACATACCGGTTTGTAAGTGAATTGGCTTGGTATAGAAGTAAATTGTCCCTAGTGTGTGTGGGATAATGTTGGTGTGCAGGGATCGGTAGGCCAAAAGGCCTGTTTCCACCCTGTATCTCTAAAGTAAACTAAAAACTAAATATACTGCCTGACTCGCTGTGTTAGTCGCTGTAGTCTTTCTTCCAAAAATACTGCTTGACCTGCTGATATCCTCAGCTGTTTGTTTTTGTTGCAAGATTTCAGCTTATGGAGTCCCTCGAGTCTCCCTAAAACATTCCACGTGATAGCTGATTAAATTGATTAACTTCACTTAATTATGGTTCTAGCTGTAACGAACTTGGGCCTCAAGCTCTTTCGGACCTTCTGCTTTTAGACATTGTTTTTAATATTATCAGTGTGTTTTGTTACTTAACCTCTCTCTGTGTTGGGGCCAGCAGTATAAAGTCCTTCTACTAAAACTTGTTTGTTTGTTTGTCCTTAGTGGGTGTAGGATAGTGTTAATGTGCGGGGATCGCTGGTCGGCGCGGACCCGGTGGGCCGAAAGGGACTGTTTCCGCACTGTGTCTCTAAACCTCGCTTGGCCAGGCCAACTCTAAAGTCGCCAGAACAACGGCCTACGTGATCAAGTCGAGAACTTTACATTTATAACAACTTTCAGACATGAATTGTTAAAAATGGCGGCAAAACATGATGACTTTAGTTTTTAGTTTTAGAGATACAGCGCGGAAACAGGCTCTTCGGCACATCGAGTCTGCACCGAACAGCGATCCCTACACATTAACACTATCTTACACACACTAGGGACAATTTTACATGTATACAAAGCCAATTAATCTACAAATCTGTACGTCTTTTTGGAGTGTGGGAGGAAGATCTTGGAGAAAACCCATGTGGTCACAGGGAGAATGTATAAACTCTGTAGATTTTTAGATTTTTTTTAGATTTAGAGATACAGTGCAGAAACAGGCCCTTCGGCCCACTGGGTCTGCGCCGCCCAGCGATCCCCGCACATTAACACTATCCTGCACACACTAGGGACAAATTTTACATTTGCCCAGCCAATTAACCTACATACCTGAACGTCTTTGGAGTGTGGGAGGAAACCGAAGATCTCGGAGAAAACCCACGCAGGTCACGGGGAGAACGTACACACGGTATCCGTACACACATTAACCTACATACCTGTACGTCGTTGGAGTGTGGGAGGAAACCGAAGATCTCGGAGAAAACCCACGCAGGTCACGGGGAGAACGTACAGACGGTATCCGTAGTCGGGATCGAACCCGGGTCTCTGGCGCTGTGAGGCAGCAACTCTACAGCTGCTTCACGTGCCACCTTTTGTATACTGTCTCCATGTACTGTTGCTATACACTTAACTAAGATTGAACTTTTGTATGGTAATACTTTTATTGAACTGTACGCAAAGAAGGAATTTCACTGTATCTCGGTACTTGTAACAATAAGATACCATTGAACCATTGAGCTCCGGTCAACTTTTGCAAATGCACCGTAGAAAGATTCCCGTCATTTGCTTTGGCAACTCCCCTGCCCAAAACCACAAGATATTGTAGAAAGTTATGGATGCAGCCCAGTCCATCACAAAACCAACTTTATCATTGTATCTTGGTACACGGGACAATACTCAACCAGCGTAAATATATCTGCAAATTAGTTTAATTAAAATGATTCTTTTTTCATTTTCACGCAGAGAACATGAATCACAGGGGCGAGAGTGGGGTTGGTGCCAAGGACTAAGCAAGGAAAAATAGATTAGAAATATCGGTGTAGGTCATTTTGAAAGCAAGAATCTAACAGTTTTAAGCTATTTTTTACCTCAGCTAATTGGTTAATTTGATAATCCTCGATGAGCAATTGTGAATGACTACTTCATCACATCTGAATTCAATTTATTCTTATTCTCCAATTTTGATTCATTGAAAGATACAGCGTGGAAACAGGCCCTTGAAGTTCGTGTCGACCATCAGTCGCCCATGTACACTAGTTCCATGTTACCCCACTTTCACACACACACTCCTTACACATTATGGGTAACTTACAGAGGCCAATTAATCTACAAACCTACACGTTTTTGGAAACTGGAGCACCCAGAGGAAATACAGAATTTCACAGTTCTGGTTCAAATCCAGTTCAAATGTAGTATTAAAACTATATGAGGATTAATAGTCATAAGACTCTTCTCTAAGAGAAGAGGGTCCAAATCCAGTTCAAATGTAGTATTAAAACTATATGAGGATTAATAGTCTTGCACTATGAAAAGACGTTTTTTGTAACCATGAACCAACAATGCATGACATTATCATTTCTGTTAATAGACCTCGAGATCCTTTGATTGATTCCACTGTGTGGCATCGGGGAAGGATACTGGGTTCAGCAGTGACTACATTGGCACTCGCAGTAGAGGCGTAGAATGATATAGTGTGGAACCAGGCCCTTCAGCCCAACTTGCACACACCGGCCAACATGTCCCAGCTACACGAGCCCCCTCCCCCCCTGGCCCATATCCCTCCAAACCTGTCATATCCATGGACCTGCCTGTTTCTTAAATGTTGGGATAGTCTCTGCCTCAACTACCTCCTCTGGCAGCTCGTTCCATACACCCACCATCCTTTGTGTGAAAAATTTGCTCCTCAGATTCCTATAAATCATTTCCCCTTCACCTTCAACCTATGTCCTCTGGTCCTCGATTCACCTACTCTGGGCAAGAGACTGGGTGCGTCTACGTATGTGGGATGGGGTGAACTCGCATGATAGATTTTATTTATAGAGATAACAGAGTCCCGGACCGCCATGGGTTGCCGCCCTCGCCACCAGTGAATGTGCGATGACCCTGGCGACCCCAGGGTTGGCCCGGCAGCTCAATCCTGGTCTTTGAAGGAGGTGCAGCGATCTCACGCTTCTTCCTGCAGTTTACCTTGGCCTCAAGAGGAGGTGCTGACGGTACTGGTTTCTTCGTGGCGGCTCAGCTTTGGGCTTGAAGAGACAACGCTGGTGGTTCCTGGATGATCCTGGCAGCTCAGTCTTTGTGTGTGTGTGTGTGTAAGCCCCTCGTTGTCTATGGGCAGGAGGCTTCTTACCTTGCAGTACAGTCTTGACCACACAATGGCGCTGGTGGGCTCGCATTTGTCCCAGTGGCTCAATCTTCTTCGAACAGTGGAAACACAACTAGCAGGGAGACACTCCCCCCTTCCTTCTCTCCCCTCTTTCCTTCTCCTTCCCCTTTTCCCCTTTCCTTCTCCCCTCTGGCTTGAATGCTTGGGTTTTATAGGGAGTATACTGGCAATGTTCAAGTGGCCTAGCAATATCAGCTAACAGAACCCAACTGTTACTAATGATACCGAGGATTGGCTTCTCCTGGCCTGTCAGTCAGTTAGAAACATAGAAAATTAGGTGCAGGAGTAGGCCATTCAGCCCTTTGAGCCAGCACCACCATTCAATATGATCATGGCTGATCATCTAAAATCAGTACCCCATTCCTGCTTTTTCCCCATATCCCTTGATTCCGTTAGTCCTAAGAGCTAAATCTAACTCTCTCTTGAAAACATCCAGTGAATTAACCTTCACTGCCTTCTGTGGCAGAGAATTCCACAGATTCACAACTCTATGAGTGAAGAAGTTTTTCCTCATCTCAGTCCTAAATGGCCTACCCCTTATTTTTAAACTGTGACCCCTGGTTCTGGACCCCCCCCCAACATCGGGAACATTTTTCCTGCATCTATCCTGTCCAATCCTTTAAGAATTTTATATGTTTCTCTAAGATCCCCTCTCATCCTTCTAAATTCCAGTGAAATACAAACCCAATCGACCCATTCTTTCATCATATGTCAGGGTGACATCCGAGAGAGAGAGGACATTATCACAACAGCTAAAAGTTAAAAATGCATCCACTTAAAGGCAGAGCAATCAGCAGAAAATGTAAAAAGCAATCAATCAGTAAAAGGCTTATTAAGTTGAAAAGGAGAGTAGTACGAATCAATTAAGGCAGATTAAGGCAGATTCCAGTTTTGTCGGAATAAACATTTGACAGACTGGGGTAAGATTCAAGGCACACTTGATAGGTTGGTGCTGTGAGGTTGTTTTCCATTTTGAGGGAATTTAGAACTAAAGAGCATAGATTGCTAATTTGAAACAGAGATGAGGAGAAAATTGTTTTCTCAGCAGTTAGTGAAAGTTTGTAATTTTGACCAAGGAAACTGAGGAGACTGAGTCACCTGAGATTGAGTCATTCAAAATCAAAATAGATTTTTTGGACTATAATGAAAGTTTATGGAGATCGAGCCAGGAAAGTGAAGGCTCAAATCAAGTAAGCCATCACCTTACTGAGTAATGACAATCTTGGGGGGGGGGGGGGGGGGGGAGGGCTGCTACTTGACCCATTCCTGCCCTTATGTCTAATTTAGTTTAGTTTAGAGATACAGCGCAGAAACAGGCCCTTCGGCCCTCCGTGCCATCCAGCCACACAGTACACTGTGTATTTTACACACACTAGGGACAGTTTACAATTTTATCAAGCCATTTAACCTACAAACCTGTACATCTTTGGAGTGTGGGAGGAAATCAGAGCTCCTGGAAAAAACCCCACGCAGGTCATGGGGAGAACGTACAAACACCGGACAGACAGCACTTGTAGTCAGGATCGAACCCGGGTCTCTGGAGCTGTAAGGGTGCCACCATGCCCCTAATGTTGGTTCAGTTGTACTATGCCACATTTAGACAGGGATGTGCTACTGACCATATATAAACATACTTTACGAGCATGCGTGAAGCCAAGACCAGCGACTTAACAATGCCGGTGAATAAATAAGCTGCAAAACAAATATGACATTGCTAGAAAATCAGGCAATAATTTCTGTCTAATTTCACTATGGTGGAAGGAGATTGTTGAATTAATTTTGTGAGGGAGTTAAAAATTGCAAAACGTGTTAGGTCATGAAAAATGCGGGCAATGTTGAATGTATTTAGCTTGTTATTCTTTGAGCAGAAGTATCATCAAGATCTTTAATATGAAAACCGGAACCAACAAAATTAGTACAAGAACTATGTCCTCAAGAGAAAATCTTAGGCAAGAGAGTGCTATTGAATTACATCAATTGTTGAGGAATTAAATCATTAATCATCCTTTTATATGAAGGACGGTGGAAATGTTCCCCATAGGTCTGTGAAGAAACATAGACATAGAAAATAGGTGCAGGAGTAGGCCATTCGGCCCTTCGAGCCTGCACCGCTATTCAATATGATCATGGCTGATCATATTGGATCAAATTAAATTTTCAAAGATAAAATAAACAGGTTGCATTGAGTTTGATTTAAGATGTGAAACAGAAGAGTACAGATTTGGTAATCCAATTGGTTTCCAGGATTAGGCCATTGAGCTGAAAGGCCAATTCTTTTTCCATATTCTGGATGCTATTTTAGTGATTGTGGAACTTATATGCATCACTTCATTTCCAAAATCAAAATAAGATTAGTTCCAGGAAAATAAACTACTTCTGTGCAAAAGAAAATAATTTAGTGTGCTCTTGTTTTAATTCTTTTGTCAAGAAGGTAAGAATGTAATGCAAACCATGTCATTTTAACTTACAATACCTTCTACTAAAGCATTGTCATTGTAGATAACAAAAGTTTGATAACCTATATATCTAAGGGTATAAGAAAATAACTGCAGATGCTGGTACAAATCGATTTATTCACAAAATGCTGGAGTAACTCAGCAGGTCAGGCAGCATCTCGGGAGAGAAGGAATGGGTGACGTTTCGGGTCGAGACCCTTCTTCGGGTCGAGACCCTTCTTCAGACTATATATCTAAGGGACCGGTTATGATTAATATAGCTATTGTCAGTTGCTCATTGTGCAGATTATATATTTCCATGGCAACATATATAATAGTTACAGTGAAAACAGGTGGCTGCTGATGCAATTGTGCAGATTTAGAAGCAAAGATTCAATGGTAATAACTGATGTGATTAAAATTTGTTCTCCTGGCACCTGCAGCTAGACTGATAGATTTTCTCATTGATGCTTAGTGAACCTGGATGCACTCAGAGTGAAACTGGAGCTTAATTTGATTTTCCATTTCCAAACTGACAGATGACTGGACTGAAATTATGTGACATGGAATGCTCATAATGTGATCACTTCACACATAACTACATTCAACCTGTTGGGAAGCCTAATCTTCAAAGGACCATGTGGTATTTTAACACTGCAAATTCATTTGGAAAACTGTAATGAAAGATAAGGGAGGGGGAAAAAAGTTATTGCATTGTCTTCGAAATGAAAGTAATTTAAATTAGTTTCTCGTAGAAATATGGATCTAGTGCGCCATCTATCTGCAAAGAAGGGTCCTAGCATAATTTAACAAATCCACCAATGCTGTTGGTCATCAACTCTTGCAGTGTGGAAACAGGGCCTCTGGCCCAACTTGCCCACACCGACCAACATGTCGGTGGAGGGAGGAGGGGAGGAAGGAGGTGGGGGAAGTCGAGGGTGCTGCACCAATGCAGGAGAGGTTTGGGCCCAACGGGTCCACTTGATTTAATATCCCTCTAAATCTGTCCCAATCCATGTATCTGGCTAGATGTTTCTTATATCACCTACCTCAACTACCTCTTCCGGCAGCTCATTTCATACACATACCACCTCGTGTTACCCCTCGGGTTCAACCATATCCTGGACTCTTAACTGAGTTTAAGTCCCAAGGTGTTCACTGAAGAATTTAACTCTGGCTAATGAACTATCTCTAGAATTTAAATAAAATATTCTAATCTCAGTAAAATAACCGTGAAGGTGTCTAATTTGTTCATTTCTTTCAGGAAAAAAAAAATCTGCCATCCTTGTCACATTTGGTCAGAAGATGGCCATAGCCTTAGCAGGGATAAATAATTGGTTATAGAACAGAACATAGGATTAAAAAGGAAGACATAGAGTGCTGAAGTTGCTTAGCAGGTCAGGCAGCATCTCAGCAGAACATGCATGGGCAACATCCCAACCCGAAACATCGCCTTTGCATGTTCTCCAGCACTGTTTTCTTTTGTAAACCAGCATTTGCAATTTCTTGTTTCTACATAATATTAAAAATACCCTTTTCAGGTTTCAGGAAGTGTTACACTTGGGGTTGTGAGCACTTCATCGTAGAGCACTCAAACATTCAAAATTACCTTAATTACTTAGACAAAAAGTATAACAAATTCTCATCTGCACACACAAGGCTGGGAAAACGAATAGAAGGAAGCAAAAGGAGAACGACAGGTTGGAGGAATGTGTAAGGTGTGGAAATAATGTGGAAGAACAAGTTTATTCCCTTTGGTAAGAAGAAACAATTATCAAAACAAAATGCGGCAAGAAACTTGTAATTGCTCGGTACTTGGGAGATCATATGATCGTTCATGAAACATTAGGTAAATAATCATTACAGAAGGTAAAGAGGCAAAAGATACATTGGGAAAAAGATGCTTATGGAAAGAAGGCAGGACTACATGAGGAAGGAAGTCTCATTACTTCGACAGAGAGCTTTGCTGCAATGGCACCTGGAGTCTTATGTGCAGTTCGGTCCCCTATCTCTGTTCACTGCTCAAAACAAAAATTTTATGTCGGAAATGCAGCCTCCAATCGAGTTCCCAGGTGGCAGAAGATGCCAGCAAATCCATCCCGCTGGTCTCCCAAACTCATTCCTATTAACGGGATGAACGCAAGTCATACATCCATCAGTCTGAAGAAGGGTCTCGACCAGAAACGTCACCCATTCCTTCTTTCCTGCGATGCTGCCTGACCTGACCCGCTGAGTTACTCCAGCATTTTGTGTCTACTTTCGATTTAAACCAGCATCTGCAGTTATTTTCCTACATACCTGCCCATAAGCTGGGGCTGCGCCCTACTCGAGAACTGATTTATTTAGCGCTGCAGAGCTTCAGAAGTGGGTGGCAGTGTGAGCTGTGAGGAGGATGCTATGAGGATGCAGGGTGACTTGGACAGGTTGTGTGAGTGGGCAGATGATGCATGGCAGATGCAGTTTAATGTGGATAAATGTGAGGTTATCCACTTTGGTGGTAAGAATAGGAAGGCAGATTATTAACTGAATGGTGTCAAGTTGGGAAAAGGGGAAGTACAAAGAGATCTGGGTGTCCTTGTTCATCAGTCACTGAAAGTAAGCATGCAAGTACAGCAGGCAGTGAAGAAAGCTAATGGCATGTTGGCCTTCATGACAAGAGGAGTTGAGTATAGGAGCAAAGAGATCCTTCTGCAGTTGTACAGGGCCCTAGTGAGACCACACCTGGAGTACAGTGTGCAGTTTTGGTCTCCAAATTTGAGGAAGGACATTCTTGCTGTTGAGGGAGTGCACCGTAAGTTCATTAGGTTAATTTCCGGAATGGCGGGACTGTCGTAAGTTGAAAGACTGGAGCGACTGGGCTTGTATACACTGGAATTTAGAAGGATGAGAGGGGATCGTATTGAAACATAAGATTATTAAGGCAGGAAAGACACGGAAGCAGGAAAGATTATTAAGACACGCTACAGGCAGGAAACATGTTCCCAATGTTGGGGGAGTCCAGAACAAGGGGCCACAGTTTAAGAATAAGGGGTAGGCTATTTAGAACAGAGATGAGGAAAAACATTTTCACTCAGAGCTGTAACTCTGTGGAATTCTCTGACTCAGAAGGCAGTGGAGGCCAATTCTCTGGATGCTTTCAAGAGAGTGTTAGAAAGAGCTCAATGATAACGGATTCAGGTGGTATGGGGAGAGGGCAGGAACGGGGTACTGATTTATGGATGATCAGCCATGATCACATTGAATGGCGGTGCTGGCTCAAAGGGCCAAATGGCTTATTCCTGCACCTATTGTCTATTGAAGTAATTTATTCGACAAGGAATTGAAAACAATGGTAGATTGTACAGGAAAAAACTGCAGATGCTGGTTTAAATCGAAGGAAGGCACAAAATGCTGGAGCAACTCAGTGGGACAGGCAGCATCGCTGGAAAGATAGGATTGGCTTTGTTTATTGGAAATTTGAATAATGATTTCATTAATATGCACGATTCTAAATGGGATTGATTGTGAAGAGATAGTCTCCTCAGACTAGGACATCTGGAACTCGAGACACTATCGCAGAGATCAGATTATTAGTAGTAAGATGTGAAGAAATTTGTTTATTTAGAGCGTTATAAATCTTTACACTTACCCCTGGAGGCTGAGCATATATGGCCGAGGACAATTGATTTTTGGACATTAAAAAAATTGATGGTTATGGGTAAGAAAATAGAGATGTAAAATTAAACTTGGGGTTCATATTAAAACCTTTGCAGCCCACCAACCCATTGCAAATATTTTTCTCCTTCTGTTCTGGGCTTGGTGACATCCCCACTCATGTGTCTCATCTGAGTTGATGTAGGTTCTAGCTTCTGGAATTCCCATCCTAAACCTTTTCTATCTTTTCTCAAAAAACTTTTTGTACTTTAGGTATCCTCTGGCTTATCAAAATAACAAATGAAACAATATTTATTTACAACTTCTATCATTCCTCAAGCAACTCTACCTGTATAACCATACATCTTGTCTCCCGCACTTAATATTTCTATCAAATCACCTCAGCCTTTTCATTGCAGAGGTTTTGGCCGATCCCTGTATTGTACTCCCTCAATCCAAGAAGCATTTTCATAAATCTCAGGACCTCTCTCATATCCTTCCTAGAAGGTGGCATCCAGAATTGAGCACAATCCTCTAGTTGCAATCACACCAGTGTTTTCTAATAGAATCAACATTACTTCATTGAGTTTGTGCTTTATCCTTCTATTGACAAAACCCAGAATTGTGAATGTCCTCTTGATTTTCTCAATCGGCGGTGCCTCTTATGATTTGTGCACATGCAGCTTCCTCTGTTCCTGCACTATTTCATCAGTTTTCTGCATTCGGTATTGCCTCATCTCATTCTTCCCATCAAAATCCATTACCTAATTTTTCTACTTTAAGTTTCATCTGGTCTATCTGCTCATTCCACTAACCAGTTTATATTCTGCTGGAATCTATCACCGTCTTCTTTGCAGTGCAAAAGAGTGTGTCATTTACAAATTTAGACACTGGCTTGGCCCACGTGTGGGTCATTATTACAAATATCCGAGTGGATGAAATGTAAAACCATCTCCTCTGAAAGACTGATCGAGTGTTTTGTAAATATTAAAAAACAAAGAACTATGCAGGAACAGAAATTTAGGAATCCACGCACATAAATCACAAAAGGCACAAGAATGGAAATTAGCTTTTATAAAGTAACTGAATTTTATTAGTCTAGAGACAAAGCGGACTTCTCATGTCCTTTCAACTGCTTTCCAGATTGGCCATAACAAAACGCTGGCTACAAATCACAAACATGAACTACATTAAACAATGGTTCTACATATAAATCCAGGTCGGCAGTTAAAATTTGCAGAAATGTTGAGATTGGGCATTGAAATTAATTGAATTCAGTTAAATATTGCAACATTTCAGAAACATTTAGACAGGTACATGGCTAGGACATGTTTAGCGGGATATGGGCCAAATACAGGCACGCGGGACTAGTGTTGACACGTAGCCATGTTGGTTGGTGTGGGCAAGTTGGGCCAGAGGGCCTGTTTCCCTGCTGTTGACTCTAAATAGGAATTTCAGAAAATAGGATGACTGTTAAGAGTCATACAAAGCTTTGGGTCGAGGCCCAATGGGCTGCAGATGCTGAAATCTAGTATTACACAAATACTACTCCAGTGATGCTGCCTGACCTACTGAGCTACTCCAGCACTGTGTTTTACTCAAAGCTCTGGATGCTATGCCTTTAGAGAACTGCAAATTGTTTGGCATAAAACGTCAAATAATATGGATATTATTGGCAAGTTGGGTAGCATATATTTACTTATTGGCCTAGGGGGTTCAATTATGAAAACAATTCACACCAAATTGCCCAATGCAGAATTATGGAAGTGCTTAAGCAATGAAGCATATTTGAGTTCTTACCAATTCTAAGCAAGTCCAATCCAGTTAGTCCTGTGGCCTAGCTTTCTTCCCTAGTCTTCATTTTTCTCCTCCCCCCCTCCATCTCACCACACACAAATCTGTCTTTCAAGAACTTCAATTGAAGCTGCGTCCACATTTACAGACAAATATTCCAGCACGATTATTCATTGCATGAAATGACTTTGTCAGTAGTCTTATATCTGACATTTTATTTCTTGACCTTTCCATCAGAAGAATTACCCTTTGCTCAGTTTAGATCCTCGTTAATTTTGAACATATTATCATATCACCTCTCAATTTTCTCTGATGCAAAAAAAAACCAACACAGCTTATAGTACAAGATAAAGTGATGATCCAAGAGTGTGTGTGTGTGTATATATATATATGCAATTTATCTCTGACCACAACTCAAACTAATTGTAGGAGACTGAAATTTCCAGTCTCAATATATATATATATATATATATATGGAAAATGAGGGGGAACTGAACATGAAACCTTAACCTTTAGAGTTGGACAATTCAAATATCATGAAGACTGGACATTTCAGTCTCTCCTACAATTAGTTTGAGTTGTGGTCAGAGATAAATTGCAAAATGCTCAAGAAATATCCTTGTCAAGCAAGGTTAAAAAAAGGACTTTGGAATCAAGACCAATGGTTGGAGCCAAGACACTGAGCAGCTATGAAGTATATTACAGCCAAGAGCAACAAAATGGACTCCCATTCCTTTCAACTGCTTTCCTGATTACCAAGAACAGAATTATGATACAGGTGACAAATATGAACTGCATAAAACTATGTACCACTATATAGAACCCAGATATGCTAATAATAAAATAATGTAGAAAGGTTGAGACTGTATGGAAACAAGTTGCATTCACTTACAGAAAAAGTATAAGATATTTAGCCTCAACTCAGATGGTAACACAAGTCAGAAGGTTACAGATATAAGTGTACAAGTCGCACCCCAGACAGAAAAACACAAAATTCTATGCATACACTCCACAGTTGGAGATAAACTGAAGCCATATCTGCTCTCCTGGGATGCATACACTTTCACAGCTTAGTTAGCCATGTCAACATTTCTGTTTGGAGCAGCTAGTTTCTGACTGCCACATTTCCTTAGTTACAGTTTAGTAGGTTTTTCATTAGGTGTAAACCAGCTTAGAAGATTATGAAAAGGTTCAATATAAATGCAAGGGTATCTTCATTACCCGATATAATAACATGTCATGCACCACACAATCAGGCTGAGCATACAATTTTTGGAATGAGTCGAGTCTGATCATTCCAGCAAAACAATGATAGGATCAGTGAATGTGGTCTCAGAGTTCAACTAGGCAAAATGTGGAAATTACTTGTCTCAACCGTAATCTTCTGATCCCAGTTGGAAAGTGCACATCAGGAATAAAATCTCAAGGTAAAAGCAATCTGATAAACTCTTTCTAATGGCCACTCTACAGCATAAATGTACACCCAAGATGAGTCAGTGGTTTTGTAAGCAGAAGAACAAGTGGAAAAAACGTTTTAACAATTTACAATTGGCTTAACATTAAGTGGCACATACAATCTAAAGCTGACAGATCAACTGACTGGTGAAGAATTGACCTGGCACTCGTAACAGTGGACAAAAGTTAAAAAACTGAAATGGCAAAATTGGTCAACATATTGTGCCAACAGAAAATGGTATATATATTGCATTTAGCTCAGTGTCACAAGACTGTTGTACATTGAATTCTAGCCTATGACCCAGGGGGGAAATGTTATGAACTTCACAATTTGTCTTAAAAGAGCACTGTGCTGTAAATATACAAAAGAATAATTCAGTGCATGCGTGTAGTCTAAGTTCAGAATAACTTAACTTTGGGCTAAAATAAATACCCAGAATTTAGCATTAACAGGTGCAGTGTTTTATTCATACAAGCAATCATAAAATTTAAGTCTTCAACAAAAAAAATTGCATGGATAAGCCAAAAGCGATTGGAGTTTCCTTCACACACTTGCTCACCTATTGTAAGTAAAAAATAATTATGAAACACAATCACATTAGAAAAAGGCGAGAGGAAAATTGCACATCAATACCAAGGCTAGTTTATATAAACATTTGACAACTTTACGTTAAATCCTCCCTCAGCTCTTGCAAACCATCCCATGTATTTGTAGTTACAAATATGTTGCGCAAGGTTTGAAAGCACCTTCTGTATCTCTGGTATGAATTATAGATCAAAGCAGCTTTTAACGTACATACACCAGCCCTTGAAAAATATAGCAGCAATTTAAATACCTTAAGGTGCATATTGTAGTACAAGAGATCACAGTGAGCAATTGTATATGAGGATTTTCATTCTACAATCTGCCAGCTTTCAAAATATTCCTCGCTCAGATTTTTCTAGGGCTGATTATGCATCATTATTCCACGTTATACAATCTATCTGTATACAGTATAATTTTTACTAGATTTGAAATTGAGCTGGTTATTTGGTAAGAAATTGTGCGACTTATTCTTGATGCAGAAATCCAAATGATAATCGATCTTACAATCGCCACAGGAGACCTTAGAACAGTTCATACAGGTGAACTTTGCAGCAGGTTTATCACAGAATCCACAGCGCATTATGTTGGTGCTCTTGGAACTGGGCAAGTGCTCTTGATACTGTGATGCGGCAGCGTATGCACATTTCTCTTTCGGAGATGAACTTGCAGACAGATCATTTTGAACAGATGAAGAACGTGTTACGATACTCACTTCTCTTGGATATTCATGTTTACAAGGGCATTGGTTGCAAAGAACATTGTCACATTTTTGGCAACTTGACGTTCCACTTGATATTCCACACATTTGGCACTTCACTGCACCGAAACCTGACACACTTTCTTTGGTAGTACGTGGAGTCTCATGGTACATAACTCTTACTTCATTGCTTTTTGTCAATCTTGTACTATGACTGTTAGGTGCTTCTGTCCATCTTTGTGATAAAGTGCCTCGAGGATCTTCAGCTGTGTAAAGATCCAAGTCATCATCAACTGCATGGAAAGAAGTATTGAGGTTGCTTTCTGCTCTCCAGCTTCCATTGGGAGACTGCAAGTATTTCTCTGGGCCTCCACGCGGGGAAATTGACATGGCAAGAAGTGAAGGCGTAGGACGAAAAATCTCATCATTTAAGTCCTCATAAGAGCCATAAACTGCTTCCTTTTTATGATGTGCAGGTGTTAGATGAACTTTATTGAACTGCTTTTCTAAGTAGGTTTCACCACCATCTACAGTTGGTTTGTACATCAAGTGTTTCACAAAACTGTTTGTTAACCGATCACTGTCTGATCGGTGGAAGTCCATTTGAGCCACTGACGTATGCAAGCCTTCTGTTGATCTTCGCTGCCTTTTCATGGCATCGATGCAACCTTTCACATCTGTGCTCTTCCTTCGTTCTTGCACTACGTTAAACTCCGAATAACCCTTAACTTTAATTTGAGAATAGATTTCAAGTAAATTCTCACACTCGATTCCAGCCAAGAAAAGCTCAAAAGAAATGAATTTCACATGATTAGTGTTTACTTTATTTTTCAGTTCATAGGTTTCCTTTTCATAGTGATACCCTATGAAAGATAAGATATTCCAGACATCATCTTCACACATTGCAGATTTGATATAGTAGACAAAATGCCCTGTAAAAGTCTAAAATAGAAAGAAAAGTTGATGAATCTTACTTCCATCACTTTGTAAATGTTAACTATGTTAATTTCATTTTCCTACAGGTTTATTCAATAGAAAGGAGAAATTGATAAAATTTATACAAAGGCATTAAGTACATATGAGATTCCAACTTGACCTCAACTACAAACCTGGAGGTTTGGAAAGACAGTAACAATTTGTGTTTCATAAAAACAAAGCAGGAAATGCCTTTTATACATTTAGGACATCTTGTCCCAAATTGTAAATATTCAGATAAACATTTCCTCTAAAAATGACAAATGCCTGCAGATTGCATATATTCTCCTGTGACTGCATAGGTTACCCCTGACTGCTCCTGTTGTCTCCCATATCACACTGGTTTTAATAGTTAAAGCCAAAACCTTTATTTCCCTTCTTACATTTTGATCATTTAGATTATCTGCAAAAATATTAGAAAGGCATTATAATAAAGACTCAAGGACAAAATCAAGCGATGTTGTTGAGGTACCCCAGAACTGGAACCCATCAGCCTCTGCGTGGAAACTAACCACATGCTTGCAGATATTAAATCTTAAAAGTATTGTGTAAATAAGAAAGAAGCTAAAGATGAACCTGGAAAACTTTTCAGGTAACATTCCTATGTGAAGGTTTATGGATAAGCTATCACTTGGAATATTCTGTTCGGGAAGAGAGCGGAAATCCCATAAACCTGGACGGGGTAGTAGGGGATAATTTTACCAGCTAAATGCTGGCAAATGCTATAATGTTAAACACCTTTAAAAGTTTTAGTAGCATAAGGAATGTTTTACAGTTATAGCAGATTTAATAAAATTATCATGGCAAATCCTTAATGAAGTTGATGCACACCACTTGAAATAGGAACAAGTTAGTTGGTTTGAATACTCATTTTTGTTCTATGTATCCCATCTTAAAATTATCAGCTTTCAATGCTTAATCAGTGGCATTCTATATCTTTTCTTTTCTATAAATAGTGGAGGTACTATAATCAGTTTAATTAGCAAATGGTTGTGGGGGTGACAGCAAGCAAAGAAGAAAACAAGTCTAAATTCCCACTTCCAAACAAAATTCAGTTCCTAACATTGCTTGTATGGGCAAGAGAAATACACTGGAATTTAGAATTTAGAAGGATGAGGGGGAATCTTATTGAAACATATAAGATTATTAGGGGATTGGACACATTAGAGGCAGGAAACATGTTCCCAATGTTGGGGGAGTCCAGAACAAGGGGCCACAGTTTAAGAATAAGGGGTAGGCCATTTAGAATGGAGATGAGGAAGAACTTTTTCAGTCAGAGAGTGGTGAAGGTGTGGAATTCTCTGCCTCAGAAGACAGTGGAGGCCAGTTCGTTGGATGCTTTCAAGAGAGAGCTGGATAGAGCTCTTAAGGATAGCGGAGTGAGGGGGTATGGGGAGAAGGCAGGAACGGGGTGTTGATTGAGAGTGATCAGCCATGATCGCATTGAATGGCGGTGCTGGCTCGAAGGGCTGAATGGCCTACTCCTGCACCTATTGTCTATTGTCTGGGCGATGATAACTGCCGACAAATGTCAAAGAGTAATTAACTGAAATGTTTTTACTTAGTTTGTGGGTTCTGGAACACTGCCTAAATGGTAGTGGACATGAATTACAAAGATTTTTTTCTAAGAAAGGGAATAGACAAATGAGTTTTGTAAAGTTACAAAATATATTTAACCCACTCTTCCTTTCAACTCACCTGGACCCCATCCCACAGTCATTTTAAATTTTCCAGAGGAATTAATTATTCTACTACCATTGCATCTGTAACTACTTAAAATTTTAAAATGCATTTGTGCTTTTAAAAGATTAATATCCTAAAAAATGCAGTCAAGCAAGATAATAGAATAATTCTCAGAAAGTGAAACACGAAGGAATACAATGTGGCAAGCACGCGGAGCTTCTAGTAGACGTAAAGTCAACAACCAATTATATTGTTTAACTGGAGGACTCTCCAAATATCAAACAGACTCACAATACTAAAGGAATAATGGGTAAGTCAGATTGTGCAGATGCTATTCAAACCTTATCCTGTGTTTTCAAATTATACTGTCAAGTGATAGCATATCAAAGAACAGGGTAGGGCCTTGATAATAAGTTGAAGGTTAGAACAGAAGCCTCTACTGAAGATGATCTGGTTATGACTGAAGTCATATCGAAAGCAAGGGAAGGCAATTTCATCAAAATGGGCAATAACAAAGAAGCACGGGAGGCAATTGGTCCATTTAGCCACAAAAGGTGCAGACAAATGGAGGAGAGGAATGCACCATGCACATATGTTATCTTGCATGACTGAATGGATATAATTCAAGTCCACTTCCCGAGATTAGAGCGCTCCAGAAGTTTTAACTAAGGCTCATTAAAAGATTGTCATGAATGTTGGAGGCTGCATTAGGCATAAACTGGTTGGGGAAAAGGCCAATTTTAAGGCAACAGTTCACAGTGAACAGCATTGAACATGGGTTGTTCATAGAGTCCTACAGCACAGAAAGAGGCCCTTCGGCCCATCGTGTCCGTGCCGCCGTTACCAAACACAGTCTAATTTTAATCCCATTTTCCCGCATTTGGACCGTAGCCCTGAATGTTGTAGCATTTCAAGTGCCCATCCAAATGCCTCTTAAACGTTGTGAGTGTTCCCGCCTCCACCACCACCCCAGGCAGTGAGTTCCAGACTCCAACCACCCTCTGGGTGAAAAAGTTATTTCTCACATCCCCCCGAAACCTCCCTCCCCATACCCTGTATCTATGTCCCCTCGTTGTTGAACCTTCCACCAGTGGAAGAAGTTCCCCGCCATCTACCTTATCTATGCCCCTCATGATCTTGCACACCTCGATCATGTCCCCTCTCAGCCTTCTCTGCTCCAGGGAAAACAACCCCAGTCTGCTCAGTCTCTCCTCATAGCTGAGGCCCTTCATCCCTGGCAGCATCCTGGTGAATCTCCTCTGCACCCTCTCCAAAGCTATCACATCCTTTCTATAATGTGGTGACCAGAACTGTACACAATACTCCAGCTGTGGCCTCACCAGTGTTCTGTACAATTCCATCATTACCCCCCTACTTTTATATTCGATGCCCCGGCTAATGAAGGCCAGTAACCCATTTGCCTTTGTTCTGTGGAGAGATATGATACCTCAAGAATGGTAGCTCAAAATTTAAAAAACATTTTGTTAATTCATTGACAGACTGACTTTCTAATTCAATGGCTCTGCAGCAATTTCAAGAGGGCTGTTTAAGACTCAGCCACTATGGTATAGGTTAGAGGCCTGTACTGTAAAGGACAGAAGTTTGGCTTTCCCGAATAACAAGTAATTAATGCTTTTGTACAGTTCAATTGCTTAATGGACAGCATTTCTTATATTAGCTTTTATTCAAGATGTATTTAATTGCTGCAATTTAAATTCCAAAATCACCATTTTGGAATTTGAACTTATTTTATTTATAATTTGCAAATAGTTATGGTTATCTGGCACATTATTTCACAGCATTAAGTTTTATACTGTACCTTTATAGTTTTAAATTCCTTTTTCCAGGGATAGAGAAAGAGGTTAATGCAGAAAGTTTCCAGAATTCCAAAGGCTGTAAGAATTGCACTTAAACTTGATGTTTTGAGCGTCTTCAAGGAATTCTCCACAATATCATAAAATCTGAATGACTTAAATATTTCAAACGGTTCTTGGCGATATGAATCAAGTATGGACGTAGCCATCTTCTTAAGGCTTGCATCGTCCAACAAGGGATCTTTTTCACTAAATTTCAATTCACAAATCTGTACATATTTCCGAAACAATGTCTCTCTGATTTTGCTTGTATCCATTAGGAACTGGTAGTGCAGGGTGAGGTTTTCTATAATTCATCCATGGCGCTCATGTTGTTTTCAGATGAGAGTGGGCTCAAAATTCTAATCACAATGCCAAGTATGACGATAGATCTATCTGCAACATGAAAGAATGATGAATTAAACTAAGACATAGTATCACAGCAGACTATCTAACTATAAAAGTTAGTTGCATTTTAATCAAGACTGATACAAAATCACACTCTTTAAAATTGTGTTGATGAATTTGTGTATAATCAGAAAGTTAACCAGTACAGATTAAAATTAAATTATCTATTGCGAAAATTCCATTGCTTCATTGTCAGTACATATGACAATTCAACACTGTTGACTTGTGACATGGCTTTATAAAAGATAAATTAACAAATGTTGATTGAAAAAAATACAAATATACAAAGGGATTTCCATTATACTTGGGGACAGAAGAGTGCTCAAATTACTCCTTGAAGCCTCACTGATAAGGTTTTAAATGACCTTATTGATAAACATCAGTCACATACCATTACCATTTACAAATGTCATGATTTCCCAGAAAATATTGGGAATATTTTAACATGATAATGATTGCTAAAAACAGCACAAATCTGCCTAACTATATTTATTTTATAAACAAAACCCAACTGTTGATCAAACCCATTTCTTACTGCAGTGTTTATTTCCAAAACAGTGCTCAAGTAATATACATCAAGAACTGCAAATTATCACACAAATCTTATGTCAAAATATTCTATTTTATCCTAAAGTGTAACAGGTATTCTAAGATTAAAAATTAAAGTTTTTTTTGTCCATTATACTGTTTTGGTAATTTAATATTTTTCTCAATATAACACGTTTTAACTTTATATTTTAAAGAACTTCAACAAAATTAAAACCAATGATCAACAGCCATTGGTCTCCAATGCCCTTCATTTGCACTTTATGTTTTAATTTCTACAGGCTAGGTTAACACCTCCAATTACACTTTGGACTACTGGAATACCTTTGTCACTATATACCAATCTATCAGAACTATAAACGGCTCAATTTAGTTTATTGTCACATGTACCAAGATACAGCTCATTGGGAATAAACACAATTAGTAACAGATACATTTCCCCCCCCCCAAAACTATGCAGTTTCACAAATTTATTGCTGAAAACTCAATGTTGTAACTACCCAAAGGAAGATGGTATTGAACTTACTAAGACCATATTAACAAATTGAAATTTATAAAAAACATAAAGGAATGAGAATTTAAAAAGACAATCGACTGGTATTTTAAAATATAAAACTCCTCACATGGTGCAGCAAAATAGAATAGAGCCATGAAAGTCATGTGCACTAATGAAACAAAATGGGTCATTTTAAATTCCAATTCTTATCAAGACAATGTATGTATAGACAATGTATGTATAATCAGTTATGAACCATGTACTTTTTGGGTTCCAATTTAAGCCTTTAAAGAAGTTTTTTCTTGCTTTGCATTTTGTCACTTATTATGTAAACAACTGTTTGTAAGGGTCTCAGTTGAAGACTAATGAAGATGATTGAACTGGCTAACAATATAATATTACCAAATTAAAGTGTTAAAAAAACAGAATGAGAATTTACATAGAACATCTGGTATTTTAAAATATAAAACTCTTCACACTGCAAACATCAGTTTTAGTTGAAGTTCTTAAAAAATATAAATGTCTTCCCTTGAGCAAATATTTAAAGGACAAAAACAATATTATAATAGATAAAACAAGCTTTATTTGTAATAAAAATAAAATAGAACAGCAGAGTTTTACATCAATATCTGCAGCACATCAATATCTTACATTCCTTTCAATTAGTAAGTCTCAAGGGGATGTTACAATCTCCTTTCTATAGAAAATCTCAATTTTTATCAGCCTTCAAAATGTAAAGATATTGATATAAAAAAACAAGTTCTTTACTGGTGGTTTTGGGGATGTTCTCAATGACCCTCAGGGTGCTCCTACTTAGACCATATTCCCAAATAAAGTGTTTAGAAGTCACCTTTTTGGAAAAATGGGGTCACCTTAATTACAACAGCTCTGCATTAAGGACTAAACATAACAAACGTGTTCCAGATCATCATCTGAGTGTTACCAAATGCAAAGATTAATATAAAAATGAAGCTAGACTGTGAGGTACTACAATATCCTTTACTCCAACCGACGGAGAGCATTAGTCACCAAAACTAGATTTGTGCACCTGCTGATACCAGCACAATACTGACATTTTCAACAGGTTAAACTCAAGATGTGCCGCAACACGTAATATACTCGTCAAACAGAAGGGCTCGCTGGCTCAACAAAGATTGAATATCCCTATCAATTTACACCCATCAGGATTAACACGATTTCACTTTGAAGGACTAAATGGTTTATCGGTGTCACATTACATACAGTACACAACATTTCACTCCGACTTTCTGATTGTATCATTACTTTTTTGTATATCTTTCGTTTGTTTGTTCTATATCTCTCTCTCTCTCTCTCTAAAATCACCGTCTATATCTCTCGTTTCCCATTCCCCTGACTCTGTCTGAAGAAGGGTCTCGACCCGAAGCATCACTTATTCCTCTACTCCAGAGATGCTGCCTGACCCACTGAGTTATTCCAGCATTTTTGCGTCTATCTTCCTGATTGCTCGGTTCAGCTCTGTAAGTTGGGAGCACTTTTAACATTAAAATACTAAAGGGAAGAATTCTCTTTATCCGCAGAGATAAATATAACGTGTAGGAAGGAACTGCAGCTGCTGGTTTACACCGAAGAAGATATAGACATGAAATGCTGGAATAACTCAGCGGGACAGGCAGCATCTCTGGAGAGAAGGCATGGGAAGAAGGGTCTCGACCCGAAGGCGAAGCGTCACCCGTTCCTTCTCTCCAGAGATGCTGCCTGTCCCGCTGCGATACCCCAGCATTTTGTGATCGACTTCGAGATAAATATAACAGCGGCTTAGTGGAAGGTAACAAGCTCGCGTTGAGTCACAGCAAAGCGATGCGATGCCGGCCCAAGCAGTGCCATTTGAACGCTGCCCTCCAACGTGACGGCGCCATCTTTGCCTCAACAAACATCACCAACTCGCTCCTCCACTGGGATTCATTGTGCTTCACGTTACGAGTTGGAGTCTTTCTTTCTACCTGTGTCTGTGCAGGGGTGATAAGGGTGCGGGTGGTAAGGCGCAGTGGCGTGCATCCCCCGGCCGGGGCTCTCACCGTTCAGTCACCTCAGTCGGGCCGCCATCGCCAGCATCGTCGCAGCCGGCAAATCACTGAAGGCGATGCCCCGGCGCGCCTGCGCAGGGTGCCGTCTCCTCGCACCCGGTGGGGCAGTGCGCATGCGCAGGGTGCCGTCTCCTCGCACCCGGTCGCCAGTTGCGCCTGCGCAGGGTGCCGTCGCCTCGCACATATCCGACAGTGCGCCTGCGGGGAAGCCCGTCTCTTCGCGCGCACGGCCGCCAGCGCGCCTGCGCAGGGAGCAGTCATCTCACACATACCGACCAGTGCGCCTGCGCGGGGTGCCATCACCACACACACATACACACCCTCCGGCCAGTGCCTGCGTAGGGAGCCGTCAGCGGACGTCAGAGAGGGGACGCTGCGCCTGCGCACATCGTGGCCGGCGACCACTCGAGCTGGGATCTGACGCGTTCTGTCACCGGTGAGTTTATAAACTACTGTCTTCAGTCGGCCTGACGAAGGCGCTAGCAATGCATTAATTTTACTTTACTGCACAATCTGCACGTAACCAGCAGATAGCCGGTGATTTAAAAAACAATGAATTTGAACAAGCTGGATGCCCTACTGTAAACAAATAGCAGGGCGAACTGTTCAACAAAATATCCTTTTCCCCACAAAAAAATATATAGTATTCATTAAAAGTGCAGTAAATACAATAGGATATGTTATTATCTTCATTCACTGCAGCGAGCAATTTGCAGTAAATACAACAAGACGTTAGTTTATTATTATTGTCACGGAAACCAAGTGAAAGTGAAAGACTTTTGTTTTGTCAATGTCACAGTTTTTTTCCCCTTTAAAACATTGCATAAATGAAACATTTGATTGCCTGTTCCAAGGAGCACGACTTCTCTTGTCCACTTGCAATAGGATCAGAGAAGCAGGGGTGTTTAATTGTCATATGTTTAATTGACAAAGGTGCAATGAAATTCTTACATGGAGCAGCATAACAGGCCTGTAAACACATTATACAGAAACAAGGAACTGCAGTTGCTGGTTTAAACACAAAAGGAATCAAAGTGCTGGAGTATTGGTGACAAAACGGAATATTTTGTAACTTTGCCGGTGCCCTATTTGTGGCAGCTCTTTGCATGGGGAGAAGGCAGGAGAATGGGGTTAGGAGGGAGAGATAGATCAGCGATGATTGAATGGTGGCGTAGACTTGATGGGCCGAATGGCCGAATTCTGCTCCTATCACTTATGAATTTATGAAGTTATGAACATACCAGTGTATGGAAAACAAAGAATCTCACTGTGACATGTCACATGTGATAACAAAACATCATTCAGTAATTCAGCAAGTCAGGCAGCATTTCTGGAGAAAATGGATAGGTAACATTTTGGATCAAGACGCTTCTTCTGACCGATTGCAGGGGGGTGAGAAGAAAACAGGATGAGGGAAGAGGCAGGACAAAGTGTTGGCAATAATGGACCATTGTGGGCTCCACCTTTCCTTGACCATTGTTGCTGGCCTTGATTTGTCCTTTTGCATTCATCCCATTCTTTCATTCATTGGTTCTATGTACCTTTTCATATCTGTCGTTTCCCACCTCGACTCTCAATCTGAAGAAGGGTCTCGACCCGAAAAGTTCACCTATTCCTTTTCTCCAGAGATGCTGCATGACCCGCTGAGTTACTCCAGCTTTTTGTGTTTATCTTTGGTGACAGGTGGACCTGGAAAGACAGAGGTTCACCTGCACCTCCTCCAACCTCATCTATTGTATCCGCTGCTCTAGATGTCAACTTCTTTACATCGACGAAACCAAACGCAGGCTCGGCGATCGTTTCGCTCAACACCTTCGCTCTGTCCGCCTTAACCAACCTAATCTCCCGGTGGCTAAGCACTTCAACTCCCCCTCCTATTCCCAGTCTGACCTTTCTGTCATGGGCCTCCTCCAGTGCCATAGTGAGGCCCACCGGAAATTGGAGGTACAGCACCTCATATTTTGCTTGGGCAGCTTGCAGTCCAGCGGTATGAACATCGACTTCTCCAACTTTAGATAGTTCCTCTGTCCCTCTCTTCCCCCCCCCTTCCCAGTTCTCCCTCTGACTTCCTGCCTCTACCTATATCCTTCCTTTGTCCCGACCCCCTGACATCAGTCTGAAGAAGGGTCTCGACCCGAAACGTCACACATTCCTTCTCTCCTGAGATGCTGCCTGACCTGCTGAGTTACTCCAGCATTTTGTGAATAAATACCTTCGATTTGTACCAGCATCTGCAGTTATTTTCTTACATAGTGGCTCATGATGAATGCATACTCACTTGACACACACTAAAGCTAAACTTGATGCAGTTTAGTTTTGTTTAGTTTTAGTTTTGCAGGCCTTAGCAGACCGAGTGCAAATGTTCAACGAAATGGTCGCCAAGTTGATGTTTGGTCTTGCCAATGTACAGGACACCACAATGGGAACACCGATGCAGTAGATGAGGTTGGATAGGGTCCACGTGCATGTCTGTCTCATCTGTAAGGACTGCTGGGGTCCCTGGATGGAGGTGCGGTAAAAAATATTGGGACAGGTGTTATATCTCCTGCTGGGGAGGAGATGGCTTGGATGGAAAGGGATGAGTGAACCACGGATTTGCAATGGGAGCGGTCACTACGGAAGGCAGAAAGGGGTGGGATTGAGCAGGTGCTGCTGATGGTGGGATCACGTTGGAGGTGACGGAAATGTCGGCCGATGATGTATAGCTTGTGGAGGCTGGTGGGGTGAAAGGTAAGGCCCAGCAAAATTCAATCCTTGTTTTGTCTGGGGGGAAGGGGAATGCTATGGGATGTAGAGAAGATGCAGGTGAGGGATGCATCTATGACAGCAGGAGAGAAACCACATTTACTAAAGAACGAGGACACCTAGAATAGAAAGCCTCATCTTGGGAGCAGATGGGAAAGATATGGAAATTGAGAGTAGAGGATAGCGTCTTTGCAAGAGGCAAGGAGGGAGGAGGTGTAGTCCAGATAACTGTGGGAGTTGGTAGGTTTGTAGTAGATGCCAGTCGATATTCTGTCCCCTGTGATGGAGACCGAGATAGGGAAGAGAGGCGTCTGAGATAGATGAGAGCTATGTTGGGTATGTCTTTACCGCTTTTCTTTACATATCTGTACACCATATACAGATGGATGCAATCAATTTTGGAACTCCAACTGTAATGGAATATGGTTTGCATGACTGCCATAGTGTACTGTCGTAGTGTAGGAGCAGGGTATGATCCACACATGCGGCATAAGCAGCAATACTGAGAGCACTTCATACATGAAGATTGTCATCGAGAAAAAGCAATGTTCTCACATTCCAACTTCTGCTTCAATTTGGCTCCAACCAATTCTTGTTGCAATGCCTTGCTCAGTGGAACCAGATCTCACAACATCTTCCAATAATTGGACTTGATGGTGGAGGGAACAGATAAACTGTGGGACCATTTGCCAAAGGACTTGGCCTTGCTTTTGCTGAATTTGACTCTGGGTCTTGGGGCCTGTTCAAACTGGTTGAAGCTGCTTTTCAATGAGTGAACTGAACAGAAGACAGCAGTTTGCCCAAATACACGGAGGGTTTGTCTTGCGTGCACTGATTTTGAAAGCCCATTTTGAAGAGAATGCCCATCATATATATATATGTGATATTCAGTTAAAGACCTTCTCCTGGTTCAAGTTGACCAAGCAAGTGTCCACTTTGCATCCCACATCTCGGTGACTGGATCCCTTAACAGCATTAGGCTATCAGAAATCTTATTGCTAGATGTTTAAATATGTACGATTCTTTGTTATGTTCTCTCTATCAATCTCATAAGTTCATAACTTTTCGGAGCAGAATTAGGCCATCAAGTCTACTCCGCCATTCAATCGTGGCTGACCTAGCAACTCCAGTCGCCTGCCTTCCCCCCATAACCCCTGACACCCAATCTATCTCTTGCTCTGTTATATCCAATTGAATTTAGTTTAGAGATACAGCATGGAAACAAGCTTTCCGGTCCACCGAGTCAACACCGACCATCGATCACCCATTCGAACTAGTTTTGTGTTGTACCCCTTTCTCATCCACTCCCTGCATACTAGGGGGCAATTTTGCCAAGGCCAATTAACTGACAAACTTGCTTGTCTTTGTGATGTGGGAGGAAACTGGAAGAAAACCACGGGTTCACAGGAACAATGTGCAAACTCCACGGAGACAGCACCCGAGGTCACAATGAACCTGGGTCTCTGGCGCTGAGAGGCAGCAGCTCGACCAGCTGCACCACCGTGACGCCTATCTGTCACATTGTTCTTTTTTAATGTCAATTCTTCAAAGCATTCACTTAGAATTTTGCACATCTGTTCTCTCCTACCTCCCCATTCAAGCAAACATTTTAGTCCCCGATGGGTAATATCTCTTTAATTCTTATCGTTCCCATTCTGTATTTATGAACCATATTAATGTTTATCAAGAATTCACCTTTGATACTTTCTCACAACGTTTACATTTACTGTAAAACAACCTTAATTTTACAGAACAAATGGACATATTGCGTTGTCATAATTATAGCAATTTTTTACGAGTGTTCGCTATCATTACATTGTGAAATTGAGAGCAACTTTGGAATTTTAGCTGATGCATAAGTTAACCCAAATATGCCAAAGTTGTTGTCATTGACATTCTCCAATAGCTGTGTCACGGTTGCCCAACATAAATAATCAAAGTCCGAGAGCCATACAGTATGGAAACAGCCCCTCCCGTCTGCATGAAAAATATCTTCCATTTGAAAATCAATTATATTATTTTAAAGTTTATTCTATTTAGCTTCTACTTTCATCATAAATTCCAATCTTCATTTTTCACTGTGAAACTTGACTGAAGCATTGGGTAAAGATTCTTCCTGATTGTGGCCGATTTTCCGTGTTTTTGACCATCTTAAAGGCAGCAAAATTGCTGAACGCCGGAGGACCCTCTAAGACTAACCAAAAATAGAAATCACCCATCAGATGCAATTGCTGGGATCATTCAAATGACGCTGTTGCTCTGAAGATGGCATTGGCTAATCTTATTGCCATGCCAAACCTTAGCCTATAGAACACCCAACACAAGTCTGAGGGATGGGGCCGCTTCCATGGAATAATCTCACAGCCAAAAGTCTGGTTCGTGCTTCACCCAGGGGCTGGAATTCGCTTGCGATTAATGTCCGTGACGTACATCAAAAGGCCACCGGCGTGTAAAGCGTGCAACGAATTCATATTTCACAAACAGGCTTGCAGATTGCTTCTAATGAAAAATCTCGTAGGGGGTCAGGTTGCGTTTTACGAAACGGCGCATTGATTTCTTGAATAGAAATAGCAAATACTCTGCTGTTTAGGTCGCATCTGTGGGAAGAGAAACAGTTCACGTTTCATGATCCGGCATTTTCTGTTCTTGTTTTAGATTTCCAACATTTGCAGTATTGAAGGAAAAAAAATAATCTCATTGATTTCTTTGCCGAGGTGATGGACGATGTAAACCAGCATCTGCAGTTCTTTCTCTGCAGAGATGCTCTTAGCATTTTGTGTCTGTCTGCATGCAGTTCATTGTGCCTTCTTAAAAACGACGCGTCGGTTGCAAATCAGGAAAGGAAGCATAAGTTCCCCCCTTTAAATTGATACAGGAAATAAATACAGAAGACAGACGTCTGCCCCCAGAGACTGCAGGAATGATCATTCATGTAGGAAAGCCCATGGGCGTCAGGAGCAGCTGTGGACCGGCGTTGTCCCCTCCAGCTCGACCGGCTGCAATGTTCAGTGTTGTTTCTCTACCTCATGTGTTGCAGATCCAGCTCCGCCTTCATTTGACGTTTGCCATTTGCGGAAACAGAGACAGCAGCAGAAATGGCGATGAACTTCGAAGAAGCCACCTCACGATGTAAAGATACAGTAGGGGATGACAAAGAAGCTTTAACCTGCGCCGTTTGCTTAGAAATCTACGAAAATCCAATGCGCATCGAATGTAACCATGTGTAAGAAACAATCTTTTGCGTTGTATTTTTTTCCCCTCACATTTTGGGTTAACTACGTCAGGATGCGTAGCCGGGTTTGGAGGTCTGTTTAAAAACTTGTCGGGTTGTATTTATTATCGAGAAAATTCACATGACAGACCGTCGGCTTTTTAAGTAGACATACAAAAGTAAATATGATATTCATTACGCCGCAGTGAGTGTGTTAATAATTGCTGTGTCGGTTTCATGACCTGTTGGGTTTACAAACGATTTGGCAACTGTGCAAAAAAAAATTCTGTTTCGGTTAATGGTTTCTATTCTGCAATTCATACGATGACATTGTAGTCATTGGATTGCTAAATAGATAAAATGTACTGCAACCTGATAATGCACTTGTGCATTTTGGTCGAGACGGATAAGAAACTACGGAGCACTTAATTCGCCTTTTCTTTTTGGCACCGGCCTTGCCAAAAACTGCCGACAAACATTTTCATTATTTACAGTATTTGATAAGGTTATAAGTGTGATTTGAATTTTTGAGGTTTCATTTTTGGTTTAGTTCTGGTTCTGTTTCTTGCTTTTTTTTAGGACAAAATCCGATCTATTTTTAGTTATTTTAAAAGGCACTATATATCTTTCACTTTCTATATTGGACCTAAACTGGCAATGATAAAGGAATGGGTAAAGTTATGCCGGATGCATCTTACTATGTGTAAATGTAAATGACATTGCCTTATCATGTATCTGTACACTGGGAATGGCTTGATTGTAATTATGTATAGGCTCTCCACTGACTGGTTAGCGGGCAACAAAAGCTTTTCACTGTACCTCGGTACACGTGACAATGAACGAAACTTGCTTGATTGCAAGATGCAGTATTGAAACGGGCCTTTCGCCCCACCGAGTCCATGCCGCCCATCGATCATCCGTTCACACCAGTTATATGTTATCCCACTTTCACATCCCATCCCTACACACTAGGAGCAATTCACAGAGGTCAATTAACTTATAAACCTGCTCGTCTTTGGGATGTTGGTGGAAACCGGAGCACCAAGAGGAAATCCATGTGGTTATAGGGAGAGCGTGAATATTTCATACAAACAGCACCTGAGGTCAGGATCGAACACAAGTCTCTGGCGTTGTGAGAGAGCAGATCTACCAGCTACGCCACTCCACACCCTGACAACCTTTTACAGGAGGTAGAAATGGGAGCACAACTTTTGTCTCTGTCAAATTTGCTGCATCTTTTTTTAAAGTTTCTAAATGTCTCTGCTTCAAGATATTTGAAAACAATTTTAAATTATTGTAAAAACAAAGGTTGTCAAAAGAAATGTTTGTGAATTAAGACACATTTGCAAATCAATACAAACCAAAGATAATTGCCAGGGTGAGCATTCCCATTGGAATGAATACGGTCACGAGCCCCTGCCAAGTCCGACATGTGTAAGCTCAGAGATTCCAGCTTCCCATTGCGATGCAGGGAAATCCCAGCAATACATGGCTGCAGAATCGAGTGGCTGCAGAATTGAGCAGATGTCATATGGTATTCTTAAGATAGGCACAAAATGCTGGAATAACTCTGTGGGATAGGCAGCATCTCTGGATAGAAGAAATGGGTGAAATTTTGGGTCGAGACCCTTCTTCAGACTCGTGTTATGGTATGCTTGCCTTCATTGCAAGGGGCATTGAATATAAGAGGCAGGAAGTCACGATGCAGATCTATAGGACTTTGGTTCGGCTGCATTTGGAGTATTGTGTGCAGTTCTGGTCACCCCATTACAGGAAAGTAATGGAAGCTGAGGCAGTCAGCTTCCTGGATTAGAGGGATTCGGCTGCAGGGGGAAGTTGAACAGATTTGGATTGTTTTGTCTGGTTTCTCGGAGGTGGAGGGGAGACTTGAGAGAAGTGTATAAAATTATGAGAGGCATAGATAGGCTAGACAGTCAGAGCCTTTTACCTTAATGTCCAACCCTAGATGGCATAGCTATAAGGTGAGAGGGGTAAAGTTTAATGGATGTGTGGGGACACGTTTTTCATACAGAGAGTAAGTGGGCATCTGGAACACACTGCCAGGTGTTGCAGTGGAGGCAGTTACGATAGTTAAGAGGGTTTAATATTTACGAGGCTTATAGACAGGCACACAGGCAGGAAATAGAGGGAAATGGACCATGTACGGCCAGATGAGATCAGTTTAACTTGGCAATATGTTCAGCTCAGACATTGTGGGCCGAAGAGCCTGTTCCTCTGCTGTGCTGTTCTATCTTCAATGTCACGCAGTGGATCCCAGATATGCAGCAAGTCTGCACAACTCCAAGACTTATTTTTGTAAGACAGCCACATCAGTATGACTTGGCCCAATAAAAAGTAAACAATCAAAGTTATCATTGCCACCCATGCCTTTTCTATTCCAGATGTTCCCCTACCCCCACCCTTCCCTAACAATTGATACCCTATCACTTCACTGAATACTGTATTCGATTACCTGTCCAAATACATTTGACAAAGTAGTTCATGCACAATGTGTGTTTTGCAAATTCCATTCTGAAGGCGATGTTTCTTTAAGATCCGTGGGCACAGGTACATAGTTCTCTGAAAATGGTGTCAGAGGTAGACAGTGTGGTGAATAAGGCGTTTGGCATGCATGCCTTCATTGGCCAGAGAACTGAGTACAGGATTTTTGGAGGTCATGTGACAACTGTAGAAGTCATTGTAAGACCACAATATTTGTAGTTGCGGTTGCCCAGCTATACAAAGAGCTTAATTTGCTGGAAATGGTACAAAAGTGATTCATAAGGACCTTACTGGGACTGGAGAGATTGAGTTCCAAGGCGAGGCAAGATAGGCTGGGACTCTTTTGCCTGGAGCATAGGTGTTTAAGAAGTGACCTTGCCCAAGTACATAAAATCCTGAGGGGTAAATAAGGTAAATGGTCAAAGTATTTTTCCCAGGATAGTGGAGTCTAAAACTAAAGAGCATGGATTTAAGGTGAGAAGGAAAAGTGGAGAGAACAAAGGAGGACCCGGCATGGGGTAACCATCATGGCGGGGGGGGGGGGGGGGGGAGAACACAGGAGGACCCGGCGCGGGATACTTTCTAATTTTGTCGGTGCCCTTTATGTGGTGACTCTTTGCATACTTTGGGTATGCAAAACAAAGAATATCACTTGTGACTTGTCACGTGACGGTCAAGTATCATTCATTCATTATCATTCATTCATTTAAAATTTTCAAATGGACACAAGGGACAGCTTTTTCACACAGAGGGTGGTGAGAATGAGGAATGATCTGCCAGAGGAAGCTGCAGAGGTGGGTACAAATACAGTGTTTAAAAGACATTTAGACAGGTATATGCATAAGAAAGGATTAGAGAGAAATGGATCAAACACAGGCAAATGGGACCAGCTTAGATAGACATTATGGTCAGCATGGAGGAGGTGGGCCGATGGGCCTGGATC
Source organism: Rhinoraja longicauda (assembly GCF_053455715.1). Taxonomy (NCBI): domain Eukaryota; kingdom Metazoa; phylum Chordata; class Chondrichthyes; order Rajiformes; family Arhynchobatidae; genus Rhinoraja; species Rhinoraja longicauda. Next base: position 28,592,567 of record NC_135974.1, on the reverse strand, counting down.
CAAGTGTACAACTGTATGATAAAGTGCCTTGTTGACATTCCAAAATATATTGCCACAGAGATTTGCTGGTATATATAAAAAAGCATTTGAGTTGCTGTATTTTTCACATTTTTATAGATGAAAACCAAAAAGTCAAACCGTGGTATGAATGAACTCCACAATCAAAAAATCTGTATTTAATTTTCCCACAGACTCTCTGATCCTCTTGATTATTCATTCTCCTTAATACTTTTAAGGAAACTTGCAAGGCAGTCGTTGAATGATTACCCCCATGGACACTTTTGTTCCCGTAATGCCTACCTTGATATTTTTGTTAAAGGTGCAAACTGTAAACATTACTGTTGTTATTCTTAAACTATTGCATCACAAACACATCAGTCTCAATTCATAACATTAATATGAATCTGATCTTTCCAGGCCAACAGATGTCACGGTACTCATCATTGTGATGTCAATTCTTTCTATCTACACACAAACTAAAATACTGTGGCCATTTTAAAGTTAGTTTACACTTTATTGTCGGTTCCTGCTTTTTTAAACAAGTTCCATTTTTGATGGTTGTCTCATGAGTATTTAATTTCGCCAGACCTGTCCAGTAGTAACCATGCAAAGCACTCTTATTAGTCTTTTCCTTTTGTGCACATGCGCTTCTTCTTACACGTCCTATCTTTTTCTGGTCACCACACTTTCCTAAACCAATCCTGCATGATATTCTCACATCTCCTAGCACTTTCATTCATGTATTCCATCGCTCATTTCCTATTTTGATACTCTCTCAATCTCCTCGATCTTCTATATAAATCTCAATGCAGCCATCATCTCCTAACTGTCCCAAACCAACGTTTTCCCTTCATCTCCACTCTCCTCACTAATCCTTTCCTTTCATCTTTCTTTCTATGTTTGGGATTTGAGTGCCAGTGTTTTCCTCATACCTTGCAGTGATGCAATAATTAATGCAATTCACTCTCGCTTTTTAAAAATGGTTGGTTGATCTTTTCACTTGAAGATGATTTTGACTTTCATTATTAACAATAGTATTTCCTAACTAGTATACTACTTCAATAACTATTAAAACAAAGACATTTATCTTATATTCTTCTGTTTTTCTTTTTTTTTAAATACTTCTTAATGCCATTGTTGAAGAACTGATTTTAATCTTACATCAACTTTTAAACTGAAATACAATTTCAACTTGTTTTTGAATAGATTTTGCAGTAGCTGCTTGTTTGCACTACAGAAGCCAAAAAAGCCCATTTGTGCTGTATGTCGCTTTCCCTTGAAGGGTGTAACGAGAGCTTTGGAAATTGAGAGGAAATTAGAAATAACTCCTACAAGCTGCAATGGTTGTGGAACTCAGGTCAGTGGTGGCTGCATGGAGGATATAAAGAGAAATACTGAATGATTTGATGGTTCGAGTGCACTTTATTGACCGTTGTATGTAACAATTATGAAGTAAATCTGTATTTGAGTGGATTACAAGGTGATTATTATCTATTTTGAATCCAGGATATACCTTCTTTCTCATCTTAAAGCCAGAGCAGAATTAACAAAGAGCTTGATTTGACAGGGATTAATTTTGTAGAGAGCAGCCCATAACACATGTATCTGAACCTCTCCAATCATTGTATCTCAGAAAGGTTAGCAGCAACCTCTGGAGCCAGCAGATTAAAAAGCAAGGTTGGTGTCTTTTTAAAGGGGTTAGCAAACCTAATATTGTAGTTTCTGGATATTAGCTTCATCATCCCAAGCTTCAAGCCTGGTTGCAGAAATGCAGATCTGCTCAAATCAGGTGAAGGTATCTCAAACTCCAGTGTATCACAAAATGCTGGAGTAACTCAGCAGGTCAGGCAGCATCTCTGGAGAGAAGGAATGTGTGACATTTCGGGTCGAGACCCTTCTTCAGACCTTCTTCAAACTCCAGTGTAGCCAGTAAAATGGTTGTACAACCAGTGATAATTGTGCTTGTAGTTGCTATAAATTTCCATTTATTGTAAATTTGCAATTTAGTGTTGCAAATAGTGAAAGGTATGGAACTAAAATGCATAAGCAGCAGGATACGTCAGCATGAAGGTAATAAAATTCTTACATGAATTTTGCTGAGACCAGGTGTTTAACTGTAATTGTTTTTCAATTATTAATATTATAATTTTCCAACTTGTTTCAGGTTTATATGAGTAAGCTACGGACCCATAATGCAACATGTGCAAAATATCAAGAGTTTATTTCTGAAGGGGTGAAAGCTTCAATGAAGGATCAGCATCCCAGCCTTAGGTCGGTTTTATTTAAGAATGATGACATTATCCTTTTAAGGCACAATTATTAAACTATAATCTTGTTATTCTTAGATCCTGTTTTGTTATTTCAGAAATAATATTTGAATGCAGTCCTCATCAGACTGAATTTTACATTTGCTACCTGTTTTTTTTCAGTGGCCCAAAATCTAGATCTGGCTTTCGGACGCTGTAATTGTCCGTGCACTTTTTAATGAATTTGCAGTTAATTCTATACTATAGCTTTGGATTTCAGCCCATTTTGTCCATGCTGACCATTTTAGGTTAGTCCCATTTATCTGCATTTGGCCCATATCACTCTAAACCTTTCCTGTCCTTCTGAAATTCAGAATTGTATCTGCTTCCTCTGGCAGTGTGATCTAGATCCAAATTACCCTCTGAGTGAAAATGTGGCCCCTAGGGTCCATTTAAAATCTCTCCCCTCTAACCTGCAGCCTATCCTCACTAATTTATGAGTCCTCTAACCAGTAGTAAAAGACTGAACATTCACGTTATCATTGCCCCTGATGATCTTGCATACTTCAGTAAGGTCACCCCTCAGTCTTCTATGCTCCAAAGAAAAACAATTCCAGCCTCTCCCTTTAACTTAAGCCTGCAAGTCCCAGTAACATCCTGGTGAATCTCTTCTGCACCCTTTCCAACTTAATGACATCCTTTCTATAGCTGGACGACCCGAACTGTGCATTTTATTCCAAGTGTGGTCTCACCAACAACCTGCACAGCTGTAGCATGATGGCCCAACGTTTGTACTCAATAAAGACGTACAGGTATGTAGGTTAATTGGCTGGGTAAATGTAAAAAAATAAAATAAAATTGTCCCGAGTGGGTGTAGGATAGTGTTAATGTACGGGGATCGCTGGGCGGCACGGACTTGGAGGGCCGAAAAGGCCTGTTTCCGGCTGTATATATATATGATATGATATGATGATACCCAAAATAGGCTCCATAACAATTTACAGGGCAGGTACATACACAGGCAACTTCCCTTTAATCAAATCAGGTTTCGCTTGTCATGAAATCATGAACTTTATAAGTGGCCTGCATCTACTGTAGGCTCCAGGCAAGGTAGAAAGCATGGTCTGAAGAAGGGTCTCGACCCGAAACATCACCCATTTCTTCTCTCCAGAGATGCTGCCTGTCCGACGGAGTTACTCCAGCATTTTGTGTCTATCTTTAGAAAGCATGGAAGTTCCATCCAAGCCTGCATGGAATGCAGCTGCACATATCTGGTACCTCCATGCACTATTGTGTCAGATGCATATAGGAAACAAACATCGCAGACCTCGATCACTATCGCAAGTAACCTTTACTTTAAGCAAAGGTTCTTCATATAAATTGCATTGTGTAGCCCCCATGAACATTGATAATGTTTGGGCCACACAGGGTTGTTGAGGATGGAGCATCGTTGTGAAACACAAATTGCGATTGAATTGAACTGGAGATGATGCCATGGCAAAAACCTAAGATTTTATTAAAAGCATAGAACACATGAGGAATTAGTTAAAATTCAGAAATATGCTTATAATAACCAAAGACTAGGCAGAGTTGAATTGGAGCCAAGTCCATCCATTTTGTTTTTATTTGACTTCCAGGAATATACTTTACAGCAGGGATCAGTCAGTGAGGGTTAAATAGCATAGGGCGATTACATCACTGCCTGACCCACCCTACACCCCCTGAAAATTCGTAGCATCTCAATTACCACCTCAGTTAGTGCCACTGAATGCTGGACAAATTGCAAATGGAAGCCATGCTTTTTCTTTAGACTTTAGAGATACAGCATTGAAACTGGCCCTTCGGCTCGCCAAGTCCGCGTCGACCAGCGATCACCCCGTACACTAGCACTATCCTACATACTAGGGACAATTTACAATTGTTACCCAAGCTAAGTAACCTACAAACTTGTACATCTTTGGAGTGTGAGGAACCCGGAGCACCCAGAGAAAACTCATGCGGTCACAGGGCCAACATACAAACTCTGTACAGACAGCACCTGTAGTCAGGATCAAACCTGGGTCTTTAGCGCTGTAAGGCAGCAACTATTCTGCCAAATGATTTTACAAAATATTATTCTAGTATTAGATACATTCCCTAAATATTAAAATAAATGTTATATTTTGTCTTTTTTTCTGTAGCATGCCCAATCGTTTTACTTTTACTTGCCCATTCTGCAACGCAAAAAACTTGGACCAAGATGGCTTGGTTGAGCATTGTATTTCAAGCCATGCTGGAGAATATGCAAAAAAGGTAAGATTTAACAAAGATACTAATGTTGAGTAAGTTCGAACAAATACTTTACTGGGATACTATTCCTCTTCCCCAAAGCACCAATTTATTGCAGATCATATAGTTTAATTGTCATGCTTAAATTTAACATGAAAATATCCTTAGCTTGCAGGTAATGCAATTTGTGGTGATATATTTATCCCGCCAAGCCACTGTGATATCATAAAGTATGTTCAAATGTGCTTATTTAGTTATTGTTAATTGAGTTCAAATTGTAAAATTGAATTAATGTTAAATTAGCAATGATTCAGTTAATGTTGGGGACTTTTTTGACAGCTGACAATCATTTCACTCAGAATCCTTTAGAGTTAAGGATACCCAAAACATCATCTATCCATGTTCTCCAGAGATGCTGCCTGACCTGTTGAGTTACTCCAGCACTTAGTGGGTCCTTTTGCTTAAGAATACCTTTCCTGTTCTTAAACTGCCAGCTGAAGATAGAGTATATTATTATATATATTTTTTCCGATCCATGATCACCAAGTACAATTTTCCACTGGGGAACGTAAGAGGAGATTTAATCCATTTCATGCAATTTTTTAATGCTGAATTTCACTCAATCCAAATGTTATGGAGTCCTACAGGGAGAGGTTGGACAGACTTGGATTGTTTCTTTCAGGATTGCCAGAGGGTGCAGAGAGACCTGATAAGTATTAAATTGTGAGAGGTGTTGATGGTGTAAACAGTAAGAACCTTTTTCCCAGACTGGAAATATTAAATACTGGAGGGCATAGCTTTAAGGTGAAAGGGGCAAAGTTTAAAGGACATTTGCGGGGCATTTTTTTATACGGAGCACGGTGAATACCTTATACGGAGTATTTTTATATGGAGCTTGGTGAAGCATGGGGCTTGTTGCTGGGGGTGACAGTGGTGGCAGATACAATAGTGGCATTTAAGAGAATTTTAGATACGCACTTGGATATGCAGGTAATAGAGGCATATATGGATTATGTGCACACAGATAAGAGTTGGTTTTAGCATCATGTTCAGCACAGACATTGTAGGCCAAATGGCCTGCTCCAGTATTGTATTGTTCCTTGTTCTATGATACAATTTTCTTGGGTTTTGAGGAACATGGAGACCTGGGGATACATGCGCTTGGGCAGCCTTCAACCCAGCAGTGTGATCGTTGATTTTTCTAATTTCAAGTAATCCCTGCCGTCCCTCTCCCCCCACCTCCCCCACCCTAATCGTCCTACTGATTCCCACATTCTCATCCGTGTTATCACCCTACCACAGCCAACAATGGGCCATTAAGGGCACCCACCCTTCATTAGTCACCTGTGGCCGGCCCTGATTTGTTCTGGCCTTTTCCTCCCTCTAGTCCCTTCCCCTCTACTTTCAGTCTGAAGAAAGGTTCCGACCCCAAATGTCACCCATCCTTTTTCTCCAGAGATGCTGCCTGACCTGCTGACTTACTCAAGCACTTTGTGTTTGTCATTGGTATAAACCAGCATCTGCAGTTCCTTTCGATACATATGCATATCCATGTAGTTTAGGTGCATTTGATTGCAGAGGTTATTTAAAAGGCATGTGGAATCAAGAATTTTTCAAGGGTTTTTCTTTTACATAAAGCCTGGAAATCATGAAAAACTGTAACAAAATACCAGTTTGGACCCAGCTGGAGTACTCTGTGCATTTTTTGCTATTGGAAAAATAACAAGTCCTGAGAGAGATTGGAGAGGAAACCTACTGGAATGGTGCCAGGGTCTAAGAAATCTCAGTTATGTGAAAAATAAATCTGAGTAACTGGGATTGTTTTCCTTAAAGCAGAGAAAGATGAGCAGGAAGATGATAGAATTCCATAAAAATCTTCAGTTTTAAAAGAATAAAGAAGGGGAAACTATTTCTGGAGGCAGTGGGGCAATACGGGAAAAGACATAATTCATTTTAATCAGCTAAAAAGTTAAAGATAAACTGAAGGGGAGAAAGAAAGAGATTCCCAACAGGTTGTTATTTTCAAAACTGCATGATGGGAATAAACTCAACATCAAAGTTCAAAATGGAATGGCTTAGTGTTTGAGGGTAAAGATCCCAAGGTATAATGATAGACCAAGGGGTTCATATTAATGAGCTAGCCCTCTCGAAATGTTGGCAGAGGACCAGGTGAATGGCAGATTACTGCGCTGTTTTTGCTGTTTGAATTCACATTATGTAATCTGTTCTAAATTAGCGTTAGTCCCTTAAGGCTAAATTGTGCAATATCCTAACGCCCTTTCGCTTAACAGATGGTAAACCTGAGGACTAGGAACAGTTCAGAACTCAGTAGAGGGACTGATTAAGGGGGAGAAAATAGTATGAGGATCGGGTGACTGCAAAAACAATCAAACAAATACTTTTGTCTTCACAAAGGAGCATACAAATAACGTCCCTAAGATGTTGGGCACCCAGAATCCAGTGAGAGCAAGAAACTAAAGAGAATCGATATGAATAAGGAAATGGTGTTATATGTGGAATTAAAGGCAGATAAATCCTAAGAACCCAATAGTTTCATCTCAGAATACTTAAGTATTTGGCCAAAACAGTGGAAGAAGTGTTGGACATTTTCCAGTGTTCTCTGGATCTGATGTTAATGTAGCTAATGGATCCCATTATTTCAAATAGGAGGGAAAATATTTCAGTTATCCTAACATCAGTTGTGGGAAAACTGCTCAAGACTAGTGTTAAAGATGCAACAACAGAGCAATCAGAAAACAGAAACAGGATCAGTCAGTGCCAGCATGAAACTGTGCTTTACAAATTTACTAGAATATTTTGAGGATATAACTGATGGAGAGATTGGGAAGAACCAGCAGACGTGGTGAATTCGGACTTTCAGAGGCTTTCAACAAGGCCCCACATAAGACATTAACATGCTACGTTGAAACATGCTAAGTTGAAGCAGCACAGTGGCGCAGCAGTAGAGTTGCTGTCTTGCAGCACCTGAGACGGGTTCGATCCTGACTAAGGATACTGTCTGTACGGCGTTTGTACATTCTCCCATGATTGTACAGGGGCGGCAATGTGGCGCAGCGGTAGAGTTGCTGCCTTACATCAAATGCAGCGCCGGAGACTCAGGTTCGATCCTGACTACGGGCGCCATCTGTACGGAGTTTGTACGTTCTCCCCGTGACCTGCGTGGGTTTTCTCCGAGATCTTCGGTTTCCTCCCACACTCCAAAGACATACAGGTATGTAGGTTAATTGGCTGGGAAAATGTAAAAATTGTCCCTAGTGTGTGTAGGATAGTGTTAATGTGCGGGGATCGCTGGGCGGCACGAACCCGGTGGGCCGAAGGGCCTGTTTCCGTGCTGTATCTCTAAATCTAAAAAATCTAAAAAAAAATCTCTGTGACCGTGTGGGTTTTCTCCGGGAGCTTCAGTTTCCTCCCACACTCCAAAGATGTACAGGTTTGTAGGTTAATTAGTTCGGAAATAAAATTGTAAATAGTCCCTAGCGTGTAGGATAGTGCTAGTGTACAGGGGTTGCTGGTCAGCACGTACTCAGTGGGCTGAAGGGCCTGTTTCTCTAAACTAAACTAAACAAAGCATGGGACTGGGGATAATTTATTGACGTGGACAGAGAACTGGTTGACTAAAGTGAAACATGCAGGAATAAACAGGTTATTTTTTGAAAGGAAGCCAGTGACTAGTAGAGTACCAGAAATGTCAGGGAATGGACCCACTTTGTAACACTGCGATTGTAACAATGGGAAGGCTCGACAGTTTTGGCGACCCGGAACCACCCACCTCAATACCTGCTCTCACCATCTATGCTACCAGTATCTACTAAATAAAGGAAACTACAGATGATTCATTCACTCAAGGAAATGCTAAATACTTGCATCCTGTCTTCCACTTATCCTAACCCATCATTAAACAGATTATCGCCACAAATATCAACCTCACATAAAACTGGGATACACTTACACAGAGTACGCTTACAAAGAAATACAGATACCACATGTCATACATTTCCTTTCTGCCCCCAACTGATACAGCTTCTTATCCACCAAATCCACCTGCTGCCTCTGACATCTCCTTTACTGCCTGACACAAACTCTGTCTGCGAATTCCTAGCTCTCCAAATAGCGACGTGGTCGACTGCGCCATGAGACCTCTACAACCCACCTGGACGTACTCTTCCTGGCCGTTATAGGGTGAAGAATTGAATACAGGAGGAGGGTTTGTTACTGTTGTGGAACAAGAGGCGTTGGTGATATCGCAACCTGTGTATGATGTGCAGTTGACCATGGAAGGGTGGAGCCCATAATGGCCCATTGTCGAGGGTTTCTGTGGGGTCCTCTCTCACTGCTCCCGCTCTGTGGTTCCTACTGCTCTCCGACTCTACAACCACGTTTTAACCTGGACTCGACAATGGCCCACTATGGGCTCCACACTTCCTTGGTCATCTGTTGCAAATCACCTGCTAATATTCCAGCAGAGTACGTATCGCTGTATATCTAATTTTGCAGGAAACTGCTGCTAAGTGTATTAAACCTGATATTTTGTATGATGCACATTTTTGCATTGAACCTTTTGAAGGACTATTAAACCCTTTTTGATGAGATGTTATTCAAATAGGTTTGCATGCAGCTCCTGTGCTTTGAAGTTACCCTTGCACTCTGTTTCTCACCAGGTTTGCCCAATCTGCTCCTCCATGCCATGGGGTGACCCAAACTTCAGAAGTGCAGACTTGATACAACATTTGAAAATTCGTCATAAATTTTCATATGATACTTTCGTGGTATGTACATTCTGTTTTCAGGAAATTAGAGTGTAAATAAAATGAATAAAATAATAGAAAAAGCCCTCTTACAGAAGACCACATCTGCAAGAACTTCAGCCTCCAACCCTAGTAAAATGTCGTGGGTATGAAGTTCCCTCAAACTGTTCGGGGTGCATCTGGGAAGTTGGACATATTGGAGAAACTCTAACTCCACTGTAAGATTGGAGGCTGGGAAGGAGGCAAGGAAGTGTTGATCCACAAGATCAGAGGATGCGTTTGTGACCTTCTTTGTATAGAGGTTGCTAGTAAACTATTTCTCATAACCTAGGCCTGTTTTTCATTGGAAACCCATGCCACCAGGTTGACAGGAATGCTCCTCAAGAAAGTTCCAATGTGCATTTGAGGCTGGAGGCATGGAAGTTCCTCTAGGAAATTTCAGGCTGTTCCCTTGAGTGGAGTAGGTGTGGAGTTTTCTTTTTCCACTCCTCTGCTCACTATAAGCTATGTTTCTTTACAGTTATGGGGTGCTACGCTCCAGAATGCCATCTTTCAGATGAAATATTAAACCGAGATTCTGCCTGTCTCTTCAATGCACATTCAAGATGCCATTCACCATTAAGGTAGCTTAGACATTGATATTCTGCCAGCATTTACCCCTTAATCAGTAGCCTAAATCTGATCCAGTTATCTTATTATACATAGATTGTTCTCTGCATTCCTTCCATAGTCATAATTACAATTGAGAAGTAATTAGAGAGAAGCATAGTCATACAGCGTGGAAACAGGCCCTTCGGCTCAACTTGCCTACGCCAACCAACATGCCCCATCTACTCTAGTCCCACCTGCCTACATTTGACCATAACCCTCTAACCCAAACCTATCCTATCCATATACCTGTGTAAATGTTTCTTAAACGTTGCGATAGTACCTGCAATTAATTATCGGGCATAAACTACTTGGTCTGCTTACGAATGGCATTGTTAAATGTAAGTTTAGTTTTAAGTTAGTTCTTTAATTGGGTTTGGTTTTCTGGCTTACTTTGGATAAACCACAATGCACATCACATGCTGGATCTGTGCTTATAACCTCGCGTTCCACAAATGTCTCAAGTTGAAACATTCAGCTTTAGCTCAATCAACATGCTCTAATATCCGGGTTGTTAAGCAAATGATTATAAATAACTATACACTTTCTTTTATAGGATTATAATGTGGATGAAGATGAAATGCTTCAGGAAGCTATTGAACTTTCACTCCAAGATATGAGATATTAGGATATCAATTTTTTTCTCACCTAAAATAAACAGCTGAAGTTCATTGTCTGAATACTGCTACTGTAGAGGTTTTATATGTGCTTAAATCTATCCTGTGCACTTTTGATGATTGTTTAGTTACATATACACCAATAAGGAAAAAAAGTATCATAAATCTGACATACTATGGTAATATTATAAGAAAAATATATCTATCTGAAGGTTATTACAGCACTTTAATCTTGATGTTTGGTAATGGGTATATTTACTTTTGATTAAATACCAATTATACTTCCTTGTAATTTGTATTAATGGACAGCTTGAAATAGCTTTTGAAAAGATTAATAAAATATTAGTTGGATTTCAGGTACGTAATGATTTGGCTTCTTCATTATTGCTAATAAAATGATATCCTGTTGATTAGTATGGAAGTTTCCCTTTCCCACGATCTCATCGGAATTACTATAATTTATACATCGCTCAAATTTCCTTCCCCCGATCCACCGTCAGCACAATCCTTTATTCTTCACTTCCTCGAGTGATAATCTAATGTTTCCTTGAATTCTTCTACATCAATTTTCTCAAATACTCTTTTTTAAGTACAGGTCCATTACCGATTTTCCGGCAACTAATAGTCCGGCGCCTCTTGTAATCCGGACAAAATCACAAGAGCACACTTGGAATCCCCCCCAAAAGTCCCCTTAAGGCGTCCGATCTCGACCTCCTCGCGACTTCCACACCATCACAGGGACTGCGTGGGTTTTCTCCAGGTGCTCCGGTTTCCTTCCACACTCCAAAGATGTGCAGGTTTGTAAGTTAATTGGCTTCTGTAAAATTGTAAATTGTCTCTAGTGTGTGGGATAGTACGGGGTGATTGATGGTCAGCGTGGACTCAGTGGGCCTGTCTCCTCGCTGTATCTCTAAAGTCTAACGTTATTCCCTCCACAGATGCTGCCTGATCCGCTGAGTTCCTCCAGCACTTGGTTTTTTATTTAAAAACTAAAGGTTGGTTCATTCAGGAATGAGTTTTTAAAGTTCCATAATTACTCCCGAAGCAAATTCTCTGTAAACAATGTTTCTGACTCTAAAATAATGATGTGTGGAATTATGATTAGAAGGGAAAGTCACATTAAAGAAATGCTTTTACTGTATTTTATCTCAATCCCTTCATGCCTTTTTATTCCCCAATTCACCATATGATTTAAGAAATGCTGGAGTAACTCAGCAGGTCAGGCACCATCTCTGGAGAACATGGATAGATTACATTTTGGGTCAGGACTCTTCTTCAGACGGATCCGTCTTAAAAAGATTTTACAAAATGGTCCCCCTCCCTGACTCTCGGTCTGATGAAAAGTCTCGCCCCAAAACATCATCTATTGCTTTTTTCCAGAGATTCTGCCTGCCCTGCTGAGTTACTCCTGCATTTTGTGTCGATCTTAGAAAATGGTATTGCTTCCAGCTATGGCGAATGACAAGGATTCTCCAAAAACCATCATAAATAGCTAACAATGGCCTGTTTCCTTTATCATCGTTACCTTTTTGCATATCTTTCATTCATTGTTCTTTATCTCTCTACACCATCGTCTAAATCTCTCGTTTCCCTTATCCCTAACCTGTCTGAAGAAGGGTCTCAACCCGAAACGTCACCCATTCCTTTTCTCCAGAGATGCTGCCTGTCCCGCTGAGTTACTCCAGCTTTTTGTGACTATCATCGGTTCAAACCAGCATCTGTAGTTCCTTCCTACACATTCCTTATTTCCTTCCAGCAGCCAAGTTTCAAACAGTTGTATTTGCCTGAACAACACACTAGAGGGAGCTTTGGAGCTAGAATTACCATCGCGGACATAGAAAATATTCTGACTCCAGCATTGCATCCACTGAGAAATCGCTAAACTGATAAGTAACCTTTACATGTGTATTTCATATTCTCCCTTCCTGTATGAAGAACCATTTTGGACATTAACAACTTTGAATTAGTGTGTTTTGAGAATAACATGAATAATATGCAATCTACACTGCATCTTGCATTTAACATAAAGACCCAGAACATTAATTTAATATGTAGGAAGGAACTGCAGATGCTGGTTTAAATCGAAGATAGACACAAAATGCTGGAGTAACTCAGTGGGACAGGCAACATCTCTGGAGAGAAGGAATAGGTGACGTTTCGGGTCATGGCCCTTCTTCAGACTGATGTCGAGAGTTGGGCGGTACAGAGATAAAATTGTTGCAATAAATTTCACCTCGTTCTTCAAAGTTCTAAGGAGTAAATTCCATTTTTTAAGTGCAGAACAACCTCTTCCTAATTTGCAAAATTATCCGTTGAAATCCTTCTCTGAATCACTTCCAATGAGATAAGATCTTATCTTCAAAAGGGAGACCAAAATTGTTCACAGTATTCTTGATGTGATCTCACCTGTACCACATAGAGTCAATACCCTCCATAATTTTGTTTATTAGCCATCGTTGGTTCATCCCTTCTCTAGAATGTTTCCTCTTTGATCGGATATGCTTCTGCTGAATTTCCATGCATGCCTGAGTTCTCAAGTGCTTTACGTGTTCTGAAGAATGGGCCAGAATTTGCACTTAGGGAGTTATAGAGTGATAGAACAAGGAAACAGGCCCTTCAGCCCAACATGTTCCATCTACACTAGTCCCACCTGCCCGCGTTTGGCCCAATATCGCTCTAAACCTGTCCTATCCATGTACCTGTCTAAATGTTTCATAAACTTTACGTTCTTATAATGATGGCACCCATCACTTGACAAAGTAGACAGTAACTTCACAGAATTTTAATGCCTAGATTATAGGTTTGCTGTAATGATTCAGCCTACCTCTACAGCTTTGAGAAACAGAATCAGGGAAATTATTCGAGCTGGCATGAACGTCAGCGTCAGCTTTTTATGAATATAATCTTGTTGTAAATTACTCTGAAAATTGTATGCTTTGGTAGAGTTTTAAGCGAATCATCATTACTATCTGGCAAATGATGCCTAAAGTAATGAATTCTAAGAGTAGAACAAGGAAAACACTGCAGACACTGGAAATTGGGAATAAATAAAGAAAATCCTGGAAATACTCAGCAGGTCAGGCAGTATCTGAACGGAAAGAAACAAAACCAACTCACTCCTTTTCATAAGAATTGAAAGAGTACCCTCCCCAACCAGCCCCCTGACCCTTTTTTGCCCTTCCCCACCCCACCTGGACTCTGGCCTACATCTACCCTCCACCCACCCCCACCGCTACTTTCCTTCCACAATCCACAACTCCAAACCTGTCTCTCACCTTCTGCTCTTATCTCTGGCCTTTGGTCCAACCATCAGCCTGTCCAAACCTCCTCTCGCCGATGTCCACCTATTACCTGCCACACTTTGTCCTGCCTCTTCCCTTTTCCAACTTTCTTCTCCCTGACCCACAATCAGTCTGAAGTAGGTTCTCGATCTAAAGCTTCACCTGTCCATGTTCTCCAAAGATGCTGCCTGACCTGCTGAGTTACTCTGGCATTTTGAAACAGAAATGCAGAATGGGGGAGAGAACAAAAGACATGGTCTGTGTGAAAGTGAAACACAGAAGGCAATAAGTGACAGCGGGGGTGATAGAGCAAGATAACAAAAGCTTAGAAGAGGTGATAATGTTAACTAATTATCTGAAATTATCAAAAGAGATTGTAAGGAACACTGGCACATTTAGATAAAAATGTGCAAAGCTCTCTATGTTTCAAACCAGGTTAAAGAATTGTTTTTTAAACACTAGCAATACGTTTGTTCGGATGCTGTCTTGAAAGTTTTGCTTTGCCGTGATATGATATCGCAACTGATCATAATACTGTCATGAAATGTATGGTAGGAGAGGGTTTAATGTTACTAATGGGAGCATCGACAGCAAAACTTCAATTATTCCCATTCAAACTGAGATTATTAATGGAGAAGTGATATACCAAATATAACCAGCAGATGTCACCATTGGCAGTGTTTGAAATACATCCATACAAATTGGAACAATCCATCCTACATCACAATAGATTCTGAGAATATTATTTTAAATGGCCATTGTTAATATCTGAAATGCCTGGCACAACAAACACCTCATTAATTGGTTCATTTTATGAATTTACCAAATATTCCAATTAAAGATCTGGGTCCATAATTACAGAAAAAGCATTTTAGTATTATTTGTTAATCTACAAATGTCTTATTTCAGTATTACATAACTTTACTGTTATATCCTGCACTAAATGTTATACCTTTTATCCTTTACCTGTGCACTGTGGACAGCTTGATTGTATTCATGTATTCATGTAGTCTTTTCTTTGACTGGATCGCTCGCAAACAAAAGCTTTTCACTGTACCTCAGTCCACGTGACAATAATATATTAAACTGAACTATTTCATTGTTCCAGTGGAAAATATTTTCAAAGCTTTTATGGAAGTCACATAGTATCATGTCAGGTTAAAATGAAACCAAGACACCTTTATAAACACAAAGTGCTGGAGAAACACAGCGGGTCAGGCAGCATCTTTGGGGAAGGGGTGGGTAACATTTCAGGTCAGGACCCTTCTTCAGACTGAAGAAGGGTCCTGACCTGAAATATCACCCATCCTTTTTCTCCAGAGATGCTGCCTGACCCGCTGAGTTACTCCAGCACATTGTGTCTGTCTTCGGTATATACCAGCATCTGCGGTTCCTTTCTACACAAGTCTGTTTTATAGGTATGCACCATCCCTTAGTAACATGAAATCCTGTTAGACCTACACAATAAATATGATGCTCATCAGAGCACAGCACAGTTCCACCTCAGGTACCAGTCTGATAGGAGCCTTTTGCACTCCAACCCGATGGCATAGCCAAGGCTGGTTGAGTTCCCCCCCCCCCCCCCTGACTTCGCACAGAATTGTGAGAGTGAGTTGATATGGGAAATTGGCTGCCATCTATCCACACATATACTTTCCCAGCCCTCTCCACAGCCCAATTATCAATTACACAGCACAGACAGGTTTGAACCAATCAGTGCTAACACAATCAATGTAGATGGAATTGTTCAATAACAAAGAGATATTCATAAATTAAGTGAATCTGTGGCAAATGGATCACGACACAAGCTTATCCACATTGAACTTAGAACAATTAGAAGAATGTACTTTCTACTTTGTGAAGCTATGAAGAGTTGCCCAAGAGAGTCAAGTGCTGAGATATTTAAGAAATCAAAAGAAATGATTTCTTAAATTCCTTAAGAAAGGAAGAATACAAAAAAAATGTAGGAAAAATGAATGAGGATTCTACAGGATTGCAGTATAAGAGGGTCTAAGAAAAGTGACAGCTATTTGAATCCCCTTGTTAAGCTGCACCACCATACCACGAGGAGTTCAGAGTCTCATGCCATAGGAACAATATACTGACCTTGAAGAAAATGCGTCTTACACTCAAACATGGAACCCAAGGATAAAGTTACAAGGAAAGATTCTACAAACTAGGAGTAGGTTTCCTGCTAGGACTTTGGGAAGTTGTGCAGTAAATTCATCACATTTTTCAAGATATGAAGGAGAACCAATTCTATTGATAGACAGAAACAAGTTCCATGGATTGAGGAGTTTAAAGAATAGGTCTTCTGGTCTAAATTAAATAAATCAAAGCCTTTCCATGATTCAAATTGTAAAACTTCGAAACTTTCTTCCACAACCACATTAATACTTGATTAAATGAACTCTGATGGCAGATTTAGTTTAGCCAAGTAAATTAATACACATGAAGCTAACTTATTCATGTAACTTAGTGCTGTAGGATCTCAACAGGTGAAGCAGCATCTGTGGAGGGAAGTGGACAGATTATGTTTCAACTCGGTACCCTTCCTCATGAGTCCCAACCCAAAACATCTGAGTCTGAAGAACGGTCCCAATCCGAAACACATCTGCCCAATTTTCCCTCCACAGATGCTGCCCGCCGTGCTGAGTTCCTCCAGCAGTTTTTTTTTGTTTTTGTTCAAGATTTCAGCATCTGCAGTGTCTAGTGTCTCCATAGTCTTGTTACATTGGGTTACAGATCAGAGCCATAATGGCAATACATTTTATGATGTGTGTGTGGCCTGAAATGCCCCATTCTGGTTCCGACAAAGTCCAGCTACCATTCAAATAAATGCAAAATACAACATGTTACAGACACATTGGTCTTTTCAGAGTGTTGATTTCATAAGTTATAGGAGCAAAATTAGGCCATTCGGCTCATCGTCTACTCCACCATTCAATTACGGCAGATCTATCTTTCCCTCCCAACCCCATTCTCCTGCCATCTCCCCATAACCCTTGAAACCCCTTTATTAGAGAAAACTACCTTAGCAACAAATCGAAAATGATGAGGTAAATTCAACACAATGTTTCTCTTTTATATATTATCATTACTCGGTTTGATGATGTTTGGGAAAAATGTTGTTACTCAATGTGATTGTTATTCTAACAACACGTTGGGGCAAAATCGCGTTCCAGTTTTGGGCACGATTCCTGGCAAGTTGTTTGCTGAAGGTACCTACAGAAAGGTACACGTCTTGTACATGTCTTGTTTAATGCATAGCTTCTATCTCGGTCGTTAGACGGATGAGAAAAGAAAGAGGCTTCTCAAACAATTCCCCATGTTTCGCGTTGCTGACTCGATGAGTCAATGTGTTAATCACCTCAACCATCTGCCCCGGAGCTCGGGATATCCTCTGCACTTGTATCTGCTGCGGTCTCAGTGCCTCACCCCTCCCTCCCCACCCCCCCGCCCAGAATACCTATCGCAGTCTGCACCTGTACACAAACGCCTGCCCTACCTGCCTGTACACCTGGATGAGATCACCAGCAAGTACGCCCGGCAGGTGCATCCTGTCCCGACACGTGGCCCGAAGCCGGAGGGGACATTGTCTGAGACAATCTGACTCACAAGCCAATGTTTTGTTTGCGTGCATTCTTGTTGAACGCGCCAACGACTGCAAATAAGAACCGAACCGTCTTCAAACAAGCAAGACACGACTTGCGTGGCATCCCAGGTATTGTGCACACCTTGCTCTCAACACTGCAAGCGGAGGTAAACAAGTCGACATCTATCCTGAGGTCGATGTGAAGTCTCTTCTACAGTTTGAGGAAGGGTCTCGACCCGAAACGTCACCCATTCCTTTCCTCCAGAGATGCTGCCTGACCCGCTGAGTTACTCCAGCTTTTTGTGTCTATCTTCGACGTCTCTTCCGTTTGGACACCAGTGCCCCGCCTTTACTGCACAAAACTTGATCAATGTTTTCACCAAAAAAAGTGACCCTTTAAAATTTACAAATGACATTTTTTACATTTGTAGTGAAAGCCGCGTGAATTAAATCCACCGTAAGCCTTTAACAGATCAGCATGAAGGAAATATGTCTCTTTCACTTCCAACTCACTTCAGTGATCCAATGGTATTTAACTGTCACAAGAATTTAGGGACAATAAAATTCCCCCTTTTGCCCACAGTTCAGTAGAATTTTACTGCACATCTTGTATCTTGTGGTGTAAGAAAATAACTGCAGATGCTGGTACAAATCAAAGGTATTTATTTCACAAAATGCTGGAGTAACTCAGCGGGTCGGGCAGCATCTCAGGAGAGAAGGAATGGGTGACGTTTTGGGTCGAGACCCTTCTTGTGGGCATCACCTCCGAAGAGCCCACCAGGGACTATTTGTAACACTATCCTACACCCACTAGTGACAATTTTTAAAAAACATTTACCAAGCCAATTAACCTACAAACATCAAATCGATTATGATAAAGAAGGCATTTCTGTTTCCCGCCGTGAAACATTATGTAGTTGCAACATCCTGCGAGATGCATTTCAAAATGTAATAACCCATTGAGCTCAATCTTGTATTTTTAACGGGTGTTGTCTATTTATTTGTTACAGTCTATTCCTCCGAAGCTCTCAATGGTGCGTGTGGATTCGCACCTGATCTCGCTTGCAGCGGCAAGTGTCCCGTCCTTCATTCAAAGCTGTAACTTTGTACAGTTGCCAAGGAATAAACATGGAGAGAGAGAAAGAGGGAGGGAGGAGAGAGATGGGGGAGAGAGAGATTGGGGGGGGGGGGGGGGGGGGAGAGAGAGAGAGAGAGAGAGTCAGCGGGGGGAGAGAGAGAGATTGCGAGGGGGGGGGGGGGGGGGGGGAGAGAGAGAGAGAGAGAGGGGTGGAGCGCAGTTCGCCATCTCTCGGAGGAGAACCATCGCTATCAGTTTCAGGCGCCTCCGTTTTACACCGGCAGCACTTTGGATCTGGGAAGTTAATGGCGCAGAGACCGGGAGGAACCCGAATGGATATTTGACAAATTAAACAACCAAGCGGGGATGGGACCTGATCTCAAAACTATCCAGAGTTAGTGCAAAGGCAGAGTGAGTGGTGGCTTATTCAAGGGCAGATTCAAACCCAGACCTGTTGACCCGGGACCCTTTAAACACCTCACGCCTCAAATTAAACATAGTGCACCCCCCCCCCCCCCCCCACCACCCCCCCCCCCCCCCCCCCACCACCCCCCCCCCCCCCCCCCCACCACCACCACCACCCCCCCACCACCCCCCCCCCCCCCCCCCAGGCAAATGTTTGAAGGGTATTTCCAACTATTGCTCGCATCATCTCTGAAGCTGAACTTCACCCTGTGCGCTTCGGGCTTTTGTTGGAGAGCCTAATCTGGCGCATTGTGCGAACAGGAGCAATTTGGAGCTCGTTCACTCCTTAAAAAGGCTGCGAAGCGTTCGCTCTCACGGACAACAATGGGGGGGGGGTTCGATCGGTCTATCTGTGCAGTGGGATCCCGACGTTTGCAGCTTTGTGTAAACACCTGTTGGAAGCAGAGGCCAAGCCTCAAGCCCCTCCTCGTCTCTCGCTTCCCTTGGTGCCACCAGGCGATTGGAGGAGGGTGGGACAAATGCAACTTCCCCCTCCTCCTACAGCCGGCCCGGCACCCAATATTTACACTTCCCACAAGTTAACTCGGTGCACTAACACTGGGAGGACGAGGTGGATTGAGGCAAACGCGCTCTCGCTGCTTACATTGGACTTGGGAGTCTACAGGCAACCGGGAATCTCAAGATGCCGAGGTCTTTTCTTATCAAGAAGCATTTCTCGACCAGTAAGAAACCCAATTATGGAGAACTGGACAGCCAGACAGGTAAGAGCCCGCGTTAGGGGGTGTAGTGGGTTGCAGCAGGCGGGGGTCGCGTTAAAGTGTTAAATCAGTAGGAAAAAGAAGGGTCCCGACCCGAAACGTCACCTATTCCCTTTCTCCAGAGATGCTGCCCGACCCGCTGAGTTACTCCAGCATTTTGTGTCTTCACTTTCTTCAAAGAAAAACAAATAAATCCTTGCTTAAGGGGAATGTTTGTTTGATCGCATCGACAGCATTTACACGTGTTTTGGTGTTTCTGCTTTTTGTTTGTTTGTATGCGTTTAGTGCGCCTGGGTTTTGTGCAGTGCCCGGTTGGGTTCGTGTTCTGAGCTGTTCCCTTCATGGTTGTTGTGCTGTTTTTCTTCCAGTGATCATCTCCCCATTCCTCTATGAGAAGTACCCGGTGCCTGCCATCCCACAGCCCGAGATCCTCAGCTCTGCCGCCTATTACCCCGCTATCGTCTGGGACGCTGGGTTGATCTCCAGCTTCTGCTCGGCTGACATCGAAGCCAATCTCGCCGGCAAACCTCACGACTCGCAGTCGGCGGACAGCGCGAAACGGTGCAAACCTCACGACCTGGCGTCGTTGTCCAGCGAGGAAGAGGACGGGAAGACGTCCGACCCCCCCAGCCCCGACTCGTCCGCCACAGAAGCGGAGAAGTTTCAATGCAACCAGTGCACCAAGTCGTACTCCACCTTCGCTGGGCTCTCCAGGCACAAACAGCTGCACTGCGAGGTCCAGGCGCGGAAGTCCTTTAACTGCAAGTACTGTGAGAAGGAGTATGTGAGTTTGGGAGCACTGAAGATGCACATCAGGAGTCACACGCTGCCGTGCGTGTGTAAAATCTGCGGCAAGGCTTTCTCCAGACCCTGGCTGTTACAAGGACACATCCGCACACACACCGGTGAGTAGATCGACCCGCTCTGGAGCGGCACCATTAACCTTTGGGCGACTTTCTAAAAATCTGCAATCTGCAGTTCCAAGTGGAATGGGTTTTTTGTTGTTGCATATCTTTCATTCATTTGTTCTATATCTCTATCTACATCTCTCATGTCCCTCTCCCCTGACTGACTCTCAGTCTGAAGAAGGGTCTCGACCCGAAACGTCACCTATTCCTTTACTCCAGAGATGCTGCCTGACCCGCTGAGTAACTCCAGCTTTTTATTTCTCTTATCTTTGGAATGTTTTAAACCCTGCTCCTCGCCCGTCCTATAAATCTGCAGGGCCCCAACACCAAGTCACGTTGTGTCTGATGTGTTGGAAGGAACTGCAGATGCCAGTTCATACCGAAGATGGACGCAAAGTGCTGGAGTAACTCAGCGGGTCAGGCAACATCCCTGGGGAGAATGAATTGGTGACGTTTCGGGCAGGGACCCTTCATCGGACAATGACTATCCCAGGTCTGAAGAAGGGTCTCTACCCGTGTTGTACTTCGTGGTCCTTGCAATGTCCTTTGCAAAGTAGTCCTTGCAATATCACAACAACCCGAAGCGTCGCCTATTCCCTTTCTCCAGAGATGCTGCCTGACCCGTTGATTTACTCCAGCACTTTGTGTCTACCTTCTTTAGAAAATGTTCAGTCAAGGTGTGAAGAACGATTCCCACCCGAAACGTCTCCTATTCCTTTTAACGTTATGTTGGAAAGTTTTGGATGTTGGCCCGTGTAACAGTCTTGGGTCCCATTTAATGGGATGAAAAGAGAAAATATGAAGGCCCGCTTATATTTCCCCATTTGAGCGAATATTTACCACTAATATTTTTCTTTGGCCATTCTAACAAGGGGAAGGCAGCTTACCCTTCCCAATTCATCTCAATGTTTATGTGCAAAGCGCTGATCACATTCTGATATAGAACTTATTCCCCATTGAGTCGGTACAAAAGGCGCACATGCTTCAATAAAGCCACCTTTCAGCCAAAACATTACTGGTGCCTTTCCAGACTGCGTTTTTGTTCCATACATTGTCTCCACCAGCAAAAAGAGGATGTTCTTACTGGGGAACAAAAAGACCCTGTTGTGATTCTTCGTTTCACCACTATTGCATTTAATTCTTTCTGAGTGCTGGCGTTGTCCTGCCGAGGACCATGTATGTGAATGACAGACACGCGGCAGGTGCATTCATGTAGCAGTGCGGTTTGTACAGTGCACCTGTTACAGTGCACGGCAGGCACAGCTTTAGACTCCAGCTGTCACCTTTCGGGGCCATCAGTTTTAAATGCAGGAATTATCACTTTTCACAATGCACCCTCTCCAGATCTATTTATCAGCCCTTGGCAAGGGTTGGTTCCCACTTTGTTGCTGATTTCACACCTTCTTAAGTAAATTCCCTCAAAGGAATTAGTTAAAGAACACTTTTTTTTCAACTTTGTCTGTAAAGTATTCCATGATCGTAGTTTCTGTTTTTGTAGATAGGCTTCCTAAATTTTGGTTACAACATTCCCTCCCATATTTGAGGGTGATTGGTGCAAATTTGATATTAGATTTGGTTCAACAGTCTACTGTTAAATTTCTCTTGCAGAATTAATATTTCACACAATCTAGCACATTGAAAGCAGAGCTCTTTATTGTTTTGCTTTCACAATGAGGGTACGGTCCACTACCTGTTTGCTCCTAAACTTTGGCTGCAACGATCTCCTCGCATTTGTCAGCTTTTCAAAGCTTAATCGGTTTGTTTTAACTGGTTGCAACTTTTCAGCCTTTGCAGTTTGAGGCAAAATATTAATTGTAAGCAAATGAAATAGAGGTCAGATGCAAGTAACGTGAATGAGACTTTCAAGTATGGTTATAAAGTAATGTTGAAAGTACCAATTGATCGCTGAAAATTCACACTATTGTTATTTTCTTCCTGCGCTTTTAAGGAGAGAAGCCCTTTTCCTGCCCGCATTGCAACCGAGCCTTTGCAGATCGATCCAACCTCAGAGCCCATCTGCAGACTCATTCAGATGTGAAAAAGTACCAGTGCAAAAATTGCTCCAAGACTTTCTCCAGAATGTCTCTGCTTCACAAACACGAAGAAACAGGATGTTGTGCAGCTCGTTGAGACAGAACGATTATCCGAAGCAACAACTGCCGTGTGCATTTTAACTCATTGGTTACAGACTGAATCTTTTTTTTCTGTTGGCGTAATGCTGATTTTTTTTATTTTTATTTTATTTATTATGATTAAAACATAAATATTAACATTCCAGTTTTGTAAGTCAAAAGCTACCGCCTTTTCGAGAGGGAGGACAGAACAGGGCTGGCTCTTTCAGGGAGACCTTGATGTTTCTCCAGAACGTTTCAGTATTTGATTCAGTACAAACCACCAAACAAGAGAGACTGTTTTTATTGGTGTAACTATGCAATAAAATGGTAAACTCGGGCTGCTGACATAAAATGTTCTCAGTGGAACAATGAAGCCCTGCAATGTGTAAAGATTTGTGCAATGGGTTTAACAGACATGGCTTGCGATTTGAAACAAAATTCCTGTTTACGGGCGAGCTGTGTGCTGAAGCACCTGTTAATATGAACCTTAACAACTGCTTTTCAGTGGGAGTGTGACTAATGGCAGGCAGTTGTCGCATGCTACAATGCAGGGCTTAGATAAACGCCTGACTATTGACAGGTGTGTGCCAAAAGACTTTTAATGGCTATTGACAGGTGCCTGGTGAATGCATCTTTTTCTATACAGTGTACACAATTGTCACAATATATATTTGTTTACATTGCAAGGGTACACTGGTATTGCTCTTTGTATACTGTAATTTTTTTACGTGACAGTTTTGTATTGCTAAGACTTTAACATGTACATTATATAAAGAATATGTACACATTTTTTTTACATTCAACGGAACGCAAAGTAACTAATTGAGAGTGAAAAATAAATCAGTATCAGTAAATCAGTTTTTTGCTACTTTTCAATATCAAAGCCAAGTTAGAATCAAATGAAATCACTCAAATTTAATTCATAGTAACTAAAAAATTATTATATTTTTATTCTGTGCTGTTGAGCTTACTACATTGCCGATTGAAACTACTTTACTGATGTAAAGATAAATGGTAAACAACATTAGTTCTGTTCATTAGAGTTTGGACATACAGCGCAGAAACAGGCCCTTCGGCCCACCGAGAAACTACTGAACCTGCTATTGCCCTGTATGCTAGCACTATCCTACACACTAGGGACAATTAACCTGCAAAGCTGTGCGACTTTGGAGCGTGGGAGGAAATCAGAGTACCCAGGGAAAACCCATGCAGGTCACAGGGAGAACATGTAAACTCCATACAGCACCTGTAGTCAGGATCGAACCCAGGTCTCTGGCACTGTAAGGCAACAACTCTACCACTGCACCACCATGCCACCCTATTTACTAGTTCTCATAGGGAAGGATTTAAGGGAATTTACAAATGTATAAATTTTCATATTCTTCTCCACCTTCACTCTCATATCTCTGTGCTCTAGTCCAGTATTTTTTCCTCCCTTGTGCTACTTCTAGTTGTGTTTTAACCCATCTCTCTGCATGTCTGACCCCAAATCTCACTTTGCTCTCCTTTAAGACTCCCTTTTAAAAGATAAGTCTGGTTACTTTTTTAGTCAATCCACCCAATCTCTTTCTCCCCTTCAGACTGATAATCAGTCTGAAGAAGAAACCTAACTTGAAATGTCACCGACCCATGTTCTCCAGAGAGGCTGCCAGATCCACTGAGTTGCTCCAACACTTTGCCTCCTTTGTGTAAACCAACATTTACAGTTCCGTGCTTCCACTCTTTTCCTCATCAGCTGCTTCTCTCTCAAGTCTGAGAAGTACCTTGGAATAACCAAATACTAATTCTCTGACCAAATAATTTTACCCATTACTTGATTTTAAATAAATTCTTAAATTGGAATTTAGGGCCTGTATTTTGTCAGCCTTATAAATCCTCTTTGAGGAATATCACGTGCTGCACACATTTCATGATTTCAAGATCAATTTATTGTCACATGTACCAATTAAGGTACAGTGAAATTTAAGTTACCATACAGCCATAATAAGTGACATTTAGTGATGGTTGGTGTGCACAATAAGTATTGTATAAATGCATGCCATTAATGATGTAAGGCTGCAGGTAATGCTGATTTGACATCAATACTACATCTCATTCCACTAACCAATGTCTGATTGCATTGCTGAACACCCATCACTAAAAGGATCATCTTCTACTTGCAGGTTGATTGCTGCCCAATCTCTTCTATCTGCTGCTATCATTTGCTAAATAAACCTACCTGATCTCCCGGTTGCTAAACATTTTAACTCCCCCTCCCATTCCCACACTGACCTTTCTGTCCTAGACCTCCATTGTTAGAGGAACAACGGCGCATATTTCGCTTGGGCAGCTTGCAGCCCAGCGGCATGAATATTGACTTCTCTAACTTCAAGTAACCTTTGCCTTCCCTCTCTATCAATAGACAATAGACAATAGGTGCAGGAGTAGGCCATTCAGCCCTTCGAGCCAGCACCGCCATTCAATGCGATCATGGCTGATCACTCTCAATCAGTACCCCGTTCCTGCCTTCTCCCCATACCCCCTCACTCCGCTATCCTTAAGAGCTCTATCCAGCTCTCTCTTGAAAGCATCCAACGAACTGGCCTCCACTGCCTTCTGAGGCAGAGAATTCCACACCTTCACCACTCTGACTGAAAAAGTTCTTCCTCATCTCCGTTCTAAATGGCCTACCCCTTATTCTTAAACTGTGGCCCCTTGTTCTGGACTCTCCCAACATTGGGAACATGTTTCCTGCCTCTAATGTGTCCAATCCCCTAATTATCTTATATGTTTCAATAAGATCCCCCCATATCTTTCGAAATTCCAGTGTATATAAGCCCAATCACTCCAGCCTTTCAACATACGACAGTCCCGCCATTCCGGGAATTAACCTAGTGAACCTACGCTGCACGCCCACCATAGCAAGAATATCCTTCCTCAAATTTGGAGACCAAAACTGCACACAGTACTCCAGGTGCGGTCTCACCAGGGCCCGGTACGACTGTAGAAGGACCTCTTTGCTCCTATACTCAACTCCTCTTGTTACGAAGGCCAACATTCCATTGGCTTTCTTCACTGCCTGCTGTACCCACATGCTTCCTTTCATTGACTGATGCACTAGGACACCCAGATCTCGTTGAACTCCCCCTCCTCCTAACTTGACACCATTCAGATAATAATCTGCCTTTCTATTCTTACTTCCAAAGTGAATAACCTCACACTTATCTACATTAAACTGCATCTGCCATGTATCCGCCCACTCACACAACCTGTCCAAGTCACCCTGCAGCCTTATTGCATCTTCCTCACAATTCACACTACCCCCCAGCTTAGTATCATCTGCAAATTTGCTAATGGTACTTTTAATCCCTTCGTCTAAGTCATTAATGTATATCGTAAATAGCTGGGGTCCCAGCACCGAACCTTGCGGTACCCCACTGGTCACTGCCTGCCATTCCGAAAGGGCCCCATTTACCCCACTCTTTGCTTTCTGTCTGTCAACCAATTTTCTATCCATGTCAGTACCCTACCCCCAATACCATGTGCCCTAATTTTGCCCACTAATCTCCTATGTGGGACCTTGTCGAAGGCTTTCTGAAAGTCGAGGTACACCACATCCACTGACTCTCCCCTGTCAATTTTCCTAGTTACATCCTCAAAAAATTCCAGTAGATTTGTCAAGCATGATTTCCCCTTCGTAAATCCATGCTGACTCGGAATGATCCCGTTACTGCTATCCAAATGCTCAGCAATTTCGTCTTTTATAATTGACTCCAGCATCTTCCCCACCACTGATGTCAGACTAACTGGTCTATAATTACCCGTTTTCTCTCTCCCTCCTTTCTTAAAAAGTGGGATAACATTTGCTATCCTCCAATCCACAGGAACTGATCCTGAATCTATAGAACATTGAAAAATGATCTCCAATGCTTCCACTATTTCTAGAGCCACCTCCTTAAGTACCCTGGGATGCAGACCATCAGGCCCTGGGGATTTATCAGCCTTCAGTCCCATCAGTCTACCCAAAACCATTTCCTGCCTAATGTGGATTTCCTTCAGTTCCTCCATCACCCTAGGTTTTCCGGCCCCTAGAACATTTGGGAGATTGTGTGTATCTTCCTCAGTGTATGGAATGTGTATCCTTCCCCCTTCCCAGTTCTCCAACTAGCCTGACTGTCCTTGTTTACATTTTATTTCTTTGCTTTGTTACTATCTTCTAGCTGCCTATTCCACATTTTCCTTGATCGCCATCCCCTTTGTCTCGTTTTCACACTTTACATTTCCTTATCTCTGTATTTCCCTCTCCCCTCGTCCAGTCTGAAGAAGGGTCTCAACCCGAAACGTCACCCATTCCTTCTATCCAGAGATGCTGTCTGTCCCGCTGAGTTACTCCAGCATTTTGTGTCTATCTTCAGTTTAAACCAGCATCTGCAGTTCCTCCCTGCACAATTTGCAGCTCCCTAGTGCTTCCTAAGTCCACGGGTCTCAATGTATCTGAAGGTTTATAAACAAACCAGCAGATAAGGTCTTCCGCATGCTACACAACCTTGCTGTCTATACAGGACAGTTCTTTGCTGTTATCAGAGGACATATTACAACCAGATGTGGGTGATGGAGGTGGAAAAATAGGGACAGAAGCTGCAACCCAAACGGTCACTTACCCTGGGCTGTCATGAAGATATCTGTCGACTCTTAACAATTTATCAATCAGCAATATTTCTATTGGTTTCCTTCCCCCTGTCTTTGACTATTGTTGTGACTGATAGTTTGCATTACAACAATAATATTCACCACAGCACACACATTCCAAAACCAAACTGAGAAATCATACCTTCTTGTGTAGATCAATAAACTAATTAACTTTACGACTGCTAGAACCTGATTTCTGAGTGCTTTGATGCCTCAAAGTTGGAATATTATAAAGAGACGGAGGATAATTTTGGATTGAATTAAACAACACCCCATGGAACAGGCCCTTCGGCCCTCCCTACAATTACCCTCCCAGTCCTTTTGTGCACAGATGTCGATACTGCAGTGGGTCACGAAGCTTAGTGTAACCTTACGCTGCACATTTCTAAAGCCAGAGTAAGCATGTTCTTGATTCACAGGTCCATTTCCAACTTAATTCTCCTCTTAAAAAGTTCAACCATCTTTTCCCTATCAATCAAAAGGCATTTCTTATTCACTCAACCATCGATCACCCATTCACACTAGTTCTATGTTATTCCACTTTCTCATTTATTCCCTACGCAATAGTGGCAATTTTACTAAGGCCAATTAACCTACAAGTCTACATGTGGGTTGTGGGAGGAAACCAAAGCATTTGGAGGAAACCCTTACAGCCTCAGGGAGTTCATGCAAACTCCACACAGATAACACCCAAGACCAGGACTTAATGTGGCTCCAAGACATTTCATTATTTGCAAGGAGACACTGCATTTTAACCGAATACATTCATATTAATTCTTTACGTAAATGGAAACCAATTCTATGGCTTGAATATTTAAAAATTGTGCTCCAAATTTACACGTATATAATTTAAGGGGAAATCACCGAGCATTAGTCTTCCCCATACTTTCTCTGTATGTCTCTGTCGTTGTTGGCAGTCAAACCAGTGTTCAAGATTTGGTCTGATGAACACCATAAAATTTGCCCGTTATCTCCACAGCCATAATTTACTTTTATAACTGCAATGTTTAATATCCCACATCCTCTACTGTTGCTCTGCATTAGTTAGACAGGACTCAAAAGGCATTTGTCGAAACTTGAAGGTTGCTTTGTCCTAAGCTGCTTCAACACACATGGAATACATATCATCTTTTTAGTTTCCTATGTTTGCATGCAAAGCTGTGGTGATTTGCCTCCTTTTATTCCATAAGAGATGCAGAATACTCTGCATTTGCTCCGTTTTCCTCTAAATATGATAAATTAGCTATTGAGACGTCACAACAATAGGAAATGACTTATGAAAATGCACATTAAGCACACCATCTTAAATAAATCTTTATCAAATAACTCAATCATTAAGTTAAACATAATAACCTGTATATTTTCAAGACTCAATTATTTTTTGATTTGTCTTAATGCCTCCAAATGTTTGCCTGCCATCATTATTGATTGATTGAAAGATACATCATGGAAACAGGTCCTCTAGCCCACCATGTCCTCACCGCCCATCGATTACCTGTTCACACTAGTTCTACGTTATCCCGCTTTTGCATTCACTCCCTACACATTAGGGGGAATTTACAGAGACCAATCAACCACAAACCCAAAAGGACATACAGTAACTCAGCAGGTCAGGCAGCATCTCTGGAGAACATGGATAAGTGATATTTCGGGTCGAGGCCCTTCTTCAGACTTACCTACAAGAACCAGACCAATCTACAAACGCGCATGCCTTTAGGATGTGGGAAGAAACCGGAGCATCCAAAGGAAACCCACACGTTCACCGGGGGAACATGCAAACTCAACATAGACAGCATCCAAGGTCAGGACTGAACCTGAATCTTTGGTGCTGTGTGGCAGCAGCTCCACCAGCTGCACTAATGTGCCGCCCACAACATGATAACACCGACTGGTCTATTGTTTCAAGGTTTGTCTCCTGCTCTAGTTGTTTGAACTGGGGTTGCATCTGGATCGCTCCAGTCTCTTAGGAGGATCAGGTAGAAAGACCACAGTGCATGGATCTCTTGCCACTGGGCACTGAGGGTTGGTCTTTATGCAACATCCTCTCAGATCCATCAGTGACAGGAGTTTGGCATTGAAAATTTGAGGACACATTGTCATTTTGTAAAAGTTGTAAGCAAATGTGGTGATATGGTTGGTCCAGTGATTGAAGACAATGTAATGCCCTGTATTGATTATAATGTAGTGGCCTGGCGGAGGCCAGAGAAAAGGCAGGACGCCAGGCAGGTTTAGATAACGGTCTTTATTAGGCTGAGCTCCTGCTCACAGCGTAGTCCACCTAGGGATGAACCACACTTCCCAACAGGCTGACTTTTAACCCCTTACGCCTGTCCGTCAAGTGACGAGGGGGCTGACCCAAGGAGTGGCCTGATCCCCAGGGACCACCACAGGATCCCCCCCCAAGAACTGGAGGTGCAAAGCGGACAGGAAGGCGCACGAGGGGACCAGCCCGGGTGCGCACCACGACCGGCGCAGGGACCGGCGACCGACCGACAGGTGGAGGGGTTGTAGCAGACACTGGCGGGGGTAACGTGGACTGGGGGCGACCTCGCGGGCGGGGCTGCGCAACCGGCACCGGCCGATCAATGTCCACGTGTGCCGGCTTCAGCCGTGCGACCGAAACAGTCTCGCTGCGACCCCCCATGTCCAGAACAAATGTGGCCGAGCCGTGTTGCAGGACCCGGAAGGGGCCCTCGTACGGCCGCTGGAGAGGTGATCGGTGTGCGTCCCTCCGCAGGAACACAAACTGGCAGTCCTCCAGAGCGGCAGGGACATGTGGATGGAAGGTGCCATGACGTGACGTGGGCACAGGTGCCAGCCTGCCCACCGTCGGCCGAAGACCTTGCAGGGCATCCGAAGGCTGCTCCACTCGACCCTGCGCCGGTGGGATGAACTCCCCGGGAACCGTCAAGGGGGCCCCGTACACCAACTCGGCGGAGGAGGAGGCCAAGTCCTCTTTGGGTGCGGTGCGGATCCCAAGCAAAACCCACGGCAGGGCGTCCACCCAGTCTGGGTCCGTGAGCCGAGTCTTCAGGGCAGCCTTCAGCTGGCGGTGAAAACGTTCCACCAAACCGTTCGCCTGTGGATGGTACGCCGTAGTGTGGTGTAGGCGGACACCCAAGAGGCTTGCCATAGCCGACCACAATTCCGAAGTGAACTGCGGCCCCCGATCGGATGTAATGTCCAGTGGCACCCCGAACCGGGTGATCCAGTGCGCCGCCAAGGCCCGAGCGCAGGTGGCCGTCGAGGTGTCCGCCAGCGGAATGGCCTTTGGCCACCGTGTGAAATGATCGACCACGGTGAAGAGGTGGGTCATGCCCCGGGACGGCGGCAGCGGCCCCACGATGTCCACATGAATGTGGTCGAACCGCTGTCTAGGGACACCAACCTCCTGCAGAGGCGCATGCACGTGTCGCTGGATCTTTGCAGTTTGGCACGGGATACAGGTGCGTGCCCAGTGTGCGACCTGCTTACGCAGCCCGTGCCACATGAAGCGGGAGGCTACGAGGGCCACCGTCGCCCGAATGGAGGGATGAGACGGCCCGTGGAGCACCTCGAAAACCCTGCGCCGCCAGACGACGTAGAAATACTTCGTCTCGTCCACGGTCACGCCTCGCACAGCAAACTGTGCCTCGGCCTGCTGGAACCAGACCTCAGGCTCTTCGGTCCACAGGGTCGGGAATTTGAAGGAGACGGCATCGAGGTCGGCAGGATCGGGTTGCACATTACTGCGAGACATCACGACGCGTGATGAATGTCGAGGTCACCAGTGTAGTGGCCTGGCGGAGGCCAGAGAAAAGGCAGGACGCTAGGCAGGTTTAGATAACGGTCTTTATTAGGCTGTGAGCTCCTGCTCACAGCGTAGTCCACCTAGGGATGAACCACACCTCCCAACGGGCTGACTTTTAACCCCTTACGCCTGTCCGTCAAGTGACGAGGGGGCTGACCCAAGGAGTGGCCTGATCCCCAGGGACCGCCACAATAACTACATTTTATGAATAAAGAATACTTTTGAAAAAAGTTACTCTCTTTGCAAGATCATGCTAGGTGCAGTACCTCCATCTCTACTTTCTCTGGAAAGGTGCATCATTTCCGTGTTGATTAATTTTGATGATTGCAAATCTCTTAATAATTTCTCTTCATCTATTTTTTTTATCCCATCCAGATTCTCTGCAACTTCACCTTTTACCTTGACTCTGATAGTATTCCTCAGAAATGTACACAATTTCAAATGAAGATTCAGACACAAGGAACTGCATATGCTGGAATCTTGAGGGAAAACGCCAAGTGCTGGAGGAACTCAGCTAGTCAGGCAGCATCTGTGGAGGGAATGGGCAGGTGGCTTTTCGGATCAGAGTCCTTCTTCAGACAGATGAATGCAGTCCATCATTCTGAAAAAGAGTCCCAACCCGAAATATTGCCTGCCCATTCCCTCAACAGATGCTGCCTGACCTGTTGAGTTTCTCCAGCACTTAGTATTTGTTCTAAATAAAGATTTCCTTTTAGGCTCTCAATGGCCTTTTCTTTTCATTCAACGATACTTTCACTTTTTATTAAGTTCCGTTTTCCCATTTATCATTTATCATCATTTAATCTATTCGGATATTCACTCTTTCCTTCCTTTTCCAATTCCCACCAGCTTCCTTTATTTTTAAATTGATCCTCTGCTGGATTACGAGCTAGATTGTTATCATAAGCCTTGTTTAATGTTTCAATTCAATCCGTATATCTTTGGTCATCCAAAGGACTCCAGCTTTGGCTAGTCTTCCTTTCCCCTTTTGGGAATTCAGGAATATATTTTAATCTGTTGTAAAAACAAAGCTGCATGTATGGTGGATCCTCTTAACTTGATTTTATTGATTTAAATGCCAATTTTCAGTGACCCTTTTTTAGTGAATCGGCAACTTTTATACAGTACATACAGTGTAAGAAAATAACTGCAGATGCTGGTACAAATCGAAGGTATTTGTTTCACAAAATGCTGGAGTAACTCAGCAGGTCAGGCAGCATCTCAGGAGAGAAGGAATGGGTGACGTTTTGGGTCGAGACCCTTCTTCAGACTGATGTCAGGGGGGCGGGACAAAGGAAGGATATAGGTGGAGACAGGAAGATAGAGGGAGAACTGGGAAGGGGGAGGGGAAGAGAGGGACAGAGGAACTATCTAAAGTTGGAGGTCAATGTTCATACCGCTGGGTTGCAAGCTGCCCAAGTGAAACATGAGGTGCTGTTCCTCCAATTTCCGGTGGGCCTCACTATGGCACTGGAGGAGGCCCATGACAGAATCCTTCGCTCAGTCCGCCTTAACCAACCTGGTCTCCCGGTGGCTGAGCACTTCAAATCCCCCTCCCACTCCCAGTCTGACCTTTCTGTCATGGGCCTCCTCCAGTGCCGTAGTGAGGCCCACCGGAAATTGGAGGAACAGCACCTCATATTTCGCTTGGGCTGCTTGCAGCCCAGCAGTATGAACATTGACTTCTCCAACTTTAGATAGTTCCTCTGTCCCTCCCTTCCCCCCCCCCTTCCCAGTTCTCCCTCTATCTTCCTGTCTCCACCTATATCCTTCACACAGTACATACATGTTCACTGCATTCAGAATGCACAGTGGAAGCTTAAAGACTTTAGCAAAGGGATAAACATCGAATGCTTATTTTTATTGCTCAAGATTAATGTTGTACGAAGAATATTAGTTCTGATATATGCTTCTTACTGTAAATATTATGGTTTATTTGAATAAAGTGGTGTCTGAGCTGAGAACTTTAAAATATCTCCTTGTCTCAGATAACTGAAGATCCCTGGAATTGAGGTCCAAATTTCTCTAAATTCACTTGTTGGACCAGAAATTGTTGATGTCGTCAACAAAGAAACTGGGGCTTTGATAAAATTATCATTATTCATGGGAGAAGACAATGGAAATTAGCATAGAGTTAAGCTAATATGATTTTTGGATGTTTACTTCCCCTTAATTAGGTTAGGAAGCATATCAAATCAGTTGAAGTAACACATCTTCCCCAGCCAACAATGGGCCATTACGGACTCCACCCTTCCTGAGGTCATCTGTTGCCGGCCCTGTTTTGTTCTGGCCTTCTCTATGTTCTGCAAATGTGGGACGCAACCTAAACAGATACAAAAGCAAATGCCAGAAATACTCAGCAGACAAGGTAGCATCTTTGAAGAAAGAAAATCTGAGTTAATTTTAATGGCAGATGAAGACACAAAGTGCTGCAGTAAGTCAGCGGGTCAGGCAACATCTCTGGAGAACATGGATATGTGACGCTTCGGGTCAGGACCCTTCTTTCGTTACTTAAAGGACCCTTAACGGAAGATACTTTACATCGCCCGCCCCGGATCGCGGGGCTTGGGTCGGCCCGCTGCGGACCGTCCGGCGCGGCCTGCAACCACAACAACCTGACCGCGGGAGAAGACAGCAGGGGAAGGGAAAAGGCATTGTGGCCTTCCATCACAGTGAGGAGAGGACTGGAGGAGACTCACTGTGATGGATGTTTCTTTTTTTGTGTGTTTTTGAGGTTGTGTAATTTGCCTATTTTAATGCTTTATTGTGTAATCTGCCTATTTTAATGCTTTTATTGTTGGACTGTGGGTGACTGAATTCCGTCCAAAAAACTTTTTGGATGACAAATAAAGCTATCTTGAATCTTGATACAAAATGCTGGTGTAACTCAATGGTTCAGGCAGCGTCCCTAGAGAACATGGATAAATGACATTTCGGGACCCAAAACATCACCTCTCCATATTCTCCAGGGATGCTGCCTTGCCCATTGGGGTACTCCAGCATTTTGTGTCTTTCCTTGGTAAACCAGCATCTGCAGTTCCTTGTTTCTATACTTTACATCAGAACTGGCCAGTTAAGGTAGCTAAGGCAGAAGAGTTTAGTTTATTGTCATGTGCACCCAGGTACAGTGAAAAGGTTTTGCTGTGTACTAATCAGTCAGCAGAAAGACAATACATGATTACAATCGAGCCGTCCACAGTGTTTAGATACATGATAAAGGGAATAATGTGAACGATGCTTAATGTAAGATAATGTCCAGTAATGTCCGACCAAAGATAGTCCAATGAGGTAGACAGTAGCTCTCTGGTTGGTGGTAGGATGGTTCAGTTACTTGATAACAGCTGGAAAGAAACTGTCCCTGAATCTGGAGGTGTGCATTTTCACGCTTCTATACCTGTTGCCCAATGGGAGAGGGGAGGAGAGGGGGTGGCCAGGGTGCATCTCATCCCTGGGTATGGCGATGGCCTTGCCGAGTCAGCGTGAGGTGTAAATGGAGTCAATGGAAGATGTGGTGCTGCCCTTCATGTTTACGTTGGGCCAAGTTGGAACAGTGTAGGTGACCAAAGTCGGAGAGATTAGATCGGCCAGAAGTTTGTCAGAGGCCAGAAGTGACCTACAGAGATACTAATTGAAATGGAAAATAAGACGGAGAGAGAGGAAGGGTGGAAAGAATAAAGGGAATGTTTATGATCGTCCCAGATTTCCCAGGTGACACAGATGCTATTCATGTCGGTAAAGAGAGAGTGATGAAAGCCTGTTTAACACAATTGATCCAAAGGAGAATAAATAATTGCAAAACCCCTACTCCATCTCACATCAGGGAGATACTAAATAAAACACAACTGAAATGCAATCGCAGCTGAGAGCAGGAACAACAAAATTAATCTACTATTATTCTTGTAAATTATTTTCCAATGAGATATGTTTTTTGCCTTTGTTCTTTAGAGGAAATTCTGTCTATTTTAAAGCAATATGAAGATTATAAAATGCATAACCTAAATAATAGACTAATTTCCTGTAATGCTTGAATAAATACATTTGCATTTCCATTTAATGTTTAATGGCTCTATATTAGTAGCGATTTCACTACCATCAGATACTGATTTTCTTTTCCAAAGCCACAGGAAGGAAGGAATTGTAATTTCCAACCTTGTATATTATTTACATTGATGCATATAATTTAAGAGCACAATTTTGCATTTCCCATAAACATAATTTGTGTGGGATCTGACAGCTTACAAGTGTTTTTTTAGGTTGAATAATTGATATACTTTCTGAATTACATCTAATGCAGTTAGCTAATCCCTGAAAATTGTACCTGCAATTCTACAATAAACTGCTGACTGTTGAGAATTTTGAATAGTTAATTCCTCAAATAGTCGCTCTTTTTCAATATGTATCAGTCTTTTTTATTTCTGATATAGAGTCATATAGTGATACAGTGTGGAAACGGCCTTCGGCCAAATTCGCCCACACCAGCCAACAATGTCTCAGCTACACTAGTCCCATTGGCCTGCGCTTGGTCCACAACCCTCCAAATCTGTCCTATCCATGTACCTGTCCAACTGTGTCTTAAACGATGGGATAGTCCCAGCCTCAACTACCTCTTCTGGCAGCTTGTTCCATACACCCATCACCCTCTGTGTGAAAAAGTTACCACTCAGATTCCTATTAAATCTTTTCCCCTTCACCTTGAACCTATGTCCTCTGGTCCTCGATTCCCCTACTCTGTGTAAAAGACTTTGTGCATCTACCCGATCTATTCCTCTCATGATTTTGTATACCTCTTTTAAGATCTCCCCTCATCCTCCCACGCTCCATGAAATAGAGACTTAGCCTACTCAACCTCTCCCTATAGCTCATACCCTCTAGTCCTGGCAACATCCTTGTAAATCTTTTCTGAACCTTTTCAAGCTTGACAATATCTTTCCTATAAAATTGTGCCCAGAACTGAACACAATATTCTAAATGCGGTCTCACCAACGTCTTATACAACTGAAACATGACCTCCCAACTTCAATATTCAATACTCTGACTGATGAAGGCCAAAGTGCCGAAAGCCTTTTTTTACCTTATCTACCTGCGACTCGACCTTCAAGGAACCATGCACTTGTACTCCTCGATCCTTCTGCTCTACAACACTACCCAGAGGCCTACCATTTACTGTGTAGATCCTGCCCAAAATGCAACCCCCCTGCACTCCTCTATATTAAATTCCATCAACCATTCCTCCGCCCACCTGGCCAATCGATCCAGATCCTGCTGCGATCGTTCACAACCATCTTCACTATCTGCAAAACCACTATCTCTGGCCGTATAAATAAACAGGGATCTTTTAGCATTTTCTTACTGTCCTCTTAACGGAGGTGTTAACCCATTTACTTTAAATGAGTGAAACCCCTCTTCTCAGACAGTATGGAGAATAATTTCAGCCAAATGTTTTGAGCTTTGTCATACTGGTTTTCCTCAAAGTAACTTCTGGCTGACCTGTTTATAAGTTCATGAAATATGTTTTTCTGAACAAAATAAATAGTATGTTAGGTTAAATGTCAGGCTAAGATCCAGAGAAATCCTACAGTTCATGTGAGGGGAAAGAAGCAATCAGTTGATTGTGCCACATACCTTCGATATCTCCCGTTTCCCTCTCCCCTGACTCTCAGTCTGAAGAAGGTCGCAAACATCACCTATTCCTTTTCTCCAGAGATTGTGTCTGACCCGTTGAGTTACTTCAGCTTTTCGAGTCTTTCATCGGTGTAAACCAGCATCTGCAGTTCCTTCATGCACATTGCAAAATCTCCTCAAGGTATGCCTACTTTGAAGGTTCTCCTCTCTCCGATGAGAGTTCTGCAGCACCCTCTCTCACGGCACCCCCTCTGTACTCTGTACCTTCTATATCTCTCATCCCCTGACTCCACTGACTCCTCTCATTTCCTCTCCCCTAACTCAGTCTGACGAAGGTCTCGACTCGAAAAGTCACCTTTTCCTTTTCTCCAGAGATGCTGCCTGACCCACTGAGTAACTCCAGCATTTTGTGTCTGCCTTTTGTTCATTATACAATATGTTTTACAAACTGTCCTCCACAGATACATGTATATATGTTTACTTTGCAAAGAGGAGGTGCATGTAGACTTACACCTATATTCCAATCCTCTGCACAATATTAATCATAGTTTGGTGTGCAGTAAGCTTACTTTGAATTCACTTTGTTTTTATCACCGACATTTTAATTTTTAAAAATACCATTACTTTCTCTAAAGATAGAAATATGCCCAGCTAAACCAACCTTTTTTCTATTGTTGACAAATTGAATTGTAAATCTTGATTCTGATAGCAACCATATTCATGGAATAGGCTCTTGCTAAGTTATATTATTTAGGATTCAAACATTCAAACATTGCATCAAGATTATTGATGATGCCTCTCTAATTCAGGAGATAAATGTATCATGCAGTGTGATTCAGAGCCAATGTGACTAGTAGAGCCTGCATTGAATGCCAACTTTAGAAATCTGTGGTCAGAAGTGCTAAAGATGAGACTTGCCCAATAAAAGGGTCTCAACCCAAAACATCATATATTTCCTTCTCTCCAGAGATGCTGTCTGACCTGCTGAGTTACTCCAGCTTTTTGTGTCAAACTGCAAATGCTGCTTTACAAAAAACACAAAGTGCTGGAGTAACGCAATGGGTCAGGCTGCATCTCAGGAGAACATGGATAGGTGATGTTTTGAGTGGGGGGCCTCCTTCCATACCTGAAGTCATTTGTGCACGTTCTCCAGAGATGCCACCCGAACCACTATTTTACTCCAGACCTTTGTGTCCTTTTTGTGTAAACCAGCATCTGCAGTTCCTTGTTTTCAAACCCTACACAGCTGCTTGGTTTGTGCTAAATTAGTTGAGCTCAATGGAGTGGGATTTGGTTGACCTCATCCAGGATTGCAAATGCATGCTGTGATCTATTGATTACAGCTGAAGAGTCTACATGTGTGATCCCAATAATAATGCCTCACAGATGATGCAGATCACTATCTAGATACAACAGCCACTTGATTACAATACCCACGTTTAGGGGACATATGGAATTATACCTAAGTGGAGTGAAAAGAAAAAGTGGGAACATTGTTTAGGACAATGTTAGATATATAGTGTCATAGAGTCACAGTGTGGGAACAAGCCCGTACACCCAACTTGCCCATGCTGACCAACATACCCCATCTATACCAGTCCCACCTGCCTGTGTTTTGCTCATATCCCTCTAAACCTATCCCAACCATTTACCTGTCCAAATATCTTTTAAACTTTGTGAGATCACATTCCTCAACTACCTTCTCCGGCAGCCCGCTCCTTATACCTAACACTCTTTGTGTGAAAACGTTGCTCCTCAGGTTCCTGTTAAATCTTTCCCCTCCTTATCTTAAACCTATGTCCTCTGGTTCTTGATATAATTTACTTTTCTGGATATTTCACAATACTGTCTGCATTAAAAAAAATATCCTTGCTATAATATTGTGAGTGTGAGCAAATATTTTAACAAAGTTGCCAGTGTATTACTTTTTCTAATGGATATGTGTTGGAAGATTTGTTCCTTAAACTGTCAGTGAAAACCTCCCTTCCTCGGTAAAATCAGTTTGTTTTAACATTACTAAATAATGAAATATATTCCAAAATGTTTTTTTAAAACTTTTTAATTAAGAATTCCCAAGTCTGTTTTTGTACAAAATAAATGAAATATCCCTTGAGTTTCATTCACATGTACATTGTGTATTAGTTGTAAACCATCCCACTGCTGTTGTTTACAGTTTAGCTCTGTGTTTGGAAATTCAAACTGAATGGAAGGCACATAAATCTAAAATTTGGCTTCATTGCAAACTCCAAGAAGCATGACCTGCAAAAGGAAATAACCTCTTTTAAAGCAAGGGCATGGTGCCTTAAAATTGCATACAGACTAAAGACAGATTGTGTGCAGCACTTAACTCTTTTATTACATCCACTTTCAATTCACTTCTGTTAAAGTAGGAAATGTTACTCTTACCTTGAAAATTGCCACTCTCTAATGGCACTGGTTTGCACTGTTTTCTTTTAAATCCATGGATATAACGATGGATATAACAGCCGTGGATATAACAGTAAACTGCAATACATGGCCAGAAGAGATGGGGAAAGGGCGCAAGAGGGGTCCTCGTGGAAACAGGCCTTCAGCCCAATTTGCCCACACTGACCAATGTGCCCCATCTACACCAGTCCCACCTGCCTGCATTTGGCCCATATCCCTCCAAACTGGTCCTATCTGAATGTTCCTTAAACATTACGATAGTCCTTGCCTCAACTACCTCCTCTGGCAGTTCGTTCCATACACCCACCATCCTTTGTGTGAAAACGTCACCCCTCAGATTCCTATTAAATCTTCCCCCCTTCACCTTAAACCTATGGGCTTGATTCCCCTACAAAGGGCAAGAAACTTTGTGCGTCTAACCGATTAATTCTGGTGTATAGATGCATGACAAGGGAATAACGTTTAGTGCAAGGTAAAGCCTGCAAAGTCCGATCAAGGATAGTCCGAGGGACACCAAAGAGCTGCATAGTCATTTAGCACTGCTCTCTGGTTGTGGTAGGATGATTCAGTTGCCTGATAACAGCTGGGAAGAAACTGTCCCTGAATCTAGAGGTGTGTGTTTTCAATAATCTGGAAAGGATAATTAATTTATAACTTGTGCAACCAGCAAATTACAGATCCATTCAGCTGAATGACCCTTAGCATTATTTTCACATTCATTTGTAGAGATCAATTATTATAGTATATTCCTTGGTGTGCCAAGCAATATTCCTTGGTGTGCCAAGCAATTGAGGATCAATTTTCAAGAAGTACTTTGATTATTGATTGGCTTAATTTGATTTGACATTTCTTAATTAGATTTTCATCATAATTTTTTTCACCATAATTTATTTCTTCTTGACTTCTCTAGCCGTTGTTCCCTATTCCCTTGCTGGAGTGGGGGAAAGAATATTCTCCACTAACAAACAATCTAAATATAATATTAGTCCGGTTTCATGAACAGCCAGCAGGATTTTCCCTCCAAAGAGCTTTGTAACATCTCAGCTGACTTAATTAACCTTCCAAGAGTCAGGTAGTTGATTTTAAATTACTGGCCATTAAATTATGTTTTTCCAACGTGGGAGCCAAGTGTTCAATTCTTGAGCTATTGGATTGTGTGTGGTTTCCGAACTGTAAATAACTTGTCATCTTTACTTGATTCCGGGGTCAGACTGTTTCTGTATTTCCTGTTATTATGATAACATAGACTATTCTTTGTTAAACCACAGTGGTGCAGAGTGCTCCTGTGCCAGTGGGAAATAGCATATGTCCAGAATTGACCTCACAGAAACTTCCCCTTTGCAGCAGGTGAAAGCACAGTACAGTGACTTCAGACTTCCGCAGAAAAGCACAGACTTGAAATCAGACTGTCCAGGTCATTCTACATCTGCGCTGAAAACCGCCAAAGAGCCTGGGATGAAATTAGTACATCCTCATCCGGAGAAGAATGGGTCACCTAATGGAATGTAGAGATACAGTACGAAGGCACCGAAATTGGATCACTCCTGTACAGGAGGATGAGAGCAGTCAGCCCCATGTTTATTGCTCCTGGTGCACGTTATACATGGGTACCATTAGACTTCAGAGACTTTAAAGATGCAGTGTAAAAACAAGCCCTTTCAACCAACCGAGTCTGTGCTGACCGGCAATCACCCCGCACGCTAGAATGATCCTGCACACTAGAGACAATTTACATTTTTTTTTCACCAAAGCCAATTAACCTACAAACCTGTACCATTTTGGAAAGTGGGAGGAAACCGGAGCACCTGGGGAAAACCCACACGGTCACAGGGAGTACAGACAGAACCCTTAGTCAGGATCGAACCCGGGTAACTGGAGCTGTAAGGCAGCAACTCTACCACCGCGCCACCGTGCCGCCCACTACAATTACAATCAATATGAAAACGTGCATGTATAATTTGAGTGGTAAGTGTTATTTTTCTTCATGTGTGGTTCACAATCTTTATTGGCTCAAAGCTGTTCAGATTCTGACCGATTCCTGTACTACTGGACATATTAAGCCAGATTGTGCTGATTTTTAGCTGTTGATTCTGCAGGGAAACCCTGGCTTTGTCGGCATGGACGACTTGGGCCAAGGAGCCTGTTTACCCGACTGAGAGGAAGCAAGCTTCCAGCATCCTGTCTGATGGTAAAACCTGGCATCGTGTGGAAACAGTCCACCATTGTGTGAGTACGACGGTTCCTTTGACGTTAATGCTCTGACATGTATATTCATTTCAATCTGTCATCCACATCATCTCGGTTGAATCTTTTCAATGAACATGGATTGCACTTCACACTACAATGGTCTTTCTATATCTTTTATCTTTCATTTATTTATTGTACATTTCGAAGAATATACATTGTGGAGGTAATTGTTTAGCTCAATCCGTACAAATGACAGGCTCCTTTGCATTCTTTAGACTTTAAACTTTAAAGATACAGTGCGGAAACAGGCCCTTCTGCCCACCGAGTCCTGGTCCTCGATCCTGACCTTAGATGTTCTCTGTGTGGAGTTTAAGGTCATAAGGTCATAAGGAATAGGAGTAGAATTGGGCCATTCGGCCCATCAAGTCTACTCCACCATCCAATCATGGCTGATCTATCTCTCCCTCCAAACTGTATTCTCCTGCCTTCTCCCCACAACCTCTGACACCTGTACTGATCAAGAATCTCTATCTCTGCTTTAAAAATATCCATTGACTTGGCCTTCACAGCCTTCTGTGGCAAAGAACTCCACGATTCACCAGTCTCTGACTAAAAAAAATTCTCCCAATCTCCTTCCTAATAGAACACCCTTTAATTCTGACATTTGCACGTTCTCCCTGTGAACAAGTGGGTTTCTTCTGGGTGCTGTTTTCCTCCCACATCCCAAAGATGCGCAGGTTTGCAGGTTAATTGCCCTCTGTAAAAATTCCCACTGGTGTGTCGGGAGTGGATGAGAAAGTGGAATAACATAGAACTGGCCTCAATGGTCAGTGAGGGCTTGATGGGCTGAAAGGCCAGCTTCCATGCTGTGTCTCTAAGCTAAACTAAACTAAAAACTAAACTAAGCAAGCATTTATAGTGCATCCCTTTTTCTCTTTGAAAAGGGGGAGATGAGCAGTGAACAAACTTGCTGTGAGTTGCAAACAAGATTTTAATTAGGAGGTTGCATACCGATTTTCAACCAGCAAGTCTCCAATTGAGCATCGCATTCTGGGTGGCCTGACCCAGCACACTATCATCGTGCCAAATTCAGAAGTGTATTAGGATGTTACTGTGACCAGAGGCTGTGGGTCATATTTCTTGAATTATAGAATTACTCATAAAAAAATCGACACTCAGTTACAGGCTGCATATTAGCCAGTGCAATATTTTTTCCAATTTCTAGGCAGCAGCATTTTCATGAGTTTAGTTTAGTGAAGTCTTGAGGGTTTATGGGGTCAAAATGTTTCACACAGTTTATATGTTTTTATAAATTGCATTTGTAGAACTGATTTTCTATTTGCGATTTTAAAACATCTTCAGGAATTCATCCCATTCCTTCCCCCATCTTTGAAGATGTGTGAGCACAGATTCAGGAAATCAAGCGTTCATGTTAACAAACTCCTGTATTCAACCTTCATTTTTCTTCATCACCACTGTACACACCAGCTGTGCACTGGTCTGGTGTACTGGCAGTGGC
Organism: Rhinoraja longicauda; assembly: GCF_053455715.1. NCBI lineage: Eukaryota > Metazoa > Chordata > Chondrichthyes > Rajiformes > Arhynchobatidae > Rhinoraja > Rhinoraja longicauda. The sequence goes on along the minus strand of NC_135974.1, from coordinate 28,549,649 downwards.
CACATTTCTCTGGATATATCTGGATATATGAGCAATTTAAAACAAGCCCTCAACTACTGTCAGCAAAGACTTGTGTTTGTTAGCAGTCTGGGAAAGGTTTACATGGTTACAGTGTATTGGCACTAACGGTTTGAATGGAGCTTAAAGTCAAGTAAGTTTTCCCACTATCACATGAAACAAATGGTTTAAATCGTTGTTCATCTCCAGAAAGAGTGAGACTAATTCAATACGCCAGAGACCCATGTTCCATCCTGACCTCGGGTACTGCCTGTGTGGAGTTTGCACCTTCTCCCTGCGACCGTGTGGGTTTCCTCCAGGTGCCCTGGTTTCAACCCACTTCCTAAAGACATGTGGGTTTTGCTGGTTAACTGGCCTCTGTAAATTGCCTCCAGTGTACAGAGAGAAGATGTGAAAAGTGTAATAACAGAACTAGTGGGAACAGGTGATCGATGACTTGGTAGGCCAAAGTGCCTGTTTACATGTTGTGTCTTTTAATCACTTCATAATGCTTACAACCATTGAAAAAATGATTGCAGAAAACTCATTGCACTAGTTTTGATGTGTGTAAGCACAGATTCAGAAAATTAGCGCTTCAACGTAAAAACAAAGCATGCATATTTTCAAAGGTGAAAGGAGAACATTACATTAATCACGAAGAATGACACAAAATGGCACAAAAGGCAGCATCTTTGGAGAAAAGGAATATGTAACGTTTCGAGTCGAGACTGAGAGAGAAGGGAGAGGGAGAGTAGAGGTATGAGAAGGTACAAAGAACTAATGAATGAAAGGTATGAAAAGAACAAATCAGACCTAGCAATGATGATCAAGAAAAGGTGGAGCCCCACAATGGTCCATTGCTAATGGTTATGTTGATTAACATTAAAATAGACAAAAACATTGTCAATTTTCGGTGTAAACCAGCATCTGCAGTTTCTTCCTGCACATTAAATTAATCTCACTGCCTGTGGAGGCAAAAAACAAATGAAACTATTTATTCTCTGTGATAGTTGAAGAAATTATTTGGTTCAAAGTTTTTGTTTTAAATCAGTCAATTTTTACATTTTAATAATAATAATAATAATGCATTTTATTTATATAGCGCTTTTCATATACTCAAAGACGCTTTACAGAGATTTTGAGAACATAGGGAAATGAATAAATAGATAAATAAGTAAATAAATAAATGAACAGAGAAAGGAGACAGAAGGTGAGGTGACCTTCAGTGGTTGAAGGCAGTACTGAACAGGTGAGACTTCAGCGATGTTTTGAATGTGGTGAGTGTGGAGGAGTCTCTAACGGTTTGGGGTAGTGAGTTCCATAGGGTGGGAACAGCGATGGAGAAAGCCCTGTCCCCCCAGGATCTGAGTTTGGTCCAGATGTGGGGGGATAGGAGATTGGCAGCGGCAGAGCGGAGGGTGCAGGTGGGAGTGTGCCAGTGGAGGAGGTCGGTCAGGTAGGATGGGGCAAGGTTATGGAGGGCTTTGTAGGTTATGAGGAGGATTTTGTACTGGATTCTCTGGGGGATGGGGAGCCAGTGGAGTTTATAAAGGACGGGGGTGATATGGTCATGGATCGAGGTGTGTGTGAGTAGACGGGCAGCGGAGTTTTGAATGTATTGAAGTTTATTGATGATTTTTGAGGGTGCGCCATAGAGGAGGCTGTTGCAGTAGTCCAGACGGGAGGTGATGAAGGCGTGGATGAGGGTTTCTGCAGCTGTGGAGGAGAGGGATGGACGGAGACGGGCAATGTTTTTGAGGTGGAAGAAGGCTGTCTTTGTGATGTGTTTGATGTGTTTGTCGAAGGAGAGGGTTTGATCAAGGATGATTCCAAGATTCCGGATGTGAGGTGAGGTGAATACTGGGAGACCATCAATGTTGAGGATGAAGTTTTGGGTGGATTTGGTGAGCGTTTTTGGACCAATGATGATGATTTCAGTTTTGTTGCAATTGAGTTTGAGGAAGTTTGATTGAAGCCAAGATTTTATTTCAGTGATGCAGTTTGTCAGTGTAGAGTGTGTGGTGGGGGAGATTGACTTGGTGAATCTAATGTTAAGCAACATATAAGTTTGCAATCTGAATTGTCCTGAACAAGATGATGATGATGATACTTTATTGTTACATGTACCTATGTACCTAGGCACAGTGAAAATCTTTGTTTGTATACAATCCAGTAAAATCGTACTATAGCTAAGCACAATAAGTGCAAAAAAAGTGCAATGCTTGCAGTGGAATAGTAGACGTTGACTTATTTGAGGTGTTTGTCCTCCTCAGACAAAGGATATCCCACTTATTGTGTCGGGATTCTGGAAATCCTGGACGATTAACTAGTTTTTGAAAAATGCAGTGAGATGAGGCAGTACTTCAATAACTGGTGCCTCACCTGAAGACCAGTCCAAGGGTGACTTATTACTTTGCTTCAATTTTCAGACCCACACATGGATCATGAAACGTCCTTCTCCCTAGAATTGTCAACTTTCAAACCAATTACCACCAAAAATGCAACTAGCTGTAGTCATAACACATAATCACAGTGCACTTTAAACTAACCTACTGTAACCACTTACAATACTCCACCCTTTTTTCCTTCTGGTTACGATCCCACACTGAGTGTATACATGCCAAAGCATGTTTATAAACTCCACATTGCAATGCGCTGATACATACTTTCCTTTAAATATAATATTCTGCATTATACACACTGCATGTAGTCTGTTAACAGAAACAAAATTTCAGCTTCTGGTCTTGTTAAGCCCATTTCCAGACCTCGTAAAGAATAATTGAAGACTTTCTTTCCGCAGTCTTTATCCTCTTCATTTTCCCCATAGGTGCTTAGTACTGCTTTCCTGTTTGAAAGCACAGCATTACTCCTTCAACTCAGTCACATAACAAGCATGCTTTTCATTGCACAAACCAGATGAAATGTTATTTCTGTTAAGCTAGGTTTCACTAGTTATTAGTTTGACCATCATTGTGTTAAAAAAAAAGGGACTTGCTTGCATACATCAAAATAACGACCTTACATAAGCAACAAAAAAAAAGGTGCTGGAGGAACTCAGCGGGTCAGGCAGCATCATTCAGGGGTGGCATGGTGGCGCAGCGGTAGAGTTGCTGCCATAGTGCCAGAGACCCGGGTTCGATCCTGACCACGGGTGCTACCTGTACGGAGTTTGTACATACTCCCCCTGACCTGCATGAGTTTTCTCTGGGATCTCCGGTTTCCTCCCACACTCCAAAAACGTACAGGTTTGAAGGTTAATTGGCTTGGTATAATTGTAAATTGTCCCTAGTGTGTGTAGGATTGTTTTAGTGGCCGGCGCGGATTCGGTGGGCCAAAGGGACTGTTTCCGCGCTGTCTCTCTAAAACTAAATCTGTGTAGGGAATGTACAGATGACGTTTTGGTTCAGGACCCTACTTCAGAAAGAAGAATGTCCTAACTTACTCCTGAGCTTTGCTTTTTTGCTCGTGATTCCAGTATCTGCAGTTTCCTGTGTCGACATCCTTACGTTAAATTAAAACAATCCTAGTGGGGAAATTATCATTCTATTCTATCGTTCTCTTGAGACCACACCTTCCTTAGTCAATGATGGACCTACCAGGCAACGCTCTACCTGAGGTTATTTGGGTGACTGGCACTAATTGAGTTGAGTTGAGTTGAGTTTATTTTCGTGTGTACCAAGGTACAGCTTTTCTCGCCTCCAGTGCTTCACCTCCCCCCCCCCCCCCCCCCCTCCACTCCCCACTTTCAGTCTGAAGAAGGGTTTTGACTCGATAGGTGGTGGGTGTATGGAACAAGCTGCCAGAGGAGGTCGTTGAGGCAGGGACTATCCCAACATTTAAGAAACATGGATAGGACAGGTTTGGAGGGATATGGACCAAGCGCAGGCCGGTGGGACTAGTGTAGCTGGGACAATGTTGGCCTGTGTGGGCAAGTTGGACCAAAGGGCCTGTTTCCACACTGTATCACTCTATGACTCTAGGATACATCACCCAATCTTTTTCTCCAGAGATACTGCCTGACCCGCTAAGTTACTCCGGCACTCTTGTTTTTGTTCTATCCAATTGGTGTTATAGCAATGTCTAAGGGCAGCAATTTAAAAACAATATTATGTTATTGAGAAGATCTGAATCAGCTTCAATAGTGACAAGAAAGCAAGTATAAATGTTTGACAGAATTAATAAAATATTCGACGACCTTTGCGTTTTTTACCATAAATAGTGATCTTCTCCAGGTAAACTGTAATGAGAAAGCTAACTTTTGTTAGCCCACCGAGTCTGCGCCGACCTATTATCCCTGTACACTAGCACTAGCACTAGCACTATCCAGGCTCAAAACCTATTTCTACTCCCTAGCGTTTGAGGCCCATTGAGGATGCGCTGTGAACTGTTTTGTATGTGCTGATATGTTTGTGTGCTACTGTATGTTTCATTTTTTCCTTAGTACCTAAACAGATGTACAGCACTTTGGTCAACGTGGGTTGTTTTTAAATGTGCTATACAAATAAAATCGACTTGACTTGACTTGACTATCCTGCACACACTAAGGACAATTTACAATTTTTACCCCAAATTAACCCAAAAACCTGTACACCCGGAGAAACCCCACGCGGTCACACAGAGAACGTACAAACTCCGTACAGACAGCACGCGTGGTCAGGATTGAACTGGGGTCTCTGGCGCTGTGAGGCAGCAGCTCTACCGCTGCGTCCTTTTGTATTATTGGCCACACAGAACCACATTTCACTAACAGAGTGTGTACTGTGAAAACAACCTGTTAAATGCTCCTCATTTAGTGGGAATATATGATGGCTTCAATCGAGCGCTTAGAGTAGAGCTGTAGTGTAAATAGAAATGTTGTTTATTCATGTGCATATTGCCCAAATATGGACATAGGTAATGATAGTATTGAGCTCGTTTATCCTCCTCCCTGCAGATAAATAGTCTCCGGACTACATGGCTTAAACAAGCTAAATTAGCCCACCGGGAAATATTCTGAAGCAATACTTAGACACTTACTCATTACTCATCAGATTAGTCTCTCGAGAGACCACTCACCTTAAGATGACTTTCCTTTGTTGCTTTATCCATAATTTAAGATAAATATCCCTTTTATGCTTCCACACTCTATAAGTAAATGCCCTCTGCACTACACAAGTACAATTTCAGTGTGCGGATATAGAATGCTGGAAATATGCTTGGTTAGACAGTTAAAATCAGTTAACAGTGGGGGAGAAAAACAAAAGTCAAGGGTATTTTTCACAATGGAAGTTAGTTAAAATGTGAAAATAGTTAGTATGCCCTCAATGGATTATAATATTTGTATTCCTGTCAACATACTGGCAATCACAGTTGTCGGATGTCATTATCTTAAATCTTCCATTAACTGAAAGGATGTTTGATTGATTGTCCATTATTAGGATGAAGGATTCAGTGTTTTGGGAAATATTAATCCATGTAGTAGGGGGAGGGGGGGTGGGGATGGTGGGGGTGGGGTGGTGGGGGTGGAAAGCTGAGAAAAGAGGTGGGGGGGGGGGGGGTATCGCCTGGCAAGTGATAGGTGGATACAAGTGAGGGGGGGGGGGAGTGGTGTGTCTAAATAATATCAAGGAGAACAGGTACAGAGCAATGAAGAACAATGCACAGATATAGGATATTGAACAATCAGAGTCACTATGAAGGGTTTTACAAAGGAGGAGGAGGATTTTAATTTCCACTCAATGGAGGACCTGGAGTAAGCAGGAGTGAAAGTGGAACAAAATTGACCATGGGTTTGTTCTGGAGTGGAGATTGATTAGGTTGGGCTCAGGAAACACCCACAGAATTGTGAGGAAAAGAAAGATTGCTGAGTTTAAAGTGTTTGAAAAATTGGCCCAAAGATCTATCGAAGAGATGGTTTTAAAATAAAACAAGAGGACGAAGAAGAAAAGGGATGTAAATCACAAAATCAAGAATGTTTATAACATTGAAAGAGATCATTCAGCCCATTGTCTGTGTACTAGCTCTTTGTCAGAGCATCCCACTCAATCCCACACCCTCAGCCTCTACCTACTGTCCTTTAAATTCTATTATTTGAGATGGTTTTTCAACTCCCCATGAATGCTATAATTGAATCTGACCCCACCATCACTGCTGGCTGTGTATTTCAGATCCTAACCACGTGGTGTTCAAAGATTTTGGTTCACTTTCAGTTCTTTTGTTATTCTTGGTGCTTTTGCCAATTATGCTCATTCCGTGTCCACTGATTCTTGACCCCTCTGCAAATACAGGGACATTTTCTCTTTACCAACTCTGTTCTCCTTACGATTTTAAGTGCTTCTACAAGATTGCTTCACAAACTTTTCTGTTCCAAGGAAAGCAATCCCGACTATCCGCGTAACTTAAGTGCCCCATTGGTGGTGTTGTTTCAGTAATGCGAGGCAAATGTGCAAGAAGCCAGTGTCTGAGGAAAAGCAGTGTTGACTCTCACAAGATCAAGGGCAGGCTTAAGCACAAGAATAAGTTTTATATTTGAGGAATGAACTACCCAGAGCCAGACGGTCAGAATGTATGAAGCATCTAGAAGTGAGGGATACACTGTAGGATGGAGAACAATTAACATTATTAATGTATAAAATATTAATTTTGAAGTTTTTCCTGGTCAAACAGTTCACTAAAATATTGCACCATTGGTTTCAACCTAAGTGAGCACTTGACTTGTTGATGGTGCTGGGTTTAAGATGCAGATCAAGTTTTGGGGTGGTACAGTGGCACAGAGGTAGAGTTGTGCCTTACAGCACCAGAGACCCGGGTCCGATCTTCACTACAAGTGCTGTCTGTATGGAGTTTTACGTTCTCCCTGTGACCGCGTGAGTGTTCTCCGGGTGCTCCACTTTCACGCAACGTTCCAAAGACGTACAGGCTTGTATGTCAATTGGCTTTGGTAAGTTGTAAAATTGTCCCTACTGTGTGCCAGCTTGTGTATGGGGTGATCGCTGGTCGGCGGGGACTTAGTGGGCCGAAGGGTCTGTATCCATGCCGTATCTCTAAAGTCTAAAGTCTAAACTCATTTTCATATGTGATTGAATGGCATGACTTCAGTTTTGCTGTAGAATATTGAATGGATGTTCTGTTTCACCCAGAGCTACGTTAAACAAGCAGTCGCACATTGATCCCCATGGAGTTTACAGTGAAGATGTGGATAACATCTTTGACAGGAATCTTTAGGGTTATATCCCACCAGCTTCAATCATTTGTGTAACTTTACTCTGGGAAAAGATTACGCCATATTCTTCCAATGCAAACGTGAAGCAATTGCAATCCCACTAAGTGTGGTTGTCTCTCAAAGAACAGCAAGTTTTGGAGTACACGAGTGGCTCAGGCAGCATCTCTGGAGGACATGGATAGGCGACGATTTGGGTTGGAACCTTTCTCCAGAGTTTAATGAAGGTCCTGTCCCATTGAGTTACTCCAGAACTTTGTGTTCTTCGCAAGATCCCAGGATCTGGAGTTCCTTACCTTTCTCCCTCTTGACTCTTAATTAATCACTGTTTTGGCCTTGCATGCATGTTTGAGAAAGGTCATGAGATATATCACAGATTTATTAACTAAAAATAGAATCTGGTAAATTCTCCACAGGGTGCCCCAGTGATATTAGGGAGAAACAGAAAATAGGAGTTTAATAAAAAGCCAGGGAAGTGTTTATGTTTATGAAATATAAAAGATATTTAAAATAGGAAAGGAAAGAACAACATAGAAGACTTGTGGTACGCTGGAAGGAGGAAGAAATTAAATGACAAAAGGAGATGTTAATGGGACACATAAATTCATAAATAGTGAGTCTACAGGAGGTGTAAATGGAACAATCTTTGCCTGAAATTGTTCAATTCATTGTTTAGCCCTAAACGTTAACATGTCCAATTGAAAGATGAAAGGCTGTTTGTCAAGTTTAGCTTGACCTTTGTAAATCTATGCCAGAGGACAGGGTCAGTGCCAAACATGGCCCACAATTAAAGTGATAAGCAACTATCTACTCCTCCATGAAGACTCCAGACATGACAGGTCCTGGAATCTTTAGTTTTGTTTCGTTTAGAGATGTAACGCGGAAACAGGCCGATCGGCCCACCGAGTCCGCACTGACCAGCGATCCCCGCACATTAGCACTATTGTACACACAATCGGGACAACTTACATTTATACCAAACCAATTAACCTACAAATCTATATGTCTTTGGAGTGTAGGAGGAAACCGAAGATCTCGGAGAAAACCCACGCATGTCACAGGGAGAACATACATACTCCATGCAGACAGCACCCATAGTCAGGATCGAACCTGGGTCTCTGGCGCTGTAAGGCAGCAACACTACCACTGCGCCACTGTGCCCCTCTAAAAATCTGTAGCACAAAACTAATTGTTGGAGGAGCTCAGTGGGGGAGCAGTATCTGGGAAGTTAAAGGATGGTTGATGTTTTGGCTTCTAACCCAACATCAGGAACACTCCTCAACCATCCTTGACCTTCCAGATTTGATCTTATAAAATCATGAGGGGAATAGATAGGGTGAATGCACGGAGCCCCTTACCCAGGGTGGGAGATTCAACAACCAGACGAATCTGAGGGGCAACTTTTTAACTCAGAGGATGGCTGGTGTATGGAATGAGCTGCCAGAGGTAGTTGAGCAGGAACAATGATAACACAAAATAGACACATGGACAGGTACATGGATTGGAATGGTTTAGAGAGATATGGACCAAATGCAGGCAAACGGAACTAGCTTAGAAACATAGAAACATAGAAAATAGGTGCAGGAGTAGGCCATTCGGCCCTTCGAGCCTGCACCGCCATTCAATATGATCATGGCTGATCATCCAGCTCAGTAACCTGTACCTGCCTTCTCTCCATACCCCCTGATCCCTTTAGCCACAAGGGCCACATCTAACTCCCTCTTAAATATAGCCAATGAACTGGCCTCAATTACCTTCTGTGGCAGAGAATTCCACAGACTCACCACTCTCTGTGTGAAGAAATGTTTTCTCATCTCGGTCCTAAAAGACTTAAGCTGTGACCCCTGGTTCTGGACTCCCCGAACATCGGGAACAATCTTCCCGCATCTAGCCTCTCCAACCCCTTAAGAATTTTATATGTTTCTATAAGATCCCCCCTCAGTCTTCTAAATTCCAGCGAGTACAAGCCTAATCTATCCAGTCTTTGTTCATATGAAAGTCCCGCCATCCCAGGGATCAATCTGGTGAACCTTCTCTGTACTCCCTCTAAGGCAAGAACGTTTTTCCTCAGATTAGGAGACCAAAACTGCACGCAATACTCCAGGTGCGGTCTCACCAATGCCCTGTACAACTGCAGTAGAACCTCCCTGCTCCTAAACTCAAATCCTCTTGCTATGAATGCCAACATACCATTCGCTTTCTTCACTGCCTGCTGCACCTGTACGCTTGCTTTCAATGACTGGTGCACCATGACACCCAGGTCATGTTGCATCTCCCCTTCTCCTAATCGGTCACCATTCAGGTAATACTCTGCTTTCCTGTTCTTGCCGCCAAAGTGGATAACCTCACATTTAGATGTGTATCTAGGTCAGTATGGATGAGTAGGGCTGAATGGCCTGTTGCAGTGCTGTATTCTATGGCAGAGTATGTGTGGGGCTGTATGACGCCCCTAAATTTTATGTTTGTATGTTCTCATATTGCCCACTAGATCCATATCTTGTACAATATTTGGTTGTAATTGCAGGAGTTTGGTTTCCAAGAAATGGAAATGATAAAAATATTTACTTAAAGTCCATTGAATTAACAGAAACAATGATTTATTAGATATTCACTTTCACATGCAGGACTTCAAGATAACAAAATCCATCACCTTTACAAGAACTGTTCTGGGTGAGAATCCTGCTTCTTAAGATGTATAAAATTTCACACCAAACGAGTCATACACATGCAGATATAAACCTTGGCCTTAAGCAGAGTTGCTATTCAAGGAAGAAAGAGCTTTATGTTTCATAATACTTATTTTTTTAATAGTTTTGAAAGATAAGCAAGATTGATTGATGCAAGTGTGCATTTTGCTACAAGTAAAAGGAGTTTTCCATTTTGTGTGTAAAAAAACATGATTAGTTAATGGGGAAAAGGGACCCATTTTGTGACCACCTTGTGGGAACATCTGTAAAAGATTAGATTGTCACTGCTAATAAAAGAAAGAATTCAATCAACTTCGCTTTCTTAACTCCCAAAAGAGGGTTTGAACAGAAGAAGTGTTTAACTGCAAAAGACCATGACCTTAGGTGAGTCTTTAACCATATTCTGCTGTCTTTGATTTAGGTCCCAGTATCCTTTTCCAGAAAACTACATTCTTGTCAATTTCACCAACACGGATGTCGTCAACTTGAGATCAGTATGTCTCTGGGCTGTTTTTTTTACATATATGAGGAATATCAGAAAACGTTCAAAGAGAAAGCAGTAGTGACCCAAGTGTCACTTCAGAAAATGGATATTGTCTACTAAGACAGTCCTCAAAAACTATAAGGGGACAGAGGTCACTTAAGAAGCCATAAGTGGTTAAAGCTGTGGTATCCCATTTCTATAGCCCATTTGTTAATTTTATATATATATATATATATATAGAAAACAGAGCAACCAACGATCTCTAAGGAGGTCACTGATAAAGAAACACAGTAATCAGTAGATTGGATTACAAAAGTGAAATGTGTTCCACAGAGATTGGAAATATCGTCGGAGACTCTGGTGCATTAATAGCTCTACAATTTCTATCCATTCTAGGGGTGGTTGTCGCTGGCAAAACCTACATTTATTGTACGTCTCTTGTTGTCCAGATCTGATATGATTTAACTCCTTGGCAGGCTACTTCAGAAGGAGTAAAAAACACTGCTGTGGGACATATTCACACATCGGCCACACAGTATTTTGGGCCCAATTTCCTTCGCTAGTTGGCGATCAGCGACAGACAGCTTTGCGGTCACTTACTGTTGCCAGCATTTCAGTTCCCAGACTTTTTTTGCAAACACAAGTTTAAGTCGTGCCGTGTAGTCTTCGAAACACCTAGAATTACCAAAAGGAATTGCGCCTTGCAAAGCGGTTTTAAATAAGTTGAAGATAGACATAAAAAAGCTGGAGTAACTCAGCGTGACAGGCAGCATCTCTGGAGAGAAGAGACGGGTGACGTTTCGGGTCGAGAGCAGATTTTGGTCAGTAGTGGTGAGATCTGATTAATACAATATGCCAGCCTTTTATTCTTGCTGTATTATGTGTACAATTTGACAAGAGTCTGCGACTGAATTTGAAAAGAATGAATGGCACTGATACAAACTGTCGGGAGAGGGGTGCCACCTGACTGTTTGAAAATGCACGCAGCGCTGCAAAGTGAGAATTGTTACATTGCACTTAGGGTGTATTAACACAGGAAGCAGATCCAGTTCCTTAGAATGGCCTCAGGGTACTAGTGATATACCAAGCTGCCCATTATTCAATAAGCATGTTGGAACTCACAAAGTATCATTTCAATTAATTTAAGTACTTTTTTTTTAGATTAAATATAAGATGCATGTGCTGCTTTGTAATAGTATCTTACAATGGTGGGGGGGGGGGGGGGGGGAACTCAAATTAAATTACATTTTTAACTCCAGAAATTCCTTTACTTTATCAATGCTTTGTGTTCCCTGCACATGCCCATTTCTTGCTTCAGCGCCGGTTTTGATATTAAATTATACCTAAATAGAGATACCTTCAGCTGGGGAAGGGCGCACAGTGCTGGAGTAACACAGTGGGTTAGGCAGCATCTTTGGAGAACATGGATGGGTGATGTTTTGGGTCAGAACCCTTCTTCAGACTGACCAGTAAAACCAGCATCTGCAGTTCCTTTTTTCTACATTTTCAATATCTTCAGCTGTTCAAGTAATCAGCTGAAGAATTGCCTCCCTAAACCTCATTATCTTGCAATTCTTAATGTGGGATCTGAAGAAGGGTCTGAAGAAAGGTCCTAACCTGAAAGGTCCCAACCTATCTATGTCCTCCACTGATAATACCTCACCCGCTGAGTTCCTCCAGCACTTGGTTTTTTGCTCAAGATTCCAACATCTGCTGTTCCTTCTTTCTCCATCTTACAATTCTACCTGGCTCAGTTATTAGTTTTCTTGTCAAATGAAGGCATTGAATAAAAAAAGATTTGAGCACGTTGATTTTTTGCATTTTGATTGGTGATGGTATAAAGGTTTTAATGGTTTGCTGTAAATGAGAACTTGTCTGCCCCACATAACTAAACATCCAATTGAAACAAATACTTCATGATAAATATTTATTCTGCCTGATAAAATAACAACAAAAAAGCTAATTCCGTCCAGTCTATGTACACAGTTGCCAATATACACCAACTAATTAAAAATATTTTAGTATATATTATAATGTGGGATAAAGGAGGGAATTTATGCTTGGAGTCAGATGATGTAGGTGAGGCATTAAAAGAGTGCACCTGTATTCACCAAGGAGAAGGACAGGGAGGATAGTGAGATCAGTGTGGGATAAACATTTACTAGGAGGTGATGTTTGGTCTCATGAAAGGCATTGGGGTGACTAAACTCCAGGCACTGATTGTTTGAATGGAATACTTTATTGTCACATGTGACAAGGCACAGTGAAATTCTTTGCTTGCATACCCAAAGTATGCAAATAGTCGGCACATACGGCGTTGACAAAGTCACAAAGTACCCCTGCCGGTTACTCCTTTGATCTCCCTCCCCCCCCCCCCCTCACCTGGAGGTCCCCCCAGGCCTGGTCCTCCAGTGTCCATTGTTCTTGCCCCTCCCTCACGGCGGTCCTCCCATTGCCAGATCCTCCAGTGTCCATTGTTCGTCCTGCTCCCTCACGGCAGTCCTCCCACACCGGGTCCTCCATTGTTATTCCCCCTCATGGTGGATCCCCGCGCCCTCATCGACCGCCAACCGTGGGTCGACACACGAGGCCCCACCGCCGTCGCCGAGGCTCCATCGGCCCAGGCGGGCTTCGCCACCCGGCTTCTCCACGGCCTCCCGGATTGAATGATTGTAATTTATTGTCACGTGTACTTGGTACGGTGAGATTCTTTGTTTGCGAGAATAAAGGGCAGCGACAAAGTTACAAAAGTATTCAATATAGTCATTCTTCCTTCTCCCCCACCCCCCCGCAGCTCAGTCCCTCTTTGTTTACGCCCCCCCCCCCATGTAGGATAGTGTTAATGTGTGGGAACCGCTGGTCGGCACGGACTCAGTGTGCTGAATGGCCTGTTTCTGCGCTGCATCTCTAAACTAAACTAAATATTACCTGGTATTCAGTTTAGCTTTTATAGAATTTACGGCAGAGAGTTACAATTTTCCCACTATGTTTCTTTAGATTTATACTATTTTCCCCACTCTTTCCCAATGCTGAGCACAGATTAATAAGTTCAACATACATTTAAAAAATACAGTGAAGTTCTTGTGAAGAACAAAAGCAGTCTGCCACTAGATGTGTACATTTAACGCTTACTGATGAAAGTGTCCCTGCTACCTTAGTCAACATTGTACCCATCTGGCCATTTGTTCCAGTGATCCTAGACTGTGAGTCGTAGATCCCTTCCACTATGCCAGACTAGCCGGGTGAACACAAGGTCAACGTACGTGTCCAACTGCATAGAATTGCTCCACCAGGTCCCCATCAGTGCAGGTGCTGGCCATCCCTCCCCACCTGCCCCAGGTACACCTACGCAAATATTCAGGACCAGCAAACCTCCCCCAACACCACCTTGAGACTGCGTTCCTCATGGTCCCCATGCGGCACAAAAAGCCAACAGCGAAGTGGAGATAATTCCCGAATTAGCAAAAGGAACCAGAGAGAACCCGTGGCCTGGATGAAAAGAACCGCTGCTTCACTCTACCTTACTTTAGACTTTAGAGATACAGTGTGGAAACCGGCCCACTGAGTCCGTGCTGACCAGCGATCACCCCGTACATTAGCACCGTCCTATACACTAGGAACAATTTAGATTTTTTTTTAACAGAAGCCAATTAACCTACAAACCTGTACATCTTTGGAATGTGGGAGGAAACCGGGGCAACCAGAGAAAAACGCATGCAGTCACAGGGAGAACGTACAGACTCTGTACAGGCAGCACCCATTGTCAGGATTGAACCCGGGTCTCTGGCATTATAAGGAAGCAACTCTACCACTGTGCCTCTGTGTCGCCCTAACTTAATTCATACATTCATATGTTTTTTTTTCTATACAGCCAGATCTAACACAGCAGGCTATGTTGTGTCCACTATGTTGTGTTGAGTTTGTGTGCCTGCCTCAACTTGTTCCACCTCGTTTGGTGCTGCAGCAATGGTCCTGCTGTGGAATGGCTAGAATGTCTCTCGGAACAGTGGTAACAGGCTTCTGCTTGCTGGTGACTCCAGTAGGAGCCTGTCCCACATAATTAATGATCCAAGGCACTGGAAACGTGGCCAGGCAAGGTCATGATGAGGTCAGGGCTTTGGGCAGAAGTCAAGCCTTGACATTCCTTTGCCTCAACCAGTAATAGACACTATAATACAGCCAGGTATTCAATTGTGAAGCTCATAGATTTGATACATAGTTTGGTCCTAAGATTGGTGCAGACCTCACTTCAAGTTGCGAAGTGTCTCGATCCGAAATGTCACTTATTCCTTTCCTCCAGAGATGCTGCCTGACCCGCTAAGTTACTCCAGCTTTTTGTGTGTACCTTCACTTAATGCATGCACGGGATCCAGGGAGATATAGCCGACTGGATAGAGAATTGGCTTCATGGAAGAAAGTTAAATACTCAACGGCAGCGAAATCAAACAAAATGTCAATATGAGGCCACAAAGGAGATAATAATAATAATAATAATAATATATTCCTTTATTTGTCGTTGAGTCGTTGAGTAAATGCCAGCTCAAAGTTATCGGTTCTAAGATCTTCTAAAGCAGAAAGGAAACTGGAGATGTAAACTATTTTGAGGTAGGAATTCAGAAAGTGGGGTTTCACTTGTGTAAGCAATTAAATCCTCAAGAAGCCAGAATGAATGGAAAATAGATATATTGGAGGATTGCAAAGCTGAAGAGGATCTGAAAATAAGGATAAGAATTTGAAATTTAAATCACCTCTTAAATGGTCATTTTTAGTATCATTTTGCATCCTGGTCAAATTCAGTACTGCCAAGAAAGATAATAGTACATTGAGTTTATTATTATTGGATATCTGAGGATGTGTAAGCTGAACACTGTGCACTGACCACACTTGCTGATGTACCACTACTGCCTTCACAGCATCAGATGTGGATCAATGTGGAATGAAAAAATATCCATTTGATACTTTTTGAAAATCAATTGTTGAAAATTATTGTATGGCAACTAAGGTTTCTATTTGACCCTCAGCAAAAGCCTCAACCCGAATTGTCACCCATTCCTTCTCTCTGGAGATGCTGCCTGTCCCGTTGAGTTACTCCAGTCCATCACAGTGAGGAGGTGACTGGAGGAGACTCACTGTGATGGATGTTTCTTTTGTTTGGTGTTGGTTTGTGATTGTATGTGTTATTGCATTTTTATTCATTATTCTTATTGGTCTTATTGTTGAACTGCGGGTCATTTTTAATTTCACTGCACATTTATGTGTATGTGACAAATAAATTGACTATTGACTATTGACTATTGACTTTTTGTGTCTATCTAGGGGAAAGGTAGTGCTGACTTTCCATCGGTTTGGGCGGCACAGTGGTGCAGTGGGTGGTGCTGCTTCCCCAACAACGCCACAGAGGTTCCACCCTGACCTCGGTTGCTGTCTGTACGGAGTTTGCATGTTCTCCCCGTGCCCACGTGGGTTTCCCTCCGGGTGTTCCGGTTTCTTCCCACGTCCCAAAGATTTGTGGGTTTTTGCAGGTTAATTGACCTCTGTAAATTGCCCCAAGTCTGTAAGGAGTGAATGAGAAAGTGGGAAAAGATAGAACTAGCGTGAACAGGCACGAGATGGTCAGCGTGGACTCAGTGGGCTAAAGGGCCTGCCATATCCCCAAACTAAATCTCTCCATGAATTGACCATCCCAAACAGAAGCCGAAGATCTCTAACCACTATCATGCACCATTGCATTTATAATTGTTTTATTTTGTTGAATTTGTCATGGCTGTATGTATACTGTTTACTCTGTAAGCTTTGTGTGCACAAGGATTTTCATTGTCTATGACAAGAGACTAATCTAATCTAACCTCAAAGCAAGGTAAATGTTCCAAATTTTTGCATCACGATGACACACTCTTAAAGCAGAACTTAAGGGCTTGAACTCTGTTTAACATTGCATGAAACTTGCTCATCTTTGTTGGAGTTTTAGCAGGTTGTCTGGGCTGTGCTAGGAAATCATTAGTGTCGTCCAATTCTGCATCCATTTGTTACTTTTGGTAAAGTGAATCACTGACAAGGGAGAGTAGAGGTTGCCAGCAAACCTATTTGCGACAGGATAAACTATAGTATACAGTTAATGAATATTTAACAGGTAAAAGTTCTTCGCTTGGGCAGCTTACAGCCCAGTGGTACGAATATTGATTTTTCTCACTTCAGGTAGCCCCGGCATTCCCTGTCTCTCTATCCCTCCCCCACCCAAGTCACACTAGCTTCTCATTTTCACCCTTCAAACAGCTAACAATGGCCTGTTTCCTTTATCATCGTTACTTTTTTGCATATCTTTCATTCATTGTTCTTTATCTCTCCACATCACCATCCATATCTCTCGTTTCCAACCAGTCTGAAGAAGAGTCTGGACTCAAAACGTCATCCATTCCTTCTCTCCAGAGATGCTGCCTGTGCTGCTGAGTTACTCCAGCTTTTGTGTCTACCCTGGGAACACCAAAATTCTTCTCTCCTAGATTTAAATTTAATTTAGTTTAGATATACAGCATGACAATAGACAATAGACAATAGACAATAGGTGCAGGAGTAGGCCATTCGGTCCTTCGAGCCAGCACCGCCATTCAATGTGATCATGGCTGATCATTCTCAATCAGTACCCCGTTCCTGCTTTCTCCCCATACCCCCTGATTCCGCTATCCTTAGGAGCTTTATCTAGCTCTCTCTTGAATGTATTCAGAGAATTGGCCTCCACTGCCTTCTGAGGCAGAGAATTCCACAGATTCACAACTCTCTGACTAAAAAAGTTTTTCCTCATCTCTGTTCTAAATGGCCTACCCCTTATTCTTAAACTGTGGCCCCTGGTTCTGGACTCCCCCAACATTGGGAACATGTTTCCTGCCTCTAACATGTCCAACCCCTTAATAATCTTATACGTTTCGATAAGATCCCCTCTCATCCTTCTAAATTCCAGTGTATACAAACCTAGTCGCTCTAGTCTTTCAACATATGACAGTCCCGCCATTCTGGGAATTAACCTAGTAAACCTACGCTACACGCCCTCAATAGCAAGAATATCCTTCCTCAAATTTGGAGACCAAAACTGCACACAGTACTCCAGGTGCGGTCTCACTAGGGCCCTGTACAACTGCAGAAGGACCTCTTTGCTCCTATACTCAACTCCTCTCGTTATGAATGCCAACATTCCATTGGCTTTCTTCACTGCCTGCTGTACCTGCATGCTTCCTTTCAGTGACTGATGCACTAAGACACCCAGATCACGTTGTACGTCCCCTTTTCCTAACTTGACACCATTCAAATAATAATCTGCCTTCCTATTCTTACCACCAGGCCCTTCGGCCCACTGAGTCCATGCCGACCAATGATTCACCCTAGTTCACATTATTCCACTTTCTCACCCACGTCCTACACTCTAAGGGCAATTTTCAGAGGCCGAACCTACATGTCTTTGGGATGTGGGATAAAACTGGACCACTGGAAGGAAACCCACATAGTCACAGGGAAAATGTGCAAATTCCATACAGATAGCACCCGAGATCAAGATTGAACCCGGGTCTCTGGCGCTGTGAAGCATTGTGTCACCCATTTGTTTTCAGAAACTAACATGCAAATATTTTGGAGACCCTTTGCATCTAGTTTGTTGGAGAGGAATCTTGTTGAATCAGTCAGGGTCTTATGGGGTACATCAATCTAATAATAATAATAATAATATTCATTTATTGTCATTGCAACGAGTACAACGAAATTAAAAAACAGCCAATCCTGACGGTGCGTACAAACATATATGCAATAAATGCAAAAACAAATAAATACATAAATACAATTAAATTAAGTACAAGATTTTTTAACGGTGTTGCCTAGTGCACAGGTAGTGTTCAGTTCTCGTATGGCCCTGGGGTAAAAACTGTTCTTAAGTCTGTTTGTTCGGGATTTGATTGACCTGAAACGTCGACCAGAGGGCAGATGAACAAACAGACGGTGGCCGGGGTGGGATGGATCTTTTATTATTTTGCCTGCTCTACTGAGGCAGCGCAGGCTGAACAGGTGCTCCAGGGAGGGCAGTGAGCAGCCGATGATTTTCTGGGCCGTCGTGATGACCCTCTGAAGGGCCTTCCTGTCCTTTTCTGAGCAGCTGGCATACCATGTGGTTATACAGTATGCCAGCACACTCTCGATGGAGCAGCGATAGAAGGACAACATGAGCTTCTCCTGCAGGTTGGTTTTCCTGAGGATCCTCAGGAAGTGGAGTCTCTGCTGTGCCTTCTTTACTGTGGTGATGGTGTTGGTAGACCAGGTAAGATCCTCTGCGATGTGCGTACCCAGGAACCTGAAAGCTGGTACCCTTTCCACACAGACCCCATTGATGTAGAGTGCGTCGTAATCTCCACTGGTTTTTCTAAAGTCAATTATAAGTTCCTTTGTTTTGGAGGAGTTCAGGACCAGATTGTTCACTGAACACCATGCTGCCAGCCTTTGGATTTCATCCCTATAGGCTGTCTCATCTCCTTCTGAGATAAGTCCAACCACAGTCGTGTCATCCGCGAACTTGATGATGGTGTTGGTGGGATGGGTGGGGGCGCAGTCGTGAGTGTAGAGGGAGTAAAGGATGGGGCTCAACACACAGCCCTGTGGTGAGCCGGTGCTCAGTGTAATGGTGGAGGAGAGGTGAGGGCCTATTTTGACTGTCTGGGGGCGGTTGGTCAGGAAGTCCTTGATCCATTTGCAGATGGTTAGGGAAAATCCAAGGTCGGAAAGTTTGGTGACCAGTCTGCTCGGGATGACCGTGTTAAAGGCAGAGCTGAAGTCGAGAAAGAGCATCCTCACATAGCTCCCCTGGTGTTCAAGGTGGGTCAGTGCAGTGTGAAGAGCAGTGTCGATGGCATCCCCTGTAGACCTATTTGCTCTGTAGGCAAACTGGTATGGGTCGAAGGTGGGTGGGAGGCTGGCTTTGATGTGCTGCAGGACCAGTCTCTCGAAGCACTTTGTGATGACCGGTGTGAGTGCTACCGGACGGTAGTCGTTAAGACCGCTGATGACAGGCTTTTTCGGCAGTGGGATGATTATGGCGGACTTCAGGCAGGGAGGGATGGTGGATTTTAAAAGGGACAGGTTGAAGATTTTTGTGAAGACCTCAGATAATTGGTCTGCACATTCCCTCAGCACTCTGCCCGTCACACCATCGGGGCCTGCAGCTTTCCTGGGATTCACTGCTCTGAGCACTCGCTTAACGTCATACTCCTGCACAGTGAAGGTGTTGCTCTCAGGTGCTGGAGAGGGTGTAATGTCTGCCACTGTAGCTTTCACCTCGAAACGAGCAAAGAAACAGTTAAGTTCCTCAGCCTACGAGGCGTCGCCGTCGGCAGTCGTGCGGTTGCTGGTCTTGTAATTGGTGATGTGCTGGATGCCTTGCCATACCCGCCGTGGGTCATTGTTGGAAAAGTGGTCCTCAATCTTCCTCTTGTAGGACGCTTTGGCATCCTTGATGCCTCTCTTCAGGTTGGTTCTAGCAGCACTGTATAGAGCTCTGTCACTAGACCTGAAGGCGGTGTTACGGTCCTTGAGGAGAGACCTGACATCCTTTGTCATCCAGGGTTTTTGATTGGGGTACAACCGGATGCGTTTGTCGACGGTGACATTGTCAACGCAGTTTTTGATGTAGCAAAGTACAGTTGATGTGTACTCCTCCAAGTCCTGATCCTCAAAAATATCCCAGTTGGTCCTTTCGAAGCAATCCTGCAGCTGCGAGGAAGCTCCTTCAGGCCATGTCTTCACAGTCTTTATGGTGACTGGAGCTTTCCTCCTGAGTGGGGTGTATGCTGGGGTTAGGAATATGGACAGGTGATCTGACTGCCCCAGGTGTGGTAGTGGTGCTGACCTGAACCCCTTCTTAATATTTGAGTAAACCTTGTCTAGTGTGTTTTTCCCCCTGGTAGCACATCTTATGTGTTGTTCAAGTTTCGGGAGAACTGACTTTAGGTCTGCATGGTTGAAGTCCCCGGCTATACTACTCTCGTTTAATTTCAATAAACATTTAAATCACTTTGGAGGAAAAGCAGACTTGATTGCAACCTGTTAATGGCCCGACAGACATGTTAGTTAAAATATTTCACCTCAGTGTTGCTATTTGGCCTGTGGTACTTTCCATCCGATTACTGCAGCTGCTGTGACCTCTGGTGCCATTTCAGGTTCAGCTGAAGCAGATGTTTGCTTGGCTGCATGTTACTTCCCATGTTACACTCGCTGCCAACTTTCTCTCCCACTGATGCTAGCGATGGAGGGCTCGGGGAGCAATAGGTTCAATCTCTATATCTCCAACATACAAGCTGGAAAATCTCAGACATTAAAAATGAAAACTGTAAAATTCTGGTCTCGCATCTGCAGTTCGCCTACCCATCGAGGCCACTATGACTTGAAGATTCCAGTGAATACTGGAGACACAAGATTTTTTCCTCAGGAACGTCCGCCTGGAAAATTTGATTACACTCAGTCAAGAGTCGAGAGTCAATAGACAATAGACAATAGGTGCAGGAGGAGGCCATTCGGCCCTTCGAGCCAGCACTGCCATTCAATGTGATCATGGCTGAGCATTCTCAATCAGTACCCCGTTCCTGCCTTCTCCCCATACCCCCTGACTCCGCTATCCTTAAGAGCTCTATCCATCTCTCTCTTGAATGCATTGTCATCAACAGTGTCATATGTACCAATGACGGAACGATGAAATTCTTATTTGCAGCAGCACAACAAGTTTGTAAGCACAATACACATATATATATATAATATACAAAAAAAAATTAATAAACCCACGACCAGTGCAAACAATCCCCCTGAGTGCAACCAAAGATAGTCCATAGTTCATAGCTGAGGTGAGTGTTGTGTTGTGTACTCATTTAGTCTAGTTTAGTTTACAGATACAGCACGGAAATGGGCCCTTCGGTTCGCGCTGGCCAGCCATCCCCGTACAGTAGTTCTATCCTGCACACTAGGAACAATTTACAATTCTTACTGAAACCAATTAACCTACAAACCTGTACGTCTTTGGGGTGTGGGAGGGAACCGGAGCACCTGGAGAAAACCCATGTGGTCACAGGGAGAACGTACACACAGCACCCGTAGTCAGGATTGAACCCTGGTCCCTGGCGCTGTAAGGCAACAACTCTACCACTGTGCCTCCGTGGATCATTGTGGATCTTGATCTCAGTGTTGCTCCATCTATGCAGGTGGGACTAGTGTAGATGGGACATGTTGGTCGCTGAGGGCAAGTTGGGCTGAAGGGCCTGTTTCCATGTTGTATGACTCTATGACTCTTTTCATAGCTTTCGAGACAGATAAAAGGGCCATTGCATCTCCATAAATGTGAAGAAGGGTTCCGACTCGAAACGTCACCCATCCATGCTCTCCAGAGATGCTGCCTGACCCGCTGAGTTACTTCAGCCCTTTGTGTCTTTTTTTTGTAAACCAGCAGTTCCTTGTTTCGCTGTTAGATATGTGACTTTGTTCGAACAACACCTGTGATTTGCAGTTCCCAGGTGCAAATATGTAGTTGTGGAATTGGGAGAGGAGATGGTGTTGTTGTAGAAAGCGGCAAATGATGGGTGAAAGGGGAGGTGGAGGCAGGGTGAAACATGGTCGGAGCAACTCCAGTTTTGATGGGGAAGATCGAGGACCATTCCTGCTCTTCCCAGCTCCACATTGAGATAAAGAAAACAATTATTTATATTCACAGTTGAGGTGGGGTGGGTGGGGGGAGGCGTTGAGAATGAAGAGGGACCCGGTTAAGGGGGGGGGGGGGCAGGGGCGGGGGTCCACCAAGAACAAGGAGGGAGCTGGCAGGTGAGTAGGGACCATGAACAAAAGAGTCAGGACTTTACTGAGTACTTTGAAACCAGCTACGATACATGACGACTCTTTGCATACATTGTGTGCTGTATACAAAAACCAAAGAATGTCGCTATACATAGGTACATCTGAGTACTAAAGTACCATTGAACATTGATCAGTGAACATTGAAACCACGCAGATTAGACTGATGATGATATGGCGTCAGTGTGTAAAGCTGATTTGACAGTGTGCATACCTGACGGGAATTCAACGCTACAGGAAATGCCCTCGATTAAATACACACAGCCAAACACGTAGTCAGTGCCAATTCTGTTTGAAGAGGTCATCCAAGAATTAAAGTCAATGACTGGGTATTTTATGACTACTGTTGTGATAATACATACCTAGGTGTATTTAGTCTACAGGGAGTGTAGGAAAATAACTGCAGATGCTGGTACAAACCGAAGGTATTTAATACCTTCGATAGTCTACAGGGAGTGGTGTGGTAACTACTGACGTACATTTTGCTGACTCTGCGTATTACAAAAGCATCAATTCCAGACATGGGAGGACAGGAAGCTTGGAAGAATAAGAAGGGAGGACATTAAGCAGGCTAAGCTGCCGGAGACAGGAGATGGAGGAGGAGGAGGATAACTTATCAATGGACCGCATCCAACCAGGGTGTTCATGGTGCAATTGGCCAACCTAATATGGAGAAGATGCTTGCAAATGTGCACCTTCATGGGTCAACCTCCCAGTCATCATTGGCTGATTTATTGAACCATATGTTGAAAGACTGGTGCGGCTAGGCTTGTATACACTGGAATTTAGAAGGATGAGAGGGGATCTTATCGAAACATATAAGATTATTAAGGGGTTGGACACGTTAGAGGCAGGAAACATGTTCCCAATGTTGGGGGAGTCCAGAACCAGGGGACACAGTTTAAGAATAAGGGGTAGGCCATTTAGAACGGAGATGAGGAAAAACTTTTTCAGTCAGAGAGTTGTAAATCTGTGGAATTCACTGCCTCAGAAGGCAGTGGAGGCCAATTCTCTGAATGCATTCAAGAGAGAGCTAGATAGAGCTCTTAAGGATAGTGGAGTCAGGGGGTATGGGGAGAAGGCAGGAACGGGGTGCTGATTGAGAATGATCAGCCATGATCACATTGAATGGTGGTGCTGGCTCGAAGGGCTAAATGGCCTACTCCTGCACCTATTGTCTATTGTCTATGAAATACTTAGAGTGATACCTAAGATCACAATGCTATTAGAAGTAGGAGCCTGTCCCACTTAGGCGATTTTTTTGGCAATTGCCGGCGACTGTCAAAGTTGTAGCAGATCACCGAAATTTTCTTTTACCGACGACAATGACCACGACAATACCGAGTCAGGTTGAGATTACAGTGTCTTCTGAAACAACGCGAAAATTCCCACGCTGTCAATGCTTCTCTGGCGTCCTGATTTTTGCTGAAATCACTGACAAGTTGGTAAGTACTTGAGAGTTTTGAACTATAACACCTTGTATGGGTTACTTAAAAACCAAGCTTCACTGTAACAAGGAATAAACTGGATTTACTTCCAGTTTACCAATAGCTGTATTAAAAAAAAAAATGTAAGTGGTTAAGTGGATTTTTGTGAAAGGTGTGTGGGCATTCTTTGAAAATGTAAGGGAGATGCGTATCTGGTTTCTGGGTTGCATATGTGGGTTTGGAGCCCACTTTAAATGTAATGGCTGATGGCCATAAACATCGCGAAAATTCCCACACAGTCAATGCTTCTCCGGCGTCCTAAGTTTCGCTGAAATCATTGATAAGTCGGTAAGTACTTGAGAGTTTTGAAATAAAACATCTTGCCCGGGTTACTTGAAAACCAAGCTTCACTGTAACAAGGAATAAACTGGATTTACTTCCAGTTTACTAATAGCTGTATTAAAAAATTTTTTTTTTTAAGTGGTTCAGTGGATTTTTGTGAAAAGTGTGTGGGCATTCTTTGAAAATGTAAGGGAGACGCATATTTGGTTTCTGGGTTGCATATCTGGGTTTGGAGCCCACTTTAAATGTAATGGCTGAGGCTAAAAACCGCAAAAATTCCCACGCTTACCTGACCGTCAAACTGTCGCCTCCAATCTACCTGTCAAATGTCCTGACGGTAAATAAATTGGTTAAACACAAGCATTTTATGGTATTTTGAAATGACTTTACTTATTTTAATATTATGTGCTTCTAAATGCATCTAAGAGAACCTAGCAAACCTGGGGACAGCATGCGACAGCGCCCGCAATAAGCAACGATAGCTGGCGACAAGCCAGCTGTCGCCGAGAAATTTCAAACCAGATGATTTCTCAGCGATGCGCCGAGATCCACTACAATTTTTGGAAGACTCCTCACAATCATGCCCGCGACACCCCAGCAAACTGTCGGCGACAGCCTAGTCACCGGCAGTCGCCTTAAAATTGCCTAAGTGGGACAGGCCCTTTAGGCCCATCAAATTTGCTCTGCCATTCGATCATGGCTGATCTATTTTTCCTTCTCAACCCCGTTCTCCTGCCTTCTCCCCTTTGGTGGCCTTACTAATCAAGAACCTATCAATCTCTGCTTTGAAAATACCCACTGACCTGGCCTCCACCGCACCTGTGACAATGAATTTTACAGATGCACCACCCGCTGGCTGAAGAAATTTCTCCACCATTCTAAAATACACAAAGAAGAGGTCCTTTTCCATTCTGTTCCCTCTATACAATATCCCCGTCTAATAATAAAGGTCTATAAAAAGACTGAGAGTGGCACGGTGGCGTGGCAGTAGAGTTGCTGCCTTACAGCACCAGAGACCCAGGTTCGATCCTGACTATGGATGCTGTCTGTATGGAGTTTGTTCGTTCTCCCCATGATCACGTGGGTTTTCTTCAGTGCTCTGGTTTCCTCCCACACTCCAAAAACGTACAGGTTTGAAGGCTAATTTGGCTTCGGTAAAAATTATAAATTGCCCCTAGTGTTTGTAGGATAGTGCTAATGGAGAATGCTGGTCAACGCGGACTCGATGGGCTGAAGGGCCTGTTTCCATGCTGTATCTCTAAAGTCTAAAGAATTTCACAGATTCACCACCATCTGGCTAAAGAAATTCTTCCCCATCTCCTTGCTAAAACACACAAAAACGAGATCCTTTCCCATCCTGTTCCCTCTGTACAATATCACCGCCTTATAATAAAGGTATATAAAAGAACTGAAGAATATATGACATAAGGTTACTCTGACAGCATCTTCCAAGCCAGCAATCAATTCAGATCCCTTCCCAACACCTTTTGCATGATTTCGATCAAAGCACTGGAGGAAATTATCCCTTACATGAGGTGACTGAATGGAAAATCATCGCCTGATTGCCATTATTTTCCACAAAAATATTAACTGAACAACTGTTTTAATGTATGTATGGAACCAAATCCTCACTTTCTCTTTTATTTAGCATTTGGTACACACTTTCACAATCACCATCCTGTCACTTGGAACTACGAGATCTAGAGCTTAATGTGAGAGGAATGTGATGGGCGGCAAGAGTTGATGCCCTAAACGCCAGGGACCCGGGTTCGATCCTGACTGCGGGTGCTGTCTGTACGGGGTTTGCACGTTCTCCCTGTGACCTGTGTGGGTTTTCTCCGGTAGCTCCAGTTTTCTCGCACACTCCAAAGGCGTACAGGTTTGCAGGTTAATTAGCTTTGGTGAAATTGTAAATTGTCTCCAGTGTTTAGGATAGTGTTAGTGTACGGGGATCGCTGGTCGGCGCGGACTCAGTGGACCAAAGAACCTGTTTCCACGCTGGTATCACAAAATGCTGGAGTAACTCAGCAGGTCAGGCAGAATCTAGGAGATTCTCCTAGATGCTGCCTGACCTGCTGAGTTATTCCAGCATTTTGTGATACCTTCGATTTGTACCAGCATCTGCAGTTATTTTCCTACACTGTTTCCACGCTGTATCTCTAAACTAAAACAAAAGGAACAAAAGAAGTATTTTATACCACCAAAATATTTGAAGTTAATGTCATGCTAAATTGTGTAATTGTTTGATCTTTTGTTGCCTCTGATTGTCTTTGTAGAATTGTGACAGAAGACAAACTTTAATCATATTGTGCATCTATCATTATGAGGAGTATATTGTACTCGAAACGATGTAGCATCTACCAGCTGTTTGTATTTCATCTGTAATGAACATCACATCAATTTTCACTTTTGTATCAAGAGTTGTAAACAATGCTCAGAGATGTAGAGGCGTATCGCTCTTAACAATTCTGTGTAATATCATGATGATAACAGTGATGAGGTGTGTTTGTCAATGTACATGTTTTTTGACCAGCCTGCCCACGTTTTGTATGGTCCATTGATAACACCAAGCATCTCTTTGAGTTGAAGATAGACACAAAATGCTGGAGTAACTCAGCAGGACAGGCAGCATCTCTGGAGAGAAGGAATGGGGTGACATCACCCATTCCTTTTCTCCAGAGGTGCTGCCTGTCCCACTGAATTACTCCAGCATTTTGTGTCTATCTTCGGTTTAAACTAGCATCTGCAGTTCCTTCCCACACATTAGCCTAGCAGCCTACTGTCTTTGGAAAGTAAACCAGAGTACACACACTGTTACAGGGAGAACATGAAAACACTACATGGACAGTACCCTGGATCAGGATCGTGAGAATGTGGGGTAACAGCTCTGCCAGCTGCGCCACGTCCTTGTGGGTTTTGAAGATTTTGGAGAACCCAATTCAGGTCACGGGGAGAACGTACAAACTCCATACAGGAAAGCACCCGTAGTCAGGATCGAACCCGGGTCTCTGGCGCTGTGAGGCAGCAACTCTACCGCTGCCGCCCCTATTCTACACCATTGTTCATTCCAGTTGGTGTATGGGTCCCAGGCACTGCCCAACATGAATCGTTATCTCTCCGGAGATGGGGAAATTTCTCACTGAATCCTTTCTGTCCATACTTTGTGCCTTCCCAGGTCGACAATCGAGATGTTGCAGATGTGAAACAATCAACATCCTGCAGCTTTAACACAGTAATATGCTCCAGGGTTGGTTTTCAAGTAATGTTTGACACCAAGCCTCAAGTGAAGGGGGAAAAAGGATGATGATAAGAAATTCAGAAGAGAAGTAAAAAAAAGAAGGAAGAGAGAGCATGAGGAATAACTGGTAACAAATGGGAAAGGGAATCTAAAAATACTAATCGTAAGCATTGAGGAGCAGGGAATAAACGATGCTCTGGCTCCATGTATTTAACAGGAAACAGGGATGAGTAGTGACTTGCTGTTTTTTGGATTTGAGCAAAGTGTAAATTGGACTTTCCCAGTTATCAGTACTTGCGCATGGAGATAGGTGGCAGATTGCAGAGTTTATTGAAAGTATCAGAGGAAGTCGAGAAATTCGTTAAATAAGTACACAGAATCCAGTGCGAAGAAGGGTTCTGACTAGGGATGCCAACTATCTCACTTCCAAACACGGGACAAGGTGACATCACCACCCCGCGCCCCACGTGACCTCACCCAGCCGGCGGCCATGTGCTCCCGCTCCTCCAATGGCGACCGCCCGGGCCGGGAGGCGAGTTGCTACACAACCTCCATTAAGTGGCGCCCGGGTCTCCGAACCTAGAGTGTTTGGAGCTAAAATGTCGGAAGCCTAGAGTGTCGGGACCTAAACTGTCAGGACCTACAGCATTGGGGCCTACAGCGTCGGGGCCTACAGCGTTGGGGCCTACAGCATCGGGGCCTACAGCATTGGGGCCTACAGTGCCCCCCGGGCCTAATACAGGACAATTTCCTCCACAGATGCTGCCTGACCCGCTGAGTTCCTCCAGCACTTTGTGTTTTTCTCAAGGTTCCACCATCTTCAGTTTCTTGTGTCTAGGTCTTCACAAAATAGAGGCAGAGGGCAGTGAGGTCACAACAAACCTGGACAGCACCTTTTAAGAAATCTAGGAAAGTTTTAAAGAGGATGCAAAAGAAATTTACCAAAATAATTTCAGAAATGAAGGACTTTAGATATGTGGATTGAATTGAGCACAATAACATTGTTTTCATCAGCATCTTAAAGAGGAGAGAAAGGCAGAGGGCGAAGGTGCATGAAGAGGGATTTGTGGAATTATGCTTCAGGAATTGATGGAACAGCAATTGTGAGTGATGCAAAAAGCTGGAGTAACTCAGCAGTCAGGCTGTTGTGGTTGCAGGCCGCGCCGGACGGTCCGCAGCGGCCCGAGCCTAAGGCGAGTCCCAGCCGAAGACGGCCGGCTCCGCTGATGATAAGTCCGATCCGGGGCGGGCGAACACGCTGCTGCTGTTGCTGCACGTCGGGGCAGCTCCCGACATTGAAGCCCCCACCCAGCAGAGAAATATCCCGCGGCATATCTTAGGCCGCGCCGGACGGTGAAATGTCCGCGACCCAAGCCCCGCGACCCCGGGGCGGGCGAACATGCTGCCGCTGCCGGAGTTCCCGACGTCGGCATCCACGCAGCCCGAGCCTAAGGCGAGTCGCAGCCGCTCCCGCAGCCTCCGAGGACGGCCGGCTCCGCTGATGGTAAGTCCGGTCCGCGGGCTCAGCGAACCAGAGCCCTGGAGGCCGCCAGCTCCAGGAGTTGGGCCGATGGTAGGCCGCAGCAGGAACGGAGACAACACCCAGAAAACAAAGGTCGGGTCTCCGTTCGGAAGGGACACCTATTTACAATTTTACAGTTCCCCCCCTCCCCCCCACATACACACATAGTACACAAACACAAAAACACGACATCACAACTACAATTAAGACAAAAAAACAACAAAAACACAAAGACAAATGGACCGCAGGTAAGCCGCAGCTGCTATGGCAGCGCCGCCATTTTGATAAAGGATGGGACAGAGATTTGGAGGAGTGTTGCTGTGGAATGATCTGAAAACGTAGCGATGAAGAGGTGGGGTCTCGTGGACAGTGCCTTCTGCGAGTGTGGGGACCCAACACAGACAGCGGAGCACACAGTCACCGGTTGCCCCAAGATACCGGCCCCCGAATGGTGAACGAGGTCTGATTGACCTGGACGATGACACGTTGGCCTGGCTCGCCTCAATGGAGCTGCAGGTCTAAAAGACACACGACAGAAGAAGAAGATCTGAAAACGTAGACAACAATCTTAAAATAGCTCAGCCGTACGTGGGGCCAACATAACATAGGGAGATGTGTGAACAGACTCAGTGTGAACTACAACACAAGTATTGGAAGACACCTTGTTTAAAGCAGGTGTAACATGAAAGACTGGCCCGCACCGTTTTGCACCAGTTAAGCAGAGAGGTGATAAAGGCACAGATGAGTGTTTCACTCGAATTCCAGTTGAGGCATGGCCAGAGATGAGAAATATCACAGGAATGAAAGCAGGATTTGTAGAGGCTACGGGATTGGAATAAAGACAGGGAATGCTGGAAATTCATAGTTATTCAGGCAGCATCGGTGGAGACAGGAATAGAGTCACCGTTTCAGTTCAATGATCTTTCATTGGAAATGGAAAGGCGAGGGACGAGAGAGTGCATGGAAGGAGGGGAACGGTGGGGAGAATACAAGGGATGAGTGACAAGACATAGACAGGAGAGATTGTCTGATCGACAATACAGCTCACCCCCTCCATGACACACTGGTCAACCTGAGGAGCACCTTCAGCAACAGACTGGTTCCACTACAACTCCTCCCCCTTCTGTCATGAGGTAGACTGACTGCCCCCCCTCACCCCCTCCCCAATCTTTGCACATCCCCAATCCTGGACTTTCCACTCGTCACTTTAATTTCACGTTTCATGGATCTTGTTGTGTTTTATGACTTGGCAGACCAATTTCCCGCCCGGGATAAATAAAGTTCCATCGTATCGTGTCGTATTGGGGTGCCATATTGGAGCTGCCAATCTCGCCGTGACAGTTCTGCATGCTTCCCTTTCCTCCCACACCCCAAACATGTGTGGGCTGGTGGGGTTACTGTAAGGTTATTGGTGGCGGTAAATAGCCCCAGCTATGTATGTGGCAGGTGGAAGTTGGAGGGGGTTGATGAGAAGTTGGCAGAAGAGATGATGAGACTTTTAAGTTCTGTGTGAGAGCAGGAACATATCATCAATGTACCGGCCAAAGAGGTGGCGGAGGGGGCTCGAGTAAGAAATGTGATTCGGCAAAGCCGTGATTTACTTGAACTTCTTCCAGTCTGGTGTAACGCGTCACATTAAGTGGCCTGTGTAGGAAGGAACTGCAGGTGCTAGTTTAAACCGAAGATAGACACGAAATGCTGGAGTAACTCAACAGGACAGGCAGGATCTCTGGAGGGGAGGGAAGGCTGAGTTACTCCAGCATTTTGAGTCTACCTTGGGTGAGAGCTTTGTAGGACATTCATTTCATTCATTGACTCCTCGGGGCAACACTGAGCTTTCAATTGCCTGTCACTTTAATTTTCCATGCCACTCCCACTCCCACTCCGAGCTCCCTGTCTTTGGCCTCCTACACCGTTCCAGCAAAGTCCAATGTAAGCTGGAAGAACAATACCTCATCTTCCAACCAGGTACATTACAGTCTTCCAGACTCAACAATGAATACTGAGTGTCAATCGGGCAACATGATACTCCAGCGGCACTGGAAGGGATTAAAAGCAATGGCAATGAAATAGATTTGGGTGTCAACAGCATAAAAGTGAAAACTGACAAGTTTCTGCGTAACTCTCAATTTGGGCAAAATACTCCAAAAACAAGAGAGGTTCGAGTTTCTCACATAAAATAGCTATGGTTACATTAGATACGCCGGTCAAAACCCCCCCCCGATATTCCAAATAAAAGTTGAAAAATACAGATGTTTGAAATCTGAAATTTAAAAAAATCCTGGCTTTTGACAGGCCAGGCAGCATCTGTGGAAACAGAAATATAAATAGAATTACCAGTTGAAATAATGAAAGGTCTTCGAGGTGAAATAGAATATAGAACAAATAACAGAGAGCATAGAACAGTACAGCACAAGAACAGGCCCTTTGGCCCAACATGCCCATGCCGAATATGATGCCAAGACTATCTCCTATCTGTGCGCACATAATCCATATCTGCAGTAGTTAAGAGGGCAAATGGCAGTGAAAAAATGACACAGAGTACTGGAGTATCTCAGCGGGTCAGGCTGCATCCCTGAAGAACGTACACAGGTGACGTTTCGGGTTGGGACCCTTCTTCGGTCTAAAGAAGTGTTCCAATCTGAAACGTCACCTATCCACATTTTCCAGGGATGCTGGCTGACCCACTGAGTTACTCCAGCACTTTGTGCTTTTTTTTGTTGTAAACCAGCTTCTGCAGTTCCTTGTTTCTACAAATTGCATAGTGATCTATATTGTAAAGCGGTTGGTGTTTAGAAATAGGAAAGTTTTGTTAAGATTATATAGATGGAAGGTGAGGCCACGTCAGTGCTTTGTGTGCAGTTCTGGACATCTTACCTTCGAAACAACACAGTGGAATTGGAGGTGGTCCAAAGAAGATTCACCAGTCTAGTTTGTGGAATGAGAGAGATGTCCTATCAAGGGAGTCTAAACAGATTGGGTCTGTATCCCTTATGGTGAGGGGTTCCCAACCTTTTTCGTCCCGTTTACCCCTGTCAACTTTTCGAAAGGAAATTTACCCCCGCCCTGTTTTGTTCAGCAATTTGAGTTTACACTTCTACCATAATAAAGCAACCGACAAAGGGGAAATTTAAAAATACTGTTTTTTAACATTATTATTTTAAGTTCAAATAACAATAGTGATAGGTGAAATTCACCCTCTGGGGGTACATTTACCCCAGGTTGGGAACCTTTGCAAGAATGCGGGATGATCTCACTTAACCAAATCCAAAGGAGGAATGGCATGAATGACGTTGAGTCATTTTCATTAGTTGGAAAACCGCAAATGAAGGGACATAATTTCAAGATAAGGGACGAGCTACAGTATTTAAAACGTAGAAATCTCTTCTCACAGAGAGTGGTGAATCTCGGAATACTCAATGAGTCAATGGTACTTTATTGTCACATGTACCTCGCGACAGTGAAATTCTTTGTTTTTTCACACAATCCGGTATCATCGTACAGACTTCACCTAGGCAGAACACAAAAAGTTGCCACGTGTCTGGCAAAACCGACAAAGTTTCAAAAGTTAAAAAAATTGTTACTCTACCCCATGGAGTTATGGACGTCAACTCATTCAAAGTATTTAAGGTGGGGACAGATACATATTTGAAAAATCAGGGGATTGGGGGTTGTAGGGAACTGGCCCAGAGTAGTTGTTGAGGATTTGAGGTAGACTAGCCATGAACATATTAATTGGCAGGGCAGGCCTGTTTGGCCTTCTCTTGCTCCTAATTTCACGTGTTATTTTATGTTGCATGCTTTTGGTTACTATTCCATATGTCAACCAACACAACACATTGGGAGAATATATACCGCCTGCTCTATATCCTTGGGCACCACCGAGGTTTACAGTGGGGGCCCGGTGATCAAATTGATCATTGGCAGCTTGTACAATGGTTGCACAGCAAGCCTTTTATAGTCTGCTACAAGTTGTAATCCACTACATTAAATCAGCTAAGACAATATGAATTCCCTCATTAACTTCGCTGACATGAGATTACAATATTTATATTATGACTTCATGTGATGACTTGACCGATCAGTCAACGTTGGGCGAGTATCATTCCAATGGAATTAGCAAGGCCTAAGCACTGAACCTGCCCTTCCAGGGGATCCACTGACTCAGGTGAAGTGAGCAAATTTGGCAACACCTCCAGGGAATGTAACTGAAAGTTTAGAGGTGGAAACAACCGATTAGGTCTCTCTATGCCTGACAATGGTGGGTGGACTAGACTGGATCTTATCTCTACAACCAGCTGGGAATACAAATGGGTACATCTAGATAGGATTGGGGCAGTAATGAAGGCACTGCAATTTTCTCAACACTACTATCGATTAGTACAGGTGTCAGAGGTTATGGGGAGAAGGCAGGGGAATGGGGTTAGGAGGGAGAGATAGATCAGTCATGATTGAATGGCAGAGTAGACTTGATGGGCCGAATGGCCTAATTGTACTCCTGTTCCTTATGACCTTATGACTAAGCTGATAAAATTAGATGGGGTGGGAGGGACACGCTGTGTTCAAATACGTACTCCAATATGGACTTCATAAGCAACAGAGTGGCTTGCTTATTGTGGATAGTTTTATGTACTGTCAATTGCCCAACATATGAAAACAGTGAGAATATGACCTGGTCTGATGGTAAACTATCCCTTCCAAAATTATCATATTTTCTTACACAATATTAGGGCAGTACAGTGGCACAGCTGGTAGAACTACTGCCTCACAGCACCAGGGACCCGGGTTTGATCCTGATCTCAGGTACTGTCCATGTGGAGTTTGCACGTTCACCCTGAGACCACGTGGGTTTCCTTCAGGTACTCCGGTTTCCTACCACATCCCAAAGATGTGCGGGATTGCAGGTTAATTGGCCTCTGTAAATTGGCCCTAGTGTGTAGGGGAGTGGATGATAAAATGGGATAACGTAGAACTAGTGTGAGCAGTTGATCGATGGTTGGTGTGGACGAGGTGGGTCGAAGGATCTGTTTCCTTGCTGTATCCCTAAATTAAACTAATATCAGTCTTGTACAAGCAGAGATCGGCGCTGAATTCAATAAAACTCAAAAATATGATAAGGAAAAAATTTCATGTCATGAGTCACATTCAGTTTGAATGTAAAGTCGAAATTGCATCATAGCATTTAGTCACATCCTTTCTGTGTGTGTGTGTGGGGGGGGGGGTGGGTGGAGGGGGGGGAAGGTCCTTTTTGTTAAGTGAATCCATTTAAGGTTGGGCTACAGAGTATACACTAAAAAATGTGAAAATGGAAGGTGTGTTAATAATGGATTATATGACTAAGTATAAATCAACAATGTAACGAGACAGTACCGTTTCGAATTTAAAATGGATTTGCACAATAAATTGGGCTGTATCTTGTCTGGCACTGTAATTTCCTTCATTTCAAAAGTTAATTGTGAAGTGTGCAATAATGGAAGTAATGATCTTGTAAAACACCAAGTTCTGGAGGAACTCGGAAGGCCAGACAGTGTCTGTGGACACTGAAAGACTCTGGGACTGCTTGGAGTCGGTAGACTGGGCGATGTTCAAGGACTCGGCCACTGACCTGAATGAATACACCACAGTTGTTAACGACTTCATATGGAAATGTATGGAGGAGCAACAGAGTGACACATCGATAAAGTTGCTGCCTTACAGCGACAGAGACCCGGCGGTTTCGATCCTGACTACAGGGGCTGTCTATACAGCGTTTGTACGTTCTCTCTGTGACCGCATAGGTATTTTCTGGGTGCTCTAGTTTCCTCCTGCACTGCAAAGACGTAAAGGTTTGTATGTTAATTGGCTTCTGTAAATTGTAAATTGTCGCTTATGTGTAGGATAGTGTTAGTGTACGTGGTGATTGCTGGTTGGCGCGGACTCAGTGGGCCGAAGGGCCTGTTTCAACGCTGTCTCTCTAAAGTCCAAAGTCTAAAAGAGTGTGTTCCCATGAAAACCATCCTGGATGTTCCCAGGAGTCAATGGGAATGTTGCATTTCTCAAAAGAAGCCTGGAGCACATTCTTGAATATCTTTCTTTGTCCACCTGGCAATGTCCCAACACACCAGAGCCTTTGGGAGTCTGTGGTCAGGCATGCAAAAGACTAGACTTGTTCAATCTAAACGTCAGGAACTGCAGATGCTGGTTTACAAAAAAAAATACAAGGTATTGGAGTAACAGCAGGTCAGTCATCATCTCTGAAGAACATGGATAGGTGGCATTTTGAGTCGGGACTTTTCTGTCTAATGAAACGTATTGCATGGTTGAAGGAAAATTAATAAATAGTAACTGCAGATGGACACAAAGTGCTGGAGTAACTCAGCGGGTCAGGAATCATCTCTGGAGAAACATAATTGGTAACATTTCGGGTCGTGACCGAACCAGAGACCGCTGGTCCTGAGATGCTGCCTGACCCGCTGAGTTACTCCAGCACTTAGTGTTTATCTTTGGTATAAACCAGCAACTGCAGTTCCTTTCCACAAATAATGACTGCACCTGGGCACTCAGGAGAGGATCTAACTAATAGTCTGGTGCCTCAACGTGATGTGACATGTTGATCTATCTTGGCATCTATTCATGGGCAGCTCTTTGTACAGAATTCACAACCATTATCCCAATTTAATTGCAGTCGGAACAAAATACCAAACTTACAAAGAGGGATGTGACCGTTTCCTATGGAAAGCCCAAGCCAGATGGGCAGGCCATGTTGTCAGAATGCCTGAGAGTCGACTGCCAAAACAGCTTCTGTATGGAGAACTGTGTCAGGACAAGCGCTCAGTAGGAGGACAGAAGAAACGGTTTAAGGACTGCCTCAAAGTGTCCCTCAAAGACTTGGACATCAACCTCAGCACTTGGGAGTCTCTTGCTCTGGACTGTCCAACCTGGCATAGCAAGCTCACCACAGGAGCCCATGCAGCAGAGAACAGACGCACTGCAGAGGCCCAGAGGAAAACGCACCGCGCGCAAGGCCCGGGCTACCTCCACTTCCACTGCAGCAGCCATCCACTTGTGTCCTACGTGTGGGCGTGCCTTCTGGGCCCGGATTGGCCTCACCGGTCACTTCCGGACCCACAGTCACGAAATCCTCCAACTGAAAGTGAAGTCATGGTCATCTTCGAACCCGAAGGACATTTGTTTGTTTGTTTGTTCCTGAACTACAGCCAAAACGGTACACGATAGCGCGACAAATTTAGGCCCACCTTACTCACCGTCGTTCCTTTGGTGCCAATGGAAGAAGTTTAATTGAAATCGGTGTTATATTTTTAAAGTTATTCACATTTTCATGTTTAAATCTATCTCCTAGGGAGGGGGGGGGGGGAGGGAGGGAGGGGGGAGGAGGGAGGATAAGGGGGCAGTTGAGGGGGATGGGAGGGAGGGGAAGGGGATGGGGGGGAGGGGAGGGAGGGGGAGGGGGGAATAGACAATAGACAATAGACAATAGGTGCAGGAGTAGGCCATTCAGCCCTTCGAGCCAGCACCGCCATTCAATGCGATCATGGCTGATCACTATCAATCAGTACCCCGTTCCTGCCTTCTCCCCATACCCCCTCACTCCGCTATCCTTAAGAGCTCTATCCAGCTCTCTCTTGAAAGCATCCAACGAACTGGCCTCCACTGCCTTCTGAGGCAGAGAATTCCACACCTTCACCACCCTCTGACTGAAAAAGTTCTTCCTCATCTCCGTTCTAAATGGCCTACCCCTTATTCTCAAACTGTGGCCCCTTGTTCTGGACTCCCCCAACATTGGGAACATGTTATCTGCCTCTAATGTGTCCAATCCCCTAATTATCTTATATGTTTCAATAAGATCCCCCCTCATCCTTCTAAATTCCAGTGTATACAAGCCCAATCGCTCCAGCCTTTCAACATACGACAGTCCCGCCATTCCGGGAATTAATCTAGTGAACCTACGCTGCACGCCCTCCATAGCAAGAATATCCTTCCTCACATTTGGAGACCAAAACTGCACACAGTACTCCAGGTGCGGTCTCACCAGGGCCCGGTACAACTGTAGAAGGACCTCTTTGCTCCTATACTCAACTCCTCTTGTTACGAAGGCCAACATTCCATTGGCTTTCTTCACTGCCTGCTGAACCTGCATGCTTCCTTTCATTGACTGATGCACTAGGGCACCCAGATCTCGTTGAACTCCCCCTCCTCCTAACTTGACACCATTCAGAAGGTGGAGAGGGGGCAGAGGGAGGGGGGAGAGGGGAGGGGAGGAGGGAGGGAGGTGGGTGGGTGGGAGGGGGGAGGGGGGAGAGGGAAGGAGGGGGAGGAGAGGGTGCTACACCAATGCAGGTTTGGGCCCAACAGGTCAATAGACAATAGGTGCAGGAGTAGGCCATTCGGCCCTTTGAGCCAGCACCGCTGGTCCACTTGGTCCAGTTCTCTGTAACATTGCAGATACCATCCTGTTAAACTGTGTCTAATTATTGAGATTCTTTAGTATGAATGGATATAATAGAAATCTCCAAGGCACAGTATTTCTGAAATCATTAATTAATTTTGACTGGCTTCATGATAAAGCAAATCTTGTTTCATTCCAATGCACTTGTGGTTTTTACTGTGGTTACAATCCTTGTCTGACGAGATCCATTATCTATGACGAGATGTCAGTTGCAACTAAAGCGAGCCAGAGCAGTATAATTTTCACACTACTGTTGCCTGGAAATGTGGTGCGGTGATGCGGTGGTGCGGTGATGCTGTGGTGGTGTGGTGCGGTGGTGCTGTGTTACGGTGATGCTGTAGTGCTGTGTTACGGTGATGCTGTGGTGCTGTGGTGCAGTGATGCTGTGGTGCGGTGGTGCGGTGGTGCTGTGGTGCGGTGATGCTGTGGTGCGGTGGTGCGGTGGTGCGGTGGTGCTGTGGTGCGGTGGTGCGGTGGTGTGGTGTGATGGTGCTGTGGTGCTGTGGTGCGGTGGTGCGGTGGTGTGGTGTGATGGTGCTGTGGTGCTGTGGTGTGGTGGTGCTGTGGTGTGGTGGTGCTGTGGTGTGGTGGTGCTGTGGTGTGGTGGTGCGGTGGTGTGGTGTGATGGTGCTGTGGTGTGGTGGTGCTGTGGTGTGATGGTGCTGTGGTGCTGTGGTGCTGTGGTGCGGTGGTGTGGTGTGGTGGTGCTGTGGTGTGGTGTGGTGGTGCTGTGGTGCGGTGGTGCTGTGGTGCTGTGGTGCGGTGGTGCGGTGGTGTGGTGTGATGGTGCTGTGGTGCTGTGGTGTGGTGGTGCTGTGGTGTGGTGGTGCTGTGGTGTGATGGTGCTGTGGTGCTGTGGTGCTGTGGTGCGGTGGTGCGGTGCTGTGGTGCTGTGGTGCGGTGGTGCTGTGGTGCTGTGGTGCTGTGGTGCGGTGGTGCGGTGGTGCAGTGGTGCGGTGGTGCGGTGGTGCTGTGGTGCGGTGGTGTGGTGGTGCAGTGGTGCTGTGGTGCTGTGGTGCGGTGGTGTGGTGGTGCGGTGGTGCTGTGGTGCGGTGGTGCGGAGGTGTGATGGTGCTGTGGTGCGGTGGTGCTGAGGTGTGGTGGTGTGATGGTGCTGTGGTGTGGTGGTGCTGTGGTGCTGTGGTGCGGTGGTGCTGTGGTGCTGTGGTGCGGTGGTGCGGTGGTGCGGTGGTGCGGTGGTGCTGTGGTGCTGTGGTGCGGTGGTGCTGTGG
Organism: Rhinoraja longicauda; assembly: GCF_053455715.1. Taxonomy (NCBI): domain Eukaryota; kingdom Metazoa; phylum Chordata; class Chondrichthyes; order Rajiformes; family Arhynchobatidae; genus Rhinoraja; species Rhinoraja longicauda. The sequence continues at coordinate 28,511,214 of NC_135974.1, read as the reverse complement.
TGCTGTGGTGCGGTGGTGCGGTGGTGCGGTGGTGCTGTGGTGCGGTGGTGCGGTGGTGCGGTGGTGCTGTGGTGCGGTGGTGCTGTGGTGCGGTGGTGCGGTGGTGCGGTGGTGCAGTGGTGCTGTGGTGCTGTGGTGCGGTGGTGCTGTGGTGCTGTGGTGCTGTGGTGCTGTGGTGCGGTGGTGCGGTGGTGCGGTGGTGCAGTGGTGCGGTGGTGCTGTGGTGCGGTGGTGCGGAGGTGTGATGGTGCTGTGGTGCGGTGGTGCGGTAGTGCACTGGTGCTGTGGTGCTGCGCTGTACAAACCAGGGATCAGGATAATATATTCCTTTATTTGTCCCACACCGCGGAAATTTACAAAGGATCCCTCCTTTGAGGTGAATTTACTGATCATAAATAAGTTGCAAACGCCGCATATAATTTTAATACCTTCAAATTTAAAGTGAACAAGAATGGAAGCAGAAAAGGCCCCTTTGACTGCACGGTGGCACAGCGGTAGAGTTGCTGCCTCACCACGCCAGAGACCCGAGTTCGATCCTGACTACGGGTGCTGTCTGTGTGGAGTTTGTACGTTCTCCACGTGACCTGCGTGGGTTTTCTCCGAGATCTCCAGTTCCATCCCACACTCCAAAGACGTACAGGTTTGTAGGTTAATTGGCTTGGTGTAATTGTAAATTGTCCCGAGTGTGTGTAGGATAGTGTAAGTGTGCGGTTGTCGCTGGTCGGCATGGACACGATGGGCTGAAGGGCCTGCTTCCGCGCTGTATCTCTAAACTAAAATAACTAAAATCGTGGCAAAGCGAACCGAGTCTCAAGAAAGGTTCCGATCCAAAGCTTCAGCTATCCATGTTCTTCAGAGATGCTGCCTGACCCGCTGAGTTACTCCAGTACTTTGTTTCTTTTTTGTAAACTCGCATCTGAAGTTCCTTGTACCTCAAAAATATTCATATTGGCTATGTTGCAAATTCTTGCATCCACTGATCCGAACCCCTTGTAGGCACTGTCGAATCTACTTTGATGCAGGCATGCAAGTAGGAGCTGGTCTTACAACCTAATCCAAAGCCATCGTTCCTGTAACAGTGAAGGCAGAGTCTAGGACCAGAGGGCACAGTCTCAGAATAAAGTGACGCACCATTAGAGTGGTGATGAGGGGGAATTTCTTTAGCCAGAGGGTGGTGGATCTGTGGAATTCATAGCTCCAGATGCAGTAATCATATATTGTCTTTCTGCCGACTGGAAAGCACACACATCAAAAGCTTTTCACTGTACACTGTACATGTGACAATAAATTAAACTGACTGAACTGACTGGAGATTGACAGATTCTCGATTAGTAAGGGTGTCAGGGTTAATGGGGTGAAGGCAGGAGAATGGGGTTAAGAAGGAAAGATAGATCAGCCATGATATAATGGCCCATAACCCCTGTCGCTCGTACTAATCAAGAATCTAGCAATCTCTGCCTTAAAAATATCCATCGACCTGGCCTCCACAGCCTTCTCTGGCAATGAATTCCACAGATTCACCACCCTCTAAAGAAATGTCCTTTTATTCTGAGGCTTCGACCTCTGGTCCTCGGCTCCCCCACTGGAGGAAACATCCTCTCCACATCCACTCTACCCAGGCCTTTCACTATTCAATAAGCTTCACTTCTTCAATTATATTCTTTTCAATCTAAAAAAAAAATCATCCTAGTATAAGAAGAAGAATGTTTCAAGTTGAAGCAGTCAGATCAACAAAGATACTGAGCTTTAGTTTGATTTGTACTGAATTGAATATAAAATTGGCAGAATTGAAATAATTGCAAAAAGTACAAACATATATTACACCCTGGAACAATTAGATCTGGAAGGCAGCATTCAGATTAAAACCAGTCAAAAGCAACAGTACAAACAATTTCTCTGGAGCTATTTTCTGCTTCAGGGTTGAACGCACCCTTCTTGTCAGTTCTGATGCCTACCTAACTACCTGGTGGAAAATAAAAGCCTGGTACATAAACTTACTTATGTACATTGAACAAAATGTCTTGACGTTGTCAAGAAGAGAAAATAAACAGCAGAGTGAGTAGGAAAAATGTTCCACAAGTGGGAGTGGAAACTCCCACTTCTACTGACTTCAGAATGGAAATGTTAACAAAATGCAAGTCAATATTGATGCACAAAGATGAAAATAAAGCATAGGAAGTGATAACTGGACAAGATCAACATTTGTGCTGGTCTCAGAAAGAAAATATTGAATGTAATACTCGAAAAACAATTTATCATGTCAAAGGTTATCCAATTAGAATTTATGTAAGAAAAACTATTTTGGTTTGAGTTTTGGACCAAACATAAAGTTAGCGGAGGGAATATTTTCAGTTGTCTTTCCAGCATGTGGGATAAGGTTCACAGACCATAGAGCGATCAGTCTGCCCCATCTCCCATTTCCCTAAAAACAAATAGTTTACATGTGCTTGGCTGATAACCAGAATTGACTCTAAACCAGATTAAAGATAACCTCAGATTAGCAATGTTGTCACTGATTTTATGTTTTGCTGAACAGGGTCAAGCAAGATAAAGAAGAATTGCATATTTATTTGAAGGTGCACGAAGTCTGGAATATTTTGCCTAAAGATATTGAGGAGAAATGTATGCTATTTACTTAAAGCAAGTTCGCTTTGTCTGCTTAAAAGAGGACATTCGAAAAATGGAATTTCATAATTAGTTAATGAAGTTTCAAATTACATTTGAAGTGGTGAAAATCTAATTTCTTCCAGAATTTGTTGTGATAATTCTTTCACTACCCTAAAATAAAAATAGCGACATTCATTCTATCAAAGAATATACAATAGGAATTGTATTCAATGACATTGAGTTTGCATATACAACGTAGATATTTGTGAATTAAAATCATGGTGTTTCATTGTTAGAGGAGCACAGCTAAGTTTCCATTTATAAAGAGATAATAATGCAAATATAAAGTGTTAAATTTGTCTTTATTTGCAAAAAAATATGATGCCACAAGATAAAATACATGATTGAATATTTTCCATGTGAAATTATTGTGCAGGAAACAACTTCCTTTCAGCATTTTTCAAACAAAAAATACACTTTCAATTATTTTCCTTCCCTCCCCAGTGTCCACCCCATCCAAAGATACTGTTTACATTTTTGCATTCAAAAGTGGTGCATTCAAAAGGGTGGCGACAGTGGCGCAGCGATAGACTTGCTGCCTTACACGCTTGCAGCGCCGGAGACCTGGGTTCGATCCCGACTACGGGTGCTGTCTGTACGGAGTTTGTACGTTCTCCCCGTGACCGCGTGGGTTTTCTCCGAGATCTATACTTTCCTCCCACACTCCTAAGACGTACAGGTATGTAGGTTAATCGGCTTGACGTTTGTGTAAATTGTTCCTAGTGTGTGTAGGATAGTGTTAATGTGCGGGGATCGCTGGTTGGTGCGGACTCGGTGGGCCGAAGGGAATGTTTCCGCGCTGTATCTCTAAACTAAAAACTAAAATAACTAAAAGTAATGGGATGCTGTTTACCAGCGCATTTGTCTATTGGTATACAGATCAATTAAATATTACACTATCAACATTTTTTTTCATCCATATGCCCCCTTCGTCTGTTTTGAATTTTGTGACCAATTAACCTAATTTAATAAACTGATAACTAAAAAGTATGAAATTAACATTTGTTAAAAACTAAACATACTGTTAAAATAATACACATAAAAAGTTTTGAGGTACCCTGCAGTGGTGTGTACCGTAACAAAATAAGACCACTGATATTTACCAATGTCTTTAAAAAATGTTCCCACAAAACTGTTGTCGTCATTAGAGCATTCTTTTCATCATTCTGGGGTCACGTTGAACTTTTGTTAGTTGGAGGATATCTGTGGATTTCAGCTGTTAGATTGCAAACTTCCCACAGCAAAGCTGTAAGCCAGAGGAAAATAATTTCCATTTACATCGTTGTAAGTGTGAAGTGCAGATTGGGACAATGGGATTTTCAGAAAACAATGAATGTTTGAGAATGTTACTGGGTCTGTAAAGTTTGAATTATTAGAATTTTAGATAAACAGTGTGGAAACAGGCCCATCGGCCCACCGAGTCCATGCTGACCAGCGATTACCCGTTACACTGGCTCTATCCTGTATACTAGGGACAATTTTACAAATTAAGCCAAATGACCTAGAAACCTATACGTCTTTAGAGTGTGGGATGAAGCCGGAGCACTCAGCGAAAGGCCACGCGGTCTCAGGGAGAACATGCAAACTCAGTACAGACAGTACCCGCAGTTAGGATCGAACCCGGATCACTGGAGCTGGAAGGCAGCCACTCTACCGATGCGCCACTGTACCGCTCCAAGAATAAGTGGGATAAGCTGGGTCTTTTACACTGGAGTGTAGGAGGCTGAGGAACCACCTTTTAGAGGTTTATGAAACTGAGGGGCATAGATAAGATGGTGTTTTCCCCAAGGTAGGCGGGGAGGGGGGGGGCTGAGGTGATCTAAAACAAGGGCATAGTTTTAAGGCGAGAGGGGAAAGATTTACAAGAGACCTGAGAGGCAACATTTTCACAACGAGAGAAAGGTTCCTACACCGAGGGTGGTGTGTATATGGAATGAGCTGCCAGAGGAAGTGGTAGAGTTGGGTACAATTACAACATTTAAAAGACATTTGGACAGAAACATGGATAGGAAAGGTTTGGATGGATGTGGAGCCAATGGGACTAGTCTGCTTAGACAAATTGGTCGGCATGGACAAGCAAGTTCGGCCTGTTTCAGTAATGTATATCTTGATGATCCCATGACACAATGAATTGAAAATTTTATGTACAGAATTTGAATCCCCTTATAGGGCCATTTTATTGCATGTTAGATTGAGCTCGTGATCCTTTTTGGTATTGATTAACGAGCAGCAGTGATTCACATACTTCTGGGTGCCATTCACTGTGGTACATTTGATGTTTATCTGGCATCAATGCGAATCTAACAGCCGCTTCCTGTGCAGTGCGGCCATTTCTGTATTTCCTGACAGACTTGACTGTCAAAATAGCAACCTGTAATATGTGCTCATAATTCTCAAATAAAAAGATTAACCCCTGCAGCAGATTAGACAAGTGTGAGTTAAGTAGTCCCCACATTACATTTGGTCGCTGCATCTGCCAGTCTCAGTTTTTATTGCTCAGCATCATAAAAGCAGCATTCCATCAGATTCCCAGTTTGAAGGCTTTCAACTCCAGGATATTTGATGTGGTTTTATAACCGGAGCCCTCACCCATTCCTTCTCTGCTTCCCACAGTTCTGCTCTGGCTCTCACTTCCCCCAGACAGGACAAGTATAGTGATCCCCAGCTTCTCATCTTTCACCACAACCTAGGCAGCAAAACATAATTTTTGAACATCTCCCCACTTTCGACACAATCCCACCATTGGTCACATCTTTCCACCTTCTGCAGAAAGACCATTCTCTCTGCAACTCCTTAGTTCATAGTTCATAAGTTCTAGGAGCAGAATTAGGCCATTCACCCCATCAAGTCTACCCTGCCATTCAGTCATGGCTGATCTATCTTTCCCTCTCAACCCGATTCTCCTGCCTTCTCCCCATGACCCCTAATGAGATGAGGAAGGATGTGATGGTGTTGGAGAGGGTCCAGGGGAGGTTTATGTGAATGATTTCAGCAATGAATGGGTTAACATACAAAGAGCGTTTGAAAGCACTGCGCCTGTACTCGCTGGAGTTTAGAAGGTTGAGGAGGGACCTCATTGAAACTCACCAAATAGTGAAAGGCCTGGATAGATTGAATGTGGAGAGATGTTTCCACTAGTGGGAGAGTCTAGGACCAGACATCTTACATAGGAGAGAACCTCTGCAAATTTGTGCTCCCTCAGTCGGCTCCATGAGAAGTGTAATGCACAAGCACTTCTGTGAAAAATACCCCCAAAATCAGGCCGTAACTTAAAGAATCTCATGTTCATGCAATGGCTGTAAGTAACTGGTAACTACTAATGTTTATTTGCAGATTCTAGGCCAATGCAAATAATTGCAGAATCTTTCGTTTGTTCCTATACATTACAAGTACATAAACATTACAACTTCTGGGTGCTTTAAGTGCATGATGTACTGTGCGGTAGGTGGTGCATATTGGAAATGTTAGTCCGGGTTCTCCAGACATAGGATGTGCATGCATGCAGAAACTACCGTGCATGCAATGCTTGACCTGCGTGGGTTTTCTCCGGGTGCTCCAGTTTCCTCCCACACTCCAAAGACCTACAGGTTTGTAGGTTAATTGGCTTTGGTAAAAATTGTAAATAGTCGCTAGGATGCGTAGGATAGTACAAGTGTGGGGGGGATCGCTGGTCGGCGTGGACTCAGTGGGCCGAAGGGCCTGGTTCCCTGCTGTATCTCTAAACTAAACTAAAAGATGTCACTGGAAAGATTGGATTCTTTCCACTTTCAGACTGTTGGCTCTGCTTTTCCTCTGTTAATAGTTCACTCTCCTCCCCTTCACAAAGTTGTTCAAGGACGAGGATTAGCTTTTAATTCAGATCTTACTTTTCAGTTCTCAATCCCCTCAGCTGAAGAAGGGCCTTGACCCAAAACATCACCCATTCCTTCTCTCCAGAGGTGCTGCCTGTCCCGCTGAGTTACTCCGGCATTTTGTGTCTACCCACAGCTCAGACCTCTGCACCAGGTGTATATGAAACGCCGTTATCAATGCCTCAACAAGCAAAAAAGCTAACCTTTGAACCTTTTGCCAATTTTTGTGAACTCTTTGGATGAAAAATTGCAATTAGAAGAAGAGCATTAATTAGAAATAAACATAAATTAAGGGCAACCGAGATTAACTGGGCTAAAGTCTGACAGACAGGGCTCCCTTAAAGAAAACCATCGGCATCTTCCCGCACAGAAATCCCACGATCCTGCCTGCCACTAAAGGCTTAGCTTATCTAAAACAGTCACTGTTTAAAATAGACTGAAAAATAGGATGTCATGTAATTTTTGCAACATCTGTAGTTTATCTCAAACATTTCCAGTTTGCAAGAAGTTTCTGCTATGCTGGAACATCCATGTTCCGATTAAGGTTGACCCGATGTCGAGCTGATGCATGGTTTACAGGCTGTGCTGTGTCACTGGTTTTGTCTGCCTGTGTCTCTCCCCTCTTTCTCAGGCAATTACTCATTCCGCTGCAAGGTTTCCCAGGCTCCGACTGCTCAGCAGCAACATGCACCAAGTGAGATCTCTCCCTATGTTGTATGTCAGGTGTTTTCCCAGGAAGTCAACAGAAACACCAGCAAAGGGTGTGTGCAATTTTGCTTAATAAAATCGTTAACTGCAATGCAAAATTCAATTCAATTTTAGAATGTTTTTTTTAATCCACAGAGAGTTGTGAATGAGAGGGAGAAAGAGAGAGACAGAGAGGGAGGGAGAAAGAGAGAGAGAGAGAGAGAGAAAGAGAGAGAGAGAAAGAGAGAGAGAGAGAGAGAGAGAGAGAGAGAGAGAATAGTGGCACTACTAGAACTAGGCCAGCCCATCAGTGGTGCAGCTGATAAAGCTGCTGCCTTCCAGCCCCATAGACCTTGGTTCAAACCAGACCTTGGGTGATGTCTGTGCGGAGTTAATAGACAATAGACAATAGACAATAGGTGCAGGAGTAGGCCCATTCGGCCCTTCGAGCCAGCACCGACATTCAATGTGATCATGGCTGATCATTCTCAATCAGTACCCCGTTCCCGCCTTCTCCCCATATCCCCTGACTCCGCTATCCTTAAGAGCTCTATCTAGTTTGCACATTCTTCCTGTGTGATCACGTGGGTTTCCTCCCACATTCCAAAGACGTGCAGGTTTGTAGGTGAATCGGCCTCTGTAAATTTCCTCAAGGATGAGTGGAGAGCGGATGAGAAAGTGAGATAACATGGAACTAGTGTGAACGGGTGGTCAATGGTTGGTATAGACTCGGGGGGGCCGAAGGGCCTGTTTCCATGCGAAACTGAATCTTTAAACTAAACTGAACTGCTGTGAGTGACACACTGGTCCCAGGGTCAAGCTAGCCTCTGATACTGTATGTGTGGAGTCTGCATGCTCCTCCTGCAACTACACAAATTTCACCCATGTCCTATTGTTTTCTTCCATGTACCAAAGATGTGTGGGCTGGTAAGGTAACTGTCCATTGCAGCATCGATAAGTGGTGGAATCTAGGAGACGTCCATGGGAAGTTGATTCCGCGCTGATCATATCTTATTTCCGACATCCAAAAATGAAATGGTGACTCTTTCTCTTTCTGCAGATGCTTCCTGACCGGCTGAGCTTTCTCCTAGTGGGATTCTCCTAGTGGGATTCAAAACTGAAAATGGCACGAAAGCTCAGCGCAGCGGTATAGTTGCTGCTTTACAGCGAATGCAGCGCCGGAGACTCAGGTTCGATCCTGACTACGGGTGCTGCACTGTAAGGAGTTTGTACGTTCTCCCCGTGACCTGCGTGGGTTTTCTCCGAGATCTTCGGTTTCCTCCCACACTCCAAAGACGTACAGGTATGTAGGTTAATTGGCTGGGTAAATGTAAAAATTGTCCCTAGTGGGTGTAGGATAGTGTTAGTGTACGGGGATCGCTGGGCGGCACGGACTTGGAGGGCCGAAAAGGCCTGTTTCCGGCTGTATATATATGATATGATATGATATGATCAGGCAGCATCTGCGGAAAGGGAAAGAGTCACCATTTTCATTTTTCGATGTCCGAAATAAAATGGGATCAGTGGGGGATTAATGATATTTATTTGATGGTTGATCAGTCTGAAGAAGGGTCTCGACCCGAAACATCACCCATTCCTTCTCTCCAGAGATGCTGCCTGTCCCGCTGAGTTACTCCAGCATTTTGTGTCTATCTTCGATTTAAACCAGATTAAAATTCTTTCATACTTGATGGTTGGCGTGGACTTAGCATGCCGACCGTATTATTATATGACACTGTAAATGATTTTCTGGAACTAGCCTTATTTTTATGTATTTCACAAGCCAATTCCTGTTTAAAGTATAAAACAGTAGGGTATAAGAAGGAGTAGCTGGAGTAGGTGATTTGTCCCTCATGTTCACAGCACCTTTCCACAAAAATCGTGGCTGATCTTTTACCTGCATTCGTTACATCTTCTAGATACCCTACATATTTAAAACTCAAATACTTAAAACTCCATCAAATTACTTAATGACTGGCAGGGATAGGTAGAGAGATTGGTAGAATAGGTGACATATTGGGTCGAGACCCTTCTTCAGACCTGAAGAAGGATCTCGACCTGAAACATTACCCATTCCATCTATCCAGAGATTCTGCCTGTCCCGCTGAGGTACTCCAGCATTTTGTGTCTATCTTCGGTTTAAACCAGCATCTGCAGATCCTTCCTACAATAGATATGTAGATTCTTGATTAGTACGGGTGCCAGGGGGTTATGGGGAGAAGGCAGGAGAATGGGGTTAGGAGGGAGAGATAGATCAGCCATGATTAAATGGCAGTGTAAATGATGGGCCGAATGGCCTAATTCTGCTCCTATCACTTATGACCTTATGGCTGAGCCTCCAAAGTACTCTTTAGTAGAGTAATCCAATGATTCACTATCCTTTAGGTCGAGGAATTCTTTCCCACCTCAGCCCTCTGGCTTATTTTGGGAAAAGGACCCAAAGTGCTGCAGTAACTCAGCAGGTCAGGCAGCATCTCTGAAGAACATGGATAGGTAACATTTTGGGTCAGGTCCCCTCTTTAGACTGGTTCAGTTTAGTTCAGTTTAGTTTAGTTTAGAGATACTGTGTGAAAACAGGCCCTTCGGCCCACCATGCCCATGCCGACTAGCGATCACACTGGTTCTATCCTACGCGTTGGGGACAATTTATAGAAGCCGCTTAACCTACAAACCTAAACTTTATTGGAACATGGGAGGAAACTGGAGCACCCAGAGAAAACCCATGTGGTCATGAGGGGAATGTACAAACTCTGTTCAGACAGCACCAGTTGTCAGGATCAAACCCGGGTCAATGGTGCTGTAAGGCAGCAACTCTACTGCTGCGCCACCGTGCCACCCCATAAAGATTTCCTTGTTTCCGCCCTTATTTTGGGTCTTTGGCACCTGCTTCTAGCAAGGGGAATCATTAACTGCACCTACCCAGTTAAGCCCTGTAAAAATCTTGCACATCTTGACTCTCAAGAGACAAGTCTGCCTAATCCCTTGTCAAGCAATAAACACGTTTCCACATAGATTGCAAATCGACAGTTTTGTTTCCAGGTACTCTACACATCTGATGCATAACACATGGAAGACTCCCAATATCCGATGTTGTGCAACACCTGTTTGTCCCTGGATTTTCATTTGAGTGAAGAAGTGGTTCATATTACCTGGAAACCACCCAGGCTAAAGTTGGCTTCCAATAGACCTTCTTTTTTTAGTTTTTAGTTTCGAGCACAGAAACAGGCCCTTCGGCACACCAAGTCCACGCTAACCAGCGAACCCTGAGCGCTAGTACTATCCTACACACACTAGGGGCCATTTACAATGATACCAAGCCAATCAACTTGAGATAGATATAAAAAGCTGGAGTAACTCAGCAGGGCAGGCGGCATCTCTGGAGTGAAGGAATGGGTGACGTTGCGGGCCAAGACCCTTTCAACCTACAAACCCGTACGTCTTTGGAGTGTGGGAGGAAACCAGAGATCTCGGAGAAAATCCATGCAGGTCACAGGGAGAACATACAAACTCTGTATAGATTTCACCCGCATTAAGGATCGAAACTGGCACTGTGAGGCCTTTCTTCCCTTGGTTTAAAGAGAACTTCCCAAAGCAGGACCCAGGTGGGCTGTGGAAGCCCTACAAAGATACGTCTTATTGAGTAATTTATTTATCCAGCTCTCCTGTCCCTTCCATTCTCAGAGCAACAATCCTTACCGACCTCGGGCATCAGCTATAGGAGGACCCCATTATAATTGTAGGAAAATAACTGCAGTTGCTGGTACAAATCGAAGGTATCACAAAATGCTGGAGTAAGTCAGCACGTCAGGCAGCATCTCTGGAGAGAAGGAATGGGTGACGTCACCCATTCCTTCTCTCCAGAGATGCTGCCTGACCTGCTGAGTTACTCCAGCATTTTGTGATACCTTCCATTATAATTGTACATTTGCAATCTATGTAGGAACGTGCTTATAATTTGAGGAGAGATTAAGACGACCCATTCTATCCACTCTGGAGTTTAGAAGAGATCAGAGTAGTTTTGTTTAACATTAACCTTACCATTCTGCCACCTATTATTCGCCCGGGCTAACTGACATCCCTGTCCACTATGTGAATAAAGCTGATAATTAACTGTACCCTATTCTGCCGCGCCTCACATTCATGGCACCATGTTGCTATCTCTGCTTGAGTTGGCCTTGTAGGAGCTGAAGAAATTCTAGGCTGACTGCCTAAATGCAACATTTTATCAAAATCTTCAAAAATTTCCGATTTAAGAAACATTTCGGCAGGCACAAGGATAGGACAGGTTTAGAGGGATTATGGGGCCAAACCCAGGCAGAGGGTACGAGTGAAGATGGGGCATATTGCTCGGTGTGGGGAAGTTGGGCTGATGGGCCTGTTTCCAAACTTTATGAATCTATGACTCTATGAAGCATTCATAAATTCATGAATGAAATTTGCATTGAAGGAGACTTTAAAGCAAAGTCTATCATAACACATTCAGGGTGAAGATATCTAGGCTCTGCTTCAGTATAGCTGACCCGTGGGCTTTGAATAGAAAAATTACTTTTGGGCAACAGGCGTGAAACCATGCCGTGCCTGCCATCAGAAGCTCTTGTCCTGCATAATCTATGTACAACCTCAACATACCAAGGAGTTGAAATACATTTTGAAACTACACTAGGGTTTCAGAATAGGAGCAGGAGTGGGTTAGTCAACCCATGAAGCTTGCCCCGCAATTTAATATGATCATATCTGATCCACCCCTGTCCTTAACTACTGGTGGCACAGTGGCCCAGCTGGTACAGGGACGCCGGTTCTGCTTCACAGCACTGGAGACCCGAGTTAAAACCTGACCTCAGCTTCTGTCTATGTGGAGTGTGCACATTCTCACTGTTACCATGTGCGTTTCCTCCGGGTGCTCCGGTTTTCTCCCACATTCCAAAGATGTGCAGGTTTGTAGATTAATTGACCTCTGTAAATTGCCCCTAGTGTACAGGGAGTGGATGAGAAAGTGAGATAACATAGAACATAGACATAAAAACAGCTCTTTTCCACGAGTGATAGTTCTACTTAATAACCAACGTCTGTGGTCTCTTTTTTGCTCTGGTTTATTTTCACCCACATGTTTAGACCGTAATGTTGTATCCTTATTGTTTTGATGTGTTTATGCTTTATTCTTAATTGTTAACTGTATGTTTGTGTTGTCATTTGTGAGCGGAGCACCAAGGCACATTCCTTGTATATGCATACTTGGCCAATAAACTTATTCATTCATTCATTCATTCATTCATTCATTCATTCATTCAACTAGGGTGAACGGGTGGTCAATGGTAGGTGTAGACTTGGTGGGTCAAAGGGCCTGTTTCCATCCTATGGATCCTCCTTTGTGTCAGTTCTCCATAGCTCTGAAATCACTACACCCTTAAAAATGCACCTACATCCTTTTGAAATATCTCCAATGATCAAACTACCACAATAATCCAGAGAGATACTAACACCAGTAAAAAGAAAAGATGACATTTCTTCTTGGAACACACAGAAAATATGTACTAAGTGAAAGATTGCCTGGTCCAATGTCCAGAATTTGGGTCGTATTGCACATTTTTGTGATTCAATCAAAATTTTATTATAATTAAAAATCAAATGTAATGAAAAGGCAAGAACTTATTGTGATTTGTCCCACATTTACTTGTGGTTTGCCGATTATCCTGCCTTCGATGCATTCACAACATCACGTGGTTACAAGGCAGGAGAATGATGCGTTGCCAGCTGGGATCAATACTTAGTCCACAGCACTTGCTGCAATGCTAAAGCCCCACAAAGACCAAGGTATTGTGTATGATGTCTATGCGTATCTGCAGTCCAAAACTCCACTGAACCATTGTCGTTTCAGCAAAGCTTTGGAGGGTTAATTTGCTAACTCTCGAAAATAAACGACAGTGCAAGTAGAAACAGATTTAACCAGCGATGGTATCACTGCTGTCATTAGGAGGGCCTAAATGCAATGGCTGAGCAGCAGGAATAATTACCAATGGTGCACAACAACGTTGACTCTTGGTGTGCAGTAAAAGGCACGGATCCAAATTTGATCCATTTCAGGTTTCTCTGAAAACCCGTGCACATGTCGGGATTCAAAGGAATTAGTCCTCAGGCTAATTTTAGTGCACTATGTCAGCATCAACTTTGCTAATAAGGATGCTTGCATTGGTTAGGGATGTTTATAAGGAAGTGTGTCGTCCTGTATAGGGCAGCAGGCCTGAGGCATGAGGGTAACTCAGTGACAATTTATGGGGACTGGATGTAGCTGAGCCAGCAGCTGCCACTATTAAGGTGTGTGAAGATAAATATAACATTTATGTGATGCCTGGAGGAGCATAAGGAAGTTGGTTTCTCTTGCTTGTTCACATTTTACTGGTGTATATATGGGTTTTAATAATATTTTGACAAGGAACCACTTTGTAGGCTGGTCCAGAAGATCCAAGTGCCCCAATATGTGTTGGCAAACAGGTCCCTAAAGTGGCTTGGTGATACCAGGCAGAGAACCATTGTGGATGGTTGATTTTCTGACTGGAAGTTTGTAACTACTGTGTAGGAAGGAACTGCAGATGCTGGTTTACACTGAGGATAGACACAGAAAAATGCTGGAGTAACTCAATGGGACAGACAGCATCGCTGGAGGGAAGGAATGGGTGACACTGAAGAAGGGTCTCGACACAAAATGTCATCCATTCCTTCTCTCTCTCGAGAGATGCTGCCTAAGTTATTCCAACATTTTGTGTCTATCTTCAGTTCGTAACCAACGATGTGCCCAGGGATTGGTACATATAAATGACTTGGATAAGGATGTAGGTGGTATGATTGGTACAATAGGAAAAATCGTTGGAGTTGTAGATAGCAAAAACGGTTGTCTAATATACATTGAAGCGCAGGTCAATTGTACAGTTGGGTGAAATGGGGATCGATAGAATTTGGTCCTGACATGTGTGGGGCAAAACATTTTGAGACATAAAATATTGACCATATATATACCATAAATTGAAGGGACCTTTGGAGGATTGATGCACAGAGAGATCAAGTGGTGCAAGTTCATAGTTCCCTGAAAGTGGTGACATAGGTTGATATGACAGCATATCCGAGTATTTGGCATCCTTGCCTTCATACGCAGAGACATTGAATATAGAGTTGGCACGTTATGTTGCAGCTGTAAAAAGTTTTAGTTAGGCCATAATTGGAGTACGTGAAACAGTTCTGGAAACCACACTGCAACAAGGATGTGTTGGAGTTAGAAAGAGTGCAGAAGCCTCTGCTGGAGACCGCACTACGGCCTCACATCGAGAAGCCTCTGCTGGAAACTGACTTCGGGAGCTCCAACTGCGGGAGCCTGTGGACTTAACATTGCGGAGCTTGGGATCCCTGTTGGGGATCGACCTCAGAGCTCCAACCGCGGGAGAGTGCGGACTTTAACATCGTGGAGCTCGTGATCCCTGGTTAGAGACCGACTTCGGGAGCTCCAAGCCACAGGAGCTTTGACTGCCCCGACGCGAGAGCTTCGACCGCCCCGACGCGGGACTTCAATCGCCCCAATGTGGGAGACTTTGATCGCTCTGACGCGGGGGCTTCGATCACCGGCTGCAGGAGCATCAATCGCCCCGACTGCGGATGGTTCGACTGCCCTGACCACGGGAGAATAAAGATTAGACTTTATTCCATCACAGTGAGGATTAGACTTCCATCACAGTGAGGAACGTGCGGAATCTGTTGTGGTGGATGTTTATGTTAACTTTCATGTAGTTGTGTGTCTTGTTGCTTTTTTAGTATGGCTGTATGGTAATTCGAGTTTCACTGTACCTTAATTGGTACACGTGACAATAAACTGACCTTTGATCCTTTGAACCTTTGAAAGAGGATCAGTTGATCATGAGTGGTGTAGAGTCAGGGTGATGCACCACTGTAAACACGCCCTTTCCCCAACTTCTCCATGCCGATGAAGACGTCTACTTGAGTTAAGCCCATTCGCTTGCATTTGGCCAAATTCCCCAAAATATTCCTATTTACGTACTCGTCCAATATTGCTTCTCGGGTCCCTTTAAAATCTTTCCCCTCTCAGTTTAAATCTACCCTCTGTAGTTTTACACTCCCCTACGCTGGGAAAAAGACTGCAACTATCTGCCTTATCTACGCCCCTCAAAATTTGGTATAGCTTTATGTGGTCACTGCTCATCCTTCTATGCTCCAAGAAAAAAGGTCCCAGTGTATCCAGTGTTTCCTAATATCTCAACTTCCAGTCCTGGTAACATTGTTTTGAATAGTTTCTGCAACCTTTCCAACTTAATGACATCCATCCTATAACAGAGTGACAAGACTGCACAATACTCCAAGTGTGGTCTCACCAACAACTGATACAGTTGTAAAGCAATGCCCCAACTCCTTCACACAATGCCCTGACCAATGTCGATTAGCACGCCAGATGCCTGTCTCATCACCCTATATAACTGTGTCACTGCTTCCAAGGAACTATATATCGGTATAGGCACAAAATGCTGGGGTATCTCAGTAGGTCAAGCACCATCTCTGGCAAACAGGAATAGGTGGCGTTTTGGATCGAGACCCTTCTTCAGGCAGAGAGTTGGGGAGAGGGCAACTATAGGTATGAAAAGGTTCACAACAAATCAGAGCTGGCATCGATGACCAGGGAAAGGTGGAGCCCACAATGGTCCATTGTTGGATGTGGAAGAGGTGAGAACGAAGGGATATATGGATGCAAACAGTGGAACGAGCAGGACAACCAAGGGTTGCTTGAAATGAGAGATATCAATATACATTCCGCTGGGTTGTAAGCTGTAGGATTTCATCACAGGGGTTTGAGCGGTTCAAGAAAGTGGATCACAAACTCCTTATCAATGGCGTTTAGAGTTGGCCAACAAATGTTGGCTTTTTAATAAAGCCCAGTCCTTGAAAATATCATAATATTTAAAAGCACATGATTTTTTTGTTGTTAATAAATTCTACTTGTACTCTTAAGAAAACAGCGTGAAAGGATAAAGACCAGGCAACAGAGAAACAAAAAACAATATTGGCCTTGTCAGCAGTGTCCATGAATCAGTTACAATGAATTGAAAAGGACCATGTGATGCTGCTCTCTAAGATTCATTCTATACTATTCAACGCTTGTATACCTTGGAATTAAAATTAAAACTGTTGTTGCAATCTGCCTTGTGTCGTACTTCCAGTGGAACAGCTAATATATCATTAGTATGAACCATTGTACAAACACACTTGTGTCTGTTGCATGTTAGGGTCAGTTCAGTTCAATACGTTGTCAATATCAATAAGTGGATTCTGTGCAGGTACAAATCAGCAACAATTAAGTAGATCTTAACCATAAACCACATAACTAGCTCATTTATTTTGTGCACCTTTAAACACTGACGTTTCCAGTCTAATACTTGCTGCACGTTACATGCAACAAGCATAGTATCCTTAGCCACAGAAACGTACAAAATGTCACAACAGCAAAAAAATTCCCATGTGAAGAAAAATGCTGTAATTGTGACAAATCTGAAACAGGAGAGACAAATTATAAAACATTTAATTATTACACTTCACCATGGGGCTCAGATTACTTCTGATTCCCATTTGACCATTATGCGATACAGTCCTAGGGTGCAATGCAATAGAGATTTGTTGAAAGCTGAACTTTATGGGCCTCGAATGCAAGCTGTTTCCAATCTATGTTTCACTTTAAACAGAGAGTTTCCAACTCAAGATTAAGAGATTAAATGAAACATGACTTAACTCCAGCCAAGTGCCTTCCCTGTGTTTATTCTTGGCTTTCAATAAGCATGTTAAATTAAAGTTTTCTAAATGATCATGGAAAGGCAGATATAACTCATCTATCTACACCGACACAATTTATCGTCGATGTTTTTGAATGCCCTTATATTCATTTCCTTGCGAGAGGATGCAAAACTTGCTTGACACATGAAGGCACCATAGCATAGGGCCCATATTGTTCTGTTTTTGAATTGAGTGATGTGTGTAGAACCAAAAATATTGGCCTAAAACTGAGATAGTTAAGTACATGGTTTGGAGGTGGGGTGGGGGGGGGGGGGGGTCCAATGGCTTTCTTAGTTTAGTTTAGTTTAGTTTAGAGATACAGCGTGGAAACAGGCCCTTCGGCCCACTGAGACCACCAACACTATCCTACACACACTAGGGACAATTTATGGGTAGAAAGCAAAGATACTAGAGGAACAAGATAGACCACTCGACCCTAAAAACCATAGTACGTCATGGCGCCATTTTAGGAGGCAGAAACTTGCAGAAACATTTTTAAAAGAAAAATAACAAAAATCTGTGAATTGATAGATGAGATATATTCTGCATTTTAATGGTATCATCACACATACTGTTCCCCCAAAACACTGATTACACTGTGAGAGGCATAACGGACGGCGGGTTTTGCCTACTAAAATGGCTCCTTTGCGTACTGCACTTCAGTATAGGCGATTGCAATGGAGTGGTTCATCTTGTTCCTCTAGTATCTTTGGTAGAAAGGCTGTTGTGAAAGGCCAACCTTTCTTCTAGAAGTCCAGTTATTTGCATATGTAACTAAGGGTCCCAACTCCTGTTTAATGCACCTTTTGTGATATAGGGTAATCTTGAGGCATTTAGTTTCACAGGTTGCCCAAAAAAAGATTGTTGTCAAGCACTAAAAGCTCCATAATTAACTGAAGTTGGAATTGGGAATGCTCGTCCAGGACCACGCACTTTCTCCTGTTCCCCACTCTAGAACATCATATCCCTAAGATCATCAGCATCCTTTTCCTCTTAAACTAGGATTGTCAATTAGCATTGTGGATGACACAGTGGCGAAGTGGGCTGCAGGGAGTTGCAATCAGTAGAGCTGCTGTCTCACGGTGCTGGAGACCTGGGTTCAATACTGACCTCGGGTGCTGTTTATGTGAAGTTTGCACGTTCTCCATTTCTCTCCACACATGCTGAGTTGAGTTCCTCCAGCACTTTGTGTTTTGCGCAAGATTCCAGCATCTGCAGTCTCTCGTTTCTTCACTTAATGCAGCCAATAATTAATCCACTACAATCTGGTGCAGTGTGTTTCGGATTGCATTTTAAGCAAGTTAAACCATCTTTTATCTCTGGTATAGTAAATTAGTGACTGCAACATAAGATCTTTCTGTTGGTGCTAATTTTGCTACACGAAAGATCTAAGCAGGAGATTGTTGACTGTTTCCTATTAATCTTTGCAACAGTAGTCCCAGCTGCAGCTTGTACCTGATAATAGGCTGCAGAAGAGATTCTGGTCGTACTGAAGATAGGATATCTAGCCTACGGAACAGTCATGATTGTTAATCCCCTGCACCCTAATCTTCTGGATCAGCCTGGCATGAGGGAATCCATGTAGACAGCATCCATCAGCCTACCTTCAATAGTCACTCTTGTCCACTCCTCAAAAATTTCAATTCATGTTGAAATTTTCATTTTGTTGGATGTAGACAAATTCAAATGTCCCTTATTTTTCTTGGCTTCAGATCGGAAATATATGAACGATTTTTAAAAAAATGCTTAGAAATAAGCCGCAGCATTTAAAAAATTTAAAAATCAGAATAATCCAAAGTTCGCATGTCCCAGACCCTGGAAAATGAAAGTGTGCAGGAGAGGTAGTGCTTACAATGAGTGCCCACATCTTTCCCTTGTCATGAAAGCTAATTGTGAAGCAACAAATGACATTACAGATTTTCTACAGAAAATCTATAAAACAAAGTGCCCCATAATTTAATTTTAATTATCGAAACAAAAAATGTTTTAGTTTTAATGTGCATGTAGTTTAGGCATCATTGTACTTCCAGTGCATTATATTATGAAATTGTGTGCGTTAAATTGTCCTTTGTAATTTTAATAATTCCCATTCTCTACTTGTGCGGAAATTTCGACAAAAGGATTTCCAGACTTGAGTAAGTGGCCTTTGTTCATTATCCCTCATCATCCCCTTTATTATGAAAATCGTTTTAGTTTAGTTTAGATTAGAGATAAGGAAGAGCGCGGAAACAGGCCTACCGAGCCCACGCCGACCAGCAAACCTTGCACACTAACACTATCCCACACACACACTAGGGACAAGTTACAATTTTACCGAAGCCGATTAATCGACAAACCTGTACGTCTTTGGAGTGTGGGAGGAAACCGGGGCACCCAGAGAAAACCCACTCAGGTCACGGGTAGAACGTACAAACTCCATACGGACAACACCCACAGTCAGGATCGAACCCGTGTCTCTGGCGCTGTAAGGCAGCAACTCTACCGCTGCGCCACCCAATCTATACTTGGAAATGGTAGATGGATTGGCAGGGGAACGCAATTAATTGTGCTAATGCTCAATTAGAAGAAATAAAATTCCAGGTGTTGGTGGGCTGCATTTGCTTTGGGTACACAAAATACAGTCCCTATCACTATAAATACTGGTGGACCATTGCCGGACTTAATATAAGAATATCACCATTTCATGGGACCAATTTTAATTCACCAAAATTGGCAGTGGTGGAGCAATAACCAACTGCCCCTTTTTGTTGCCATTCTAACACTTGCAGTAACCTATACCAAGACATTATTTAGGTAAAAAAACGTTATTTAGATGAGCAAACGTTACCTGCATCGGATGTAAACGCTACTGAATCAACATACCACAGCTGGAGAGCTGTCTTGAACTACTATCTATGTCATTGGTGACCATTGGACTATCTTTGATCGGACTTTACTGGCTTTATCCTGCACTAAACGTTATTCCCTTATCATGTATTATACACTGTAATCGGCTAGATTGTAATCATGTACTGGAACTCCTCAGCTTCCGAAGGGGTTCCGTTCCGAGAAACCCATCGGAAACCGAAAGTATTGTAAGTAGAAATGCATTGTAATACACGCGATCACGTGGCCGGAAGCGAGCGGCGGCTCGCTACGGGTCGCTGCCGTTTGCACTATCGCAAAGTCGAACTGTCGCAAGTCGAAACATCGTAAGCCGGGGGTCACCTGTATAGCCTTTCCGCTGACTAGTTAGCAAGCAACACAATTTTTCACTGTACACGTGACGATAGACTAAACTAAACTACTTTAGAGTGGAAAAGAGGAGAGACACAGAATTCTGGAGTAACTCAGCAGATCAGGCAGCATTTTGACCCGAAATGTCACCCATTCCTTCTCTCCAGAGATGCTGCCTGATCCACTGTTACTCCAGCATTTTGTGTCTATCTTCGGTTTAAACCAGCATCTGCAGTTCTTTCTTACATACTTTAGAGTGGAATCGGTCAGCATTTGAGCAACGGTGCCTTCGAAACATTTCAACAGTAAGAATGGTAAAAAAGGTAGGCATTATTCACATGGGTACAAGAGTCTGATGGTCCTGTTCTCCATGCAACACGGAAAATTTATGCCCCTCCTTACTATCACGACAGACCCTCCTGACTATGTGGGGCCAAGTTTTACACACATTAATACTAATCTGTAAGGATAGGAGGGGTCTGAATTCAGACAGAGACATTGGGATAACAGTTTGATACCTACAGTTTGCTGGCTGAAATTTAATGAGGCATGGGCCTCAAACTGGGTCCTTATCTCCGCTACCCCACAAAACGAGACATCACATCGAGTCAGAACTACCCCCGTCTGTCTCTTTACAGCCCAAGTTTCTTGCCTTTAGGTTAATACCTTTCACAAATCTTATTTTAAAAGTTGCCGTGTGTTAAAATTGCATTACATTAGAGTAGCAATCAGGTTTATTTTCCCCAAATGCATGCTTTTTACATGCTCCAAGTGAATCTTTTAAGATTGCTGGTGGAAAAGATTAATTTAAGGCAACAATGTTTAGGGCCATTAAGCAGAAGGATGGGTTAACAGTAGGAGGCAGACTGTCTGGCAACAACTATGCATTTTCACCAACCAAGCAATGTGTTTTTCCCACTTCTGCTAGTAAAGTACTGCACAGTATAACCCAGCAAAGCCTATTTTCGCTAACAAGAAGCGTTGCCTCCACATGCTTTGGCTCCAAAGCTGAATGCACAGTATGACGGGATGTAATAAGAAGGCAAAATATCAGGCAAAGTTTATTTATGGCTAGGTTTCTCTACATGAATGCACCGACTTTTCTATTCAGGCCTATGAGTGATCATGGGACATCATTGGAAACAGAACTGCATTTTACCGAGCATTGATCTTGTGTTATAGAGTCATAGAGTAAGTGTAGGAAGGAACTGCAGATGCTGGTTTAAACTAAAGTTAGACACAAAATGCAGGAACAATTCAGCGGGACAGGCAGCATCTCTGGAGAGAAGGAATGGGTGACGCCTCGGGTCGAGACCCTTCCTCGGACTGAGTCATAGAGTCATAGATTCTTATAGCATGGAAACAGGCCCTTCGGCCCAACATGTCCTGTCCACACTAGTCCCACCTGCCTCCTTGGCCCATATTCCTCTAAACCTGTCTTATCCATATACCTGTCTAAATGTTTCTTAAATGGTGCGATAGTACCTGCCTCAATCAAAAGTCAAGTCAAGAGTGATTTATTGTCTTATGTCCCAGATAGAACAATGGAATTCTTACTTGCTGCAGCACAACTACCTCCTCTGGCATTTTGTTCCATACGCTGTGTGAAAAAGTTACCTCACAGCTTCCTATTAAATCTTGCCCCCCCTCACCTTAAATCTATGTCCACTGGTCCTCGTGTCGTGGGAGAGAAGGTCACAAAGCCACATACTGCTGTTAGAAAGGTGAAGAAAGCGGAGAAACTGCTGAAATCTCTTTGTCAGTGGAGAGGGACTTGTGGAAAGGGCACTAAGACAATATTTGGGTAGAAACCTCTCCTCACTCTGTTTTGAAGACGAGTTCGCATCTGAGTTATTGACCCAGATACGTTGTTCCAGGGGACTCCCACGTTTGCTGCATTTGGTCTGGAAGCAAGACACATTTGAAGGAAAGAAGGAAGAGGCAGGAAGTTTTATGTATATATTTATCACGTGTGACGTTTGTTGGATAAAAAAAATCAGCCAACGGATTTTTTTGTGAAGTGACAAATCGGCTTGAATGTGGACTGGAAACCACAGATGCTAATATAACCCAGTCAATAAAATATTCTTCCGATATTATGTGCTGTGTTTCTCTGAAATATAAAACCCTACTTATTGTATTGTTCTGTAACCTCACCTTCCCCCTCCGCTCAACATCACAAGAGTTTCCTCCAACATTTCCATATTCTCCTCCTAAATCAAATACCCCTCCCCTCACTCCACCAACTCTGAGCAAACCATCCCACTCCTCCAACTAAACCAACTCTCTAACCCCACTGTCCACCCCACCATCTTCCTTTCGGGTCTTCAACCTTAAATCTTTCCTCTAACTACCCTCCTCAATTCCATTATCCCGTTATTCCACTCTTTCCTAAACATCATCTACCCAAAAGGATTTTGTGGCTATTGGAACGACTACATATTCAATTTTTTAATTTGTTTTGCAGCTTCCAAAATGGGTTTTTTTCTGGAATGCAGATTTTCCAGATGGATTTGCTGTTGCAAATTGATAATACATCGTTCATGGGAAATGTAAATATTTTCCCTTTGATTACATCAAATAAATAAAGTCAATCCAATTCTGTCTAATCATGTCAAAGGCTCAGGACAGTTAACAGCCTGCCCGTTACTACCTCTCACTCAGTAGGAGGTGTGACCATGTAACTTCCTGCAACAGGAGTTCCTAATGAGACGCAGAGCTATTCCCCCAGGTGACTGCTGTTGATCTCAGCCTTATTGCTGGGGGAAGTCTCTGAAGCCGGTGCCTGGTGTTTCTCCACTGTGTCAAAGCAAAGTCCAGTGCTGAACATCTTCTGCCTCCACTTCTCAGCCACCTGAAAGGGGGGTCGCGGAGCAAGCAGAGTGCACATGGAGATACAAAGTGCAGGATTAACTCGGCAGGACAGGCAGCGTCACAGGAGAACATGGATAGGTGACATTTCGGGTCGGGAACATCATTCAATCTGAAGAAGGGTCCCGACCCGCAATGTCACCATTCCATGTCCTCCAGAGACACTGCCTGGCCTGCTAAGTTACAGTCATAGAGATTCATAGTCATACAGCGTGGAAACAGGTCCTTCGGCCCAACTTGCTCATGCCGACCAACAAGTCCCGTCCACACTGGTCCCACCTGACTGCGTTTGGCCCATATCCCTCTAAACGTATCCTATCCATGTACCTGTCTCAGTGGTTCTTAAACGCCGTGATTAAATGTTACTCCAGCACTTTGTGTCTTTTTTTTGGCAAATCGGCGTCGACAGTTCCATGTTTCTCCAGAGTGCATATGGTTCTGCCCTTGTTGTTGGTGAATTTATTCCTTGGAGGTGCTCCCCTAGCAACTGGGAACGTGGTCTCAGGATAATGGGTCAACAATTTAAGACTGAGAGAAGGAGGAACTACTTTTCCGACAGAGTTGCGAATCATAGAAATTGTCAATCTGCTGGAGGTGTAGATAGAAAATACAACATAGAACAGTACATAGAACCCACAATGTCTGTGTAGAACATAATCCCAAGAGAAGCTAACCTCATCTTCCTACACATGATTTATACCCGTCCATCCCCCAGCATATCCATGTGTCAACCATTAAGCACATTTTGGCCGAGATGAATAGATTTCTACCTCAGATAGGTATAACGTTAAAGTTCATATCAGCAATTTTCTCATTGAATGGTAGAGCAGGTGTGAGTAGCTCTGTAGTCTACTTCCGTTCCTGTTTCTTGTATTCTTATGTTATTTTCCTGTCTCTAATCCCTTCACCTCTTCTCCTGATGGCATTCGCAGCTGGAGTAGTTCCACAAATGCCTGGAGTTTAGTGGTAGCACACAGAAAGAGCGTTATTCATCTGTCAACCTTGCGAGTGAGAGTTGGCTGATATTGGCCAAGAAGGTAGAAAGCAACTGTAGCTAAATAACACCCAGCATGCACACTTCAAGAAGGAATCAGGCACAGCAATGTTGGTAAATTTTCCTCCTCCGATTTTGTGATAATAAAGCATCTTGAAGCAGCCCAGGACATTCCGTCTGAGACTGATTAACATCACACGTGACAAGGGTTGAATTTGAGGATTTCCTGCTTGATATCACAGCTTCACAGTGGTTACATTTGCCCAGACATCAGGGGAAATAATAGATCTAGAAATACTTCCGTGACAGGATGGGAATGATCAATGGAAAATAAGTGGTGGACCAATGTGTGTGTTTGAAAGTGAGCATGCAGGTACAGCAGGCAGTGAAGAAAGCTAATGGCATGTTGGCCTTCATAGCAAGAGGATTTGAGTATAGGAGCAAGAAGATCCTATTGCAATTGTACAAGACCCTGGTGAGACCACACCTGGAGTATAGTGTGCAGTTTTAGTCTCCTAATTTGTGGAAGGACATTCTTGCTATTGAGGGAGTGCAGCGTAGGTTCACCAGGTTAATTCCCAGGCTGGCAGGACTGACATATGATGAAAGATGGATCGAATGGGCTTATATTCACTGGAATTATAGAAGGATGAGAGGGGATCTTATAGAAACATATAAAATTCTTACGGAATTAGACTGGCTAGATGCAGGAAAAATGGTGCTGGCTCGAAAGGCCGAATGGCCCACTCCTGCACCTATTTTCTATGTTTCTATGTTTAATCTGAGGGCCCTCCACTGAGAGGTTTACCATGCACGAGGCCCAAAATGTTGAGATCATCATAACAAACCCTTGTGTAGTCCATGTCTTCTCCATTTGCACCACATTATCAATGGCACTAATCTAATTCCACAGCTTTTTTCCCACGAGCAGTAGCTCTACTCTACAACCAAAAGTTGCTCCTTTTGCTCTGGTATTTTATTTAATTCTTCACATGTTTAAATTATAATGTTTTATTCTGAATTGTTTACTGTATGTCGTGTTGTTACTTGCGAGCAGAGCACCAAGGCAAATTCCTTGTATGTATACACACATGGCTAATAAAATGTATTCAATTCAATTCAATTGAAGCATGTTAGACCCTGAAGGGACCCGACAGGGTAGATGCGTCAAGAATGTCTCCCCTTCTGGTTAGGGAGTCTGGAAATAGTGGAGCAGACCACAGTCTCAAGATAGTAGGTTGTGAATGAGATGTAAAGGAAGTTCTTCTCTCAGAGGTCTGAGAGTCTTAGGGTTTTATTCCCCCATGGAACTGTGGATATCCAAGGCTGAGGGGAGTCCTGGATCACGGGAGAGCCAGGTAGGAAAATGGAACTGAAGTCACATTGAAGGCTATTGACTGGGTCGTAACACCACAGGAGATCCTTTTTCCATGTGGTTATCAAATAGTGCAACTTCCCCTTCTGTCATGGGGTAGACTGACTCCATTCCTCCCCCCCCCCAATCCTGGACTTTCCACTCATCACTTTAATTTCATGTTTCATTTTCAGGTCGTGTTTCATGACTGTTGGCAGACCAAATTTTCCTCCTGGGATAAATGAAGTTCTATTGTGTCGTATCCATGAGCTGTGTCTTGTTGGAGGAGGATTAGTCAGTGGTGAGGGGGTTGGGTGGGGGCATAGAAGGAAGGGGTGATGATAGAGTCTGATAGAGTCATAGATTCATACTGTATTGAAACAGGCCCTTTGGCCCAACTTGCCCACACCGACCAGCATATCCCATCTACACTAGTCCCACCTGCCTGCGTTTGGCACATAATCCCTCTAAACCTGTCCTATCCATGTACCTGTCTAAATGTTTCTTAAACGTTGTGATTGTACCAGCCTCAACTACCTCCTCCGGCAGCTCATTCCATACACCCACCACCCTTTGTGTGAAAATGTTACCCCTCAGGTTCCTATTAAATCTTTCCCCTCTCACCTTAAACCTAGGACCTCTGGTTCTCGATTCCCTTACTCCGGGCAAGAGACTGTGTGTCTATCCGATCTATCCTTTTCATGATTTTGTACACCTCGACAAGATCACCCCTCATCCTCCTACGCTCCAGGGAATAGTCCTAGCCTGCTCCACCTCTCTCTATAACTCAGTCCCTCGAATCCAGGCAACATCCTCGTAAATCTTCTCTGCACCCTTTCCAGCTGATGTGGGAGTTGAAATCAAGCTGAGGAATTAAAATTGAGATGTTGTGGTGTGGTTGGATTTGCAGAAGGATACAGTGAATGAGGTCCCAAAGGAGTATGTCCTTAATTATAAGGATCCCTACTTATGGTCAGTTCCAAATGCAATGCTCTGAGATCTATTCAGTTGGGTTCCCTTTAAGGATTGCCACAGTAACTTGTGACGACCTGTGTCTGAATGAGTCATTCACATCACTGAATGACTAAAGTTCTGGGAGAGGAAACTGTGTGCATTGGATGCCAACAGATGCCAAAATGAGTGCTAGAGTTTGAGTTTGAGCTTAGTCTATTGTCACGTGTACCGAGGTACAGTGAAAAGCTTTTGTTGCACGCTAACCAGTCAGCGGAAAGACAACACATGATTGCAATCGAGCCATCCTCAGTGTGCTGATACAGGATAAAGGGAATAACGTGAATAACGTTTAGTGCAAGATAAAGCCAGTAAAGTCCGATCAAAGATATCCGAGGGTCTCCAATGAGGCAGATGGTACCTCATTACTCCTGAACGTCCTGAACACTGTGTACCATAGGATATTAGTTCAGCTGAGTTTATTGTCATGTGTACCGAGGTACTGTGTTCAGCCCCTTCTGTGTGTTAGCACGACATACAGACAGATGATACAGAACCAATGTGGCATTCTTTTTTAAAAACTAAATGGACTGAAAGACTGCTTTTTTTCAATGAATTTCCACATGAGCATTCAACTGCAGGGCAGAAATTCTCAGCTAACGGACATTGTTTACAGAATTACAGAAAAAAAAACACCTTTAGGAGATAAGATTTCTCTTTGGGCTGCACAACAGATGGTGGGTAAAACACTCCCTTCTGTCTTCACAGATAAGTATTCAGCCACATAAATTGTGTGCAGAAAATCAATTTTTGCCTCATGCACGCTTGTGCAGTTAATAAGACAACTTAAATATCGGATGAGTTTCTCACACACTTCGGCTCCAGTTATGGCTACTTATTTGAAGTATGTGCTTGATGTAAATTACCCCAAAGAGATACTGCCCCTGCCTTCCAATAATTGATCTTCAATTTGTAGATTTATGGATCATTTCTTCATTGGATTGGTTTGTATGTTGTTACTCTTTATGGCCTACCTAGGGCTGATCCCAGTATAAAGTATTTTGATTTTAGTTTAGTTTAGAGATACAGCATGGAAACACGAGTCCATGCCGACTATCGATCACCCAGTCACACTAGTTCAATGTTATCCCACCCTCTCATCCTGTCCCTACGCAAGGGCGACAATCTGGACACCCCGCACATCTTTGGGATGTGGGTGGTAACTGGAGCACCCTGAGGGAACCCACACAGGGAGAATGTGCAAACTCCACACAGAGGACACCTGAGGTCAGGGTGGAGCCTGGGTCTCCATCACTGAGACAGCAGCTCTACCAGCTGTGCCACTCTCCCGCCCAGTATGTATCTTTCATTTAACAAAACAACCAAGAGCATCTTATGAACTTATGAACTCTATCCTTGCACCCCATTTACATTTGTGCCACCAAGCGGATGTTATCACTTCTAGTTTTTCCTTCCATCATGTAACACTTCACATTTCTTAGCATTCACTTTTAACCACCACCTGTCTGCCCATTCTACCACCACCGTCTTCTGTATCTTCTTGCTACCATCCGCACGGTTCATTGTGCCTGCAAGATTTGTGTGAGCAAATGTTGCGGTCGTCCCTGCCCCATCCATCTACCTTCTCCACAGCTCGTTCCATACACCACCAGCCTTTGTGTAGAAACGTTACCCATCAGGTTCCTGTTAAATCTTAATCCTGTGTCTTCTGGTTTAGTTTAGTTTAAGATACAGCGCGGAAACGGGCCCTTCAGCCCACCGCGCCCGTGCCAACCAGCAATCTCCACACATCAACACTATCCTACACACACTAGGGGCAATTTGCATTTATACCAAGCCAATTAACCTACAAACCTGTACATCTTTGGAGTGTGGAACGAAACTGTAGATCTTGGAGAAAACCCACACGGTTAGGAGGAGAACGTACAAACTCCGTACAGACAGCACCTGTAGTTGGGACCGAATCTAGGTCTCAGGCACTGTAAGTGCTGTAAGGCAGCAACTCTACCGCCGCCCAGTTCTTGAATGTTCCTACTCTGGATTAAAGACTGCATTCACCTGATCTATTCCCCTTGCTTAAATGTTCATATTCCAACACAGAGCTTTAACCTCGTGTTTTCTTTGACAATATCAGATTAATCCTGATCGATGCCTGCTGTTTATTCTGCTTCTCGGTTAGAATAAGCATATGATATCATCATTTAGTCGAGTTTGTTTGGAAAGCCAAGATGTCTTGTTACTCACAAGGAAGAGAACAAGCATTTGCAGAACATAGCGCAGCAGTCTGGAGATCGTGGAAAATACTTGGTGCCAAAAACTTGTGCTTTAATCATGTTACTTCTGCGGCATGTAGCACATTATAAACAGGTACCACAACAGCAGAATGCACAGAATCACAGATCTGCCTGAACAGATGCAACTAACGGCAACTTGATAGATTTAAATGAGCAAAGAAGAAAGCCGTCAATACTTCAGCATCTGTCATCCTCTCGACTAACTTCGAACTTCTGTGTGACGTTCTCTCTGCTGTCCTGGTTCAGAAGAGGCACAAGTTTACAGCAGGATAAATGAATCAGGCAAACGGCAGGTGATGATATGTGAAGAATCAATTAGCACCCCTTCCCCTCCCCGCTAATGCATCATCTGAGATGGAGCTTTTGATTGCTGTGCGATAGAGAGAGAGGCTGGCTTGTTTGTTTATGGTTGTGGCGGCTGAGACCAGGTGGTCATGATGTGTCATTGCTCACGCCCAGAGGTGAGAACTTGGAGATGTGTAGACCGGGGGGGGGGGCGGGGGGCGGGGGGCGGCAAGTTAGAAGGGCAGATCCACCCCTGAGCTCTGAAGACAAGTGAATCAAGAGTTAATCAGCAGGATATGGGAGAGACAGAGGAACTGTGCTTGACAGATCCCCTCTTGCAGGAAGGCGGGCAAGTGGCTGCAAATGGCACAGAGAAATAATGCAGAGATGAGATGAAAGGGTGAAAAACCAGCAGGGTGAAGACATTTGTTGGGTGTGTCAACCTCAGGGTAAGTGAGTTTAGTTTAGTGTAGAGATACAGTGTAGAGTGTAGTTTAGTGTAGAGATACAGTGCGGAAACAGGCCCTTCGGCCCACACTGACCAGTGGTCCCCACAAATTAACACTATCCTACACACACGCTCGGGACAATTTATATTTATGCCAAGCCAATTAACCTACACCGTAAGAGCGCAACTCCACCGTGAAAAAATCTAATATTGGTATAGTTCCTTTACACAAACTGCAATAGTGTTTAAAAATCACGTACCAGTGGGATACATCTTAACAACGATTATAAAGAACATTTTTACACTTTAAGATAGACACAAAATGCTGGAGTGACTCAACGGGTCGGGCAGCATCTCTGGAGTAAAGGAATAGGTGACGTTTCGGGTCGGGAACCTTCTTCACCTGTTCCTTTCCTCCATAGATGCTGCCCGACCCGCTGAGTTACTCCAGCATTTTGTGTCTATCTTCGGTGTAAACCAGCATCTGCAGTTCCCTCCTGCACATTTTTGTACTTTAGATGGAGTCCAGAATCGAGAAAAAAAAATTTGAGGGTAATTGGGGACACAGAATGTGACATTAATGTGGTGGCTGCGACAAATGATTCTGATTCA
Source organism: Rhinoraja longicauda (assembly GCF_053455715.1). Lineage (NCBI taxonomy): Eukaryota > Metazoa > Chordata > Chondrichthyes > Rajiformes > Arhynchobatidae > Rhinoraja > Rhinoraja longicauda. The sequence goes on along the minus strand of NC_135974.1, from coordinate 28,481,144 downwards.
CTTCCGTTTTACAAGTCAATCGGGTATTCTGGAGAAAGGTCAAGTTGGAGGAGAAGTCCATTTATATTCATGACCAATGTGGGAAACACAGCAGTCAAATCATGCATTGTTGAAAGTCTCGCAAACTTGATACTATGATAACAAATAATTTGAAAATGACCATTGAAGTTGTTGAAGCATAATCGTTGGTTCAGACATATATCATGAGAATAGCTCAACCCCCTCCCCCCCTCACCCCTTCAATGCTTTAACCCACAGGTGGTAAAAATCAGTCCACCTCAAAATATAAAATAACAAAGTGCAAATATTTACTCATTGAAATAGCGAGAGAATTATCATAATAGTATGGTTTATACCAAAGGTAGACACAAAGTGCTGGGATAAGTTAATGGGTCAGGCACCATTCAGAAGAGAGATAGACACAAAAAGCTGGAGTAACTCAGCGGGTCAGCCAATATCTCTGGAGAAAAGGACTTGGTCTGAGGAAGGACCTTGACCCAAAACGTCAGCTATTCCTTTTCTCCAGAGATGCTGCCTGACCCGTTGAGTTACTCCAGCTTTTTGCATCTGTCTTCGGTTTAAACCAGCATCTGCAGTTCCTCCCTACACATCCTTCAGAAGGGTCCTGACCCAAAACGTCAACCATCCGTTTTCTCAGTCTGAAGAAAGGTCCTGACCTGAAACATCATCCATCCTTTTTCTCCAGAGATGCTGCCTGACCTGCTGAGTTACTCCAGCACTTTGTGTCTATCTTTGGTATAAACAAGTATCTGTAGTTCTTTGTTTCTACAATAACCTGGTTTATATATGTTTTCAGGTGAATGTGCCTTATGGATTTGAGAAATGGCCGTATTAATGAATATTTTTACTTTTTATTTTATTTTAGAGATACAGCGCGGAAACAGGCCCTTCGGCCCACCGAGTCTGCGCTGACCAGCGATCCCCGTTTATTAACACTACCCTACACCCACTAGGGGCAATTTTTATATTTACCAAGCCAATTAAACTACATACCTGTACATCTTTGGAGTGTGGGAGGAAACCGAAGATCTCGGTGAAAACCCACGCAGGTCACGGGGAGAACGTACAAACTCCGTACAGACAGCACCCGTATTCGGAATCGAACCCGGGTCTCCGGCGCTGCATTCGCTGTAAGGCAGCAACTTTACCGCTGCGCCACCGTGCCGGTGTTTCAGAGTTACAGTTGGCCGATTAGCCTGGTGTGAATACTTTAGATTACTGCTCACACAATGGATTACATCAGTGATAAATATTTACTTTTCATGAATATTTACCTTCTGCTCATTGATTTTCCTTGTCTTTACCAGAATGGATTAGCTGGGAGCTCAGGGTGACAGAGTGTGTGGTCTCAGAATTTGCAAAACAATCTTTATCTTGAAATTATAAAGGGTGAAACAACATTTTGTGATTATTCAACAGAGTAATTGACCCTAGTTTACTTTGAGCTGGTGCAATAGGAAATTATATAACCACATCTTGCATTAAGTTTAGTTTTGCATTCAAAGGCACCAGTTCTTAGGCAGTTTATGACCTTTACCTTTGTGGCTCTCTACAATTCTCACAGCTAAGAAGATAAGCAGGTGATCTGGTTTCTTGCCTCTAAAGATGTTCCTTTGCACTAACCTCTGACAGGACACCTTATTCTTCAATTGGGACTTCCTGGGTTCGCTCCTGAACCCAAGTGCTGTATGTGAGGAATTTGCCTGTTGTCATATGACCGCGTGGCTTTCCTTCGGGCGCTCCTGTTTCCTCCCAAATCCCAAAGACGTGCCAGTTTGTAGGTTGATTGGCCTCTGCAAATTGCCCCCAGTGTGTTGGGAGTGGAAGAGAAAGTGGTGCAACATAGGAGTTGCTGCCTTATAGCGCCAGAAACCCGGGTTTGATCCTGACTACGGGTGCTGTCTGTACGGAGTTTGTACGTTCTCCCTGTGTTTTCCCATGGGGTTTTCCTCAGGAGCTCCAGTTTCCTCCCACACTCCAAAGATGTACAGGTTTGTGGGTTAATGTGGCTTTGGTAAAAATTGTAAATTGTCCCCTAGTGCTAGTGTACAGGGATTGCTGGTCGGTGCAGACTCAGTGGACCAAAGAGCCTGTTTCTGCTCTGTATCTCGAAACTAAACTTAACTAAAGAACCAGCGTGAATGGGTGATCCATGTCGCCGTGGACTTGGTGGGATGAAGACCTGTTTCCATGCTGTATCTTTCAACTAAAGCAGCATTTGAGGGAATGGAAATTTTACTTGGAGGTCTCAGGCAAACATACATTTTTAGACATTATAACATGATTTTTATATAAGCCATGTGTTTACATTTTAAATGAGCCATGCACTCCCAATGGTTTATGGTTTCCACAAGATGAAAAGAAACACTGTGACCACTAAATATCTGAAATCAAAAACAGGAATTTTGCTTGGAACACAATAGTGAAACATGTGGATACCAAATGCATCAAGTACATTGATGTGAATATCACGCACATTTAGATAGGGCACTTCACACTGAAGTGGTAATGCTCCAAAACACAAACATTTTAAAGCTACTTAAAATTGGATGTCGTCCATTTAATTTTTATGATGGAGTTTCCCATTTGGGTGGAATATGGCTGATCCAAGAACTATGGTGCCAGATTAATTCCTAGCGTCCACTTCATTAATCAGTCCTGATGTGAGGTGGAAGTTTGCTTCAAGTGGTCTTCCTACTCCTAGGCTAGTGAAGAGCATTTGTCTAGATTCCTGCTCCAAATTATTTAAATAAATGTTGAATAAACATTTTTGGGACAAAGATGGGAAAAGAGTTGATTGGGATGTCTTCTGGTGGGAGATACTTGTCAACACTCGTGAACCTGGCCCTTCGGCCCAACTCATCCATGCAGACCAGGATGCAATGGTTCAATGGCATTTTATTATCACATGTACCTAAGGACAATGAAATGATTAGGATTCAAGATGGCGCCCAAGCCAGGCGATTCTTTGTGTGCTGGTCACAGAAGTGGATCTGCAATCACGCATTTCAATTGCTCCACTCTTTTAAATCTCTATTCCAATCGCAGCATTTCTTACTTTAATTGTGCTTTTCGTGATCTCCTCTCAGATCTGTCCATTATTCTGTCATTATTCATCTGTCCCTCATCATGTATTCGTACACTGTGGATGGCTCGATTGTAATCATGTATTGTCTTTCCACTGACTGGTTAGCACGCAACAAAAGCTTTTCACTGTACCTCGGTACACATAAGTGGCGGCGCCTAACGGCAGCGGCTCGCTAGTAGTCTGTTCGTCTTTTTTCCTTTTTTTTTTGTTGTGTGTCGGTGTTGGGATGGTTTTTGTATTTTTTTTTGGTTGTGTATGTGTGGGAGGGGGTGGTGGTGTGGGTGGGTGGTGGCGGGGGGGTGGGGGAAACTTTTCTCTTCCTCACGGCGCGGGGTGCGGCTCGGCTGCGGGGCCTAACATCGCCCGGTGCGGCTCGGCCGCTGGACTTTACATCGCCCGGTGCAGCTTGGCCACTGGACTTAACAGTGCCCGGTGCGGCTCGGCCGCGGGACTTTACATCGCCCGGTGTGGCTTGGCCGCTGGACTTAACAGTGCCCGGTGCGGCTCGGCCGAGGGACTTTACATCGCCCAGTGCGGCTTGGCCGCTGGACTTAACAGTGCCCGGTGCGGCTCGGCCGCGGGACTTTACATCGCTGGTGCGGCTTGGCCGCGGGACTTTACATCGCTGGTGCGGCTTGGCCGCTGGACTTAACAGTGCCCGGTGCAGCTCGGCCGCAGGACTTAACATCGCCCGGTGCGGCTCGGCCACGGGACTTAGCTGCGCAAGGCTTGGTCGCGGGCCTTTCATCGCCCGGCTCGGCCGCGAGACGTTTCAGCGCCCAGTGCGAATCGGCCGCGGGGACTTCCACCCCCTTGCGGGGACTGTGCGGGTCGGTCGGGGACGAGCTGTCTGTCCGTGGGCGTGGGGAAGAGAGTGGAAGTTTTGTTGCCTCCATCACAGTGAGGGGGTGTTTGGAGTCACTGTGATGGACGTTTGTGTTGGGGCTATGTGTCTTGTGTTCTTTTTTTCTATGACTGCTATGTAGTTTCGTTCGGTACTTCGGTACCGAATGACAAATAAAGCTCTGTTATACTGTTATACTGTTATGACAATAAACTAAACTCAAACATTCATTTTTTTCATTCAGTTCAGTGACAATCCTACTATACATTAGGCCACAATCATATTAAGTACATGACTGTAAGATAGTCGACCAAACGGAATCAGTAGTATCACAAAATGCTGGAGTAACTCAACGGGTCAGGCAGCATCTCTGTAGAGAAGGAATGGGTGACGTTTCGGGTTGAGACCCTTGTTCAGACTGAATCAGTACACAAGAGTCACCACATTTCAGGCACCATCTTCTACCCTTCAAGTCCAACGTTTAAAAAAACATGTTAGAGTCTTAACTTGGCCACAAAGGCCCGTAGTCATGGCGGCAGTGCTGGAATGGAGTTGCAGGGGTCGTCCTGGCCCAGGCGATGTATCGGTGTCATCCACCGCTGCTCCGTCATTCTGTACCGCTGCAGGCCGCATCCATACAGCCAACTGGAGCGGTGTCTCATATAATGGAGCCCCAGGCTGCTTCAGGGCCTCAGGCGGCCCACTACAAACCCTCTGCATTGCCCCATGAACATGTTGTCCCTCGCCTCTGATGGTCAGCGCTCAGCTTCTGTGTCTCGGGGCACCTCCCACAGCCGACCCAGAGCGCCTCAGAGGGCACAGAAGTAAGCCCCGAACCCGCTCACCAGCATTGTTCTTTTCTTCCATTTCCGCTGCCTCCATCTTGAAGGATTATCACCTTGGAACCCACAAACTAGGAGTAGAAATCTCAGCACTGAGGGCTGACAGAGAAAAACGCATTGTACAACAACGAGACAATTTGTTTGGTTGCATTGATTTAACATCAAGTGCTGACCTGCAAACAGGAGACAATCTCTTTTTAGTTACTACGAGAGAGTGGCAAGCACCTTCTTTTAACAGTCTGCCTGCCTCATCTAGGCTAGTCGAGCTTGCTCGCATTTGGCCCATATCCATCCAAACCTTTCCTATCTATGTACCCAATTTCTGCTGGGAAATAGAAAGGTTTATTGTTGGAAACATTCCCCTCTTGGCCCATGATAGTTTCAGAAGGTGAAAAAGGCAAAGGAACTAGAACTAGAGAACATACAGTGGGGACCAAAGGTTTGCCCATATATCACCTGCTATAACTCACAATGTTTGCATAAGTAATATGGTCAACTGCAGAACCAGTGTTATTAATTTCCTACAATTCTTTAACCCCAGCAGGAATTCTTCATACATTAATAGCATTGAAATAAATCTCTCAGAAATCCCTTGGAAGATTTATTTACCAGTCTTTAGTGCATTCAGAGAGACATATAAACCCATTCGAACTTTTTAAAAAACCCAGTGACTATGGAGCTGGTAATTGGGTCTGATGAAGTCATCAGACCACAGGAATGTTGAGACTTGACTTTAGTTCTGGCTGCACCTTCCATTCAGTTCAACAGACAATTTCATTCACCCACACATTAGCAAATGTGAAAAACAAACAAGATTCGCTCATCTTTCCTAACTTCTATCCTGAGGGTGGCAATGGATGCTAGACAGGCTTGAATGGGTAGATGGCTGCCTCCTATTGCTTATGTTCCTATTTTTTTAAGGTAGCAGCCAGAATTGCTAAAGGTTCAGGGCTACTAGGGGGCAGCACGGTGGCACAGCGGTCGTGTGACTGCCTTACAGCGCCAGCGACCCGGGTTCAATCCTGACTACGGGTGCAGTCTGTACAGAGTTTGCACGTTCTCCCTGTGACCGCGTGGGTTTTCTCCGGGTACTCCGATTTCCTCTCACATTCCAAAGGGTTTGTAGGTTAATTGGCTTCTATAAATTGTCCCTAGAGTAGGATAGGACTAGTGTACGGGTGTACGGATTGTTGGTTGGCACGGACTCAGTGGCTGAAGGGCCTGTTTCCAAGCTGCATCTCTAAACTAAACTAAACTAAAAATCTGACCTCTGGGTCTCAGGAAAGAAGTTGTCTGGTCAAGGATCTCTGTCTTTTGTTTCTAAATGGATTTATTATTTTTCTTTCATTACTATTGCAGGGGGTGGGTTGCAATTTTATATCATTAATACACTTTTATTCTGCTTTTACTTTTACACTTTAATGCCCTTATGTATTTTTGCTTACGCTTTGCAGAGAAGAAATTTTGTAAGAGTCGCTCTGTGGTACCATTAGGGTCTCGACCTACTCTTTTCTCCAGAGATGCTGCCTGAGCCGCTGAGTTACCCCAGCTTTCTGTGTCGGTGTCAAAAGATGAGTTTTTCACCCTGTTCAGTAAGCAATTATTTTTGTACATGGACACCTCTATGGAGAATTCAGATTTTCGGGATGAGGGAATGTAGTGTTAAGGAAAATGTTCCACAGACTAATTATAACATTGGTACAGACTGACAATCCAGCCACATCTCCAGTGCTGCACATAATAGACTTGGGCATAAGACACCCCGCTTCCCTCAAACATACTCTCTCCCTTACACTCTATACCGAATCCAGAAGCATACATTAGGATTTCTCTGCAATCTGCCAAGCACGACCCTTGTTATTTGTCAACTGGCTGACAAGGGTTTTGTAGAACATAAAAGATGCTTAGGGTAGCAATTAGAGGCGAGTTTTCTTAAAAGATCTCTTGGCCTTGGATGCAAACGCAGAGGAGGCACAAGCATAAATTACCAAGGGCCTCTAAATGCAATTTAATATTTGTGTTGCTTCTTTAGCAAAATAGTGCTTCTGGCTCAGCAGCTATTTTATACAACAAGAAATGAATTCTTCCACTAGGTCTTTCGCCTCTTCCCTAAACCAGACACTCTTTTCAGCAATTTACTTGGACTTGGCTTATCATATATTCATGGCCCGTGAGACAAGTGTTTAAAATTTTGGATTCCAAATGTGATTAGGCGGAAGTCTTGCATGAAATCCCCATTCAGTCAGCCAATGTAACCCCAAGCTTCTGGTCATTAGACTTTAAACTTTCGACTTACTTTAGTTTAGAGATACAGCATGGAAACAGGCCCTTTGGCCCACTGAGTCCGTGCCGACCAGCGATCCCCACACGCTAACACCATCCTGCGCACACAACGGATAATTTACAATTTTACCGAAGCCAATTAACCTACAAACATGTATGTCTTTGGAGTGTGGGAGGAAACCGGAGCACCCGGAGAAACTCCATACAGTCAAGGGAGGAACGTACAAGATCCATGCGGACAGCACCCGTAGACAGGATCGAACCCGTGTCTCTGGCACTGTAAGGCAGCAACTCTACCGCTGCGCTACTGTGCCACCCCCCCCCCCCCCTTTGACTTTTGATTCACCACATCACTTCCACCTAATCTCCCTGTCCATAGCATCTCACTCTGACCCAGTGAAAATCCGAGGAAATCCGTGGAATGGCTATCAATTAGACATAATAGCTTTCCGGAATAAATAACAAATTAAATAATTTCAAATTATTACACCCATTTTCAATCTGCGACCGGAGGGAAACGATTTATTGTAAATAGCGCACAGACGTTAGACACAAAGTGCTGGAGTAACTCAGCGGGTCAGGCAGCATCTCTGGAGAAAAAGGATGGGTGATGTTTCGTGTCAGAATCCTTCTTCAGACTGCTTTCAGAGAGAGGAGGAGAATTTCTTCAAACTTGGCATACCGCAAGGAGATGTTACAGTGGAGCAGACACAATGTGTAGGAAGGAACTGCACATGATGATATATACAAAGTACTGGAGTAACTCAGCGGGCCAGGCAGCATCTCTGGAGAGTGCACTGTTCAGGTCCAATTTCCAATGGGTGGTGTTTCACCCAGAAATGATTAGTGCAATCTACTCTGGGTTAACTCAGTTTAGGGGCAAAACCACATTATCATCCACATTAATATAAACTTCTTACCTGTGGCAGGGAACCTTTTGTGTATTACCAGCATATTCCATTTTTACTTCAGAAATTTGACATTTTCACTTTTGTCTTCTTTTGTGGTGGCTGCAAGATAATCTTTCAACCCGAATGGATAAACCATAATCTAAATGGCAAGCAGATTGCTAATTGCATGTGAGTAGAACATGTCAAAGCTCTTATTCATTCCTATTTCCCTGCACTATGTTATAATGGGCTGGAGGGTACTTATTATAATTTGGCTTTTTATTTCTGTCCCCGCTGGTTTGAACCATTTGATATATTGTCATTTAAACCAGTTTGCCAAGACACTTTGTTGTACAGGAAGTACTGACGCTGTACAGCTTCATGGAGCAAGCCTTTGTGGAAGCCTCGATCCAACACGGTGGCCACGGTGGCGCAGCGGTAGAGTTGCTGCATTACTGCGCTTGGCTTCGATCCTGACTACGGGTGCTGTCTGTACGGAGTTTGTACGTTCTCCCCGTGACCTGCGTGGGTTTTCTCCGAGATCTTGGGTTTCCTCCAACATTCCAAAGACGTACAGGTATTTAGGTTAATTGGCTTGGTGTACGTGTAGTCCCTAGTGTGTGTTGGATAGTGTTAATGTGTAGGGATCGCTGTTCGGTGCAGATTCGGTGGGCAAAAGGGCCTGTTTCCGCGCTGCATCTCTAAACTAAACTGAAAAACTAAACTAAACAACATTATTCATGACCAGATGTGATAGGACTTTGATCTGATCTGTTACTTCTGGTATGTGTTATCCATTGCAGGCTGCTTTTGCTGCTCAACATGTGTACAGTCCAGTGCTCCAGTGGAGCTGGTAGTGAGGTCACTGGAGGAGGCATCTCCAGGAAGGTGAGTCAACCATTTGCCACATAGTCAACTCTAGAACCTCGGATGTATAACTGCCCCCATCGGCGTGTTTCCACGCTGTGTCTCTAAAATAAACTAAACTGTCCGTGTCTATTGCATTTGCAGCCTTTTTAAACGTTTGCAAGAATTTCATTGTTCATCTTTGACCTGAAACAACAACAAAATTTCCACGGATACTGTCTGACCAGCCGAGTTTTTTTCCAGCAGCTTTTGTTTTTATTTCAGATATCCATTATCTGCAGGGGGGTTTAAATTTAAGTTTTCCCTGTGACTTGGCTGGATTTCATCCTACAAACACCACAACCACTAGCTTGCTTGCCCCTCAAATAAGCAGCTACACCGATAAAACAAAGAGTAACATTAGTTGGGGCATCCTCAAGGTGCTGAAGGGCACTGAACATGTTCATTTAGGTGTGCAATGAGTATTTGCTTCTAATCTTTGTCCACAAGGGTAATGAAGCATTTGTCCTTGTAGAGAAGTCGAACTTCTGCCTAAATGTGCAGAGGTCCACTTGACAAACACGCAGAGCGGAAAACTGGACTGATTCAGTGGTAACTATCTGGGAGTTAATTAACGACAACATGATCGTGCAACACTTTTCTCCTTTACTTTTCAAGGTGAAAGACATCTCTTCACCACAAAAAAAAAACAATTTCATGTTGACTGAATAACAGATAGATAATTTCAAAAGGAAATCCTCCCACGTGCCATAGAAACATAGACATAGAAAATGGGAGCAGGAATAGGCCATTCGGCCCTTTGAGCCAGCACCACCATTCAAGATGATCGTGGCTGACCATCCGAAATCAGTACCCCATTCTGGCCTTTTCCCCATATCCCTTGATTCCCTTAGCCCTAAGAGCTAAATCTAACTCTCTCTTGAAAACATCCAGCGAAGCATCCACTATTTAAGTGTCTTTTGATCTGCTTTTTCATGGGTTTAGTTTAGTTTAGTTTAGAGATACAGCACAGAAACAGGACCTTCGGCACACCAGCGCACCGACCAGCGATCCCCGCACATTAACACTATCTTACACACTAGGGAGAGACAAGCACCCATAGCCAGGATCGAACCCGGGTCTCTGGCGCTGTAAGCGCTGTAAGGCCACAACTCTACCGCTGCGCCATGGTGTAACCATGGATTGCACAACAGTCTCATAACTAATATCATGTTTCCCACACAATATGTTCTGTCTATATGTAATATCATTTTAGTTTTTACTTTTAAAGATTAAGGCGGGGAACAGGTCCTTCGGCCGACCGAGTCCGCGCCGACCAGCGATCCCTATACACTAGCACCATCCGACACACTAGGGACAATTTGCGATCTTTACCAAAGCCAATTAACCTACAAACCTGTACATCTTTGTTGTGTAGGAGGAAACCGGAGCTCCAGGGGAAAATCCACGCAGGTCACGGGGAGAATGTACAAACTCCGTACCGACAAGCACCCGTAGTCAGGGTCAAACCCGGGTCTCTGGCACTGTAAGGCAGCAACTCTACCACTGCGCCACCATGCCACTCCCTAATTTGTAGAGAATGGGATAACATAAAACTAGTGAAGGTGGGATAACATAGAACGAGTGTGAACGGTGATTGTTGGTCATCGTGGACTCCTTGGGCCGAAGGCCCTGTTTCCAGCCTCTTCCTTTTAATAGATTAAGTGAGTCTGCAGAAAGCAGTGATTATATTTCTTTCTTAAAAGAAAGGGCCAGAAGAGGTCACATGACGATAGACACAAAATGCTGGCATAACTCAGCTGGACAGGCAGCATCTCTGGAGAGAAGGAATGGCCGATGTTTCAGGTTGAGACCCTTCTTCAGCTGACTTCTTTCTATCCAGAGATGCTGCCTGTCCCACTGAGCTCCAGCATTTTGTGTCTATCTTCGATTGAAACCAATATCTGCAGTTCCTTCCTACACATGGAGTTACATGACAATGTGTGTTAAGTGGGGAGTCAGTGTGGTGATTGTTCCCAGTAACCGGTCCTGAGCAAATATACATCTATGACCCTCTGGCATCACCCCAGGTTAGGATGCGCCCTCTAAATAATCTAGAGTTGCAGGAGAGGATAGAGGGCTGAAGGATGTTTCTGCAGAGAAGCAAAAGGGTCAAGTAACTGTCCTGCTAACTGGAACAGTGTAAATTTCCTGTTTCAGGAGGCTAAACTCATTCCCATTACTGTCAATGTTCCACTTGGATTAAAAACCTTGGGGATTTTTATTTGCTTCTGGCTGGTTGGAAGCATTTTTTCCAAATAGATTACAGTACGTGGCTTCCCCTGAGACTTGGTAACAGTAAGTATGGGTGTTTCAGGTTTGGCCTAGTATCGTGAGTCTAGATTTTCCGGCCTCAAGTGCCTATCGGTGGCAGTAATGATTTTATCTGCATTTGGCAAGCTTTTACATCAGACCATGTATTTACTTCAGCGACGACCAATCCAAGAACTACTGATTTTGGTGATACAAGAAGCAAATTGTTCGAAGCACCCTTGGTCTGGACTTTCCAGTCACGGCAATTTACAATAACAGAATAGGGAACACAATATTATGAGACCTGAAACTGGGCTTAAGGCTAAAAAGCGAAACCACTTCTTTGCAGCAGAAACCTTTTCCAAGTTTCTGAAAGCATAACTGACATCTTTAGTTGTAACTGCCATTGCTCTAAACAAGTTATCCCTGCTCAACCATCTTTTAGTTTAGATAGACACAAAAAGCTGGAGTAACTCAGTGGGACAGGTAGCATCTTTGGAGAGAAGGAATGGGTGACATTTCAGGTCTATACCCTTCTTCAAGAACCCGAAATGTCACCCATTCCTTCTCTCCAGAGATGCTGCCTGTCCCGCTGAGTTACTCCAGCATTTTGTGTCTATCTTCGGTTTAAACCAGCAGCTGCAGTTCCTTCATACAAATCTTTTAATTTAGTTTAGACGCACAGCATGGAAACCAACCCTTGAGCTCACTGAGTCAACATCAGCCATCGATCACCTCTGTACACTAGTTCTATGTTATCCCACTTTCTCGTCCACTCCCTACACATCAAGGGATAATTTTAAAGAGGCTGATTAACCTTCAAACCTGCACGTCTTTAGAATGTGGGAGGAAATCAGAGCAGCCAGAGGCAGCCCACACCGTCACAGGGAGAACGTGCAAAGTCCGCACAGACAGCACCCAAGGTTAAGATCGAACCTGGGTCTCTGACGCTGTGAGGCAGCAGATTTATCAGCAGCGCCAATTTGAATGTTGGGCCGATCCTATAAAGCAAAATTCTGCATAAATTGAAATGAAACACAAAAAGCATCATATGCTCTGTTTCTCTCTCTCTCCACAACCACTGCCTGCCCTGCTGGGTATTTCTAGTATTTTGTGCTTCCGTTTGAATATATCCTTTTATTTTGAAAAGTAGGTGAATTGTTGAAAAGCCCTTTTAAGGTGGGAGGGTCATGAACAAATGACATAATAATCCGTACCATTGCTGATAAGTTCTCCCTAAAATTAATATCATAATTACAAAAAGCAAATGGACACCAATAATATGTATTTAGTACTCACAATTTTATGAATTTGTGCACTGCATTCCACAATAAATCTTTGTGATGAAATGAAGTTTGATTGTGATCGTCATCACTAGAAGTTAAAAATTCAATGAAACATAATGGAACAATAAATATTATTTTGAAACTAAGTTCAAGTTGTAGTTGTTGAGTTATTCAATTTTGTAACCCCCTTTTAGGTTTATTCTGCTTACCAACAATGTTGCTTTTCCTCAAGGGAAAATGAAGATCAAAGATTTACAGGCACTCACCAACTTATGTAATAGGTGACGACTTATGCAAACTTGCACTTATGTAAGCAATTCTTTAAGCCCACAGTTTTATTTCTGAATTGCATGTCTCAGTGGTATCAGTAGCAGTGCCCTACTGCCGTCGCATGTGGCCCTTTCCACTAGCTAGTCTGCTGTTCTCGTGGATGATCCCACATGGCCTCCACGATGGAGCTCCCACGTGGTCTCCACATCGGAGCTTCTACATGTTCTCCACGATGGAGATCACACATGGTCTCCACGACGAAGGTCCCACATGGTCTCTATGTCGGAGCTCGCAAATGGTCTCTACATTATAACTCTCACATGGTCTCCACGTCGGAGCTCCCCCCCATGGTCTCCACATCGCAGCTCCCCCATGGTCTCCATGTCAGAGCTCCCCCCGCAGTCTCCACGTCGGAGCTCCCCCATGGTCTCCACGCCGGAGCTCCCACATGGTAGAATAGTAAATTTATGCTTGTGCAGTAGCATTTCCGTTTCCTACTTCCATAACATCTGACTTACGATTATTTCCCCCAGTATCACCCTGAGTGCTGTCTTCTGTTGGGATCCCAGCTCCCTGTTCATCTGCATGTCTAAGGGCAACTTAGTGGCCGTCTTAGCTCAAGAAGCCGGCTGCACTCACAGAATAACTTTGACAGCTGCCAGGTCACCAAAATAATATTACAAAAATGACAATTATTCTGTAATTAAAATTAAGACAGCCATGCACACTCACACACACACACGTGCATGCGCAAGCACACAAACTCATGTATACACATGCATGTGCACCGCACACTCACATATGTACACACCCACTCACACGCACATACATACGCGCATACACATGCTCACACACATGCAAGCACACACAGCTATGCACACGCATACACATGCACGCACACATGCACTCACCCACATGCACTCACACACGCAAATACACACACACACACACATGCATGTGCAGGCACATACACACACACACACACACACACACACATGCACTCACACACATAGGCTTAGGCACACACACACACACATGCATATTCAGGCACATACACATTCATATCCATGCACATACTCACATACATGCACACATACACGCAACAATGCATGATCTCACACTGTAATTAAATTAAATTGAATAGAAAACTGGTGTTTCTGCCAGTAACCACCAATTTCCCTCATTCATTTTAATGAAGCTGCAGAACCTGTACCAGGTCGAAACTGGCACTCATACTTCAGCTTGTTTGTATCCATGCTCGTTTCAGTCACCACAGGAATCAGAAAATGTGGCTGTGTTTTTTAACGGTAATGATGTTGTAGGCAATGGGTCAGTGGGCAGATAACACATCCCCACAGCTAAAACATGTGTAGAAGTTATTGCTGCCCCTTCATAGTCCATGTGGACTCCACCGATGCAGTGCAATAGCCCCTCAGGCCAGCAGTCTGCTGAGAGGAAGGCAGCGATACCTTCTTGGCTCAGGCCAGGGGCGCATACGCCAGTTTTCTGTCTACAATTTGAGGCAGATCTTGGCAGAAAATTGGCAGCTGAAGATGGTTGAGTTTCTTGTGGGCTTCTTCCCCTTGTCTTTCAGTGACAATATACTGCTCGATTGATTCTCTCACATGTTATTCTGTTGTCCGTAACTTTAATAGAAGCATTGCCCCAAGGTTGAAAATTGCGAAACAAGGGGATTGCACATTGATTTATTAGGTTCTAAGAGGCCAATACTTGCAGAGTAATTTCAACCCCCTCGACTAATAAGGCTTTATTTGGAACACAGCCCCTTTGCTCAGTAGTTCTGGCAGTGGTGGGAACAGGAGCCATGAGTCAAATACAAAACACAATTGTTGAACCAAATTTCAGACCTAATAGTGCCATGGAGTCATAGAGTAATACAGTGTAGAAACAGGCCCTTCCGCCCAACTTGTCCACACCGGCCAACATGTCCCAGCTACACTAGTCCCACCAGCCAGCATTTAATGGTCCATATCCCTCCAAACCTGTCCTATCCATGTACGTATCTAACTGCTTCTTAAATGTTGCGATAGTCCCTGCTTCAACTACCTCCTAGACATAGACATAGAAAATAGGTGCAGGAGTAGGCCATTCGGCCCTTCGAGCCTGCACCGCCATTCAATATGATCATGGCTGATCATCCAACTCAGTATCCCGTACCTGCCTTCTCTCCATGCCCCCTGATCCCTTTAGCCACAAGGGCCACATCTAACTCCCTCTTAAATATAGCCAATGAACTGGCCTCAACTACCTTCTGTGGCAGAGAATTCCACAGATTCACCACTCTCTGTGTGAAAAAAAACTTTCTCATCTCGGTCCTAAAAGACTTCCCCCTTATCCTTAAACTGTGACCCCTTGTTCTGGAGCTTGTTCTGACAGCTTGTTCCATATATGTTCCAAGCTGTCCTCTGACAGCATGTTCCATATATCCACCTGGCTTTGTGCGAAAAATTACCCCTCAGATTCCTATTAGATTTTTTCCCCTTCACCTTAATATTACCAGCTTTGTTGGCTACATTCTCAGATGTTTGATATAGTGTCAATTGATGACAGTTTTGCAAACATTGTGGCAATCACAAAATAAAGCAAGATTAGTATATAACCATACACCAACATTAGTTCACAATAAATTTAGACAGAAAATGGATGAAAATCACGTAATCCAGACACAAGGAGCTGCAGATGCTAGTTTGCATTATTAAAAAAAAAGACAAAGTGCTGGAGTAACTCAGCGGGTCAGACAGCATCTCTGGAGAACATGGATAGGTGATGTTTCAGGTCAGGACCCTTCTTCAGACTCAATAAATAGACAGGGCGGCACGGTAGCGCAGCGGTAGAGTTGCTGCTTTACAGCGAATGCAGCGCCAGAGACTCAGGTTCGATCCTGACTACGGGTGCTGCACTGTAAGGAGTTTGTACGTTCTCCCCGTGACCTGCGTGGGTTTTCTCCGAGATCTTCGGTTTCCTCCCACACTCCAAAGACGTACAGGTTTGTAGGTTAATTGGCTGGGTAAATGTAAAAATTGTCCCTAGTGGGTGTAGGATAGTGTTAATGTGCGGGGATCGCTGGGCGGCACGGACTTGGAGGGCCGAAAAGGCCTGTTTCCGGCTGTATATATATGATATGATATGATATGATTAGTTCCGTGTGTCAAGAATGGAAAGTCAAGGACAAAATGAATGACAAGCCACTCATAGACATCTGTGACTTGGCACAGGTTACAGAGAGTGATTCTCTTTTATCTGGTGGGGCTGTCTGCCTAGATAAGAAACTCAGTTGAGAACATAAAAATGAGAGGAAAAAAAAGGGCTTCCTTAAATCAAAGACTGGCAAGTGAATCTGTCATGTTATTGACATGTGCGGAGGTATACGATGTCTACTCTTCCTTCCTTCTCCAGGGAAGGAATTCTGCTTTGTCTCACAACTGACTTCCTTTCTCTAGATTTCCCATTGAAATCAAAATTCCTGGTACTAGTTACTCCACCTGACTAATTAGGCCTGGCCCCATGCACAAAGTATGCTTCATAGAGGCTCTTTAATGACATTGTTATTTATGTACAAGGTTCTCTCATAAATCCACTGGGTGCCTCTTCCACCGGCAAAACCAGAGACAATAAAATTGGAAAACAACAAGAATTGCAATTGCTTCATTCCCATTCAGTGGAAAGAGCTAATATTTCTCTTGTTTAAAAAAAAAATGTTTTCTTCTGGATTTCCAACATTTGTGGCCTCCCATTTTAATTTGTTGTCATGGCAGCTGCCATTTACCTACTGCTTTATCCCAAACTGTCTCACCAGGTATGCTGGAAATTCTGCAAGTAAAACCAAGGGTGAGGTTAAAGCTTTACTGCTGCTTTGGGACAAAACTGGAGCAAATTACTATTTACATTATAACGATGCACGATGTTAGGCTAAAACCACCAGGTTAACTAACTTGGTGGGGCCCCTCACTTCTCTGATGCACATCCATTTCTCCCTTTCCCCTTCCCCCCGTCCCCTTCCACCTATATTCCGTCCTCTTGCTTCTTATTTCATGCTACCCCCATCCATATCACTTTTGGCTTTCATCTTCAGTCTTTGTCCAACCATCTGCCAATCAACTCCACCCCCCCCCTCCCTCAACTGTATCCACCTATCACTTGCCAGACTTTGTCCTATCCATACTCTCTCCCAGCTCTCTCCCCCTACTATAATCAGTCTGAAGAAGGAATGTGACCCAAAACATCACCTTTCCATGTTCTCCAGAGTTGCTGCCTGACCCACTGAGTTACTCCAGCAGGTTGTGTTCTTTCAAGAGGTAAACCAGCATCTGCAGTTCCTTGCGCCCACCAGGTTTACCATAGATTTATGCAATAGCATTCATATATTTATTCAAAATATTTTAAATTAAGATGTCTTCAAATTTGTCATATTTTTGTTCAACAAAGGATAAGGCCATTCTGCCCCTCAAGTCAATGCTGGCTCTCAGAGCAATCAAAGTAATCTCATCCCCCTCTTAATTCCCTGCAACCTATTCCCACTCCATGCCCAAGAGCTTCCTTCTGATTCTCAAGCCACTCACTGTGTGGGCGGCAGGTAATGGTAGAACTACTGCCTTACAGCGCCAGAGACCCAGGTTCGATCGTGACTACGGGTGCAGTATGGAGATGGTACATTTTCCACGTGACCTGCGTGGGTTTTCACCATGATCTTCGGTTTCCTCCCACACTCCAAAGACGTACAGGTTTGTAGGTTAATTGGCTTGGTAAAAAAATGTAAATTGTCTCTCGTGTGTGTGTAGGGTAGTGTAAGTGTGCGGGGATCACTGGTCGATGCGACTCGGTGGGCCGAAGGGCCTGTTTATGCCGCTGTTCTCTAAACTGAAGTAACCGAAACCTACCATAGAGACAGCTTCACATTTAATCCCCCGTGGATGTTGGAGGAGGGACATTTATGAGCCGGATGAAACCCACAAGTGGCACAGCTGGCTGAGTTGTTACCCCATATCCCCACAATCCTGACCCAGGGTACTGTCCATGCACTGTTTTTATGTTCTCCCTGTAACCGTGTGTGTACTCCGGTTTCCTTTCCAAAGATGGTAGGCTGCTAGGTTAATGTGTAGGAAGGAACTGCAGATGCTGGTTTAAACCGAAGATAGACACAAAATGCTGGAGTAACTCAGCGGGACAGGCAGCATCTCTAGAGAGAAGGAACGGGTGATGTTTTGGGTGGAGACCCTTCTTCAGATTGCTAGGTTAATTGGTAATACAATTGCCCTGGTGTGCAGGTGGACAATAGAATATGGGTGGGAATTAATGAGAATGTGGGGAAAATAGATTACAAGGAGCAATGGGATTGAAAAGGTGATCTTGACTCGTGATCATTGACTCGACAGGTGATCATTGACTCGACAGGCTGAAATAGCCTGCTTTATGCTGTGGAGAAATATACAAAATGTACATACTGCAGATACTGGTTTCCCAAAGAAAGACACAAAATGCTGGAGTAACTCAGCAAGCCAGGTAGCACCTCGTGAGCACATGGATAGGTGAAGTTTCGGGTCGGGACTCTTCCACAATCACATTGTTCAATCATAAGTAAAATGTATGATTTAACCTGGTCAAAAGGGGAATGTACAAACACCACACAAGCAGCACCAAGGTCGGGAACAATCCAGCAGCTGGAGCTGTGTGGCAGCAGCTTCGCCAAACCCTGATTCTGCACTATGCAATGTTGTTCTGTTAGCTCGTCTGCTGGGAGCAGTGCTGGTTGTGCAGTCTCACAGCAGCGGGAAGGAAGGACCTCCTATTCCTCTCCTTCATGCACTTGGGGTGAAGGAGTCTGTCACTGAAGGAGCTCCTCAGTGCAGTGACAGTGTCCTGCATGGGGTGGGAGTCGTTGTCCAGCAGCGATGTTAGCTTTGCCTTCATCCTCCTCTCTCCCACCGCCTGCACTGAGTCAAGGGGGCAACCCAGGACAGAGCTGACCTTCCTGACCAGCTTGTTGAGTCTCTTCCCTTCCGCCACTGAGATGCTGCTGCTCCAGCAGACCACTCCATAGAAAATGACCGATGCAACCACCGTGTTGTAGAAGGTCCTTAGGAGTGCCACCTGCACTCCAAAGGACCTGAGTCTCCTAAGCAGATAAAGTCTGCTCTGATTTGCAGCGTTATTGAAGAACAATTAAAACATATTTTTATCCATCTCTCCTGATAGTTTCCTATCAAAATCATCCAGTTTCTGAAGCAGCCTTTTGTAGGTCATTGTTGCCTAAATCCTTCATGACCTTTTCTAAACATATGGACTCTGTTCATATTTATAGTGGCAGTGAGACTAAAATTAGGCCGATATTTGTGTTTTAAGTGTCCTTTAGCTAAAGACAAGATTGTCCCGTTTACATTGGAGTTTCTTCTCTCTGTTGATCTTGTAAGAGGTCGAGTAATTTGTTTCACTGCTATATTGTGCCTTTGCCAAAAGTGCTTTCCCTCAGATGAATGTTCACAAGTTAATTACAGATGGTGAAGCTCATCCTAATTTATGACGTACAAAAGATCATTACTCCCTTCTATTGCAACAAGCAGTTATGTATTAATTATGCTCCCAATGCTCTGTCAGGAAGTTTAGTTCACATGTTGATCAGTGTGTGAAGAATATAAATGACCCCATCCTTACTTTCAACTCTGCTCAACCCACTGTTCTATTTCACGTCATCTCCTGTGTTAACTATTTCTGTACCTTGAACACTCTTGCAGACCAAAGATTAGATCCCAGATTTCTCCCATCAAAGCTAAAAACCAATGGACCACGGTGGCGCAGCGGTAGAGTTGCTGTCTTACTGGGCTTGCAGCGCCAGAGACCCGGGTTCGATCCTGACTATGGGTGCTGTGTGTGTGGAGTTTGTACGTTCTCCCCGTGATCTCCGAGATCTTCGGTTTCCTCCACTCTCCAAAGACGTACAGGTTTGTAGGTAAATTGGCTTGATAAAATGTAAAAACCGTCCCTTGGGTGTGATCGTGTTAAAGTGCGGGGATCGCTGGTCGGCGCAGTGGGCCGAAGGGCCTGTTTCCGCGCTGTATCTCTAAACTAAACTAAACTAAACCAGAAACTCCACAGCATCCACACTGCACACCTTAGACATTGAAGATAGACACAAAATGTTGGAGGAACTCAGCGGGACAGGCAGCATCTCTGGAGAGAAGGATTGAGTGATGTTTCGAGTCGAGACCCTTCCTCAGCCCAAAAGTTCCTTCCTACCCCTTAGACATTTGTTCTTCAACCGTTAAAGTTGCCTTAAGGTTCCAGTTTATTATTTGGAACAATATATAGTTATTCTTCAGATTCAAATAAAAAGTCTTCAATTGAGCTCAGTAAAACTCAGTTCAAGAAAAAATATCAAAACGGTCTAATGCCAACTGAAGACACAAAATGCTGGGGCAACTCAGCGAGTCAGGCAGCATCTCTGGAGAACATGTTTATGAAGTTTCGGGTCAGGACCCTACTTCAGTCTGAGAGAGGGTTCCGACCGAAAGCTTCACCTATCCATGTTTTTCAGAGATGCTGCCTGACCCACTGAATTACTACGTAGTATAAAAAAATAACTGCAGATGCTGGTACAAATCGAAGGTATTTATTCACAAAATGCTGGAGTAACTCAGCAGGTCAGGCAGCATCTCAGGAGAGAAGGAATGGGTGATGTTTCAGGTCGAGACCCTTCAGACTGAGTCTGAAGAAGGGTCTCGCCCCGAAACGTCGCCCATCCCTTCTCTCCTGAGATGCTGCCTGACCTGCTGAGTTACTCCAGCATTTTGTGAATAAATACCCTCATTGAATTACTACAGTACTTTGTATATATATTTTTGTAAACCAGCATCTGCAGTTCCTTGGCTCTCCAGTGTCAACGGTAAGGTTATATGACACAAATTTATGGTACAAGTTTGTTGGTCTACTGAATTTGTCCAGTTCATAACATGTCGTCCACCTTAGGTAGACACAAAATGCTGGAGTAACTCAGCGGGTCATGCAGCATCTCGGGAGAGAAGGAATGGGTGACGTTTCGGGATGAGACCTTACACTATGTCTTCCACCTTAATATCCCCTTATGTGACAGTTTTACTTTAGACTTTAGACTTTAGAGATACAGTGCGGGAACAGGCTCTTCAGCCCATCGAGTCTGTGCCAACCAGCGATCGCCCCATACACTAGCACTTGGTTAGAAATGTGGTTAGAAATGCATCCATTTCAGTTTTATTGAAGGACAATATCCTGCGTGGATATGAGGAACTGTATTTCCATGCTTAATGAAATTCAGACTTCTTGTGATCAGCTTTCAATGGCTCTACTTTTAGGCAGTCACGCCATTGCCTCATAACACTTACATGGGAAATAATGAAACCGTGTGGAAAGTAGGGAGCGGAGCTGTTTGCGTGACACTTGGTACATCTGCTTTGAATGAATATTTTGGCCTAGTGATCCATCAATACAACATCCGTCTTAGAAGCATAACACAGGCGTTTATGCGTCCAATATGGTGGGTGATGACTATACCCAATCCAGATAAAAAACCCGCCTCATGCTGTTTTGGTAAAGGGCTGATACTGAAGTCCAATGCTTGTGCTTTGGATGACTTTTCAGTGCAAATAAGGTACCTCTGACTATTTTCAAGACTCTTTCAATGAATACAGCAGTCCCTCTGCATTTATGGTAACCAAATCCCCAAGTAAGGTCACTAGCTTAACACCACTGGCTACACGAAACACACTCATTGCTCATGTAAATATACCTGGCTACACTTAATGGGTAAAGGTTCCCTTCCTTGGTATTTGGACAGAATGAAAGGGAAGGATTTCTTGGAGCGCAAGGGGATGAGAGGTGTACATAACATAAAGGTTTACAAAATCATGAGAGGAATAGATCAGGTAAATGCACAGAGCCTTTTGCCCAGAGTAGGGGAATTGAGAACTAGAGGACATATGTTTAAGGTGAGGGGGGAAAGATTTAATAGGAACCTGAGGGGTAACTTTCTTACACAAATGCTGATGGGTGCATGGAACGAGCCTGCCGTTCCATGTAGGAGGAGATAGGTTTAGAGGGATATGGGCCAAACGCAGGCAGGTGGGACTAGTGTAGATGGGACATGTCAGTCGACGTGGGTGAGCAAGTTGGTTCAAAGGGCCTGTTTCCACACTGCATGACTCTATGGCAAATAAATGGGTGGAAGTTTCAATTCCAGTGGTGGAGCGAGGTATCTACCAAAGGTTTTGTAACTGAACGGTAAAAGAGATCTTCAATGCTAATGGTTCTAAAGAGCAAAGAAATGGAGAAGAACACACTGTAGGAACATAATAAATTTCCAACGCAATTTAACCACGCTGTTACAGGCATGCACTGAACAAAAGATAGCACGTCTCGGTATTGCCTGCATGGGTTTTCTCCGGGATTTCCGGTTTCCTCTCACACTCCAAAGATGTAGGTTAATTGGCTTGATATAATTGTAAATTGTCCCTGGTATGTGTAGGATAGCATTAGCGTACGAGGATTGCTGGTCGGTGCGGACCTGGTGGGCCGAAGGGCCTGCTTCCATGCTGTATCTTTAAACCAAACAAAAGCAATCTTGCCTCTTAAATCTCAAGGTTATTGCTTCCAACATTACCTCCAGATTCAGGAGCAGTTTCTTCCCAGCAGTTATCAGGCAACCGCGTGGTCCTCTCATCAGCTAGAGTATGGTCCTGACCTCCCATCTACCTCATTGGAGACTTTGAACTATCTTTAATTGGACTTCAAGGCTATCTCTTGTTCTCTTTAGAGAGATACAGATTTAGAGAGATACAGCGCGGAAACAGGCCCTTCGGCCCACCGAGTCCGCGCCGCTCAGCGATCCCCGCACATTAACACTATCCTACACACACTAGGACAATTTTTACATTTTACCCAGTCAATTAACCTACCTACCTGTACGTCTTTGGAGTGTGGGAGGAAACCGAAGATCTCTGAGAAAACCCACGCGGGTCAAGGGGAGAACGTACAAACTCCGTACAGACGGCCCCCATAGTCAGGATCGAACCTGAGTCTCAGGCGCTGCATTCGCTGTAAGGCAGCAACTCTACCACTGCGCCACCGTGCCGCCTTGCTATCCACTTTGCTGCTGTAACACTGTAAATTTCCCCGGTGTGGGACGAATAAAGGAATATATTATTATTATATTATTATCTTGCACTAAATGTTTAATCCTTTATCCGTGCACTGTGTTCAGCTTGACTGTAATCATATATAGTCTTTCCTTTAACTAGATAGCATGCAAACATAAGCTTTTCACTATACCTCGGCACACGTGACAATAATAAATAAACTAAACTAGACTGCGAACCCTTAACACTAGACTGAAATTTCAAGGCAGGCAAGAGATGGTGGGGTGATGTCAGCAATAAAGACTTTTAAATGAGATGTTAAAGCATCTGCTTATTCAGGTGGCAGTAAAAGATTGCATGGATCTATTCAAAGGGCAGGGATAATGTACCCTAATTACAGGGAACCCCCCATCGTTGCACAGACTTTTGATGCAAATACCTCAACAGAACAAATCTGCTTCCTAGTCCTGCTTGGAGCTGAGATATGGTTAGCAATGGGGCTCGGGCTTTGATTAGTTGTAATCCTGGTAACAAGTAGTTTGTAGGCCCTCAGGACCTTGCAGTAATGAGCTGTGACTGCAGTTCTGTTTTGCTTAGAATCTCCTTCAGAATGTAGACAGTTAACTTTGTGGGGAAAGTTCGATGTAAAGGAAAGATTTTTTTCTCCCCAGCTTAATGCTGATATGCAACCAGTCAGTAATCAGTCAGCAACAGCTGATAAATGCAGAGTAAATGACTCAATGTGAGGTCAAAAAGGAGCACTTAACTAATAAACCAGAAGATGGATTAATATTTTTAGAGTATAACTATATTTTTCATTACTAGAAAAGCAAGACACAGTCAGGGGGAGAGGAGGGGGGGGGGGGAGGGGTAATGCACTGACCTTGTCTTTAGTTAACTTTAGGCCTTTAAAAATGTGTCTTGAACAGGGACAGGAAGTCCCCTAGCAGACAGAGTGTCTGCTAGCCCGTAATGTTTGGCACAGTGCAGCACTCTGTTCAATGCCACCGACGAGGAAAAATTCCAAACAAAAAGCACAAGACTCCGGAAAAAGGAGGAAGAAAATTGGGATCTGACTCCTACAATCTTGCAGAAATGGTCGTTTTTATGTTCCAAGAAGTTAAAGACTTTGAAGTCTCGGAATCAGCTGGGAATTCTCTGTGAGATTTTCATTGCAGAACTCTTGATGAGTTTAGCATTTATTTTTTTTCGCAACAGTGATTTATAATTCAATTCTGCAGACTTCTAGCCAAGGCACTTGTTGGAAATTTACCAGATTCCTACCTGATGAACTGAGAGCGAGAGTATTCACTGATAAATCCAGAAAAAAAGACAGCAATAAAAATCAAAATATTGCTGATTTTTCTTCTCCCTTTTAACAAAAAAATAGCTTCAACACTTCAATCCATGTTTGCCTACAAAATGTGTATCAATTTAGCTTAAGACTATCTTGGCTTATCTTGGTTAGGAATAATTAAAATTCTGTGTAGGTTATCTCTCTATCTTTGCTGACTTAAAGCAGTGCTACCCAGTTTATGTGGAGTTATTTCCGTAGTTCCTGTTTTACAAATTGGACACATTGATAAATTAGAAAGCTGAGAGAGGGAGAGAAGTGAAAATGTGTTCTGCAATGGCAGAGGCACACATGGTTTGAGAATTCTGCTTTCATCTCCTCCATTAATTCATTGTGCTTCCTGGGTATCTATGATTTGGCAGGAAGTTCTGGCCAATTTGACATTCCATTGAAACTACCCTTTCTGTTAATTATTTATCCAAAAATTAAAATGGCTCGAATGCAAGGGGATTTTTTGACAACATTGGGATCATCAAACGACGAGCAACAGCTGGTCTGCACAGCCCAGCAAGGTCGTGTAGCTTGAAATATTGCACGATGCCTTAAGTTATTAACACTAACATGCCCATATCCATAATTGATTAAAGAGTACAGCCCAACAAATGTAGAGTTTGATATGCAACTGTGTGTATGAAATTGGTGAAATGGTGATCCATTAAGCTGAGGATTTGACTCAATTGTTAAATTAGTCAGATCCATATTTAAGGTTCCTGAGAGAACTGCACACTTGAAGGCATTTTTGAGGTGTAATAAAACTCTGTTGTTCCCTTGACAGTCACAAAATGCTGGAGCAACTCAGTGGAACAGGCAGCACATATGGATAGAAGGAATTGGTGATGTTTCAGACTGTCTGAAGAAGGGTCTCGACTCAAAACGTCACCCTTCCTTCCATCCAGAGATGCTGCCCGTTCCGCTGAGTTACTCCAGCATTTTGTGTCTATCTTCAGTTTAACCCAGCACCTGCAGTTCCTTCCTACACATTTTGTCTGTTGTTCCCTTCACCCACAAATCCTTCCTCCACACATGCACTCAACCTCGCACACACAAAACCTAACAGCAGACTTTTGGGACTTACTTGAGAATCAGGACACACAAAAAAACAAAACCTTGAAGGGTTGAAGTCTGAAGAAGGGTTCCGACCTGAAACGTCACCCACCCTTTTTCTCCAGAGATGCTGCCTGACTTGCTGAGTTACTGCAGCACTTAGTGTCTATCGCCACCTTTAATGGTCTATTTAGGAGCCTGGGCACCCAACATCTCCAATATTGTCTCATCTCATGTCCAAATCATTCATACTCTGAAATTCTTGAACTTCTGCAATCTCTTGTGGGCTTACAAGATGAAGTCCCACTGTTCCATATCGACATTCACCGTCTTTCCTGCATCCAGAATTCTCCGTTCTTGTGACTAAACGTTCGACATTTGCTCACCAGGGATGTTAAGGTTTCATATCAATGACGATTGATGTACCTCCTGTGCACTGTTTTATTATTATTTTTCTTCTATGTGCCACTGTTCTGACAGAGGAAGGTCCTTGACATTCCAAGCTCCTAGTAATCCCATTGCAAGATGTAAAGGAATAACCAGGAAATAATATTATTGCTCTTTGTGGAACAAAGGCTTGGAGGGAGATAATCCCTTCAGCAGTCCAAGGGCAGTGGAATGAGAAACCAGAAGTGAATAGTATTCATTGCTTGCTTGAATATGAATTACCAGCCAGGATAAAGGGAGAGGCTTTGAATGGGCATGAGATGAGCAGTCAGCCTCTGCAAGAATCGAAGGGATGGCTTGAGCTGATTGAGAATCAAAAGAAAGTGAAGAGGTCCAGGGAAGAGATGGAAAACCGATGCAGACAAAATAGTCTGAAGGGAGGTTGCAGATGCTGGTTAATACGCATGAGGGACATAAAGCACTGAAGTAACTCAGCAGGCCAGGCAGCATCTCCGGAGAACACGGAAAGGTGACGCTTCGGGTCGAGACCCTTCTTCTGAAGGGAAACAGGAGCTGACAGTCTAAAGGAAAGGATGGAGGCACAAGTCTATCATTATGGCAAGAATTAAGGTGGGGAGGGAAGGGGTGAGTGGTGCGGAGGCACAGACCGTATAAATGGGAAGGGGCGAGTTACTCATAAATACATTGAAACCATAGTTTGCATGAAAACAGTTAAATGCACATCTCCAGAAAAGGCTGGAGAAAGACAGATGGCGAGAGAGGGGAGAGAGTCCAGAAATGACAGTGCCAGATGGTGGCTAGAGCTCGCAATTACAGCGTGGCAGCCAATTGTTTACATAGGAAAGTTGCCATCATAAATATCTCCATACTATTTTAGTGTTGCAAATGGTGATATGAAAAAAAAGTAGCCAGCGATGCTGATAGCAGGAAGCACATGCCTGTGGAAACATTTTGAAAGACTGATATGCATTTATCCTCACAAGCCAACTGGGGGTGGTGGGAAAAATGCTTTGCCTCATGTTGTGGGTCTTTCCCCATTCCTAGCTTTGAGCATAGATTTGTGGGGCTCCGAACTTTAATCTCATCCACCCTCTCCCTCCTCCCACGGCACCCACCACTTCAAAACCAAATCAAAAGTCCGAAATAGACCCAGATGCTCATCCTTTACAGTTAAGTGGTTGATTACCAGGCTCTAATAAAAATTAAAGCGTATCATATATTTTATAAGATGGTTTAATTTTTATAAGTGTATCCTTTATTGTGGTTATATTGCATCATCTGCTTCTATTTATCTTGATTATAAGCATTTAAAAAAAAAAATCCAGTCCCAAATGTTTTCATGTGAGGATGGCAGATGAGATATTTTAGCTTCAATGCATGTGAGCTGACTGCTCCAAACGAGAGAATGGTCATATTCTGTGCCAAAGGGGTTACTCCATCTATTGCATCAATCTACCACTTGATTAATCTGAAACACATGATACGACCAGACGTTTTTTTGAACAACTTCTGCCATCCATCATTGTGTTCTGTATTTCCTCAGTAACTTCCTACTTTCAAAGTTGGCAACAGAAATGATGCCATTTGACTGTTTGTAACTGGTTAGTGGATATGGGCTTCACTATGTTATCAACTTTACCGTGATCAAATTTTAACAAACAAACTCGCAGAAACAGCACTTGCAGCACCCAGGGGAGTTGCTGACGGATCCGTTTAGGATGCAAACGGTGGGCTGTTTAAATGTCACCAGGTTAATATCATGTATTCACAGTTTCCCCCTTGATTTGCAATAATCATGAAGAAAGAACAAATCAACTGGTGTGAGATGTTGTAGCTGAAATAAGTAAAAACCTTTACGAACAGTCAATGATTTGACAAGTATAAAATACAATATTGGATGCAAAGAACAGCTTCCCTTACTATATTTGATTGGTATTAGAGTCTATATTAAAGTTAGAGGCTTCCAAGAACCACGAGGCAGATTGGGTTTCCCTTGTGATATAAACCACTGAAATAAATCCAGATAGGTCAGCCTCCAAAACAGCGAAAAGGCACGCTAACTTTTAGATGTGAATTAATTTCAAATATCTATTTCTGAACGCCACTTGGTTAACAAGTCAGTTATATTTCATGGCTTCTGACTCATTCTGAGGCAATGAAAGAATCCATTTGTCTCGGTAAATCATATGTTTAAAATAACGTCACAAGACCATTCTAGGATCCCTGCCATGTCTAAGGAGGCTTGATGGAGAGGAATAGGAAAGGGTTGGTTATGGAGGTATACGGTGATGCTGTTTCATAGAAGGGTGTCAGCGGAGACTCCTGCTGGAACAACAGGGTGGCACCGTGTCACTGCGATAGAGGTGCTGCCTTACAGCGCCAGCAACGCGAGTTTGATCCTGACTACGGGCGCTGTCTGTACGGAGTTTGTACCTTCTCCCCGTGACCTGCGTGGGTTTTCTCACAGATCTTCGGTTTCTTCCCACATCCCAAAGACGTACCGGCTTGTAGACTAATTGGTTTGGTATAAATGCAAAAATTGCCTCTAGTGTGTGTAGGATAGTGTTAATGTGCGGGGCTCGCTGGTCAGTGCGGACTCAGTGGGCTGAAGGGCCTGTTTCTGTGCTGTATCTCTAAACTAAACTAAAACAGGAAAGATCACGTGATAACGTAACCCAATTCCACCCACTCCCCAGCCACAACAATTTGTCTTGTGTTAATAAAAAATAGCAACAAATCTCAAAGCGATGGAGGGTCAGTGGGTCACGCAGCGTCTGTGGAGGGAATTGACAGACAACATTTCGGGTCGGAACACTTCCTCAGTCTGAAGAGGTATCCTGAATTGAAAGGTCGTCTGATAGACACAAATTGCTGGAGTAACTCAGCTGGTCAGGCAGCATCTCTGGAGAATAAGAACGGGTGAAGTTTCGGCTTGGGACCCTTCTTCAGACCCATATCAGACCCATTGGTTTAAACCAGTATCTGCAGTTCTTTGTTTTTACCACTGAAAGGTTGCCTGTCCATTACCCTCCACAGAAGCTGCCTGACCAGCTCAGTTCCTCCAGTACATTGCGATTTGCTCAAGATTCCAGCATCTGCAGTTTCTCGTATCAGCAATAAATCTTTATTTTTTCAAACTATGCCACTGAATATGTTGGATATAAGCATACTCATTGTCTGTACTATCAGAGCCAGCAATCTTGTCACATGTCTCCTTTTATTTCTTAACTGTAGCACTGGAATAGTTAAACCCAAATAAGGATTAACTGAGTGACAATATCCCAAGACGCTGCCTGCCCGCTGAGTTACTCCAGCACTTTGTGTCTTTTTTTTGTTGTAAATCAGCACCTGCAGATGCTTATGACTCGAAAATACTCTACTTTGTTTTCTTAAAGTTGTATTGCTTTTTAGTTTAATTTTTAGTTTTAGTTTCAGAGATACAGCGAGGAAACCGGTCATTCAGCCCACTGAGTCTGTGCTGACCAGCGATCCACGCACTATAACTCTATCCTACACGCACTAGGGACAATTTACAAATTTCCCGAAGCCAATTAACCTACAAACCTGTCCATCTTTTGAGTGTGGGAGGAAACCGGAGATCCCAGAGAAGACCAACACAGGTCAGGGGGAGAACATACAAACTCCGTAAACACCGCACCCGACGCCAGGATGGAATCCGGGTCTCAGGCGCTGTAAGGCAACAACTCTACTGCTGTGCCACCATGTTGCCCTGGTATTAACCATATACACTAAAATATAAACTTTAACTTACATTTTTTATTATCAAGGAGACCATGAGAAAAGAGTACAGAATGTTTTAATGGGAATAAATCAATTGTACTTAAACCAGGTTGGAAACAATTGTTCATCTATCTTTCAATCTGCCAGAGATTAAAAAAAAAAGAAAACTACAAGACATTAGGGGTGAAGGTGAGTGAACAATGAAGGCAACAAATCTCTACCATTTTATTATACAGTACTTCTATCTTAGCAAAAATGAATCATCTTTATTGCTTAAAGCATAGGCAGTATTGGTGACAGACTGCCTACATCAAAGTAGTATGTGTAAGAAGGAACTGCAGATGCTGGTTTAAACTGAAGATAGACACAAAAAGCTGGAGTAACTCAGTGGGACAGGCAGCATTTCTGGAGAGAAGGAATGGGTGACATTTCGGGTCGAAACCTTTCTTCGTTACTCCAGCTTTTTGTGGCTATCTTCATCAAAGTAGTGTCCTGTACAACATGAACACATGGTTCTTTTGGCAATTATGTTGCTAGAAACTGTTTGAGAAAGTAGCCAAATTATGAATCAGGATCCATTTCACTTTTCTTACTGAATGCAAATCTATTTGATTTTGTCCAGAGTAAACAAAACCCTGGTCATGAAAGAGAACCCTCTCAAATTATCATTGGGAGGAAACAGGCCCTTTGGCCCACCGAGTCCGTGCCGACCAGCGAACCCCACACATTAACACTACCTTACACACACTACGGACAATTTTACATTTATATCAAGCCAATTAACCGACAAACCAGTATGCGTTTGGAATGCGGGAGGAAGGCGAAGATTTCGGAGAAAGGCCACGCAAGTCATGGGAAGAACGTACAAACACCGTACAGACAAGCACACGTAGTCTGGGTTGAACCCGGGTCTCAGGCGCTGTAAGGCAGTAGCTCTACCGCTATGCCACCGTGCCGCCCAAAAAAGCCGTTACTGAGGCTGGGAGTTTAGCCGTTATAACTGAAGATTTTCTTAAAAACCTATATTAATGGATAGCTGCTATCACACAGGGTAATGGTCACAAAGCTGGGGGAATCAGCCCATCAGAACAGGACAAAGGAGAGTGGTGGAGAGATGCTAAGATAATTAAACCAAAATGACAATGAGGTAAATAGATATAAATAGAATAATCAGGATAATTGATTAGATCTTGAGGGATGTCAACTTTAAAGGGAATCAAATTATTTAACTTAAATTCTGGTAGACATAAAAAGTAAATAGGAGATAGGGGAATACTAAAATTAACAAGTTAATAGGCCTGAAGAAGGGTCTCGACCCGAAACGTCACTCATCCCTTCTCTGCAGAGATGCTGCTAGTCCCGCTGAGTTACTCCAGCTTTTTGTGTCTATCTTAAGTTAATAGGCCAGTCAGAAGGGAAGTGGGTCTTAGTGGGGATATCGTTACAGTGTAAATAAAGGAATAGAAGGGATGTGGAATTATTAATTTTGTGTCAGTCTTCGCAGTCAGGAGTAGAATAATATCCCTGAGCTTCTAGGGAGATGACTTATAAATCACTCACTAAAATTAATGTAAGAAAACAGAATTAGAAAAAAAATAGTTTCATGATAAATACTCAGGGCAAGGTGCTAACAAATCGATGCTGGCTGTCCTTGATTAACTTATGCATTTCCAAAGGTTCTTTGATTTTATGTTGAATTATGGATTCTGAAAGCTCACCCCGAACTGAGGTTCACATAACTGTCTCCAGTTACTCATTCAATCATTCTCCCTTGATCGTGTACGAAAATATTGAATGGCTTTTCTCCAGTCTGAGCATTATTCTTCTCGTTTAGATGGGCTGGTCATTTTGCACTGTCTTTGACTTCCTTCATCGGTCTCAGGTTAATGCAAGAACTAAGTTAACCGGCTAATAACCCAAATAAATAATTGTACAACCGAGACACCCTCAGCAGGTGAGGCAAGATCTGTGGGAAAAAGAAACACTTTGTCAGAAGAAGTGTGTAAAAAATCAGTTTGTTTTTCATTGCAGAGAAGTGGGGTGGGGGATAGGAGAAAGGGAAGGGAACATGTCTGATAGAGTGAGACCAGGGTAACCAAAGATCTCCTGGCTGATGAGTTAATGGAAACAATTGGGCGCAGTGGTAGAGTTAATGCCTGACAGCGCCAGAGACCCAGGTTCGATCCTGACCACGGGTGCTGTCTGTACAGAGCTTGTACATTCTCCCCATGACCACGTGGGTTTCCTCCGGGTGCTCCGGTTTCCTCCCACGTTTCACAGATGTACAGTTTGTAGGTTAATTTGCTACGGTAATACTTGCAAATTGTCCTTGCTAATGGACGGGGATCACTGGTCGGTACGGACTCGGCGGGCCAAAGGGCCTGTTTCCGCACTGCATCTCTAAACTAAACTAAAAGTTAGAGAGAGAGAGATTTGAAATGAAAGCAATTAACGAGTGAAAGGGAATTACTCTCTCTACCCAAGAAGAACTTGGACACTCATTCATTGAGCATTTTCAAGGCAAAGATGGCCCCATAGCAGAAGCGTCCACGTCGCGGGGCTGGAAACTGGAAGTGCCCTGAGCTAATTCTGCTTCCACCATCATTTATTGTACAAGTGAGGCTCCCACTGACTGTCGCCGGAAGCTTGTGTCCTTTTCAGGACGGACGATGACAGTGATATTAACATTTAATACATAGAAGATGGACACAAAAGAAGAAGAAGGCAAAGACAAATAGATATTTTGGTGCTGTAGAAGCCAAGGGGTATGGAATTGCTGTAGAAGAGCTACACTGAAGTAAACAATTAGCCATGATCTTATTGAATAGTGGAGCAGGAAGAATGACCAAAATAAAATGCCTCTGTGTTGTCCACTTGGATAAATGCATCTCCAACAGCCCTGAAGAACCTCAACGCCATCCTGGACCATGCAACCCTCTTGGTAGCCACCCCGTCCACAATCCTAAACATTAATTTCCTCCTGTGCCAATTCACTGTAGTTGCTGTACGTACCATTGAAAAAATGTCCTGCAGTTCTTCATCCAGTCTGCACCCACACCAAATTCCAAACCTTTGCCATCTTCCACCAAGGTCAAGGGCAGTTGGAAACCACTAATTACAGGTTCCATTTTAAGTTGCACACCTGCTGACTTGGAAATGTAATGGAAATGCACAATTATTATTATTTTTTAAACATATTTCAGTATTCCTTTTAGAGATACAGCATGGAAACAGGCCCTCCGGCCCACCGAGTCCACACCGACCATCGATCACCCGCTCACACTCGTTCTATGTTATCCCACTTTCACATCCTGCATACTGGGGGCAATTTACAGAGGCCAACTAACTGCAAGTCTTGGGGCTGTGGGAGGAAACCGGAGCACCCAGGTAAAACCAACGCGGTCACAGGGAGAACGTACAAACACGGACAGTGCCCATAGTTAGGATCGAACTCGGGTCTCTGGCACTGTCAGGCAGCAGCCGACATCCTGAGAGATGAATAACTTTTTTTTTTTTAATGCTAACATGGGTCTGGTATCCTACCTGATCTCAGAGCTTGCCAATTTGTTGGTTTGAACCAATATTCTTCCTGCAGTTGTCACTAACAGGAACAATTTGCATCCATAGAGCACCTGTAACAAAATCTAATATCGCTGGGTACTTTGATGAACAATTATCACACAAAAATAAATGTGAAGCTGTAGAAGGAGAGGCAAGTACAGGTGAATAAAAGCCAAGCCAAAACCCTGGGTGGAAAGAAGTCAGAAGAAGGGTCCAATACGAAACATCACCTATCAGTGTCGTCCAGAGATGCTGTCCGATTCGCTGAGTTACTCCAACACTTTGAACCGCTGAATTATTCCAGCACTTTGACCCGTTGAGTTACCCCAGCACTTTGAGTCTTTTTTTTTTAACCTGGGTGTAAAAGTTGTCTTAAAAGATGTTGAAGAGATGGAGAGGTGCATTGGGTACCTGCCGAGCTCCTGAGGTTGATCTGATACATTCCATTAAACAAGGTTATATTGATTCTCTGGCTATCCCATTCACTACTTTTGCTTTTGTGCTGAGAGGAATATAGAACAGCTTATTTGCTCAAAGCAGAACCACTTTTACTGGATTAGAGAAGACTAAGTGGATGTTTAAATGATGCGATTAAGATGATAAAGTCTTGATAGACAATAGACAATAGACAATAGGTGCAGGAGTAGGCCATTCGGCCCTTCGAGCCAGCACCGCCATTTAATGTGATCATGGCTGATCATTCTCAATCAGTACCCCGTTCCTGCCTTCTCCCCATAACCCCTGACTCCGCTATCCTTAAGAGCTCTATCTAGCTCTCTCTTGAATGCATTCAGAGAATTGGCCTCCACTGCCCTCTGAGGCAGAGAATTCCACAGATTCACAACTCTCTGACTGAAAAGGTTTTTCCTCATCTCCGTTCTAAATGGCCTACCCCTTATTCTTAAACTGTGGCTCCTGGTTCTGGACTCCCCCAACATTGGGAACATGTTTCCTGCCTCTAACGTGTCCAACCCCGTAATAATCCTATACGTTTCAATAAGATCTCCTCTCATCCTTCTAAATTCCAGTGTATACAAGCCTAATCGCTCCAGTCTTTCAACATATGACAGTCCCGCCATTCCGGGAATTAACCTAGATATGGCAACAGAATCAAATGTCTCTTTCCTATTATTGGGGGGGGGGGGGGGGGGGGGTTGGAAGGGAGAGATTAGTAAGATGTTTTTACATATGTTAGAATTCTTTGTCATGGTGGGTGTGGGACTATTACTTAAGACAGAGATCACTTCATCTTCAAAATGTAGATTGAATAAAAGCGTGAAGTGCAGGAATGCACAATTGTATGAAGGTTGAGTTATGGACCAAGGGTCAAACACCAGAACAAGTCGGGCGGCTCAGTGGCACAGCGGTAGAGTTGCTGCCTTACAGCGCCAGAGACTCAGGTTCTATCCTGACAAGGGGTGCTGTCTGTACAGAGTTTGTACATTCTTCCTGTGACTGGGTGGGTTTTCTCCGGCTGCTCCCATATTCCAAAGAGGTGCAGGTTTGTAGGTTAATTGGGTTCTGTAAAATGTCCTCACTGTGTAGGATAGAGCTAGTGTATGTATGGGTGATCTCTGGTCAGTGTGGACTCGGTTGGCTGTGTCTAGGCTGTATCTCTAAACTAAACTAAACTAAACCAGAACAAGTGCAATTAGTGCACATAACAACGTGCTGAAAAGCCTTCCTCTGGAGAAAATGCCTCAGTTATGTAGCAGATTTTACAGCACTAGCATCGATTGTGGGTTAAATAAAGGGTGAAATATTCAGCTCCATTTCACGCCAAAATAGAGGTCATCATATTTGCCAGTTGCATCTGCGAGCATTTCAAAACACTCCCAATCAGGTATTTGGAGACAGCAGATTCCTGATATAAGGTGCATAGTTTGAATGCTACAGCGACATTCAGCAAACCTTAGAGCAGGTAGTATGATCACATCCAGGGCGTCGCACTGGCGTGTGCGAAC
Organism: Rhinoraja longicauda; assembly: GCF_053455715.1. Lineage (NCBI taxonomy): Eukaryota > Metazoa > Chordata > Chondrichthyes > Rajiformes > Arhynchobatidae > Rhinoraja > Rhinoraja longicauda. The sequence continues at coordinate 28,446,268 of NC_135974.1, read as the reverse complement.
CTGCCACGTAGATCAAAATCTCTGCCGCCAGAACGTGCCAGACAGGTGTCCACACGCATACCACAGCTCCCTCTCACTTATTTACTTCACTTGCAAAATCTTGCCCTGAGGCTACAATGAGTACGAACTGCAGTCTCTTCATTCCATGAGACATTTTAAAACGTAGACATACATCTGTACTATCTCTCCCTGTAAGTTCCCACTAAACGTTAGCACCTGAAATTATTAGCCTGCGCCATGTCGACACAGCAAAAAATATTTTCTAAATCCATTACATGCATCAGGCATACTCTATTTTAACATTTTTTAATAGACTGGTAATGACTACCTTGCTTTATTGTGAGGCGGCTTTTGCTTTGCGTTGATGCAAACTACACCGGTTGACAAATGCAAAGGTACTGAACAGATCTGGACAAGTGGCGTTACATCTTCACATGGCAATTGCATATATTTAGAAGGTGTGATTCATTTTCTCCGTGCTAATGGTGGCGCAGCGCGGTGGCGCAGTGGTAGAATTGCTGCCTCACAGCGCTGGAGACCCGGGTTTGATCCTAACTACGGGTGCAGTCTGTATGAAGTTTGTACGTTCTCCCCGTGACCTGCATGGGTTTCTCCGGGATCTCCGGTCTCCTCCCACACTCCAAAGACGTAGAGATTTGTAGGCTAATTGGCTTGGTAAAATTGTAAACCATCCCTAGCATGGTGTAGGATAGTGTTAGTGTCTACATATCCAGCCTCTCCACTTCCCTTAAAACCTTCTCAAGAGCAATCTTTTCAACCAAGCTTTTGAACATGCCTCTAAACACTTGCTAGCACACCAGAGCACTCCTCTTTTAAACACTTTTTTTTTTTAACCTGTCATTTTGCCAAGATGTTCCTTTGGTTAAAGACACTACAGAAACAAAAACTATTTATAATAATCAAGGCTTTAGGATGAAACAGAAGAATACTATTTTTATAATTTCAAAATGTTTCCAATGTTGCTACTATCTAATAAGCAAGAATGACCAGTTGCAGCTGAGACTTTGAAAGTGGCGCCAAAACCTGGTGGCTCTGGCATATGGACTCAGTGGGCTGTTTCAACACATCATGTACTTAACCGGAGATTGTACCTACGTAAGGCAATAATCTTACTGATCGGTGTGTAAAAAAATAATTTCACTGACAATAAAAGGACCATTGACCATTGACCAGAATACCAGGTTTGCCTGAATTTTTTTTTGCAGATGTAGATGGTAATGAGAAAACAACACAAAATGCTGGAGTAACTCAGCGGGTCAGGCAGTATCCTGGAGATCAAGGACAGGTGACGTTTCGAGTCAGGACCCTACTTCAGACTCTATCAATAAAATGAGACAATAATGATAGCTGTTCAATATTTTCTTGCTAAAATGCCAAGTTTAATAACTGTGTCATAGTCATAGAGTCATACAACATGGAAACAAGCCCCTTGGCCAAACATGCCTACACCGACCAACATGACCCATCTAGACTACTCCCACCAGTCTGTGTTTGGCCTATATCCCTCTAAACCTGTCCTATCCATGTACCTGTCTAAATGTTGCTTAAATGTTGTGATAGTACCTGCCTCAACTAGCTCCTCTGGCAGCTCGTCCCATGTATCCACCACCCTTTGTGTAAAATGGTTACTCCACAGGTTCCTATTAAATCTTTTCCCCCTCATCTTAAACCTGTGCCATAATGAAAGCCATAATGTGGGATAAACGCTAAGCAAACCAAATCCATCTACATTTATGATCTTGTAACATTTTCCACGCAAAGGAAACTTCCCTCTCTGGCCCCACCACTAAAATGGAAAATATTTAAACCCTGAATTTATTAATGGGAATACCGGTAGACAAGAGCTTAACCTCCTCTTAACACAATATTTTTGTCTGTTATTTTAAAGAAGGCAATAATCCATTTGAAATAAATGATCGTTCGTTAAAAAGCATTAACTTCTGAGAGGTCACTAAGCATACTACTTTTAAGTTTCTTATTAATGCTCAAGCAAAAGAGCTCTTCATTGTTGAGCAGGTTGAATCTTGCATTATCTTACGCGTAATATCCTCCATGCATTTAAAAAAAAAGATTCACGGCGGCATGTCGAAGCTTAGTAAATATTGAAAATTCCAACACCTCAAAGACTGGGCTGAGGCATGTTTTTGACTCTAAGAATGAGATTTGTTTAATACGGAGCAAGATGCCCCTTTATAGTGCAATAAGACCATTACGAGTCATGAAGTCAAGTATAAAAGAGTTGCCTTGAAGCCACCTCAATTAATAACAATAGAAATATCTCCATCAGGTACAGCCTAGTTAGGGTGGATTCGCCAGCGGGTGTCCTGTTACAGCATGGTTTAGATATTTCAGATCTGTGTTGATTGCTTTAGGACAAACTCAAAAATTGCTGCACCTGCCTGCTCAAAATGCAAATGCAAATGATAGTGCGCACGTCCCAGCCTGTCTGAAAATAAATGATTGCAAACTAGCTTTGTTCAGTCAAAGGCTGTGTTGGTCAGGAATGATCCCAACCCACATCCCAGCTATGACAAAAATAAGAAACGCATTGTGACTGAAGGCTTGTTAAAGTGACACAAAAATTGCTTAGACAGAATAATACAATACAAGACAATACAATACAATATATCTTTATTGTCATTGTACAGGGGTACAACGAGATTGGGAATGCGCCTCCCATACGATGCAATAAATTAATTAGCTAGTCAGTATTAATTTAAACAACCCAATGAAACAAATGAGAACAGTTTTAAAACAGAATAAAGTGCAAGTAGATCTGTGCCGGTTCACTGTGCGATGTGACCATCTGGCTCAGCAGGACCGGTTCATAGCAGCTATGGCCCTGGGGATGAAGCTGTTCCTGAGTCTGGAGGTGCGGGCGTAGAAGGCCTTGTATCATCCGCCCGATGGTAGAAGTTCGAACAGACTGTTGCAGGGGTGTGAAGAGTCTTTGTGGATGCTGGTGGCTTTTCTGAGGCATCGTGTGTTGTAGATGCCCTCCAAGGCTGGTAGAGTCATTAATAAAGAATTCTTTTCATGTGTTTGGTGGATTTCATGCTCATACATCCCAGAAAAAAATGTCTGTTATATTTATTGCAATTACAAGATCATAAGATCAAGACTGGGACCCGACCCGAAACGTCATTTATCCATTCCCTCCACAGATGCTGCCTTTGGTTTGATAACACTTGGCTTAGAACAGCCATTCCACAGTGAAAAAAAATCTAATATTTAATTTTCTTAATTAGTTGACATCGGTTAACCAAATGTTAATTTGCAGCACCAAATTCACCGCCGACCTGCGATCACCTGTACTCTAGTTCTATCCTACGTACGCCGGACAATTTACAGAAGCTATTTAACCTACAAACCTGCAAATCGTTGGAACGTGGGAGGTAACCGGAGCACCCAGAGAAGAACCACACAACAGACAGCACCAGTAGTCGGTATCGAACCCGGGTCTCTGGCGCTGTGAGGCTGCAACTCTACCGCTGCGCCACCGTGCTGCCCATAGCCTGGTATTTTCTAACAAAAATGCTGCCAATTTATTACTTTGTAAACACAAAGTTTTTATCTACCTTAATAAAACCAAAATGGTGAAAATATTGAGCTGGTCAGGAAACTTATTGACCTCAAACTTTAGCTCTCTTTCCCTCTCTCCAGGTGATGCAGACCCACTCAGTATATTGTGCTTTTTCTGGTTTTTATTTCAGATTGCCAGGATCTGTAGGGGTTTTTGTTTTGCCTTTGCCCTGCTGTTGCTGATCCCAAGTTGTGAACATATCACTTTGCTGGCATTCCTTTGTAAGCTGCATGAAGGAACATGTACAATGGCACAACTGGGACAATGCTCACACATTCCTTACTGACTCTTAAAATCAGAACAAAATCTTGGGTAAATTCATTTGCTGGTAATATGTTGTCTAAAGCCGGTTCAGCGAGTCTGAATTATTCTTTATCACCCACCTCCCCCTACCTCACAAGTGATCACCTGCTAGGCTTTGCTCCCACCCCACTTCGCTTTCAATCAAAAGAAGATTCCCTTCACAGATGATCCCTGACTCACTGAATTCCTCCAGCACTTTGATTTCTGCTCGAGATTCCTGCATCTGCGGTTTCTTGTGTCTCCATTATTGTTCCGACGCTAGCGTGACAATGGCACAGTGGCGCAGCTGGTAGACCTGCTGCCTCACAGGGCCAGGGACCCGGGTTTGATCCTGACATTGGCTGCTGTCTGCGTGGAGTTTGCACGTTCTCCCTGCGACCACGTGGGTTTTCTCCGGGCGCTCCAGTTTCCTTCAACGTCCCAAAGAAATGGGGGTTTGTTGGTTTGTTGGCCTCTGTAAAGTACCCCTTGCATGTAGAGAGTGGGTGAGAAAATGGAATAATGTAGAACTAGTGTAAATGGGTGATAGATGGTTGCCGTGGATGAAGAGTCTGTTTCCATGTTGTATGTTTAAACAAAACTAAACTGAAAATCGAACAAAGATTTGACTTAAAGTTAGCGAAATGAGTGCAATTGTTGTTCAGTGCACGAAACGGCTAGGGTTTTACTGGGAAGAAAGATTAACATACCACAGACGACTGTGGAGGCCAAGTCAATGGATATTTTTAAGGCGGAGATTGACAGATTCTTGAATTAGTACGGGTGTCAGGGTTATGGGGAGAAAGCTGGAGAATGGGGTTGAGAGGGAAAGATAGATCAGCCACGAGTGAATGGTGGACTGGACTTGATGGGCCAAATGGTCTAATTCTGCTCCTAGAACTAATGAACATTTAACTGTAAAGGGTGCACATAGTACAGCATTTGTCCCTCACCTATTTTCATAATGTTCAATGATGTCCAGAATAAAAAATGATCCTTGAATTTTGCATTTTGTTTTTGCTCCCATTTAAATAAAGTGAATACCAGTTGATAGTTTGAGTAAAAAGCCACCATTAAGTGTTGACTTTAAATATCCTTAATGAGCAATAAGTCATCCTCTGGGTCATTGCAGTGATATCCAACAGAAACTGCTCACTAAACACAATCATGGATTACAACAACTTAATTTAGAGACAGGCAGTGAGTTTAGTTAAAAATGAACTTAGACCCCATATACCACTGACCCTCACCCTATTCCCACACATACAATTTTCAGCAAATGGTTCCTAATCAGAATCCAGAGCTAAGAGCCCACATACAATCGTTAGACTCGCACAATGCAGATAAACACAACTCTCCTAACAAATATTGACCACCATTGACTAATCAAAGAAGCACAGCACTCACGTCTTGGTTTCCACCTCATCAATTCATGAACAAGTTATGCAAAAAGATAAAATATATATTTTAACTTTTTTTTTTTTTTTTTTTTAATATCAAAAAATACTTTATTCAAGTAATAAATATCATTTACAAACCATCTTTTTTAACAAGCCCATCCGACATTTCCGGAGGTTACATTCGATACAGGCATTTACTTAGACATTTACTTACATTTACAGACATTTACCCAGTATCCCTTATTTGGAGGGGCGTCTCTCTCCACCACACCCTGCCCCCCATGTCCAGCAGCGGAAGGACCCTAGACTGTGGTCCTCCCCCACAGGGCCTTGGCGTTGGCTGCACCAAGCTTCAGTGCGTCCCTCAGCACGTACTCCTGCAGTCTGCAGCGGGCCAGTCGGCAACATTCCTTGACGGACATCTCACTCTGCCGGGAGGCCAACAAAGCTCGGGCAGACCAAAGAGCGTCTTTCACCAAGTTGATGACCTTCCAGCAGCACTCGATGTCGGTCTCCGAATGCATCCCTGGGAACAGTCCGTAGATCACAGAGTCCTCTGTGACGGAGCTTCTCGGAATGAATCGTGACAGGGACCCCTGCAGACCTCTCCAGACTCTCTTTGCAAATCCACACTCTGTGAAGAGGTGGGCCACCGTCTCCTCTCCGTAGCAGCCGTCCCGGAGGCAGCGTGCGCCGGTAGTGAGGTTCCGGCGGTGCAGGAAGGATCTGACTGAGAGCAGAGCCGTTTTTACAGCATTATGGGCCCCTGGGCAAAGCAGTGTACTGGGGCCCCTACCGTTACTCTCCCCCACCCCCCTTTCCCCACCAGCCCCCCCCCTGTCGTGCCGGCGAAAAGCACTTACCGAAAAGCACTTAGCGATGGACTTAGGGTGCTACATTGTTGCGAAAAGCACTTACAGATCGCTGTGAGAAGCACTTAGGGAAGGAAAATGTTGCAAAAAAAGCACTTGTTGAACCTACATTTTTAAAGTAGTATTTATTTATTGCAAGTCACTTAACATACACAGATCAGCATGGGGCCCCCGGGCAAGTGCCCATCAGGCCCATGCGTTAAGACGGCCCTGACTGAGAGAGCTCCCCTCACCGCCAGCCAAGCCAGGTCTTGGTGCTTGTTGGTGAGTTCTGGCGATGAGGCATTTTGCCAGACAAGCTGGGCAGTCTGCTCTGGGAACCACGCCACAGGATCCATGGAGTCATTCCCCTGCAGTGCCTGCAGGACGTTCCGTGCTGACCACTGCCCGATGGACTTGTGGTCAAAGGTGTTGGTCCGGTTTTAACCGGCAGCACTGTGGTGCATCTGGTAGTTTCTGCCTCATTGCGCCAGACACCTAGGTTCTTGTTACCTTCTCCTAGCTAACAATGATTTATTCCACATTTTCCTTGATCTCCACACCCCTTTGATCTCTCGTTTTCACACTTTACACTTCCTTATCTCTGTATCTCCCCCTCCCTTGCCTCTCAGTCTGAAGAAGGGACTCGATTAGGAGGAGGGGGAGTTCAACGAGATCTGGGTGTCCTAGTGCATCAGTCAATGAAAGGAAGCATGCAGGTACAGCAGGCAGTGAAGAAAGCCAATGGAATGTTGGCCTTCGTAACAAGAGGAGTTGAGTATAGGAGCAAAGAGGTCCTTCTACAGTTGTACCAGGCCCTGGTGAGACCGCACCTGGAGTACTGTGTGCAGTTTTGGTCTCCAAATTTGAGGAAGGATATTCTTGCTATGGAGGGCGTGCAGCGTAGGTTCACTAGGTTAATTCCCGGAATGGCGGGGCTGTCGTATTTTGAAAGGCTGGAGCGATTGGGCTTGTCTACACTGGAATTTAGAAGGATGAGGGGGGATCTTATTGAAACATATAAGATAATTAGGGGATTGGACACATTAGAGGCAGATAACATGTTCCCAATGTTGGGGGAGTCCAGAACAAGGGGCCACAGTTTAAGAATAAGGGGTAGGCCATTTAGAACGGAGATGAGGAAGAACTTTTTCAGTCAGAGGGTGGTGAAGGTGTGGAATTCTCTGCCTCAGAAGGCAGTGGAGGCCAGTTCGTTGGATGCTTTCAAGAGAGAGCTGGATAGAGCTCTTAAGGATAGCGGAGTGAGGGGGTATGGGGAGAAGGCAGGAACGGGGTACTGATTGAGAGTGATCAGCCATGATCGCATTGAATGGCGGTGCTGGCTCGAAGGGCTGAATGGCCTACTCCTGCACCTATTGTCTATTGTCGATGCGAAACATCACCCATTCCTTCTCTCCAGAGATGCTGCCTGTCCCACTGAGTTACTCCGTCATTTTGGGTCTCTCAACCCAGGTTCAATCCTGACCTCGGGTGCTATCTGCATGGAGTCTGCAATAATCTCTCTGTGATAGTGTGGGTTTCCTCCGGCTGCTCGAATTTCCTCCCACGTCCCAAAGATGTGCGGGTTTGTGGGTTAATTGGTCTCTGTAAAGTGCCCTTGGTAGGTAGGTGGGATAACATAGTGAATAGATAACATGTGATCAATGGTCGGCATGGACTTGGTGGACCGAAAGGCCTGTTTCCATGCTGTGTTTTCATTCAATATACGTGTACATTGTAAATATGAGAATCAAGTCGACATGAACGGTGGTAATGTGTATGACTTATTTTATTAGCACATCAGGAATGCAAATAGAAACATCAGGATTGATAATAAATTAGCTATAGATTATGGACACCCTTCTGGTCAGGGGTTGGAGTAGATATACAGCAGAAAAAGATGTAACCCTTTAATTCACCAGTTGGGCTTGATATATGGAACTACAAAGGCTAAGATCACGATTCCAATAATTTTCTGCTGGAATCTGGAAGTCAACACTTCAAATAAATTGCAGCCCGGTGGTATGAACGTCGACTTCTCCAACTTTAGATAGCTCCTCTGTCCCTCCCTTCCCCTCCTCCTTCCCAGATCTCCCTCTATCTTCCTGTCTCCACCTATATCCTTCCTTTGTCCCGCCCCCCTGACATCAGTCTGAAGAAGGGTCTCGACCCGAAACGTCACCCATTCCTTCTCTCCTGAGATGCTGCCCGACCTGCTGAGTTACTCCAGCATTTTGTGAATACTTCAAATAAATTGTTCCATCAACACTCAGAAACATAGAAACATAGAAAATAGGTGCAGGAGGAGGCCATTTGGCCCTTCGAGCCAGCACTGCCATTCATTGTGATCATGGCTGGTTATCTACAATCAGTAACCTGTGCATGGCTTCCCCCCATATCCCTTGATTCCACGAGCCCCTAGAGCTCTATCTAACTCTCTTTTAAATTCATCCAGTGAATTGGCCTCCAATGCCTTCTGTGACAGAGAATTCCACAAATTCACAACTCTCTAGGTGAAAAAGTTTCTTTTCACCTCAGTTTTAAATGGCCTCCCCTTTATTCTTAGACTGTGTCCCCTGGTTCTGGACTCCTCCAACATTGGGAACATTTTTTCCTGTATCCAGCTTGTCTAGTCTTTTTATGATTTTATACATCTCTATAAGATCCCCTCACATCCTTCTAAACTCCAGTGAATACAAGCCTAGTCTTTCCAATCTCTCCTCATATGACAGTCCCACTATCCCAGGGATTCACCTCGTGAACCTACGCTGCACTGCCTCAATAACAAGGACATCAATTCATTCTTTATCGGCCAGAAGGTGTATGGAGAAGCACTTATGCTTTTACAGACCACAGCAGAAATTGGTAGTTCTAAGAAAGGCACAGTTACTATCACAACATTTAAACAATGTATGGACAGACACATGGGAAGGATACTACAAGAGCCAAACTGTGTACAGGTGTAGCAGTACTCTGCACAACTGCAACATATTTCCTCTTTCTAAACTCCATCCCACTTGCAATAAAAATCAATTTGTCATTTGGCTTCCTAATCGTACGCTGCACCTGCTTGTGAGCTTCCTGTGATTAACACCCTAGATCCTGCAGTACTTTGTCTAATTGCAATCATTCTGTATTTAGATAATAGTCCAGTGCGCTGATGGGACTATTTAATCAGATTGACTTTTGCAAATTATGTCTGGGGTAGCTGGCAAGCAGGAGAATTGGCAGGTAATTGATGTGAGAGAATAAATCATAGGGAAATAAGCAGTGGAAAAGGACTGATGGAAAAGCTCTGGGACCAGCATAGACTTAATGGGCCAAATGGCCTTCTACTGCACCATAAGTGAATTTGACCCATTATATCATCTGTTTGATTAGAGATGAAGCGTTGTTAAAGATCAATGGCCTGGAAGTTATTACTACAAACCTCAAATTGGGCATCTAAAAATGAGGAAGGGCATGTAATGCAGAGAGGAAACCGCAATAAAAGAGAATAAAATAAGTGTTACATTTGTGAATATAAAGTTGTGCTCAGTCACTTGTCAAATGCACAATATATTGCAGATTTCTGAAGCGTTGGCTAAAGTAGATTCAGCCCACTATGGTGAGCCAATCACAGATCGTAATGAGATGGAGTGCACGAAGAGGATATGGAGCTCAGCAACATGGTGTCAGGACAATAACCTCTCCCTTAATTCAGCGAGTCAAAAGCGCTTGTTATCGACTTCAGGAAGCGTGGTGGAGGACATGCCCCAATCAACATCAATGGTGCCGAAGAGGAAACGATTGAGAGCTTCAAGTTACATGCGTTAATATCAGCAATGATCTGTCACAGACCAAGTACATTGATGCTGCAGCCAAGAAGGTAGACTACTTCCTCAGGAGACTATATAAATTCAGTATGTCTCCAATGACTCTTATAAACCTTCACATATGCACCATTGAAAGCATACTGTAGGGTTGCATCAGATCTGGGTTTGGGAAGACCACAAGAAATTTCAGAGAGTTGTAGATGTAGTCTAGGAAAGGGTCTGAAGAAGGGTCTCGACCCGAAACGTCGCCCATTCCTTCTCTCCTGAGATGCTGCCTGGCCTGCTGAGTTACTCCAGCATTTTGTGAATAAATACTGTAGATGTTGTCTAATCCATTACACAGACCAGACTGCCCACCAGTGACTCCATCTACACGACACGCTGCCACGGAAAAGCAGCCAACATAATCAAAGACTTGTCCCAACACCATCATTCCCTCTTCTCCCCCCCTCTCATTGGGCAGGAGAGAGAGAAACTTGAAAGCTCTCACCATCAGACTCAGAAACAACTTCTTCCCACCTCATCAGTTTTCTGAATGGTCCTTCCACAAGCTAGGTACTGACTGATTCATCTCTATCCCATTGTGAACATTGTACTTTATCTATGGAACTGCTGCGCCACAATGCTCCAAACTATATCGTGCACTCGGCATCTTCCCCTTTGCTCTACCTATTTTGCTTGAGTTTGGATTGATTGTGTTTATGCATAGTATTATCTGATTTGATTAGACAGAGAGCAAAACAAAGCTTTCCACTGTACCTCAATACACGTGACAGTAATAAACCTAAACCTAAAGCTAGATTTTTGAATGCTGCAAAAGGATTTCCTTGAAATGATATAGCATAGCTTCAAGATTAACGGAATAGGGTACTGGTGGATATGATGAAATAGAATTGAAATCAGATCTGAGTTTTCAATTTTAGAGTGAGCGAGATTCATAGATATGATTGTTAATTCCAATTCTCCAGATCAGATCTTCCTTGATGCTGCAGGAGCTTGTAATGGGAAGAAAAGTAAAGGTCCTATTGAGTGAAAGTGCTCAAATGAATCAAACTGGAGGAAGAACTCCTTTTGCACAAATGCAACGGTTTATCAGTGGATTAATCGTTCATTAGGTCAAGGTTATGGGATGACTGAAACACATGAGGCTGGATTTATCTGAGATTTAGACCAAAGTGAAGCACAGCTATTTATCTGTAGTGAAATTAGACTGAGAGAGTGAAAGAAAATGAGGTACATGACCTGACCAGCCCAATCAAAGGAAATAAATTATAATTGATTGATTAGTTTGTATGCAGCATGGAAGCAGGCCCTTTGGCCCACCAAATCCATGCTGACCAGCAATCACCTGCTGACACTAGCCCAACAGTTTAGTTTAGTTTACAGATACAGTGTGGAAACTGGCCCTTTAGCCCACCAAGTCCGCACCGACCAGCAATCCCCGCACACTAACTATCCTCCACACACTAGGGATCACTTACAATTCTACTGAAGCCAATTAGCCTCCCTGTGGGAGGAAACCGGAGCCCCCGGAGAAAACCCACGTAGGTCAAGGGGAGAATATACAAACCCGTAGTCAGGATCGAACCTGGGTCTCTGGCTCTGGAAGGCAGTAACTTTATTGTTGCACCACTGTTAGTCCACCTACTCATCCATTCCTTACACACTGGGGCAATCGACCTACAGAGGCCGATTAACCTACAAACTCGCACGTCTTTGGGATGTGGGCACCCACCCTGTACCCGGTCACAGGGAGAACATGCAAACTCCACAAAGACAGCACCCCAGGTCAAAATCAAAGCCAGGTATCTGGCACTGTGAGGCAGAAGCTCTACCAGCCTAGCCACTCTGCCATCCTTGAGCCACTGTACCACCCTGATCAATCACAGCTTATCATAGTTTGGAAAACCTGCCCTCTCCACTCGAGGCAGGATGGTGCTTGTCAATGATAGTGTCTATAGCTGTGCGTAGAATAGATTTGTTCATGGATCAAAGCCTGCGATTTAATATGTGCACTGACTTCTCGAGCTTCACTTTGAGTACAGAGTTATTTAGCAGCACTTCTGTCTTACCGAAGGTCCCTGTTGTTTCTGTTAGAAGTGCCTGTACAGGCAATTAAAAATATCACACACAGGCACAGACACAAAGCATGTCTGCATCTTATACATCATGTAGCATAATGCAAGGAATGTAAAAGTCAAACATAATCTCGGATGCATAAATTGCAGGTTAACGATTAGTGATGTCATCTAAATCTTCTCAGTTGTATTTTTTTTCCTTGTTTTTCTTTCATCAATCTTCCACATTCTCATTTGCATTGTCTGGGGGTCGGAAAGATGCCGTGTAAGTACGCTGTTTTAAAAAAAAAGATACCCCCACTGTTGTCAGTGAGAAGAAACATATTGAAGCCAATTTTCTCCTTCTGAGGTGGTAGCGCAAAATTTGGCAGAAGGTCTGGCACTAATGTGCTGAACAACTCCCATGTGGAAAAATACTCAACTCCTCACTGCCTCTGCAATTAAAAGCAAATATTTAAATAAGACGTTAAAGGAGAATTATAGCCTGCATTATTTTCCTATCTAAAATAATTCCCCTTGGATGTTGAACGCTTTTCAGCAAAATGGGAAATTTTGCATTATTTTTCGTAAAGCAGAGCTTTCTCCTGTTGTTTTAAGCTTCATACAAGTCCCTCGGTTCTACGCGAGCATGAAGCAAAGTCAGTCGGTGTCATCGACATCTTACTCTTGCTTCGGCCCACATAGTAGCTAAGCACACAAAAAAACCACTCACAGTAGACAAACCAAATCCAATGTAATCTATAATTTGCTGGTTCTTTCCCCAAGGCTGACCCTGGGCTCTCTGCCTCCTACTCTTCTAAGGTGTAGCAAAGAACTGCAGGTGCTAGTTGCCACAGAAGATAGACACAAAATGCAGGAGTAACTCAGCGGGAATTGCAGCATCTCTGGAGAGAAGGAATGGGTGTTCTGAAGAAGGGTGTCGACCCGAAACATCACCCATTCCTTCTCTCCAGAGATGCTGCCTGTCCCACTGAGTAACTTCAGCATTTTGTGCCTATCCTACTGCTCTAGTCTCTAACCACCCAGTTGACACAGATACTGTCCTCTTTTTCAGCTGTTTCTAAGGATATACCCACAGCGATCTGGAGAACTAATAGTGGTCGCTGCCAACAGAACATTTACTTCTATATATGATATGTCCCTTTTAATGATTTATCTGCGTACTGGTTTATTTAGGCTAGCTTTAACCTCGTTATTGATCAGCATTCCTCCATTTCTTTTTGACTAAGCTTTGCAGATGAAAACTGCAAACATTTTTATATGTCCAACAATCAGCTTGCAAAAGGTCATGAGAAGAAGGCACAGAGAAACATTATCAGCGTTCGGGACAACCTTTTATGACTCAGTTCAATTAGGTGTTCACTTCCTCCTACATTATAGTTAATTTATTATCAATCCTGATGTTTCTAATTGCATTCCTGATCAGCTAATAAAATAAGTCATATGCTGTACATTGCCACTGTTCATGTCAACTTGATTCTCATATTCACAATGTGCGCGTACATTGAATGAAAGATACAGCATGGAAACAGGCCTTTCGATTCACCGAGTCCACACCAACCATCAATCACCTGTTCACACTAGTTGTATGTTGTCCCACTTTCTCATCCACTCCCTACACAGGAGGGGCAATTTACCTAGGCCAATTAACCTACAAACCCACAAGTCTTTGCGAAGGGGGAGGAAACCAGAGCACCCGAAGGAAACCCACATGGTCTTGGCAGAACTTGCAAACTCCACACAGACAGGAGGTCAGGATCAAACTCGAGTCTCTGGCACAGTGAGGCAACAGCTCCACAGCTGAGCAACTGTGCCATCTTTTATAGATGAACAATTTCTTTGCATGCAACAATAAAGTATTCTACGGGTCTTTGAAGGGTTCAGTACCCTTCAAATACCAACTCATTCATATTGAGATTATGTACTTATGTTTTTTCCCCCATTTAAACTAAAAGATCACGGAATCTTTGGCAGTGGGCCGAAGCCCATCTTCACTGGCATTCCTAAATGTATGGGACCTGATCCTCCACTTTATCCCGCACTAAACGTTATTCCCTTTATCATTTATCTGTACACAGTGGATGACTCAATTGTAATCATGTGTAGCCTTTCCACTGACTGGAACGCAAGGAACAAAAGCGTTTCACTGTACCTCAGGTGCAGGTACACTTGACAATAAACTAAACTAAACTAAACATGCAACACCTGAGTCTCCAAATTGGTGTTGCCCTAAACCAACAGCCGATGTCCAGATGGTTGTTATTGGATTATTTTGTATTTAGATCATAGAACATAGAAAAGTGATGGGGAAGGGTCTCGACCCGAAACATCGCCCATTCCTTCTCTCCTGAGATGCTGCCTGACCTGCTGAGTTACTCCAGCATTTTGTGAATAAAGGCATGCTCAGTTTGATCAGCTTCACGTGTAGGAGGGAACTGCAGATGCTAGTTAAATCCGAAGATAGACACAAAAAGCTGGAGTAACTCAGCGGGTCAGAGAGCATCTCTGGAGAAAAGGAATAGGTGACGATTCAGATCGAGACCCTTCTTCAGGCTGAGAGTCAGCTTCACGCTTTATAACAACTCTGGACCAACCTGGACTGAAATCCAGGGAAGAGGTGAACGGGACTGCTCTTGACATCGAGTCAGGTGGGCAGTACCAAGGATCCATGGTAAAACTTTAATTAATATGGCTCAGGAAGTAAAACTTCAATCAACAGAGATGGCCAGAGAATTCTTCAGGTGGCTTCAGTCCTGGCTCACATGAGCTTTGATAGACGTTGTTATTGGAACCTCTCAATGTGATTGCAGGAGTGCTTCGGGGCAAAATATTCAGTGCAACTACCATTTGCGATCATCAATTCATCATTCAAAATGGGTTTGTTTGCTGAAGGTTTTAAAATTTATAATTTAATTTCCAAGTTTGCAGATAGTGAAACAGTCTATCTCAAACATCAAGGATGTGATGGATAACATCTCTGTTGATAAGTGGCAAGTAATGCATGTGCCCTCTGTACCAGGCAATGGTCATCTCCAAGATAGACACAAAATGCTGGAGTAACTCAGCGGTACAGGTAGCATCTCTGGAGAGAAGGAATGGGTGACGTTTCAGGTCGAGACCCTTCTTCAGACTGATGGTCATCTCCATTAAGGAAGAGCACAGCCTGTTTTCTGTTGACTTTCAATAATATTGCTATCATTGAGGCCCCATGTTGGGGTTGATACAATGGGTGAGTTTTGGGATGGGGCAGGTTGGGAGGACTAGTTAGCCGTGACAGAAACTCAACTGGACCAACCACATAAATACTGTGGCAACACGAGCATCCCAGAGACTGAGTATTTTGTAGAGAATGGTTTGCCTTTTGAAATGTTTCCGTCACCTACAAAGGTAAAACTCAGGACTGGGAACGTCCTTGCCTGAATGGATGACATTTCAATAACACTCGGTAAGCTTGATGCCATCCAGTATAAATCAGCCTGACTTGACTAGCACTCCATCTACGAGTTTAAACAAGTACACCTCCATTACCAGTGGAACATGACCACAAGGCACAATGCCTGTTATGTGGACCTTCAAACCTGCAACATTAAGAAGGGTTGCTAATGGCTTTGAACATGCCATCAGCTCTAGGTTCCCATCAAAGTCACACATCATTTTAACAGGAACACATTTATACATTCCTAAATGGCACTGAAACTCTCTATTTAACAGTTTTACCACAAGGGTTGTAACTGTTGATGAATGTGGTTGACTTCACTACATTTTCTCTGGGGTAATTTCGGATGTCTTTAAATGTCCTTTCCAGTCATCCCACTGATGCTTGCATTTTCAAAATAAATTACCTGACTTAATTCTTCCTTTTCCATTATGTCACTTCTAATACCCATGTACTTGGTGTTCAAAGGTGAAATGAAGACATGTATTTTTTAACATATGTCGATTTCTACGTCTTTACTGGTCTCAGTTCCTTTGGACTGCACTGGAAGCTAACTTTCCAGGGGTAAACAGAGCCCATAGTATTTAAAGGATTTCTAGAACAAATCGCAAAGGTCAACTGTACATTACTGACAGGATATAAACAATTAACCCCTTCAATCGGCCTAAACTATTTAATATAACCCATCTATAATTTCCATTTTACTGAAAACCTCTATGTACTGTCAGCAGAATTGGGGGAGCTCGTAGCTTCTGAAATCTGCCTTTTGTCTCCCAAATGGTCGGCAGCTGAGCTGTGCAAGCGATGATGCTCCTTACATATTCAACAGCAGTAACTCTTCAAAATTCCCATGTCAACAAGCCTTCCCCGAACATGAGTAACTGCAGTCTCTTCTCCTTTGGCACAAACTGCACGTGTTCATTGGGCTGCAGACCCCTGCTGCAAACCATTACTTGGGTTCAGATAAGATCAGTTGTGCAGAATGTTTGGTTGGAAATTACAGAAACATATGCTGCTGTTGAATAAAGTGCAGGCATTGAGCCAAAAAGATTCAGATGTACAAGGCACAGAAATAAAGACTATTGGATGAATGTTGTCTTCATCAGGCGAACCCGTCATTCATTCCAGTGTAAATAATTAGCGGATAGACCCTTTCACCAGATTACCCTCGCCCCCACCCAATTTTTCTCACACCATTTCATTTTTTGCATTCAGATATTAGTCAAATTAATTCAGCGATATGACACATACACAGGGCAACAGCTCCCCCAGTGACTTATTGTGTACTTTCAAAATGCAAACAATATTTTCATTGTTTCAATATTTTCAAATACTGGAGGGCATAACTTTAGGGTGAGAGGGGCAAAATTCAAAGGAGATGCGTGGGGCGACTTTTTTACATGGAGGGTGGTGAGTGCCGAGGTGGTGCTTGAAGCAGACACGAAAGTGGCATTTAAGCCTCTTGCATAGATAGGCATATGGTTATGCAGGGAATGGAGAGATAGACAACAGACAATAGGCAATAGACATTAGGTGCAAGAGTAGGCCATTCGGCCCTTCGAGCCAGCACCACCATTCAACGTGATCATGGCTGATCATGGCTGATATGGGGTAGCGGCATGGATAAGAAATGGTCTTGGTATCATCTTCAACACAGACATTGTGGGCTGAAAGGCCTGTTATAGTCATAGAGATATATATGGTGGAAACAGGCCCTTTGACCCAACATTGCAATAGTACCTGCCTGCCTCCTCCGGCAGCTCGTTCCATACACCCACCACCCTTTGTGTGAAATGTTACCCTTCAGATTCCTATTAAATCTTTCTCCCCTCACCTTAAACCTATGTTCTCTGGTTCTATGTTCTATGGGCGTGGAGTTCAACGCCAACACTTGTACCAAAGAGGCGCAACTCCAAAGACGTACAGGTTTGTAGGCTAATTGGCTTTAGTAAAGTTGCAAATTGTCCCTCATGTGCGTAGGATAGTGCTACTGTGTGGGGAACGCTGGGCGGTGCAGACCTGGTGGGCCGAAGGGCCTGTTTCCATGCTGTGTCTAAACTAAAACTAAACTAAACTAAACTAATATCAATGCTGTTTCTGTTCAACCTCTGACATTTAGTCACATTAATGATAAATATCAGTGGGCAAATGCAACTAGCAACGAGCAACTGGAGAAAATATTATTCTTGTGTAAGTAGTTATTCTATCTCACTCCTGAGCCGAATACACATCAGGGACAGGTTTTTGGAGGGAAAAGTCAATTGCATCACTGCTGGGAGAATGAATTGGTGCCTTTGACACCAAAAAGCAATGTATCAATTTTCTTTTAGTTCCTCGTTTGTTTTAAAAATGACCTTTCGCAGATATGTATTCTGACATATAATGTGCTTTAGCAGCTAAATGTTTGCAAAGCTAAATGCAAAAGATTAAGCAATGATAAAGACGAATTGGGCGGCAGGGTGGAGTCAGCAGTAGAGTTGCTGTCTTACAGCGCTAGAGACTTGGGTTGGATCCTGACCACGGGTTCTGTCTGTACGGAGTTTGTATATTCTCCCCGTGATCTGCTTGGGTTTTCTCCGGGTGTTCCTGTTTCCTCCCACACGCCAAAGACGTGCACTTTTGTAGTTTAATTGGCTTCGGTAAAATTATAAAAGGTTGTCCCTAGTGTGTGTATGTAGGATAATGTTAGTGTGCGGGGATCGCTTGTCGGCGCGGACTCAGTGGGCTGAAGGGCCTGTTTCCGGGCTGTATCTCTAAACAAAAGTTAAATAATCATTATTTTGCAACCTGCTGATGGATTTAGTTTAGTTTAGAGGTACAGCGCGGAAACAGGCACCGAGTCCGCACCGGCCAGTGATCCCTACATATTAAAAGGGCGGCACGATGGCGCAGCGGTAGAGTTGCTGCCTTACAGTGAATGCAGCGCCGGAGACTCAGGTTCGATCCTGACTATGGGTGCCGTCTGTACGGAGTTTGTACGTTCTCCTCGTGACCTGCGTGGGTTTTCTCCGAGATCTTCGGTTTCCTCCCACACTCCAAAGACGTATGTAGGTTAATTGGCTGGGCAAATGTAAAAAAAAAAAAATTGTCCCTAGTGGGTGTAGGATAGTGTTAATGTGCGGGGATCGCTGGGCGGTGCGGACCTGGTGGGCCGAAGGGCCTGTTTCCGCGCTGTATCTCTAAATCTAAAATCTAAAACACTATCCTACACATACTAGGGCCAATTTACATTGATAGAAAGCCAATTAACCTACAAACCTGTACGTCTTTGCAGTGTGGGAGGAAACCGAGGCACAGACACCACCCATAGTCGGGATCGAACCCGGGTCTCTGGTGCAGAAAGGCAACTCTACCGCTGCGCCACCGTGCCGCCCACGCCCACAGCCACGCCCAAGCCCACCGATCTTCGTGCATAATTCAGTGAAATTGGCTGATGAAGACGAAAACAATACAGTTTAACAAAAGTTATTATTGTGGACTAAGGAAAACAGAGTTTTATGAAAAAGTGAAGTAGAAAGGAATATGAAACAAGTCTGGCATTGAAGCAAGTGGGAGTACTTGGCATTGTATCACAGAGAAGGGATATATCTGGCAGACATAATTATCAAGGCACAGAGTACTGACCCCATTTGGGTTCTCAGGGGAAATGACAAACTAAATCAAAGCTTTCTTATGGGAACGAGCAATATTCAATGACCTAACCATACTCAGTTATCCCAACACGGCTGATAGTCAGAAGAGTGTTCGCTTAAAAAGTCAGTTTACCTTAAGTTATGAGTGAGCTTTGTGATAACAAAAACAAATTGCTTTAAAATAACACTTACAACATTGTGAAATATGCTAATTTGCTTCACAAGAACTGCCAAACAAATATCTCACGCTGAATTACATAAGAGGATATTGGGAGAGTTGACCGAATGTCTGGTCACAAAATGCAGTTTTAGAGAGGAATTAACTCATAGATTGGCCAACTGAAGGCAAGGCCATTAGTCTGTGAGGGATTATAATCAGAGATTAAGCAGAGCAGCATAATTGTAGGACCAGACATGTCCCAGAAGGTTACAGAGCTGCAGGAGGGCTTAGAGATAGGGAGAACTATGGCCATAGAGAGATTTGAAAACAAGGGCAAGAATTCTAAGGGCAACGAACGTCGGGAAACACAGTGGCGCAGCTGGTGGGGCAGCTGCCTCACAGCTCCAGAGACCCGGGTTTGATCCTGACTTTGGGTGCCGTCTGTCTGTATGGAGTTTGCACGTTCTCCCTGTGACTGCATGCATTTCCTCCGGGTGCTCTGATTTCCTCCCACATCCCAATGGCTTGTGGGTTTGTCGGTTAATCGGCCTCTGTAAATTGCCCCTAGTGTGCAGGGTGAGGATGGCAAAGTGGGATAACAAAGAACTAGTGTGAACGGGTGATCGATGGTCGGCATGGACTCGGTGGGCTGAAGGGCCAGTTTCAATGCTGTATCTCTAAACTAAACAAAGTGCCTAAATGATTGCCTAAAGGTAGATAGACACACAAATTGCTGGAGTAACTCAACGAGTCAGGCAGCATCAATGAAGAAAATGGATAGGTGATGTTTTGGGTCAGAATCCTTCTTCAGATCCATTGTTGTAGGGAGAGTGAGGGGAAAAGACTGGAAGCAAAGAAAACAAACAGGCTAGATCAGAATGGGCAATGGATGGCCTCAGGGAGGGATGTTCCCCGATAGGCTGATTGTTGGCTCGGGATGGTGCCATCCCAAGAGGGATACATCATTGCGAACTATGGAAGTAGTTGACTGCCCTTTAGTGGAGGAAGGAGGGGCAGGGGGAGAAGAAGGAGGGAGGGGAGTGTTTGTAGAAAGTACCTAGAGTTAGAAAGCTCAATGTTCATATTGCTGGGTTGGAAGATAGCCAAGCGGAATATGAGGTACTGTTCCTCTAATTTGTGTGAAGCATCACCCTAGCAATGGAGGAGGCCCAGGACAGAAAGGTCAGTCTGGTAATGGAAAGGGGGGTTAAAATGGTTAGCAAGCAGGAGATCTGGTAGGCCTTGGTGCACCGTTAAGGCAGGTTAGGATAGGGGCAGCAACATGTAATTGGATGCATGAAGGCCGACCAAATTAAAGTATCAAAGCCACAGCAGCAAATAGATTTTAGATTTAGATTTAGAGATACAGCACGGAAACAGGCCCTTCGGCCCACCGAGTCCGCGCCACCCAGCGATCCCCGCACATTAACACAATCCTACACACACTAGGGACAATTTTTACATTTACCCAGTCAATTAACCTACATACCTGTACGTCTTTGGAGTGTGGGAGGAAACCGAAGATCTCGGAGAAAACCCACGCAGGTCACGGGGAGAACGTACAAACTCCGTACAGACGGCGCCCGTAGTCAGGATCGAACGTGAGTCTCCGGCGCTGCATTCGCTGTAAGGCAGCAACTCTACCGCTGCGACACCGTGCCGCAGGTAGACACAAAATGCTGCAATAACTCAGCGGGACAGGCAGCATCTCTGGAGAGAAGGAATGGGTGACGTTTCGAGTCGAGACCTTTCTTCAGTCAGGGGAAAGGGGGACGAGAGGTATAGATGACGATATAGAGAGATATAGAACAAAGAAATGAAAGATATGCAAAAAAAGTAACATTGATCAAGGAAGCAGTCCATTGTTAGCTGTGGACTGGGTGAAAACAAGTTATACAAACAATGCAATTCACCAGGACGTCAGTGACACGAGTAAAAACAACCAGGGTGGAGGAGGAATGGAGAGAGAGGGGATGCAAGAGTTACTTAAAGTTAGAGAAACCAATATTCATACCACTAGGTATAGATAGGATGGAGTCAGGCATTGTAACAAAGTAGATATTAGCGATCTGGTCAATGCAAGCTCATCCAGTGGCCGGGGTCAAGGAAAGAGTGCTCACGTCGCGGCCCAGTTTCCATCAATCTTTCCACCACCACGTACGAGAAGCACAAGAAGCACTAGAAGCACAAGACGCCATTGTATGCAGATGCCGAGAAGTTTGTTCAGCTCTGGCTGAACGATTTCTCATCTTGTGATGTGGACTCGATAAGAAGATCCAACGGCCAAAACTGAACCAAGGCTGCAAACAATCTGTATCAGGCTCAATACGTTGCCAGGATGAGGGGTATTGATGCCTCGGGAACAAAGTAATGTCAAGGATTGGAATCTTAAGTCCTTTCCATAATTATTAGGCAGAAACTTATACTTATTCAGAATAGATGTCAGAGATACCAAAGAGATGTCGACATGATGGAGGGAAGCTGGGCTTCATTAGTATAAATGGAGAAACTTATGTTTTGGTTTGGATGATGTGCTAAGGAAAACAAATAGGAATATGGAAAGGCGAAATAAGTAAAAAATCTGGATGCGAGTATTCTTACCCATTGTGCATTTAAGGCAACAACGCAACATTTTCTTCCAGAGTTATGAGTGAACAAATGCTATTTAATTGGAGCTATTACCACACTAAAATTAGCACTAATTTCCGAGATCATGTTCATGATTTTGACCAAATTAAAGCATCCTGCAACTAATCAGGTTTTAAATTACAGCATTTCATGCTAAAAAAAATCTCAGATATGTTCACAGCAGTAGAGTTGCTGCCTCACAGCACCAGAGACCAGGGTTCGCTCCTGACTACAGGTGCTGTCTGTACGGAGTTTGTACAGTTCTACCTGTGGACACGTGGGTTTTCTCCGGGTGCTCCAGTTTCCTCCCACATTCCAAAGGTGTGCAGGTTTGTAGATTAATTGACTTCTGTACATTGTCCCTAGTGTTTAGGGTAGAACCGGTATATGGGGATTGCAAGTCTGTGTGGATTTGGTGAGCATCTGCATTGCATCTCCACACTGGATCTCCACACTGCATCTCCACACTGCATCTCCACACTGCATCTCCACACTGCATCTCCACACTGCATCTCCACACTGGATCTCCACACTGGATCTCCACACTGGATCTCCACACTGCATCTCCGCACTGCATCTCCACACTGCATCTCCACACTGGATCTCCACACTGCATCTCCACACTGCATCTCCACACTGGATCTCCACACTGCATCTCCACACTGCATCTCCACACTGGATCTCCACACTGCATCTCCACACTGCATCTCCACACTGGATCTCCACACTGCATCTCCACACTGCATCTCCACACTGCATCTCCACACTGCATCTCCAAACTAAATCTAATATTATGTACATACACTCGTTTTGTCTTTACCAATGGAGAAAATGTGAGATAACCAAAAGGTTAGTGATAGCAGTTTCTCTGCTCAAGAAAGTATCTTGTGATCAGATTACTGATCTTAAAGCTGCAAATTTTCCTTTTCAATGGTACTATTCACAGAGTATAAAGATCACTTGCAGATAGTCAAACTGTTTCCAATCCCACTCTCTTTGAAAAGATTTTGGCATGAACATAGAGTGAATGAACAATTATCTAAAACCC
Organism: Rhinoraja longicauda; assembly: GCF_053455715.1. Classification (NCBI taxonomy): domain Eukaryota; kingdom Metazoa; phylum Chordata; class Chondrichthyes; order Rajiformes; family Arhynchobatidae; genus Rhinoraja; species Rhinoraja longicauda. The sequence continues at coordinate 28,423,334 of NC_135974.1, read as the reverse complement.
GAGGTTACTTTGCAACAACCCAATCACGGGAATAATATTCAGCATTGAGAAAGTCGAACATTTTCTTCAAAGCTGAATTCATAAAAGAGCCTCTCTCATAAAAGAGAAAATATTTTTTTCACTGTCCTCCCAGTTTCTATTCTCCCTATCAGATACTATCAATATATTTTGAAAAAAACAATCGTAACAGTAATGTTCTACCAGAAAGCACAAGATCTGAAATCTTGGTAATGACAGACCTTAATTCTGTTTGCAAATGATGATGAATCTTTGTAAGATCTAAGGAAATTAAATATGTTTCAATGCCTAGCCTACAAGATCTATTTTCTCACTGATTTCAGAGAAAGGTTTCAATTGATCAAATTACTTTTTTGCACTCACTTGTTCTATATCACCGCCCACATCTCTCGTTTCCCTCTCCCCTGACTCTCAGTCTGATGAAAGGTCTCCAACCGAAACGTCACCTATTTCTTTTCTGCAGAGATACTGCCTGACCCGCTGAGTTACTCCAGCTTTTTGTGTCTTTCATGGTTTAAATTGTTTGAAATTGCACATAAAGTCAGAGCAATATTAATTCATCAAGCAACTTTACTCGCCATTTCTAGAGTCACAGAGTCATAGAGCCTACAGCGTGGAAACAGGCCCCTTCGGCCCAACTTGCTCACCCCGACCAACATGCCCCATCTATATTAGTCCCACCTGTACGTGCTTGGCCCATAACCATCTGAATCTGTTCTATCCATGTACCTGTCCAAATGTACCTTTATCAAGGTGGAAGTTGCCAAGATGTTACTCAAGGATAGGGGCTTGCATTGGTTAGATTTAGTCCGCATTTCAAATTGAAATCGTACCAAATATGGATAAAATCAGAGGCAAATACTGATCAAAGGCCAGCGGAAGGCAAGAGTTTAGCCTTTAAACCATGCTCTGCACCATTTGCTAACGGTTCATGCTGGGAAATAAATCATGTCTAGTAGTTTACAAAGGAATTCCACATCATATTCCTGGCATCAGGTGCAATCTAGTGGACAGATTATGATCATCTTCAGGCCAAAGTGCAAGTTTGAAAACAAGTGAGGTGTGGTCAGGTTGAAAATGTTAATTTTGCACCAGCAAAAGAGATATTGGTAACACTGAACTAGACTTCTGGTCGGCATAGTGGTGCAGACGGTAGAGCAGTTACTTCACAGCGCCAGGCACCCGTGTTCGATCCTGACCTCAGGTGCTATCTGTGCAGAGTTTGGACGTTTTCCTTGTGACTGTATAGGGTTTTCTCCGGATGCATCGGTTCCCCCCACATCTCAAAAACGTGCCGGTTTGTAGGTTAATTGGCATCTAGTGTCTAGGGATTCGATGAGAAGATGGAATAATGTAGAACTAATGTGAACAGGTGATCAGTCATCAACATGGTCTCGGTGGGATGAAGGGACAGTTTCCATGCTGTATCTCTAAAACAAATAAGTTCAGAACAAAGGAGGTGTCACGGTTGTGTTTCAACATATTCCATCAGTCTCTAATGTCTTTGAAGGTTGCTGGTAGATGAGCATCTGACAGTGGAAAAACCAGCACCTAATATTCTCTCTTTCATTTATATTACATGTTATATTATACAGGGCACCTTTAAACAGTCTGTATATGTTGGCTTCAATGCAGTGGAATATGCTTTGTGTACAATGCAGAGTAGATTTCTGAGCACAGCCACCACAGTTTATCTGTTCCAGTTATAGCTTCCACAGTCTGGTTGGCGGTTTCTTCATGAGAGTGCAAGATTGGTACAGACCAGCCTCTGGTAATATGTTCATCCCACTCATAGAGTCACAGGGCGTGGAAATAGGCCCTTCGGTCCAAGTTGCCCACACCGACCATCATGTCCCATCTACACTAGTCCCACCTGCCTATTTACCTCTAAACCCATCCTATCCATGTACCATCTAATTGTTTCTTAAACATTGCGATTGTACCTGCCTCAACTACCTTCTCTGGCAGCTCGTTCCATTCACCACCACCCTTTGGGTAAAATAGTTACCCCTCAGGTTCCTATTAAATCTTTCCGAACTCATCTTAAACCTATATCCTCTGGTTCTCAATTCCCCTACTCTGTGCATCTACCTGATCTATTCCTCTAATGATTTTGTACACCTCTATAATATCACCCCTCATCCTCCTGCAATCCAAGGAATAAAGCCCTAGCCTACTCAACCTCCCTGCAGCTCAGGCCCTTGAGTCCTGGCAACATCCTCGTAGTCCTGGCAACATTTCCGCACCTTTCCCAGCTTGACATCTTTCCTGGAACAGAGCAAGAATAAGCCTTTAACACCAGCGACTGAAGGTATCTAGCTGAACTGCCCCTTGGTGAAACCTCCCGCCTGCCCCACCTAATGAACTATTTACATTACCACATGGCTGCGAGGGTCACAACTGTTCTTGAAAATGCAAAGGCAGTATGGAACTGAACAAATTCCAATGCCGAGTAAATTACCTCCTGGTGAATCAGAAAATGCATGCCACAATGAGCAAACTTTTAATAACGTCTCAATGTGCAATAAAATTTCTCTTACATTTTTCTGTACCTCATAACTAAATTAATGAAACATGTATTTTTCTTGTTCTCATACAATAGCTTTATTGTGTGGTGCAATAATACGGCTCATTCCACGTCCGTTAAGAATCTGCCTTCATTTACACATATTGGTTACTTATCTTAAGTTATTAAGCCGTGATTACAGAATTTTCAATATGATTGAGGAAAGATTTACTGTCAGGAAATACCTATTGGGAATTAATTAATACAGAATCTGAAGTTCATCCTCTCAGGACCTGTTTACGTAAACATTCTTGTAAACACAGATTGAAGTAATTAACACCTCTTAGGGGACTTGGCACTCACATGCTGGTACTGTGATATTCCACAGCATTCTTCATCACACCTAACCTGCAATTTTGGCACCATTCTCGAGCTTACTGACATTTTATTGGAAAAAGATGTGTTTAACATGTTTTGTATCAGTAAGGCAAAGTTATCACCAGCGTACTACCACCTAAAACCATCTGTGCGAAAGCCACTTCTCAGGTCCACAAGTGGAAAGGTGTCAAGACATTTGTGTTGCTTGCATCATAAACAGTTCTGGGTAAATTACAAACACTGTTTACACTGGATAATTGGTGGGCTTTGTCCGTCCTCTGATCAAGGCGAATCTGATGTCTTGTTCTCCCTCACATGGCAATCCACCGGCAAGTAATCCACCAGAAGGAACGGATGAAGATGAATAAGAGAAGGAACGGATAAAGATGAATTGAGCGGCATGGTGGTGCAGTGGTCAAGCTACTGCCTTACAGTGCCAGAGACCTGGGTTTGAAACATAGACGTAGAAACATAGTAAATAGGTGCAGGAGTAAGCCATTCGGCCCTTCGAGTCAGCACCGCAATTCAATATGACCATGGCTAATCATCCAAAATCAGTACCCCGTTCCTGCTTTCTCCCCATATCCCTGACTATGTCTGTGCAGAGTTTTTACGTTCTCCCCGTGACCTGCGTGGGTTTTCTCCAAGATTTTCGGTTTCCTCCCACACTCCAAAGATGAACAGGTTTATAGGTTAATTGGCTTGGTATGAATTAGAATTGTCCCTAGTGTGTGTAGGGTAGTGTTAATGCGCGAGGATTGCTGGTCGGTGCGGACTCGGTGGGCTGAAGGGCCTGTTTCCACGCTATATTTCTAAAACGAAACTATTATCAAATTAAACGTCTGACATATAAGTAATTTTTGGCTGACCATTAAGTTCTCTGTTAACATCAGCGTACAACATGGGCACAAAAGCACGTCACTATGGCTGCAGCATCCGGCCTACAGCTGTGGAGCAGCAGCGGAGCACACCACAGCTATGCTTAGCTAGGCCAACCCTGAAACATTGCCAGGACAACGGGCCTACATGGTCAGGTCAACAACTGGGACTTGAAAACAGCCCCAAAAACTGGCGACTCTGTAGACTGTTTCAGTGTATTACTACCACACACTTGTACTGTACCTGAGATGATTATCTAAGATGAATCTAAGTGCTTATGTACACAGTGAAACTTGTACTGAACTGTATTCAAAATGAATTCCCTGTACCTCGGCAATACCCCTGACAATAAAGAACCATTGAACCATTGGTTTAGGATAGCAAGTTATACAATTGTGAGACACAAGAAACTGCAGATGCTGGTTTACATAAAAAGACACAAAATGCTGGAGTAATTCAGCGGGTCAGGCGACATCTCTGGAGAACATGAATAGGTGACGTTTCTGGTCAGGACCCTTCTTCAGACTGATGCATTGTGTTTTGTAAATCTGACGCCGAGTTATACATTGGGTTTTTCTAACTAGTTTCCCTTGTTATATCAGAGCCTAACATCCATTTTAACTTTGCAAGTAGCTTCAATGTGATTTTGTCCATTTTTTTTCTCCATTTCTGAAGCCTCTGACACTTATTGGCTTTCTGCCTATCACTATGCCAGCTCCACCCGCCCATCCTAATGTTGGTGCCAAGTCAGCAAAAAATCAGTAGGATATTTGAGATCGAGACAGGAACTGTTTCCAATGCCTCTCAGTCACTGGGGGATATCAAACCCAGCACCAGGACTGTGTTACTGAGCATCCACAAATCACTATTAGGGCTGGTAGAGCTGCTGCCTCATCGTGCCAGAGACCCGGGTTCGACCCTGACCTCGGGTACTGTCTGTGTGGGGTTTGCATGTGCTCCAAGTGACTCCATGGGTTTCTACCGGGTGCTCCGGTTTCCTCCCACATCCCAAAGACGTGCGGGTTTGTTGGTTAATTGGCCTCTGTAAATTTCCCCCGCTGTGTAGGGAGGGGAGAGAGATAACACAGGACTAATATGAATGGGTGGTCGATAGTTGGCGTGGACTCGGTGGGCTGAAGGACCTGTTTCCGTTGTTTCTCTAAATTAAACTATGGTTCAACGGGCTCATGGAAAAGGAATTGATTTTATTCCTCTCCGGTCCGGAGGCTCTTTGACCGAGATTGATATTATTAAATTGTTACAATGGAATCACCACGATTGCAAACTTTGAACAGTTCCATGCTGAAAGAGGTGATGATAGATTTTGCCATATGGTTTTCAAACTCAGCCAGTACCCTGTCCTGTCTCAAATTCAGATGCAATGATTAATATAATACAGATGACCCCTGCATTACACAATTTCAAATAAATTGAAATTTGGCCGTTCACTTCCCTTCGTTCCTTATCTTAGAAACTTCTATCTTCTTTACATCTCTGGCCTCTGTCTGCGCATCTCCCTATCAAAAAAACCCTCACCTGTATCCACCCATCACTTGCCAGGTTTTGTCCTGCCCCCCCCACCTCTCTTCCAGCTTCCTCCCCCCCCCCCACTACAATCAGTCTGCAGAAGATCACCTATCCATGTCCTCCAGAGATGCTGCCTGACCCGCTGTTACTCCAGCACTTTGTGTTTTTTTTAAAAAACAGCATTTTCAGTTCCTTTTGTATCAATTCTCTATCCTGATTCACTTCAATTTAGAATGATTGATACAAATTATGTACTTTCTATTACTGTAGAATTAAGTGTGCAGGAAAGAACTGCAGATGCTGGTTTAAACGGAAGACAGACATGAAAAGCTGGAGTAACTCAGCGGGTCAGACACCATTTCCGGAGAAAATGAATAGGTTACGTTTTGGGTCGATACCCTTCTTCAGACTGAGAGGCAGGGGGAAGATGAAATGAGAGATATAGACGGTGATGCAGAGAGATATAGAACAAATGTAAGAAAGGTATGCAAAAATATCATCGTTACATTTTTGCATACTTTTTTTTATCTCAAACCGAAACGTCACCAACTGTAGAATTAAGTTCTAGAATGGAGTTAAGTTGTCAATGGACAAAATTATTCAATTGTTCCTGAATTGGTTTTGGTGTTTATGGAGTAAGAAGAATGCTGCTCATTATTTATCTGCTACAGACTGATCCCAATGGGCAAGTTCAATAAAGTCTGGATAGTATGAGAAGCCATTAAAAGAACATAGTAACCATTCGATTCTGTTTTGTAAAACCCCTGTGAAGTGCTTTGGTACATATTATTTCTTTCAATGCAAGTTGTTGTTGAGAAATATTTATCCATATTACTTACTTGTGAAATAGGAATCTCCTTCACACCGGCACATCCTTCCTGCTTCTTAAGGGATTGGACAGGCTAGATGCAGGAAAAATGTTCCCGATGTTGGGGGAGTCCAAAACCAGGAGTCCCCCCTGAATAACGTGTAGGCCATTTAGGATTGAGATGAGGTTAAAAAAAAATCACCCAAAGAGTTGTCAATCTGTGGAATTCTCTGCCACAGAAGGCAGTGGAGGCTAATTCACTGGATGTTTTCAAAAGAGAGTAAGATATGGCTCTCAGGGCTAATGGAATCAAGGGATATGGGGAGAAAGCAGGAATTCTGTACTGATTTTGGATGATCAGCCATGATCATATTGAATGGCGGTGCTGGCTCAATGGACTGAATGGCCAACTGCTGCACCTATTTTTTATGTTTCTATGCTCTTGCATACCCCTCCATTCGCATCGGTCTTGTGAAGGCAAACTACAGCAGATACCCACTGCAATGGGCACTCTCACTCACTGTCATTTGAGGATCACAAACAAGTCCTCATTGTTATTGGTCACATTGCTTCCGTAATCTCACATTATATATCTTCGCGAATAATTGTTTGGACCTCACGATCCTGCTTTCTATACCACTCACCCTCCAAAAAGAGCTAAATCCATCTGCTACAAAGATGTGGCACGTCTGGAGTGCCCAGAACGTGCTGGGGGGGGGGGGGTACAATATTAGCATTTCAGAGACTTTTGGACAGGCACATGGACACGCTGGGAATGGAGGGATATGGATTATGGGCAGACACATAATAGTTGGTCTTGGCATCATGTTTGGCACAGATATTGTGAGTGAAAGTTTTAGGTTTAGCTTTACATAAGTTAATTGTCACGTGTGCCAAGGTACAATAAAACATTTTGGTTGCCTGCTAACCAGTCAGTGGAAAGACAATACATGATTCCAATTGTGCCATCCATAGCGTACAGATACGATACTTTACAATCGACCTTTATTTATCCCAGGAGGGATATTAATCTGCCAACAGTCATAAAACACAAAATACATGAAACATGAAACTAAAGTTACGAGTGGAAAGGATTGGGGATGTGCAAAGACTGGGTGGAGGGGGGGGGGGGGTGGGGTGGGGGGGGGTGGGGGGTGGGTGGTGAGTCAGTCTACCCCATGACAGAGTACATGATAAAGGGAAGATAAAGGGCTTTCTCCATCGCTGCTCCCACCCTATGGAACTCACTACCCCAAACCGTCAGAGACTCCTCCACACTCACCACATTCAAAACATCGCTGAAGTCCCACCTGTTCAGTACTGCCTTCAACCACTGAAGGTCACCTCACCTTCTGTCTCCTTTCTCTGTTTGTTTACTTATTTACTTATTTATCTATTTATTCATTTCCCTATGTTCTCTAAATCTCTGTAAAGCATCTTTGAGTATATGAAAAGCACTATATAAATAAAATGCATTATTATTATTATTATTATTAAACACTAAAAGCTGAGTAACTCAGCGGGACAGGCAGCATCTCTGGAGAGAATTAATGGGTGAGACCCTTCTTCCGAAACATCACCCATTTCATTCCTGTCCCACTGAGTTACTCCAGCTTTTTGTGTCTATCTTTGGTTTAAACTAGCATCTGCGGTTCCTTCCTGCACATGATAAAGGGAATAATGTTTAGTGCAAGTCAAAGTCCACTGAAGTCCAATTAAGGATAGTCCGAGGGTTTCCAATGAGGTAGGTAGTTGCTCAGGACCGCTCTCTAGTTGTTGAGAGGATAGTTCAGTTGTCAGATAAATAGCTGGGAAAAACCTGTCCCTAAAATGCCTGTTCCTGTGCTGTATTGTTGTATGTTCTAAGACTTAAACTCAGGGAGCATTCTATACATATCAGTTACAGGCAATAATCTAATGTTTGCACATTTTTTATTAATTGTTAATATCAAACAGGCAAATAACTAATGATAATCAATTTTACCTGGTGATTTTGCTCATATACTAAGAAGAAATAGAGACTGATGTGTTATCACAGAAGAGGAAAAAAGTCTGTAAAAATATTTATCAACTTGCAGACTATTCGTTGCTCATCAAAACAATTTAACAGAAAATGTATCTTATTTCTGGTTCATTGTTGATGCAGTATGCAAATACTGATAGTAAAAGAGTCTTTGGATTCCAAATACACTGCAATATGCCAAAAATTGTGAAATATCCTGGGAAACAGGATATCACCAAATATAAACACCAGCAATAATATTAACACATTCAGAACTCGATACTCCTTTTATTTATTTTTGGACAAAATACCTTCAGATTCTTTGCAAATTAAAATTAAAATTAAAAATACCTTCAGATTCTTTGCAAAATATACCCTCACTCAGGTGTAGCTTGCTCAATGATTATTCAGGTCTCAATCTCTACTTCTACCTGTAGATGTTCATATCTTGGTTGCTTCAAAATAAAAGCAATGATTTGGGGGTTTTTTTCTGAAAAATGTTGAGTCATTGAGTCATAGAGTGAAACAGTGTGGAAACAGGCCCTTCGGCCCAACTTCCAGCTACACTAGTCCCACCTGCCCACATTTGGCCCATATCCCTCCAAACCTGTCCTGTACATTTACCTGTCTAACTGTTTCTTAAAGAGTGTTAATAGCAAATTACACAGGAATATTTTTCATGTAAATCAGTTTGCATTATTGACTGCAATGCACATTGGTTTGTTCCTTCAGCTAATGCTGCTATGTAAAGTAACACACAGAGTCTACTTTGCGGACAGTGGAAAATAATGTATACTGATCCATGCATTGTAGTTCACATGATCTTTGTAGATGCATTAATACAGTTTTAATATATTATGGCCGCACAGGGCTTGTTTGTCATTGTTAGGGCTCATAATCTCTAGAGTACACAATTCAGATTCCTACTGGTATATCAATAGACAATAGACAATGAACAATAGGTGCAGGAGGAGGCCATTCGGCCCTTCGAGCCAGCACCGCCATTCAATGTGATCATGGCTGATCATTCTCAATCAGTACCCCGTTCCTGCCTTCTCCCCATACCCCCTGACTCCGCTATCCTTAAGAGCTCTATCTAGCTCTCTCTTGAATGCATTCAGAGAATTGGCCTCCACTGCCTTCTGAGGCAGAGAATTCCACAGATTCACAACTCTCTGACTGAAAAAGTTTTTCCTCTTCTCAGTTCTAAATGGCCTACCCCTTATTCTTAAACTGTGGCCCCTTGTTCTGGACTCCCCCAACATTGGGAACATGTTTCCTGCCTCTAACGTGTCCAACCCCTTAAAATCGTATACGTTTTGATAAGATCTCCTCTTATCCTTCTAAATTCCAGTGTATACAAGCCTAATCGCTCGTCCGATGCCCAAATCCAGACTTCCAAAACAGACACTGTTCTCCACGCTCCACCGTGGCAAGAGATTACCAAGTGCCAAAACAGCAATGCAATGATGTTCTGTAATCTTCTTCAATAAGTGCAACATCCCCACCGATCCCTGGAGTTCCTGGCTCATGACCCCTGATGGTGGTGAACAGACCTTCAGGATGACACATAGAACATCAAGTATAACTGGTAAAGTAGAGATGGTTGAAAGCTTCAGGTTTTAGGAGTTAGTATCAGCAGCAACTTTTCCTGGACCAGCCATATCGAAGCAATGGCCAAGAAAGCAAACCAACGCTTCTACTTCCTTTGAAGGTTTAGGAAGTTCGGCATATCCCCAACAACTCTCACCAACTTCCAGAGATGCATCAAGGAAAAGCATTTTATTAGGAGGCATCACAGCATAATTTGGGAACAACTCTGTCCAAGACCGCAGGAAATTGCATGGAGTTGTGGACTTAGCCCAATCCATCACACAAACCATTTCCCTTCCACTGACACCATCTACACTACACACTGCCTAGGCAAGGTCATCATTATAATCAAGGACAAGTCTCACCCCAGTCACTCCCTCTTCTCCTCTCTCCCATCAGGCAAGAGGTGCAGAAGTTTGAAAATGCACACCTCCAGATTCAGGGACAGTTTCTTCCCAGCTGTTATCAGGCAGCTGAGCATCCTATCACCAACTAGAGAGCGGTCCTGACCTCCCATCTACATTATTGTAGACCCTCGGGCTATCGTTAATAAGACGTTACTGGACATTAGCTTCCGCTAAACATTATTCACTTGATCCTGTATCTGTACATTGTGGACGGCTTGATTGTAAACATGTACACTTTATTCGCTGACTGGATAGCACGCAGCAGTAAAGCTTTTCACTTATACCTCGGTGCATGTGACAATAAACTAACTAAACTAAAACTAAACTATACCCCGTACACTGGGCATGCACTCTGACCTCCCCAGATCCCTACAGGCATACCTCACCATGCAGGATAACACCAATGCCGCTGCTTTTCACTGTACCTCGGTACACGTGACAATAATAAACTAAACTGAAAACTAAACTAAGGAGCACACCACGCCATAAACTACCAAGCTGCCCCTTCCACCATGGCACATCCGACTCAACTGCTCTGCCCACACCAGCCTCATCAATCACATTAGGACCCATAGATCTGGAGTAAACTCATCATTCTCAACTCTGAGGGATTATCCAAAGAAGGTAAGAAGAGGTGGATCTTGAACAAACCCAATAAGTGGCCACAGATTTGCTTTTAATGTGTTTTAAAAAAAATCGTGGTTATATGAAAACCTGGAGCTCTCTTCTATCGATTGCAAAATCCTTGCCCTGTCTGAGAAGGAAGAAAATCTCTGGAGACAGAGGAATGAATCCCCCATTGGTTACTGGACCTCAGAGCTGACAGAAAAGGGAGTTTCACTTTTCATTGTGAAATTCTGGATCTCACATCGAGCCTGAAGTGAGTTCAAGTTGAAAGGAGGAAAGTTTACAGTTCGAAGAATGAAACATGATTATCCCTACCTTAAGATGACAGCTAAAATTACTGCTTTGTGTGTATACACATGCTTTAACCTTAATGTGCCAGGAGAAGGGTGTATGTGTGTGCAGAACAATGATTGCAAAAAATACATTTGGTGTGTATGAATGACATCCATTGAAGATGAACTTGAATTTACTCCGCCCCATTTTTCTCCCCCACTTTGCACTGTTTGATCCACAGCTGCCTTACCCTTGACAAGGGTTCTGATCTGTTCCTGTTAACAGCAGTGAACAATTTGTCCCCAGGCCGGAAGCAGGTAACATCTGTCAGTGGAATTTAAAGCACCTGCTTCCTTAAAAGATTTTTCAAACCTAAACCAAAAAAGATTTTTCGTTCCTAAAGGAACTTCACCAGCAAATGTACAAAATGAAAACATTGCGGGATTATATCCAAATGGCAATGGAATGATTCAATTGATGCAGACACACTCGCTCACACACACACACACACATAAACACACGTAAACACACACACACACACACACACACACATAAACACACACTCACACACACACACACGCTCACAAACACATAAACACACATAAACACACACACACACACTCACATACACAGACACACCCTCACATACACACCTTCACACACACATAAACACACACACACACGCGCACGCTCACACACACATAAACACACGTAAACACACACACATAAACACACACTCACATACACAAACACACCCACACATACACACGCTCACACACACACACATAAACACACATAAACACACACATTCACATACACACACACACACACACACACACACACACACACACACACACACACACACACACACACACACACACACACACACACACACACAGTATCTGAGATCTCCACTAAAATTAATCAATTTTGAGGATAACTTTTAGAACTGAGCAAACAGATGTTTATTTGTGTTGTGCGGTTTTAATTAAAATTATGCCATGTATTTGGATCTTGAAACCACCCTAAACCCAATGTGTATGAGATGTTGGGTGTCATGTATCACAGCCCAATTGGCAGATTTGGGAAATTTTAAAATGGAATAAACGAGAGAGAGAGAGAGAGGGAAAGCAAGGGCTATTTGAAGTTAGAGAAGTCAATGTTCATACCGCTGGGGTGTAAGCTCTGTCCCCTACTCCCAATTCCCCAGTCTACGCTGCATCTGCCCCCAGGATGAGGTTTTCCATACCAGGTCATCGGAGATGTCCTCATTCTTTAGGAAATGGGGGTTGCCCTCTTCCATTATAGATGAGGCTCTCACTAGGGTCTCCTCGATCCCACAGCTCCACTCTTGCTCCCCCTCCCCCAATTCTTAACAAGGACAGAGTCCCCCTTGTCCTCACCTTCCATCCTATCAGCTGTTGCATACAGCATATAATCCTCCAACATTTTTGCCACCTCCAACGGGATCCCACTACTGGCCACATCCTCCCATTGCCACCCCTTTCTGCTTTCCGCAGAGACAGTTCCCTCTGCAACTCCCTGGTCAACTCATCCCTTCCCACCCAAACCACCCCCACCCCAGGTACTTTCCCCAGCAACCACAGGAGATGCAACACCTGTCCCTTTACCTCTCCACTCGACTCCATCCAAGGACCCTGACAGTCTTTCCAGGTGAGGTAGAGGTTCACTTGCACCTCTTTCAACCTCATCTACTGTATCCGTTGTTCCAGGTGTCAACTCCTGTACATCAGAGAGACCAAGCGCCGGCTCGGCGAACGTTTCGCTGAACACCTCCGCTCAGTCCGCCTTAACCTACCTGATCTCCCGGTTGCTCAGCACTTTAACTCCCCCTCCCATTCCGAATCTGACCTTTCTGTCCTGGGTCTCCTCCATTGTCAGAGTGCGGCCCAGCGCAAATTGGAGGAACAGCACCTCATATTTCGCTTGGGTAGCTTTCACCCCTGTGGGAAGAACATTGACTTCTCTAACTTCAAATAGCCCTTACTTTCCCTCTCTCCCCATCCCCTCCCCTCCCCAGTTCTCCCGCCAGTCTTACTGTCTCTGATTATATTCTATCTCTGTCCTGCCAACTCCCCTGACATCAGTCTGAAGAAGGGTCTCGACCCGAAACGTCACCCATTCCTTCTCTCCAGAGACGCTGCCTGTCCCGCTGAGTTACTCCAGCATTTTGTGTCTGCCTTCGATTTAAACCAGCATCTGCAGTTCTTTCCTACACAAAGAAATAGAATATCGTTGTCATAATAATACCAGAAGCTATCTCACACTGTTAGAATAAAACAATAAAATAAAACAAAGCGACAAATTATAATGAAGATAAAGCATTGTATGTTGCAAGTAAAGTAGTAGCTAAGATTATGCACAAAGAGGATTGATATGCAATCAAATGACACTATCAAATGCTTGATGTAGTGGCAACTGGTCATCTTGTTCTTTAGTTTTCTCTCACTAGTGCTCATGTATTATCGGCCATGAGTTATGCTGCCATATTGTTCTGTCTCTAAGGCACCAGCAGTCCATCATCACTTTATCCAGTTGGCCTTTCTTCAATATTAAAGCCAGATAGCAAGATATTCCTTCTTCAACAGAGCACCATTAAAGGTCTTGCAAACGAATTCCGCCTCCCAACCCGGAACTTTCTGGATTCAGTCTTCTTTAGACATTTTGCAACAGCTCCTGTTAACGTTCCTGTCTACGCTGAAAAGCTCACATTAGAGCAGGCAGCTTGAAATGAGCAACAATTATCATTGAGATACCTTCAATTTAACATATTTGACGTTTTCCTTGTTTCTCAGCACAACTTAACAAGATTTGCACACCTCTGATGTGACTGGATTCTTGACGTTTTCATTTTTTAGCTTAGTGTAGAGATACCGCGTGGAAACAGGTCCACAGCCCACCAAGTCCGCACCGACCAGCAATCCCTGCACATCAGCACTATCTTCCTACACACCCTAGGGACTGTGATGTTTGATGGACTGTGATGTTTGATGGACTGTGTGGGGTGGGAGGATCCGTTGCTCCTCCCGTGCAGCAGGTGGCGCTGCACAGGACAAAGGGAGATGTTTTGTACATAGTTATCTTGGCTGTACACAGTGTGGAGTGTGCAGTCAGATCGTGTGGTTGCTGCCATTTTAGTTGTCTTACTGCCAGCATTGAGTTACTGTAATAAAGATTTCTGTTGTACCTTGAAGACTCTCAAGTTTCATACAGGCATAGAACAAGAACACGAAAGGGACAATTTACAATTGTTTACCAAGCCAATTAACCTACAAACCTGTACCAAAACCCACACAGATCACAGGGAGAACGTACAAAATCTGTACAGACAGCACCTGTAGTCAATATGGAACCAGGGTCTCTGGCGCTGTAAGGCAGCAACTCTACCGCTACGCCACCATGCCACCTCTAGGTGTTTTGCATAACTGATTCAGTAATGATAGACAAAGTAATAACAATACAACATTTAACCTGTTCATTCTAATTTAGGTGTGTAAACAAGTCACCAGAACATGATGCAGAAGCAAAAATGTGCCGATTACATGATCAACATTTTGCCTAAAATGTTCAATTCCAACCATCTATTCAAAGCAGCAATTCAGCAATATGAAAAGAGAACAGTCCTCATGGAATTAATTGTTCACAACCGGTCTTCATCAGAAGTTGTTGATTTGCACATTGGAGCAGTGACCATGCTGATTTCTTTCCCTCTTGAGGACAACAATTCTGAGTTTAATGACAATATTCCTGACGGAGGGATTAACTAACTCAGAATAGGCCACAGACTGAATTCAAGACCTTCTCTTGTTTGTATGACCTTTGCCACCTATACAGTGCATTTCCCTTCTAAGCCATCAGAGGACTAAATGCTCTTCCATCTGCATATGCATCACAAAATGCATAATTTCAACTCTTGCAAATTTCCTTTGGATTTTTTTTCCCCCCCTGAACTTTAAATATTATCATTGTTTACTAAAGCATGTTGTTTTAAAACTAACATTTTACATTTTGGTTTAATTCTGTTTAATAAATAGTTACATTGGATAGCTGCCAACATCCAACATTTTTTTTAAAAAAAGGAATAGTTTAACATAACACATCTGGAGAAAACCTGTATGGGGTCAGATGGATTCATGCAAGAATGATTGGACAACATCCAAGCTTCTTACCCTTCTCGTTTTAGTGAATGGTCATTGTGATTCATAGCAAGACCACATTGAGATTTCATTATGAATTCTTTGGAGATCAACAATAACCATACTACAAACCAAACCAAAGTGAAGAAAATGTTAATCACAGCTCTTTATTATACTAGTCCTCTTTTCTCCTACCAAATGATAGATTTGATATTGTTATTATGAATGATGTAAGAAAAACAGCATTAAAAGTTCATATCGGAAAAATATGTGGCTTTTTTTCAGATTCCTTTCTGCTCTCAAATTAATAGCTTCTCTTCCATGTTACATCTCCCCATGGTATAAAACAGGTAGAGCTGAGGTCAGTGATTCAGAGTCATTTCCTCTTTCACTACTTGGCAATGTATCTCTGCCTCCTGTTAACTGTCAGGAAACCTTCTTTACTGTACAAATGAAATTAGTCCAATAAAATGATATTAAATTGTTTTCCATTCTAGACAGCTATTCCCCCATTACTATTTTTTCAGCCGATTGGGAACCAGGGCCTCTTCTGAGGTTTGACTTTTGCTTATCATTCACCATTATGTTTCGGACTAGATAGAGAAAGTTGGACTGAAAACAATAAATAATTCAAGTCATCATCGACAACCGGGTTATGATTTCGAAGTCGGTTGGGGCACCGATGGGTCTTTTAGGAAGGACAGATGTTGAAGACAGATGCACAATTAAAAATTGACACAAAATGCTGGCATAACTCAGCGGGACAGGCAGCATCTCTAGAGAGAAGGAATGGGTGATGTTTCGGGTTGAGATCTTTCTTCAGACCCTCCTTCATCATTGATGGTGAGATAAGTTGTGAATATTGTTTGCGTGCATAATATAATTACATCACAGCTCTTGAAAGAGGACTATGAGCAAAACTGAAATACCACATGGCCTACGAAGGATTAAAATCACGAATTAAAACTTTTCATTTCTGAAAGTTAAAGTAATCAAACAGAAACAACTTATGAAGTTTGAATGTAAAATCGGAATGTCCCTGAGAGAGCAAAAATTCCAAAGCCATTAGGACTATTTTCTTATTCCTCTGCAAGGTTTATTGCATCAATCAGATTTTATGGTAATTCGAATATCACTGCAGCTTAATTGATGACAATAAGAGACCTTGAAACCTTGACTTTGCATTTCTTAACAGCAGAAAACAATAATGTAACTGGGCAGAGTTTCCTGTTAAGCATATGATCTTGTGTAGGAAACAATGCTGGTTTAAACCAAAGATAGACACAAAAAACTGGAGTAACTCAGTGGGACAGGCAGCATCTCTGGAGAAATGGAATAGGTGACGTTTCAGGTCAGAACTCTTCTTCCAATCAGAAAAGTCACCTATTCCTTATTGTCAGAGATGCTGTCTGACCCGCTAAGTAACTCCAGCCTTTTGTGCCTATCTTAAGCATAGGATCTGCCCTACCACTGATTATCCACCCAGGAAATCCAATAGCAGAAAGATAATCATGTGTCTCCAGAAGTACAATATAACTTTGCTACATTTAAATCCAATCTGTACAATATCTCCTCTATTTTGTGTAAGCTGGCTTTAAATAGTGAGTTAGTGTTCTGAGCCTTACGTTAGTGTTCTGAGCCTTACAAAACAAATCTTATCCCATGAGTTTCATCTCCCACACCAACAGTAGTCCCATGTGCTTACAAACTTCAGGTGTGCATGAAATGAGAAAGGTATACAATTTATCAATCAACCTTAAAATACCTTGTATAATAGTACGATAGTACAATAGTATAATAGTACACAATACTACGGGTGTCAGGGGGTTATGGGGAGAAGGCAGGAGAATAGGGTTAGGATGGAGAGATGGATCAGCCATGATTGAATGTTGGAGTAGACTTGTTGGGCCTGATTCCTGATCCCATCATTTATGACCTTATGATCTCAGCCAGAAGAAATCTTTTCTTGTCAGTGTTGAATGTAACTTGGCAATAACAATGTAGGTTGGGCTGGGGGGTCATAGTTATTAAAGAACGTTGACAACCAAGTCATAATGTCTACGCTGTATGGACCACCGACGGAGCAGGGTAGACCTTTCAAATTAAATTGCACAGTTGAAGTTCAAGAACCATGTCGATGTAAAGAATGCATTCTCAGTGGGTTTTTAACCTGATGCATTGGCAGTGTGTGAGAACTAAGTGAGCTCAAAAAAATCATGTAGACTTTTCAGGAGTTGTCACAGACTGTCTTAACAATTTAGTATATAATATTGCTATAAACCAAAGCATAGCTCAGCATATGACTAAATTCATACAGGGCTTAATGCATTGAAATAACAATTATTGCTCATAGCTCATGGGCGGCACGGTAGCGCAGCGGTAGAGTTGCTGCTTTACAGCGAATGCAGCGCCGGAGACTCAGGTTCGATCCTGACTACGGGTGCTGCACTGTAAGGAGTTTGTACGTTCTCCCCGTGACCTGCGTGGGTTTTCTCCGAGATCTTCGGTTTCCTCCCACACTCCAAAGATGTACAGGTATGTAGGTTAATTGGCTGGGTAAATGTAAAAATTGTCCCTAGTGGGTGTAGGATAGTGTTAATGTACGGGGATCACTGGGCGGCACGGACTTGGAGGGCCGAAAAGGCCTGTTTCCGGCTGTAGATATATGATATGATGATGATAGCTAATACTATCTACACTGCAATGGACATAGACCTAGTACAGGCTCTCTGACCACATGGGTACTGGTTGAGAGTGATCAGCCATGATCGCATTGAATGGCGGTGCTGGCTCGAAGGGCTGAATGGCCTACTCCTGCACCTATTGTCTATTGTCTATTGTCTACTCCAGTTTCCTCCCATATCCTAATACTGTGCAAGTCTGTAGGTTATTTGGCCGTTGAAAAAAATGCTCCTAACATTTAGGGTGTGGATGCAAAAGTGGGATAACATAGAACGAGTGTGAGCGAGTGATCGATGGTTGGTGTGGATTCGGTGAGCCAAAGGGCCTGCTTCCATGCTGTATCTTTCAATCGATCACTTTATTTTAATTGGATATGTAGGAAAATAAACTGCAGATGCTGTTAAGAGTCTTGACCCGAAACATCACCCATTCCTCTCCCTCCAGAGATGCTGCCTGACCCGCTGAGTTACTCCAGCATTTTGTGTCTACCTTATTTTAATTGGAGGTGATTTTGAACTTGCATCAAAATCTCCAGACTTCTATAGACTTTGGACTTTAGAGATACAGCATGGATACAGCCCCTTCAGCACACCGAATCCGCGCCGATCAGCGATCACCCTGTACACACTTGCACCCCCTTACACACTGCGGAGTATTTACAATTTTACTGATGCTAATTAACCTACAAACTTGTACGTCTTTGGAGTTGGGAGGAAACCAGAACACCTGATTATGTTCTCTCTTTCATCAGTAATAGGACCATCTCAGGAGAATGGGGGCCAATAAAAGGAACACATAGGTTAGTCTAGGTGAGAAAAGAAATGAAGGCAGTCCTCGTAATTCCACTGTTGGTAATGCTCTGTAATGATTTAGTTTAGTTTAGTTTAGTTTAGTTTAGTTTATTGTCACGTGTATAGTGAAAAGCTTTTGTTGCGTACTAACCAGTGAGCGGAAAGACTACATGGGATCACAATTGAGCCATCCACAGTGTACAGCTTCATGATAGAGAGAATAATGTTTAGTGCAAGATAAAGTCCAGTACAGTCCAATTAAAGATAGTCTGAGGGTCTCCAATGAGGGAGATAGTAGCTCAGGACTGCTCTCTTGTTGCTGATAGGATGGTTCAGTTGCCTATAGACAATAGACAATAGGTGCAGGAGGAGGCCATTCGGCCCTTCGAGCCAGCACCGCCATTCAATGTGATCATGGCTGATCATTCTCAATCAGTACCCCGTTCCTGCCTTCTCCCCATACCCCCTGACTCCGCTATCCTTAAGAGCTCTATCTAGCTCTCTCTTGAATGCATTCAGAGACTTGGCCTCCACTGCCTTCTGAGGCAGAGAATTCGACAGATTCACAACTCTCTGACTGAAAAAGTTTTTCCTCATCTCAGTTCTAAATGGCCTACCCCTTATTCTTAAACTGTGGCCCCTTGTTCTGGACTCCCCCAACATTGGGAACATGTTTCCTGCCTCTAACGTGTCCAACCCCTTAATAATCTTATACTTTTCGATAAGATCTCCTCTCATCCTTCTAAATTCCAGTGTATACAAGCCTAGTCGCTCCAGTCTTTCAACATATGATAGTCCTGCCATTCCGGGAATTAACCTAGTAAACCTACGCTGCACGCCCTCAATAGCAAGCCTAATAACAGAATCATTTGTGCTATGTTCCTTATCAATTTAATCCTTTTCCATTGCATAAGGTACAAAATGGAATAAATCAAATGAAATGGGGATTTTAAAATCTCAGCCATTGGCAGTGAATTTGTCAAGCAATTTCTTTTGACATCATTGATCCCGAGTTATTCAATCCTAAACATTGCATTAGGAAACATTTGGGTGTTGTGTTTGGTTCAGTGTTAGTACTTTCATCATTATTGCAATTCCAATTGCCACAAAACCACTGTGAGAACATTCAGAAGTTGTTCTCGAATTACCAAAATAATTCCACACTGGCGTAGGTGAAAGTTATTAGATAGGACTGTGTTTCAACAACCTCATCTGTCCTCTCAAATGGGAAATAAACATTCAATGGCAACATTAGAAAAAGAAACAAGAGAATTCTCCTGGCATGCTGACCAACATTTGTCCTCAGCTAATATTAAAATGGATAGAGAATTATTACCTTACTATTGGTAGGAACTTGCTGTCATGTGTGGTATGATCACATCTCTGTACGGTGTGATCTGCCTGGATAGAAGAAGGATTTTCACACCTTATCTTGATATACGTGACAATTTGTTTTGTTTAGTTTAGAGATACAGCATAGAAAAAGGCCCTTGAGCTCACGCTGACCATCGATCACCATTCACACTATTTTTCAATGTTATCCCACTTTCGCATCCACTCCCTACACACTAGGGGCAGTTTTCCTTAAAGCCAATTAACCTACAAACCCGCACGTCTTTGGGATGTGGGAGGAAACCAAAGCTCCTTAAGTAAACCCATGCAACAACCATAATAAACTAATACCAGTAGCGATACCAAAACCAATTTGGTTGCTATTTGGACTATTCTATTGACTATTCCTGCTCAAAGAATCAGTGACATCCAGGGCTCCACCTGTGTGCATGTCCAGGCCAGCAAAAACAGGAAAAGTAACTGGATATCATGGTGGCACAGCTCGGTAGAGCAGCTCACAGTGCGAGAGGCACAGGTTCAACCCTGTCCTTGGGTGCTGTCTGAGGGGAGTTTGCACGTTCTCCCTGTGACTGCGTGGGTTTCCTCCGTGTACTCAATTTTTCTCCCTCATCCCAAAGACATGCAAGTTTGTAGGTTAATTAGCTCTGTAAAATGCCCCTAATGTGCAGGGAGTGGATGATAAAGTGGGACAACATCGAACCAGTGTGAACGGGTGATCAATAGTCGGTGTGGACTCGGTGGGCAGAGAGACCTGTTTCCAAGCTATATTTTCCAATTCAATTCAAAGTAACTCCAGACAAAGAATGGGGATGGAAGAGGTGAGGGGGATAAAAGAGTATGGGCTGGAGTCCAGATTGTGCGTAGACTGATTGTGTACGTACCCCTAATCTATACTTTTACAGATTGAATCGTGAATAAACCAGATTTGTAACTATTTACAAAGATGAGGACATTGGGTGAGGATAGAATGGGGATGGCTGATGGATGCTTTTATACTTGTTCAGTTTTCTAGCGCGATCTGGATGAAAAAATCACTCATTCGCTGAGATGCTGAGAACCGCTTTGAGTTCAACATTTTCATGAAAGGAGGAGAACATCGAAGAATGAGGATTACTTTTTAAAGACTAACATGTCACAGTGAAAATAATCAGCGAGGGTAAAGATAAACTTTCAGAATATAATGGCATCAATTGCTAAAGGGGCAGCACGGTGGCACAGCGGTAAAGTTGCTGCCTTACAGCGCCTGAGACCCAGGTTCGATCCTGACTTCGGGCGCTGTCCGTACGGAGTTTGTACATTCCCCCCGTGACCTGCGTGGGTTTTCTCTGGGTGCTCCGGTTTCCCCCCACACTTAAAAGACATAGAGGCTTGTAGGTTAGCAGCTTGGTAAAATTGTAAATTGTCCCTAGTGTGTGTAAGACAGTGCTCGTGTGCAGGGATCGCTGGTCGGAGCGGACGCGGTGGGCCGAAGGGCCTGTTTCTGTGCTGTTTCTTTAAACTAAACTAAACCAAACTAAACTAATCTAATCTAAACTAAACTAAACAAAAATAAACTCAATTCAATGCTGCATGTGGAAGATGGGAAATGAAGAATTAATGGAGAACTAGGTAAATGCCTCCCATGCATAATACTTGTGAAGTTTTGAAGATGTTCCAGAGGCAATCCAATTTTATGAAGCTTTTATTTTAATTCTGCTTCCAAAAATCATTCTTTTATATATTTGCATACATATGCTTCATGGTACAATTCTAATAAGTTTGATATACTTCACTATAACATTCCCCGGGGTGGATGATTTCATAGTTGATGATTGTACATTACCTCAGTGTGCCTCTGAACTACAACAGAGAGAGCCTGAAAACTAAAAGAAAGAAATGGACTCTAATAACAATGATAGATTAAACCCAGGGGTGCCTGCGATTCCTTCTACACTCCCGGCTGGCTGATGGCAGCGTTGAGTGACAGCAACATGACAACTGAACTATCATCAGTACTAATGTGTAGCAGTTGGATACATTCCAGAAAAGAGGTATATTATCAAGATTTATATTTCAAAAAATAAATTACTGGGCCACTACCAGCTGCTCTATTAAAGTATGAAAACAGAACTCTAATGTGTCAGCTTTGATTAAGTGTAATTATTTTTGCATATGTTTGGGTGATGGGATTAAAGTTTGGCTTCATAAATGTTCTGTTTAGTTTGGTTGAGTTTAGTTGAGTTTAGTTTACTTTAGTTTAGCTTAGTTGAAAGATACAGCATGGAAACAGGCCCTTCAGTGAGTCCACGCCTACCAGTGATCACCGATACACTAGTTCTGTCCTGCACTCCAGGGAAAATGTACAGGTTAATTAACCGACAAACCTGCAGGTCTTTGGAGTGAGGTTGGAAACTGGTGGACCCGGAGAAATCCCGTGGAGTCACAGGGAGATTGTTTCAAACTCCGTACAGACAGTGCCCGTAGTCAGGATTGAACCCGGGTGTCTGGCGCTGAAATGCAGCAACTCTAAATGTTCTGTTGTACAGCACTATTATAAAGTACATGGTAGGACTAGATTTTCACTGGAGCCTTACAAAAAGATTTAAAAACACAAAAGGCTCTTTTCTCCGTCCTATTCTACTGTTAACTTATGGGTTTCCTGGATGCCATTTATTGATTTTGGATGTCATAAGAAAATTGGAATGATATTCAATTAAGGCCAATTCAATTAAGGCCAATCCATTTTGCAAACTCAGATCTACAGTACATTTGGAGCGGCACGGTGGCGCAGTGGTAGATTTGCTGCCTTTCAGCACCAGAGGCCTGGGTACGATCCTGACTACAGATGCTGTTGCACGGATTTTGTACGTTCTCCCCGTGACCATATGGATTTTCACCGGGTGCTCTGGTCTCCTCCCACACTCCAAAGACGTGCAGGTTTGTAGGTTA
This sequence comes from Rhinoraja longicauda, assembly GCF_053455715.1. Lineage (NCBI taxonomy): Eukaryota > Metazoa > Chordata > Chondrichthyes > Rajiformes > Arhynchobatidae > Rhinoraja > Rhinoraja longicauda. The sequence continues at coordinate 28,400,405 of NC_135974.1, read as the reverse complement.
ATTGGCTTCTGTAAATTGGCCCTAGTGTGTAGGATAGAGCTAGTATACGAGTGATTGTTGGTCGGCACAGACGCGGGTGGGCCGAAGGGCCTGTTTCCACGCTTTATCTTTTGTTGCACTGTGGATGACTTGATTGTTTCCACATATGGTCTTTTGTTTGACTGGCTAGCACGCAAACAAAAGGTTTTCACGGTACCTCGGTACACGTGACAATAATAAACTAAACTAAACTATACAATCAAAGACAAAGCCTTCATGCGACAGAGCTCTCTCCTTGTCCCACCTACCGTTTTGCATTCTATCTACTTTAAAAAGCCTCTTAAAACAGACTTCTTGGATTCGTCTTCAGCCTCTTCACTTGTCTCCAAACTATTCTTTGCAGGGCCTTGTGTTGAGGTGTGGCTGGAGAAAGTAAAGGTGCAGTTTTTGCTTAAGATGGTGGATTATTTAAAAGCATCAGTATTAAACAGTATTAAGACAAAACTCTAACTTCTGTACTGAAAGCATGGCTAAGGTAGCGTTGAAGGGGATTGATGCCCTCAATATGTCAATGCAAGGTATTGAAACCAAAAGAGTCTTTTGATGGAAACAGTGCAAGTATTTAGCAACACCAACTCCAAAACTGCAGGCACGCAGAGAAATGTTCCCACAAGTTAAAAATGAAGAGACAAGAACCGTAAAAAGTTTTCGTCTGGATACAGTAGTCGTATTTTACAGTTTCCTCTGTGACATTAACGTGGCTTAGAATAAACAGTCTGGTGAGGGGTACAGGCACTAGAATGGGCTGCTCTTGTGCTTATATCACAGTTAACTAAATAAAGTTGAAGAGCCCACTGACGGGTACGGAAGAATGATCAAGTACCATACGTTTTGATGTTTCAATCACCAAACCCACTTTGAAGATAAGTGCCCACGTTAAATTAAAACTTTGCGTCTTTCATTGCCAACGAGACAAGTTACTGGATTACAATTTAATGGAGTTTGTTGCTGGAATTTAAACCCCCAGAGACATTGATAACCTTTCAAATGATATGAACACCATGACTGTGTTAACGAAATGTACCTTAAATCTCCTTTGTCATTAATCCTTGTGATAATATTTAGCAGAAGGGACCTGTTCACAGGAAATCTTCCCTTGTTTAGATATTGTTAATTTTTGCATGTTTTTGATAAGTTATCCCTTTCTCATCATTCCACTGTGATTTGTAGTCCCCTTTACCATGTGGTTGATATCTCAGTTTTATAATCTACTAGACCAAGTGGATCCGTTGGGCCCAAACCTCTCCTGCATTGGTGCAGCACCCTCTCCTACCCCCCCCCTCCCCTCTCCCTCCCCTCTCCCTCCCCTCCCTCCTCCCCTCCCCACTTCCCCTTCCCCCTCTCCATCCCCCCAACCCCCCTTATCCACCCTCCTCCCCCCTCCCTCCCTCCCCCCACCTCCATCCCCCTCCCTCCCTCCCTCCCTCCTCCCTCCCTAGGATTTCAATGCTTTACCATGAAAGCGATGACTGTGAGTAAGGTAATTGTCTAGCTATCGTGTACCGTTTTGGCTGTAGTTCGATCACAAATAAACAAACAAACAAGAGTTTTAGTATATAGATGTGTATTGTCTATTAGTTTTCATGTTTTTCTCAACTTTCTGCATGCTGCAAAAATTAATTGACTCCATGAGACAGCTTTCTTTTACTTATTATTGCCAGTTGTTACCAGGCTACTGAACTGTCCTACCTCAACCAGAGAGCAGTGCTGAACTATTATCTACCTCATCAGGAACCCTCGGACTATCTGTGATTGGACTTTATTGGCTTTAACCTTGCACTAAATGGTATTCCCTTATCATGTGTCTGTATACTGCGAATGGCTCGATTGTAATCTCTGGTTAGCACACAACAAAAGCTTTTCACTGTACCTCCTTACATGTGACACTAAACAAAACTAAATTAAACAAAATAACATGACCAGAACTTTCCTTCAATGGTTCATCAGCAACTTATTTATCGGACTCCAATTTTTCATCCCTTATGAAGACCAAATGGTAGAATTAAGTTCCTGGCAGTCTGCTGTTAAATCCACCCAATAAACATGGGCTGGGTTACATCTGATACAGGTTCAGTGACGTTATTTACTGCAATGAAGAGGAAAGGCTGTAAGGTTTAGAAGTAATTTGACAGTGTATTGCATGCATTATTTTGAAGTTAAGTAATAAGGAGTTAGGAAATAAATGTATCAAATTGTTTCAAATGTTTCTAGTAATTTAAGTGTTTTAGTTTATTTTTATTTTCAAAAAAGAAATATAGTTAAAAGATTATTCATAATAGCATGAAATATTTGAATAGTTTTTTTCATGTATGTGGATGTGCAGTGTAACTACTCAAAATTCTTGACAGCTAGTGAAGCTGGATACCATGGCACAAGCTATTGTTGAAGAATTTCTGGGGGTAAGCTTATTCTGGCTCTGATACCTGCACATATTAATTGCCACCAAGGATCTGAACTTTATTTTATTTCAGTACATCTGACAATAAAACACTCTTGATTGTCTGGACTCTTGAACTACAGACGATACCATCAACCAGGTCAGACCCATTTTCCTTCTCTCTCCATCCTTAAGATGCCTTTTGAAACCTACCTTTGTCTTAGATAGTAGGTAAGAGCAAGAAACTGCAGATGCTGGTTTATACTGAAGATAGACACAAAATGCTGGAATAACTCTGCGGGTCAGGCAGCGTCTCTGGAGAAAAAAGAATAGGTGACGTTTCGGGTGGGAACCCTTCTTCAGAATCCTCTTCAGTTCCAACCCAAAACGCCACCTATTCTTTCGCTCCAGAGATGCTTCCTGACCCGTTTTGTTACTCCAACATTTTGTGTCCATCTTATGACTAAGGTAGAATGGGCAACTTTGTTCCATTAAGGTGCCATATAAATACATGTTGATGTTATTTTAATTTTGTCATATATTCAGCAAAAATTCTAATTAACAGACCGGATACAATCAATTCTGGAAGTGATGATTACATTGGCCGAGTGTTGGTGGCAGGGTTTCTTAAGCCTTCTGTACATGAGGTGATATGCGTCCCTGAGCCCCCTCTGCCACTAGCTAAGAGCACGGTCTCCACCAGCCTAACGAGGTGAACTTACAAAGTCTCCTCTCCTGAGTTGGAGTCATCCCACCAGTTCGTTGGCTTGAAGCGAGGAACAACATTTAGTATGCTTTCCAATTCCCTATCACTGGAAGCTTGACCCGCAAGTGAGAATGGTGAGGGTAGAACATATAAGATGGGATATGAGTGGGAAGGGGGGGCAATTTCAGGGAGAATGTGTGTGCAAGCATATGTATTTGTATGTTTGAGTTTAGCTTATTGTCACATGAACCGAGGTACAGTGAAAATCTTTGTGTGTGAGTGTGTAAGTGCGTGGGTCTATGTATATATGGGCATATAGCATAACTTTGTGATATATCTTTCAGCATTGGTGCTTACTGAGGGGTACTCATTCCTGGAGTTGATGACTTTCACTATTTTCTCTCTGGCTCTACCTGTCTATCTGTGGTCTTGGTGGATCTCCTGTGGCCCTTGACGCATCAGTCCTTCCTGCCGGCGTAGATGTCACATATAAGGACATAGATATCCGAGAGATCTGGGACTACTCTCTAACTAGTTTCACTATCCTCCTGACTAATTTCACTAACTTTATGCCTCGTTGTCACCTTCCCCTCAGCCAACAATGAACCATTCTACATATCCTTGATCAGCGTCTGCTTTGATCTGGCATTTTCACACTTTACCCTTCCATATCTCTGGTCTCCCTCTCCCCTGACTCTTAGTCTGAAGAAGGGTCTTGACCTGAAATGTCACCCATTCCTTCTCTCCAAAGATACTGCCTGTCCTGCAGAGTTACTCCAGCATTTTGTGTTTATCTTCTGTGTAAACCAGCATTTGTAGTTCCTTCCAACACATTTAGAAACATAGAAACATAGAAAATAGGTGCAGGAGGAGGCCATTTGGCCCTTCGAGCCAGCAACGCCATTCATTGTGATCATGGCTGATCATCCACAATCAGTAACCCGTGCCTGCCTTCTCCCCATATCCCTTGATTCCGCTAGCCGCTAGAGCTCTATCTAGCTCTTTTATAAATTCATCCAGTGAATTGACCTCTACTGCCTGCTGTGGCAGAGAATTCCACAAATTCACAACTCTCTGGGTGGAAAAGTTTTTTCCCATCTTAGTTTTAAATTATTCTTAGACTATGGCCCCTGGTTCTGGACTCCCCCAACATTGGGAATATTTTTCCTACATCTAGCTTGTCCAGTCCTTTCTCTCTTCAAGTTATTTGTAATGCTTGCTGTTACCTGACATCTGGAATGTGTCTTTAAAGAGGCGTTGTCTCTACTGCCCAGCAAAATGTTGGTAGCTTTGATCAGTTCAGGTGGGTCTCCTTGGGAATAACACAGAGCCTGTTACTACTACTGTTTCAGATATCCTTATGATCCTTATCATATTTTTTGTACGGATTGCAATTTGGCATCAGCACTTAACGGAATCACGTTTAAGCACAGCAAAGATAGGTGCAGTGAAATCAATAGACAATAGACAATAGGTGCAGGAGGAGGCCATTCGGCCCTTCGAGTCAGCACTGCCATTCAATGTGATCATGGCTGATCATTCTCAATCAGTACCCCGTTCCTGCCTTCTCCCCATACCCCCTATTAATAGACAATATATTTTTGTATTTCATCAATATTTCATGGATCACGCTATGTTGCTGGTCTTGCTTTCTTCAACTCAATCATAAATTCAATAAAGTAACCTGAAGGAACTGCGTTTATACTCAAATTGGAGAATTTTTTAATACTGTGAAATTAAAAGTGGATGCTCATGTTAAAATGTATTTTGTGTGTTCTGTTGCTTTTTATTGGTATGACTGTATGGCAAATGAAATTCCTCGTACTTGGCTAATAAACATACTTGGCTAATAAAGTATGATTATGATGATGATGATGATTATGAAAATGGGATTGGTAGTCATATTGGTTTATTATTGTTATGTGCAGTGAAAAACATTAGTATGTGTGCTAGCCAGTTAATTGATGCTATACATGAGCACAATCGAACCATACACAACAGGTAGGACAAAGAGAAAACTATCAGAAAATAAACTGCTGCAGTCACCTGCAAAAACCATTCCAATTTAAACATTATGTACTGAATTAACGTGGCGGAACCCACAGGGGCTTTTCCTGTTTTCTATTTAATTACACTGTACTAACAAAATCCTCCGTCATGCGCACCAGGAAGAAGGTACTTGCGACAGGAAGGACACAGGAAATGTGAGGATGTATTCAGGACATTGCCCTGACTCTTGGCACCTCAGGCCATGGATGCTATCAAGATTGAATATTACACTGGCTTCCTCATACTGAGGATAAAACAAAGATGTGTGCAGTGTTAATATAGACGTTAGAAGCACTTCATCATTATACCAGGGGTATTAGACTTTAGACTTGAGAGATACATTGGGAAACAGGCCCCTCGGCCCACCAGGTCCACGCCGACCTGCGATTCCCGCACATTAATACTATCTTACACACACTAGTGACAATTTTTATTTACTTTTGCCTATTAATCGACAAACCTGTACGTCTTTGGAGTGTGGGAAGAAACCAAAGATCTCGGAGAAAACCCACGCAGGTTACGGGGAAAACGTACAAACTCCGTACAGACAGCACCCGTAGTCGGGATCGAACCCGGGTCTCCGGCGCTGCAAACGCTGTGGCAGCAACTCTACCGCTGCGCCACCGTGCCGCTTTTAATGAGGGTAAAACAAAGATATATGCAGTGTTAATATTAGAAGTACTTCATCATTATACCAGGGATATTAGACTTTAGACTTTGGACGAGAGATACAATGGTAAACAGGCCCTTCAGCCCACCGAATCCGCGCAGACCAGCGACCACCCCGTATACTTGCACTATCCTGCACACACTAGGGACAATTTACAATTTAACAGAAGCCAAACCTGTACATTTTTTTAATGTGGGAGGAAGCCGGAGCACCCGAAGACAAACCACGTGGTCCCATGGAGAACAAACAAACTCCGTACAGACAGCACCCATAGTCGGGATCGAACCCGGGTCTCTAGCACTGTAAGGCATCAACTCAACCCGTGCGCCACCATGCCAGCCCTGATATTGTGAATACCACAGAAGTGGGTAGACTAGTATTATACGATGGCACCATGCATGTCATCCTAGTTATTTTGGAGAGTAATACTTAATATTTAATCTTCTACGGCTGGAACAGTAAATGTTCTGTTTCCTGGCTCTACAGGGTGATGTCATGCTGGCTCACAAAGGTAATTAAAGACAACCCTTACCCTTGTGGGCTCTGCGTGGGTTTTCTGACCATTGGTATTTATCCTCTGGGGAACTTTTGTTTAAAACCTAGAGGCATGGTAATGTATGACTTTCTTTCGCTGGCTGAATTATATAGAAACATGATTTTAATTCAACTTAAAGGCCATTAGCCATCAGGGGCAAGTTTATTTGCCAGCTGTGGATTTTTGCTGGCATGGAATGCTATAAAGCAATAAAAGAACACAAAATCACTTCTAATGCAACCTGGCAGAAAAACCCTGGCTTGGGATAGTGCTTGAACAGCATGGCATATCTAAACAAACTTACACATTACCCTATAGCTACATTCTGTTTCACAATGTACAAGGGCTAAAAACAATCTTTCCAAATCGTTAGAATTTCTTGATAGGGTCATGGAGTCACACAGCATGGAAACAGGCCCTTTGGCCCAGCTCGTCCATGCCGACCAAAATGCCCCATCTAAGCTAGTCCCATATGCCTGCATTTGGCCCATACCCTCCTAAACCTTTCCCGTCAAATGTCCCTGTCCAAGTGTTTTTTAAATGATGCTTCAACTATCTCCTCTGGCAACTCGTTCCATTTACCCAATGACACCTCAGTGAAAACGTTGTCCCTCAGGTAGCTATTAAATCTTTCCCCTCTCACCTTAAACCGAAGTCCACTGGTTCATGATTCCTCTACTCTGGGCAAACAAAACTCTGTGCATTCACCCTATCTGTTCCCCTCATGATGTTACACACCTCTCTGAGATCATCCCTGGGCCTCCTCCACTCCAAGAAATAAAATCCTAGCCTGCCCAATCTCTCCCTATAACTCACGCCCTCCAGTCATGGCAACATCCTCGTAAATCTTCTATGCACTCCATCCGGCATAAATGATGTTGAAGAATAAATACTGGCTTTGAGATTATTATGGCGCAGGCATTGAAGATCTGTTGAATATCTTGTAAGTTTTATTTGAAAGTCTCATTGATGCCATTTTTACCCATTGTCAAACAAGATGTTGATAAGCAAGTATCAAATTCTTACCATTCTTACAATTGTTTGGAAAACCGCAGCAGCGCACTGTTACTAAGACCACCTAGACACCTCATAACTCGCAAATAACGCAGGGGGTTTAAACAATAGTTTACGGAAGTGCGAGCTTTTGTAAGTCACCTATTTTGTCATTCGGGGAGTGCCCATACAAAGGTTAGATTTCCCAATGTATTAATTTTTGATTAAATGCGGACAGACAATCGATTTAGTTTAAGAAGGAAGATAATCAGGGAAAAGAAAGACAAAATCTTTTGAGTTTCTTGAGGCATTTGTTTTCCGTTGCCAGGCAACCGTGCGAGAGGAGGAAATACATACCAATTGAACAGAGCAAGGAAGCAAGACCTACTTCTCCGTGAAAGAGGAATCTATAAAATAGAATTTGTACCAGACCAGTGCTAAGCGAGTGGGTGAAGCATGCAACAGATTGAGGTGTGCTTCTTCACTCAGGGTAGATATGTAACAATGTGAGCTAATAAAATAAGTTAAAGTGTTGATCAGCAGTTATCCCTCATTACTTCGACTTTCCTACCTATGATCTCCTCTCGTACCCAGGGCCGTCTTAACGCATGGGCCTGATGGGCACTTGCCCGGGGCCCCACGAGCATAGAGGCCCCATGCTGATCTGTGTATGTTAAGTGACTTGCAATAAATAAATACTACTTTAAAAATGTAGGTTCAATAAGTGCTTTTTTCGCAACATTTTCAGTCCCTAAGTGCTTCTCACAGCGATCTGTTTCGCAACAATTAGCTCCCTAAGTGCTTTGCTTTTCCATCCCTAAGTGCTTCTCACAGCGATCTGTAAGTGCTTTTCGCAACAATGTAGCACCCTAAGTCCATCGCTAAGTGCTTTTCGGTAAGTGCTTTTCGCCGGCACGACAGGGGGGGGGCTGGTAGGGAAAGGGGGGTGGGGGAGAGTAACGGTAGGGGCCCCAGTACACTGCTTTGCCCGGGGGCCCATAATGCTGTAAAAACGGCCCTGCTCGTACCACATAACACGTACTTCAGTGTTGTGGACGTGGCCCAGACCATCACACAAACCAGACTCCCTTCCATTGACTCCATTTACACTTCATCCTGCCTCAGCAAGGCCACCAGCATAATCAAGGACCAGTCTCATCCCGGTCACTCCCTCTTCTCCCCTCTTCCATTAGGCAAGACGAACAGAAGCTTGAAAATGCATACTTCCAGATTCAGGGACGGTTTCTTACCAGCTTTTATCAGGCAACTGAACAGTCCTCTCATCAGCTAGAGTGTGGCCCTAACCCCCCCCACCCCCCCCCCCCCATCTACCTCATTGGAGGCCTTTGAACTTTAATTGGACTTTATCAGACTTCAAATTTATATCTTGCAGTAAATGTTGTACCCTTTATCCTTTTTCTGTACACTGTGGAGGGCTTGATTGTATTCATCATTATAACCCCCAACGTTATAGATTTCCTTTGACTGGATAGCAGGCAAACCGAAGCTTTTCACTGTACATTGGTACACGTGATAATAATCTAAACTAAACTACAAATTGCTGCCCATTTGAAAAGTCGAAACCAAGGAGCCTTCAAGCCTACACAGTTCAAGTGTTCCCCTTCGCCCAACTTGCTCGCAACGACCAACAAACCCCATCTACATTAGTCCCACCGGACTGCATTTGGCCCATATCCCTCTGAATTTATCCTACCCATGTACCTGTCTGAATGTTGCAATAGTACCTGCATCAACTACCTCCTCCAACAGCTCATTCCATATACCAACCACACTTTGTGTAAACAAGTTGCCCCTCAGGTTCCTATTAAATCTTTCCCCCCTCATCTAAAACCAATGTAGGTCTCAGTATGATGCAACTATATTTACTTACTGATTAATCAATTTGAAGACAATAATGTCTCCATTAAATTAATGAAAGGTTGTAATGTTGGGTCAAGGTATACTGGAATCAAATGCTATGGAGATAGAAGTCAAAGGAGCAGGAAGGAGTCTACTGTTTTAATAACTCCATTCCGAGCATTGTTTGCATTCAGCTTCAGGCACTTTTCTCCCTGTCTTTCTGGGGAGGGTCAGAATCATAGAGTCAAACAGTCATAGAGTCATACTGTGTGGAAATAGGCCCTTTGGCCCAACATGCGCACAACCACCATCAAGCCCCATCTACATTAGTCCCACCCGCCTGCGTTTGGCCCATATTCCTCTGAACCTGTCCTACCTATGTTTGTGTCTAAACATTGCGATAGTACCTGCATCAACTACCTCCTCCAGCAGCTCGTTCCATATACCTACCACGTTTTGTGTAAAAAGTCGCCCCTCAGGTTCCTATTAAATCTTCCCCCCTTCATCATAAACCTGTGTCCTCTGGTTTTCGATTCCCCTATTCTGTGTCATAGAGTGTGTCATATTGTGCATTTACCCTATCTATTTCCGATGCCAAAATTAGAAAGAACATCACGGTAGGGCACGGTAGCGCAGCGGTAGAGTTGCTGCTTTACAGCGAATGCAGCGCCGGATACTCAGGTTCGATCCTGACTACGGGTGCTGCACTGTAAGGAGTTTGTACGTTCTCCCCGTGACCTGCGTGGGTTTTCTCCGAGATCTTCGGTTTCCTCCCACACTCCAAAGACGTACAGGTATGTAGGTTAATTGGCTGGGTAAATGTAAAAATTGTCCCTAGTGGGTGTAGGATAGTGTTAATGTACGGGGATCGCTGGGCGGCACGGACTTGGAGGGCCGAAAAGGCCTGTTTCCGGCTGCAAAAATATATGATATGATATGATATGATCACCGTGCCACGCATTTCTATTTATTCCTAACAAATTGTTTCTGGACTAGCTTTAGAAATTAAGCAGAGTAATTTAAATCATTGAAGGTATTTATTCACAAAATGCTGGAGTAACTCAGCAGGTCAGGCAGCATCTCAGGAGAGAAGGAATGGGTGATGTTTTTTTAGGGTCGAGACCCTTCTTCAGACTGATGTCAGGGGGGCGGGACAAAGTCTCGAAGAAGGGTCTCGACCTGAAACGTCACCCATTCCTTCTCTCCTGAGATGCTGCCTGACCTGTTGAGTTACTCCAGCATTTTGTGAATAAATACCTTCAATTTGTACCAGCATCTGCAGTTATTTTCTTACACAATTTAAATCATGAAGTCACTGTTGTGCTACACATGGCAACATCGTTTCACCTCAGCAGACCAAGAACCTGCCACTTTTCTGCAGGTTATACTACATAAAGTAATATTGATTCATCTCACACCAGATTCTAGGCATGATAGCATTGTGCTGCCTTGATTTTATCACGACAAATGTGCACTCTTGGCACACGTACAGAGAAATTGCAGGTAGAGTCACACATTTTTCCAGCGTTAATTATAAAAAACACTTTGCAAAGGAAGTACACCTGTAATATCATGAGGTGCACCCAGCTAGTAAGGCTGCTTGCTGGTAGTCTGATATCACAAAACCTTGGTTGTTAATCTTCACAATCTTCATTGGCGTGTTTTTGACTTGGCGATAGATACGTTGTCAGTGCTATCTTCTGATCTGCCATTGACCGATACTGGAAATTCCCCTTGATCCATGCCTCCCCTATTCCCCTCCCAATCAAGCCCATCCAATCTTGCCTCAAAGCTGTAGCCCAGTTGATTTCATCCTTTAGTTCTTGAATGGCATCTGATGGTCTCCAGTGTGTGGTGGGGGTCGAAGAGGGTTTCACATGTGATGGAACTACACCACTGAGGGTCCTCGCACAGAAAAGGTGGGAACCCTGGGCCCACATGCTACCACTTCCATCTGCATTTCAGGCACTCAAGGAAGTGCGTGAAACATGGATGTGAGCCGAGGCCGGGGTAATGCAGCCATCCCCTAAAACTGGAGTTATTTTTGATGTTGGTTGAAGGACAAATTCCAACTAGAACATGCAAGTGAGCCTCCTTTGAATACTGCTTTGTGGAATTGCTTATGTAAAATCAGACACACTGAGCCTTGTATTGGTTTGAAGAACCAGATGCATCTGAAGATGTGTCTCGTCCCAAAACGTCACCTAGTCTTTTTCTCCAGAGATGTTGCCTGACCTGCTGAGCTACTCCAGCTTGTTGTGTCTATCTTTGGAGCCATGTATTTATATCTCATATCCCATCTATAGAGAGGATGGTGAGTGTCTGGAACGTGCTACCAGCAGTGGTAGTGGAGACAGATACCATAGAGGCGTGAAAGAGGCTTTTAGGTAGCCACATGGATATGCAGGGAATGGAGGGATATGGATCACATGCAAGCAGATGAGTTTAGTTCATCTTGTCATAAGGTTTGGCACAGGTATTGTGGGCCGAATGGCCCGCTCCTGTGCTGTACTGTTCTATGTAAACAATACCTCTGAAAACTCAGTGCTGACTTAATCCTGGACTGGAGTAAATGTCCAGATAACCTAACCTGCTCAGACCTTCAGCCTTCTGAATCAGAGTTAAGAATATTGCCGCTCAGCCAAGGCCGACTGTTTTTTGGTTCTATTTATCTAATTGTCAGCCGATATTTTCCCCTGCTTGCCAAAACAACACAAAACCACTTGAAATTAAGCATTAAATTCCACACATTCTTGGCACAAACTGTGCTAGATTTGTGTTGTATGTTTCACCAGATTTCACTTAGCCCGGTGCCAAATTTAAGCACCCAACTTTTTTTTCTAAAATGCGTGTTTGTCCCTTAATTACGGAACATAATGAGATTAACTGGTTGTAATTTTCTATTTTTCACTCATTTTCCCACTACAGATCATTAAAACAGACAAGTTAAGGTGTGGATAATGGAATCATCCTCCATAAAATATTGTGCATGATTAATGCAATCTCTTCCTGCACATGCCATCTGGAAACACATCCTCAGATGAACAGGACTCCAGCCATGTGAATCTACGCCAGTCAGGGGGGAGTTTCAGACAACTACTTTCCTCCTGAGCCAGATGTCCCCTTGTTTTCCTCATTTTAAAGACAAGACGATTCGAATACCTGCAATACCTTTTCCACTTGAAGTACCAAGACAGCGCATGCACTCAATGATATCAGCGTTGTTATAATACTGCTGTCAGTAATGCGGCACAAAGTGCTGGAGTACCTCAGCGGGTCAGGCAGCATCTCTTGAGAAAGGGAAAAGCCTTTCTAATTACTTGTGGCAACTGCATGCTAACATTTGTGTTTCATGTGCTTGGACTCATTTTGATGTTTTAGGACTGTGATCATCTTGAGTCTGGGAAATACATGCTCTCCTTTGGCTTCAATAGGTGATAAATTTTAGTGAGGATATCTTTACTGCACACAGAAGTCTCACGACACTTCTCTCTGAGTTTCAGGAAAGGGGACTTCTCACTGGGCAGACAATGGTCCCACAGGAATCCTTCCCCCCGTCCTTCCCAATTGCATTCCAATGCGCACTCCTCACAGTAGAGCTTGTTTTCTCAGTCAACCTTATTCCAAGATGAATCTGCATTGAATCTGCACCCGTGAATTGGAAGATAGACACTAAAAGCTGGAGTAACTCAACGGGACAGGCAGCATCTCTGGAGAGAAGGAATGGGTGACGATTCGGGTGACGTTTCGGACGAAGAAGGGTCTCGACCCGAAATGTCACCCATTCCTTCTCTCCAGAAACGCTGCCTGTCCCACTGAGTTACTCCAGCTTTTTGTGTCTATCTTTGGTTTAAACCAGCATCCGCAGTTCCTTCCTACACATGAATTGTAAGAACTAATTTGTGCAGACGTACTGAAATCAGGACAAGGTTCTTCACCAGTGTCTCACCATAAAATATAGGTTGTAGCAATTTCACAGCAATTCAGCAATGTACATTTAGTCCCAGCAAGTGCCAGTAGAAGTGTCAGCAATGAACCCAAAAATAATTGCTAACTCCTTTCTAAAGTGCTGGTCAGTTCTTCATGCTGCAGTACAAAGTCATACAAAGTTAAGAGCACAAAACTGTACACAGTACTTTGTGTGTGGTCTCTTCAGCATCCTGTAAACTTGCATCAAAGCTTTCCTACATTTGGACTCCATGACCCTTGCAATAAAAGTGGATTTGCCTTTCTAATTACTTGTGGTACCTACATGCTAACATTTGTGTTTCATGTTCTTAAACTCCCACATCCCTTTGTACTACCACATTTTGCAGTCTTACTCTATTTAAACAATGTCGCTTTTTCCTTCTCCTTCTACAGTGGACATCCTCACATATTCGCACATTGTACTTCATAATGAACGGATCCATGGAGGTCTTCCACTCTGTCAAGTTGCTTGGAGTAGCTGCATCCAACACTGCACCAACCTTGTCAACTGCATGCAGTCCTTAGGCGTCTAACTTGTAAGCAAGGTGGACTAATCATGACCCAACCCACACGTACTTGCCTTTCTTCAACTACTTCTTGATATCATCACAGTGCACCCTTAGATTCTCCTTCTACATTCCTGTTTGGTCTTTCCAGTCATGAAAATGCCATCTGGGTAGCTGGTGGCTCCCAATATAATGTGAATTAAAATGTCCTCCCACACTCCAAAGATGTACAGGTTTGTTGGTTAATTGGCTTCGATAAGTTGTAAAAAACTGTCCCTAGTATGTAGGATAGTGTTGGTGTAAGGGTTGATCGCTGGTCAGCGCGAATTCGGTGGGCCAAAGGTCCTGTTTCCACGCTGTGTCTCCAAAGTGTAAAGTCTAAAGAAGGTTTACTTTTCTTTCCAACAATTACCAATTTTAAGGTCTGAAACTGGAGCTGGTGCATTCAAGGGAGTTTTGCTTTTTAAGTAACCAACATGCTCAAGGGCCGCAAGAATAGTATCCATAGATAATGGCATCTGTAAGTCGAAGAGGCTGGTGTTGGATCATCAGTACTGCTGTGGCCACCAGCAGAAAACCAGAAATGTGATTAACATTACAAGCATATCTTCTGTACAAAAACACTTGCCAATACTTGGGACATGGCACAGCTGGAGATTTTAGAAGGAACAGAGGTTTGATACCAAACAATGCATGTGTGTTGGCACATGTTCCAAGGTGTGTGGGAGATGTAAATAAGAGATATCGGAAGGGATGGAAAAAAAAATGAAAGACCCACATTTTAACAAGGATTGCAAATGGAGAGAACTGTGAATGATGACATCAGGCTCCCAGTTTTTCACTGGAAGAAATTAGCACCTAAAAATCCCGGAATTTGGAACAACCTAATGGCTTGATTAGTACGGGTGTCAGGTGTTATGGGGAGAAGGCAGGAGAATGGGGTTCAGGGGAAAAGATAGATCAGCCATGATTGAATGGCAGAATAGACTTGATGGGCCGATTGGCCTAAATCTGCTCCTAAAACATGAAATTATGAACTTATGAGCTTCGAGACAGTGGGTGGGTGGGGCAGGCAGGCAAAACTTCAGTGCAGGCATTTAACCTGGGCAGGCATCATTCTGAATTAACTATAGGTCTTTAATACTAAAGACCTTCACGGCACAAGGTAGAAAAGCATGAGTCACGCATGATGTGAACTCCACCTTCCCCTTTGATGTATGTGCAAGTTGTGGCAGGGCCTTATACGCATAGGGGAAAGAATGCCTTCGTTTGTCACAAGAACTCGCCTAGATAAGTTTCCTCCCACCTCAGTAATGTTTGTCTGAACGACCCATCTGACTTCATCGGTTTTTCTATGTCTGGTACTTTTAGTGAGAACATGCAACCAATCGATCCGAGTCTCATCCTGACCCTCAAAGACCTGGTTTAACTTTATAGAAGTACCAGCGCACAGTTGATAGACACAGAATGCTGGGGTAACTCAGCAGGACAGGCAGCATCTCTGGAGAGAAGGAATGGGTGACGTTTCGGGTCGAGACCCAACTGGTGCATAACATCACAAATTAGGCACTGATTGTACCCTCCATCAACATGACAGATTAAATACTAAGCTCTTAAGCAAATATGTTACATCTGTATGACCTGTATAGTATTCACTCGTATCCATCCCTCAAACACCACCCTTACTTGCTCAGTTGCACGGGCTCCCAATGTGCCAATGAATTAAAATTGATGCATATTCATTGGTTGCATGTTCTCACTAAAAATACCAGACATAGAAAAACCGATGAAGTCAGATGGTTCGTTCAGACAAACATTACTGAGGTGGGAGGAAACTTATCTAGGCGAGTTCTTGTGTCAAACGAAGGCATTCTTTCCCCTATGTGTCAATGAATCCTCTGTCTTTAGACTTTAAAGATACAGTACGTAAACAGCCCTTCGGCCCACTGAGTCTATGCCGACCCACAATCCCCTTACACGAGCACCATCCTACACACTGCGGACAATTTACAATTTTACCAAAGCCAATTAAACTACAAACCTGTAAGTCTTTGGAGTGTGGGAGGAAACTGGAGCACCCGGAGGAAACCCACGCAGGTCACAGGGAGAACGTACAAATTCCGTACAGACAGCACTCGTAGTCAGGATCGAACCTGGATCTCTGGCACTGTAAGACATCAATCAACTCTACCACTGTGCCCACAAAGTCTTCAATCATTTATCTTGCCCAAATTCTATTTTATCCAAAATAAAAACAAGAAACGCAGGAAATGCTGAGCAGATCAGGCAGAATCTGTAGAAAAACAAACAGAGTTAATGTTAGGGTTAGGGTTTAATTTAGCAGAGCCTTTATCTCGTTATCTCGTTATCCTTCATTTCTGAATTGAACTGATAACGTACCAAATGCACCCCACGTCCTCACCTCCAGAACTCCTGCTAGACACTGTAGTGGTATAATCTTCTCTGCTATCTTCAAAAATCTCATTAAAAAATATTTTGTTTTTATTTGCAACTGTGGAAAGGGAGTGAACTTGCTACCTTGTTGTACTGCTTACAATTGCAAGAACGAGTAGCAATCTATAAAAGGCTATAAATCTATTGCGTGTATATATATATATATATATATATATGTACAGGGGCATATCTACCCATGCATTGTATACTTGTATTTATATTCATGCATTTTAAATATGTATGTTATGTTCTATACTTTGGCAATATAACGATGTATCTTATCATGCCAATAAAGTTTTTAAATTGAATTGAAAAAAATTGATATTGAATCAGTCAATTTCCCCATTTTCCTCTCTGTGGTGCACAACTGTATGGTAATCAGGCATGGCATATATTGGCCGATCATTTGCCACAACCACTAAAACCTCACACCAACTCGCTTCTTCAATCTTCCTCACTAATTTCCTCGATTAGCTGATTGGTGCCCATCACCACCCCAGAAGCATTCTTTCATAAAAAGAGCATGATCTAAATTAAATCCATGCAAAATCATTTACTGTATCTAACCGGAGTGCGCAGCACTGCTGTGATACTATTGTAGATTTAACTTAGATCAAGTAATTCCATTTTACTCTTAAAGTAAAGGATTTCGAGACATACGGCAGTTTCCTGATAACATTATAATTGCACTCCATTAGTGGACTGCATTTGTAAAAGTAATTTTTTACCAGTATTATTTTAGAACATGATGGGCCAGAATTTGGCAGTGGGCTTCCCATTCCCTCCTACATACATGATCGCTGGCAAATAGTTCAGTCGACATACTCTCCAGAGAAATTGCTGGGAAACTACAGTAAATGTGGGATCTGCTGCTGAACTCCGTGAGGAATTCTCAATTTGGTTACACTTCAACGAGAAAATGTCTTTAGTTTGGCGTGGAACAGCCAGTGCTTCTCAATACGTTTCTGTGATTTATACTCATTCATGTGAAGCACGTTGGAATATTATTTTGATTTTGTTCCAAGATGTCTCCATCAAATGCAGATATACTGTTTATGCAAGCAAATGTAGAATGAACCTGTTGGCTCAGTCTGACAGTGTGTTGTACACCCCGTGACTACTCAAAGTGGAGAACGAATTTTCAGGACAAATGCTGAAGTGACATAGTGGTAGAGTTGCTGCCTTGGAGTGCCAGAGACCCAGGTTCGATCCTGACTATGGGTGCTGTCTGTAAACCGCGAGGTTTTCTCCGGGTGCTCCGGTTTCCTCACACATTCCAAAGATGTGCAGGTTTGTAGGCTAATTGACTTCAGTAAATTGTCTCTGGTGAGGAGGATAGAACTGGTGTAAGGGTGATCGCTGGTCAGTGTGGACTCGATGGGTTGAAAGGCCTGTTTCCATACTACCTCTGAGGCTAAAAGCTAAAACCTCGAGCCCACGTATCAAGAACACACACAAGTTCTGCAGAAAGAAAACAAGCGTTCCGTCTCAAACAACCTACTTTCCCAACAACTAGATACCTCCTGCCCCATCTACAGAGGAGTCTGCAGTTCCCTCAATGGTGTCTGAGCCACCTCAGAATCCACACAAGAAGACCAGAAGCAATGCAAGCAATTGCCTCAGAAGAAGACCAGCCAATCTTAACAGTCACCTTCACCTGCACAGAAGACCAAATCCACAGCGGCTGAGTTGATAAGTTCATAAGTGATAGGAGTAGAATAAGGCCTTCGCCCCATAACCCCTGACACCCTTACTAATCAAGAAACTGTCAATCTCCACAGTAGAAATATCACTGACTTGGCCTCCACAGCCGTCTGTGGCAATGAACTCCACAGATTCACCACCCTCGGACTAAAAACGTTCCTTCTCATCTCCTTTCTAAAGGAATGTCCCTTTATTCTGAGATATTCATTGCCACAGAATGCTGTGGAGGCCAAGTCAATGGGTATTTTTAAGGCAGATATTGACAGACTCTTGATGAATACAGGTGTCTGGGGTGGGGATATGGGGAGAAGGCAGGGGAATGGATTGAGAAGGATAGATAGACCAGCCATGATCGAATGGCGGAGTAGACCTGATGTCCCGATTGGCCTAACTCTGCTTCTATGACGTATGAACTTATGACCCACTGTTCATCTTTACTCCTAATTAACCAAAACTGTAAAAATAAGCACCACTGTTCTGTGCCCATAAAACAGAGAGAGAAAAACAATTTTAACGTCACCAACATTTTCTTTAAACATGCTTCTCCCTTTATGTACAGCAGCACATCAAGGAGACCAGCTGCTGTCACTTAGAACACAGCATTTCTCTTCCTGTGAAAACCCAGTTCTCCCACCATATTTTCACACGCCACATTCACAGCAACCAAGAAACCAGCGCCCTCACTTTTATCAGAAACACTGCTGAAATCTGCACTCATTTCATGATTAAACCCCAAGGCTTTAACCACCATGCACTAAAAATGTTGAAAGATATCGGTGTACACACTTTGGACACGCAAATGCTCGTGAACCCTAACACAACGTTGTGGAAATAATGAGTGGAATCCAGGGCAGGAGCTGTAAAATACTGTCACCTTGAAGGTTATAGGAATGACAGAGTTTGGTACAATGATTGAAGCCATCAACTTAGGGTATTATTGTACAGTCAGGATTTAATTCTACTGTAAGCCTGTCATTAGTCCTCTAATTACACGCTCAAGCAAGCTGCCAGCATTTCTTTTATTATACCCATGTGCTACATTAAATCGTTTAACTTGAAAATCTTTCCTTTGGGTAAATTTTAACATATGCTTTGTGGCATCAATAGACCTGGGGAACATGTTCCACTGCCCATCTATATTACCTCACAAGAGACAAGCGTGGAGGGTTTTTGTTTCAAATATTTGTTTTGAAATTCACCTCAGAATTTCGGCAACTTTATTTAATTCTAAGTTCGAAACTCCAAGCAAGACTGCAAGTCCCTGAGTCTGCTGCCAGGTCTCAAGGGTGCATGTTATGGGGAGCAGTTGGCTAGGCCAGGACTTTATTCTCCTCCAAGGGCAAGAGACAAATGTAAGTATTTTCCATCTGTCTCGCATTACAAATCACCTCTGGCCTCCAAGGGCAAAATAACAGAAATATTCTCCCTGATTTTGAGATGGTTCATTACCCAGCAAGGGTCATGAAGAAAATGGGAGCACATTGGGAAGTCAACGAACCTGGGTCCAGTCACAGGGGACAAGGAACGAAGTGGGGATTCACAACAGCCAAACATGATCAAATAATTAGAGTGGTTTGCAGAAAGTGAGTCTAGCTGCTTTGAGTCTGGCAGCTTAGTTCTTGCAGAAACTTGCAAAAAACCAAAAGCCAAATGGATTCCTCCCAAAGATTGACACAAAGTGCTGGTGTAACTTGGTGGGTCAGGCAGCATCTCAGGAGGAAAAGGATATGTGACACGACCTGAAACCTTCCCTCCACTGACCCACTGAGTTACTCCAGCACCTCGTGTCTATCTTTGGTATAAACCAGCATCTGCAGTTCTTTGCTTCTACATTTTGGATTCCTTCCAGTTGTTTCATTGTTGTCCCTAGAAGAGGCACATTTCCGTGCCACTCAATCGTCTTTCCACAAAGATCAGGGATTTGCTGTCTTTTATTTCGGGCTACAGCACGGAAACAGGCCCTTCAGCCCATCGAGTCCGTGCCGACCAGCGATCACCACACACGAACACTATCCTACACACACTAGGGACAACTTACAATTTTATCAAGCCAATCAGCCTACAAACCTGTACGTCTTTAGAGTGTGGGAGGAAACCGGAGCTCCCGAGGAAAATCCACGCAGGTCACGGGGAGAGCGTACAAACTCCATACAAACAGCACCCATAGTCAGGATCAAAGATAATAGAACAGAACAAGATAGACCACTCGACCCTAAAAACTGTAGTATGTCATGGCGCCATTTTAGAAGGCAGAAACCTCCAATCGCTGCGCCACCATACCTTACATATGTTTTATTATTCCCCTGTATGTCCAATTTTTTAACATATGAAGGACCCCAGACATGAAAATTGCCAGGATTTATAGTTGTGTTTAATAGTCCGCATTCAGCACAAGCCCATCCTGTAGAACAAGTCTTTCACAGGGCTTGCAAGGCTTTGCTTCTGTGCGAATGTAAGAGGATCTCCCTTGATAGGCTCCAGCCTGACAATAAATATCTGACTTAGGTAGGCCACCTTTAAGTAAATTATTTGCCAGCTTATATTCTGACTACAACCCATCTCCCGCCCTACTGATTACAACACCCATTCATCTCCAGTGTACGCTCACAATCCTGAACTATCACTGATCACCTGAATCACATCCACCACACCATTCTCCTGACAAGAGAGTCACTCTCTTCCTCCATCCCCCATCTGGAAGGGCCTAAAGCCCTCCGGTTCTTTCTCGACCACAGAACCAGCCTACGTCCCTCTACAAACTCACCTCACACTCAACAACATCTCCTTCGACTTCTCCTACTTCCTCCAAATCAAAGGTGTAGCCACAGGCACTCGCATGGGCCCCAGCTATATATATATTTGTGTGTATATATATATATATATATATATATGTGTGTGTGTGTGTGTGTGTGTGTGTGTGTGTGTGTGTGTGTGTGTGTGTGTGTGTGTGTGTATATATATATATATATAAATATATATATACACACACACATATGTATTTGCTTATTTATCTGATTTATTGATAGTACTATTATTATATATATACACACACATATATATATATATATATATATACATACACACACACACATATATACACACAGGTATTTGTTTATTTATCTGATTTATTTGTTTGCTTATTTATTTATTTAATACTATTATTTAATGTGTATATATATATATATACATGACACAACACCACAGAATATGTAAACATATACTCTGCAAACAATATAATAAATGAAAGTTCAGTATATATATATCTATATATATATATATATATGTGTTATGTGTGTGTGTGTGTGTGTGTGTGTATACACACACACACACACACACACATATATATCACGAAATGCTGGAGTAACTCAGCAGGTCAGGCAGCATCTAAGATATCCTAGATGCTGCTGCCCTGCTGAGTTACTTCAGCATTTTGTGATACCTTCGATTTGTACCAGCATCTGCAGTTATTTTCCTACACACACACACACACACACACACACACACACACACACATATATATATATATATATATATATACACATACACACATACACACACACACTGAACTTTCATTTATTATATTGTTTACATATTCTGTGGTGTTGTGTCATGTTCTGTTTGGGACATATGACAATAAAACACACTTGACTCTTGACTCTTGAGTTCAGAACTGTCGTTACCTCCTGCGTCTTGAAAAGCTTCTGCTGATTATTCCTAGAATAATACACCATCTTAAGTAACCTATTTATCTCCACTTATTATTCTTGTCATCCTTCTGTTAAAATAATTAAAAACAATTAGAAAGGGAAGGTGAACTTCTATCTGCTTTCTCTTCCTCCAGGCATCGATTCTCTTGCTCCCTCAAAATAGCTCGCTTGAATTCTTCTCGTAGTCAACTGCGTATCTCCAAAAGTTCAATAAAATCAATTAATGAGCTCCAATAAAAACCTTTCTTCCTTTTAAAAAATATTCTCTGTCAGAATGTGGCCGTAATTTGCACGGCCAGCTCCTAATTGCCCTTGGAATAGCTGGCTGCACCTTACTGAGGGCAGTTTAAATGCAGCCATGTTGCTGTGGCTTTACCACAAATTGGAGATCCTGGTATGGACATCAAACATTCCTCCTCTCTGAATCAGGAGGAGTTTTTTTTAATGACACTCCAGTCATTTTGTGGTCAGTGTTACGAGCACTGGTGCTCAGTAACACCTAACTAGGAACAATAAACCTTCAGTGCACAGACTTAGCCTGTTGCGATTCTTCAGGGTGCACATTAGACATGGTAACGGGGAAATTATTGAAGGCATTTTGAGAATGGAACACTGCTGTTAAATTGCTAATGTACAAATCATGATAATTAGTGGCTTAGTGCCATGCACTTGCCAACCCTTTCCCTCACAAATTGGTTCAATTTCCCAACCCTTAAAGGATACAGTCCGCCCCAGCAGTTACTTACTGCCAGGCATCCGTGGAACATGGAGCATAGGACAGCGCAGCAATAGGAATTGGCCTTTCGGCCCACAATGTCTGCTCTGTACATTATGCCAACAGGCCCCTCAGCCCACCAAGTCCACGCTGGTCGTCGATCACCCGTTCACACGAGTTCGATGTTATCCCACTCTCGCAAGTAGTGCCTGCACACTGGGAGCTATTTACAGAAGCCAAATTAACCTGCAAACCTGTTTGGAATGTGGGAGGAAACCGGAGTACCCGGAGGAATCCGATCCCGTCACAGGGAGAACTTGCAAACTCTACGCAGGCAGCACCCGAGGTCAGAATCGAACCCGGATCTCTGGCACTGTGAGGCAGCAGCTCTACCAGCCTTAACAATGGGTTATATATAATGATGGGATAATGATAAGAATGATAAGATAGCTCTTATTCCCTTAAGACACTACCTTCTGTGTGGAGCGGTGACATAGAACAGCAAGCAACTTAAACTGCCTGACAAAAATAAATCATATCAACCCTTGAAAAATGTGGCATTGGCTGTCATAAATTTCTCCTCATGGTTCACAAGTTGCACACTCATAGACTGACAACCCTTGCAGTTTACTCAGTGCCTCTAGTTCTGAAGAGGATCCACAAGTACTACATCTGAGCAGCCTATCACTTCCTGAGCCTTGAAAAGTCAAGAGTCATGAGAGTTTAATTGTCATTGGAGCCGATGTGGAACAATTAAATTCTGACTTGCTGCAGCATATGAGGTCAGTAAACACAGTACTCAATGGATAACATAATAAACAAACAAAAAAAGTTCAATGAATTTAAAAAATCAATATTTGTGCAACTATTGGGACAGCACAGTGGCACTGCGGTAGAGTTGCTGCCCTTCAATGCCAGAGATCCGGGTTCGATCCCGACTACGGGTGCTGTATGTATGGAGTTTGTACGTTCTCCCTGTGGGTTTTCTCCGGTTTCCTCCCACATTCCAAATGCATGCAGGTTTCTGGGCTAATTAACATCTGTAAACTGTTCCTAGTGTATTGGATAGAAATAGTGTACGGGTGATCGCTGGTCGGCACGGACTCGGTGGGCCGATGGGCCTGTTTCCACGCTGTATCTCTAAACTACAGTAAACTAAAACAAACCAAAAGCTCAAAGTCCCAAGTGCAACCAAGACAGTTTGTAGCTCGTAGTTTAGTTGCAGCTTATAGTGTTCAATAGGTTGTTGGGAAGAAGTTGCTTCCTGGACCTAGAGGTCATGGTTTTCAGACTCCTCTGCCTTCCTCCTGATGGAAAGAGTGAAATGAAAACGTGGCCAGGGAGGTGTGGGGTCTTGATGATGCTGGCTGCCTTTTTGATGGAGTGCCTCCTGCAGATCCCTTCGATGGTGGAGAGGTCAGGACCTGTGATGGACCAGGCAGTGTCCACCATTTTTTGTAATCTCCTTCATTCCTGGCCGCTTGAGTTGCTGCACCAGGCTGTGATGCACCCAGTCAATATGCCCTTTACCAGATACCTGTAAAAGCTCAAGGGAGTATACTAAATCTCCTCAATCTTCTAAGAAAGCAAAGGCATTGATGGGCTTTCTTTATGATGATCTCACCTTAGCCTTGTTTACTTAGGACAGGCTCCATAATGTTCTGCAGTAGACTGCAGAAAGTTCAAATCTCACCGGTCTATGTGCGTGTTCAGCTTGATGGTCTCTGGTTCAGGAAGTAGAGACAAAGTATCTTTTCCTTGAAAGGGAGAGGACCCATGCATTCACTAATGGAGCAATGGGGGAACAGGGCAAAGATCAACCACCGTCTGCTGGAATGGTCCAGATGTGAGCAGGTTCACGGTGATGGCGGCCTGTTTCGGTAGAACTGGAATTCAGCCTGAGGATGGTCACGAATCTCCATCACAACTGGCACCAATGCCCTCAGCCTCCAGAAACATTGCACCCAATGGAGTTGGAGCTAGTGCTTCCCTGATTCATTCTTGGGAGGTAGGGTGTGCAGACCTGTGGTCTTCTTCTCACCCTGCCCTGTGGTCCATGGGCATGTCACCCACAAAGACATCTATAGAGCAGAGATACTCACAAAGGGGTGTGGGTGTATGGAACAAACTGCCGGAAGAGATAGTTGAGGCAAGGACTAGCGCAACGTTTAAGCAACAATTAGACAGGTGCATGGATAGGACAGGTTTAGAGGGATATGGGGCAAATGCAGGCAAGTGGGACTAGTGTAGGTGGACGTGTTGGTCGGTGTGGGCAAGTTGGGCCGAAGGGCCCGTTTCCACACTGAATAACTATGACTCTCTATGACTCTATGATAAGTTCAGAAGTGACAGAACCAGCAGATCTTCTCACGTCAGCCTCATATATCTAGGACATCCTCCAATGTGTAGACTGCAGAAAGGGTCAAGTGAGTGAGTAGCCCTTTAAATAGTGCAGCTGCATTGAATGTAATGATATAAAAACATGGTTCCCTATGAAAAGCCATGACTATTCTAGAAAAATGTGTCCAATTTCAGCTGTCAACACTCCAAACAAGCGTTCCATAAGAGATGACGTCAATCAGTAACCACCTTAAACGCCAAAAGGGTCGGCATGTGCTAACGAACATTACCTAGTCCATAAAGACAGAGTTCTGTAATCCAATTTTAAGGCATAATATTTTTATTCCAGATTCATTTAATTAAATGAATTTAAATTCCCTGGGTACTGTTTCAGGATTTGAATTCATACCTCGAGATCCTTATAATCAACATATCACTATACTCCTTAACATTCCTTTAACCTGTTGGGCACATACAAACAAATTTATTGTTTTCTTATTTGATGTCTACTCTTAAAAATATAATGTTGGACTCCATCATCAACATCATCTCAATAAATATTAACGCATAAATTTCTTCAGGTTAAAGACCACTATAAAAAGGAGCCGCTCAAATTTATACCAGGTGCTTGCTCATTCCACAGAATCTAGAACTGCGCGAACTATTAAAACGTTCCAAATTTCTAGTACCGCACAATCTGCAGAAGTGTTAATGGCACATGCTTTCCCTGGGATATTGAACATGCTGCAACATACAATATTTGCAGAAATGTGTAGGACAGGGTTTCTGAAATAATAAGTCATGTAATGAACTGTTATGAAACAAAGAGAGCAATGAAAGACACAAAGTGCTGGAGTAACTCAGCAGGTCAGGCAGCATCTCTGGAGACCATGGATAAGTGACATTTCGGGACAGGGCATCAGATTGGAAACAGGCCCATCGGCCCAACTTGCCCACACCGAGAGGCCCCATCTACACTAGTCCCATTTGTCTGCATTTGTCCCATATCCTTCTAAACCTGTCCAACCCATAAATACCTTCGATTTGTACCAGCATCTGCAGTTATTTTCTTATACAACCCATGTACCCGTTTAATTGCCTCGTAAACGTTGCGATAGTCCTTGCCTCAACTACTTCCTCCGTCATCTCGGTCCATACACCCACCTCCCTTTGTGTGAAAAAGTTACGTCTCAGATTCCTACATAATCTTTCCCTTCACCTTAAACTTATGCCATCTGTTTCTCGCTTCCCCCACTCTGGGCAAGAGACTCTGTGCGTCTACCCGATCTATTCCTCTCATGATTTCATACAGACTGAGGAGGTGTCTGAAGAAGGGTCCCATCCCAAAACGTCACCCATCGCACAAATCTTTCATTCATTGTTCTTTATCTCTCTACATCATCAACTATATCTCTCGTTTCCCTTATCCCTAACTAGTCTGAAGAAGGGTGTCGACCTGAAACATCACCTATTCCTTCTCTCCAGAGATGCTGCCAGTCCCGTTGAGTTACTCCAGCTTTTTGTGTCGGTCTTTGGTTTAAACAAGCATCTGCAGTTCCTTCCTACATCCATCTATGTTCTCCAGAGATGCTGCCTGACCAGCTGAGATTCTCCAGAATTTTGCGTCTTTTTTTGTAAATATGCATCCGCAGTCCCTTGTGTCTCCAAAGAAAGCAATGGATTGGAATTGTTACCTCACCTGCTTTGGATAATCTGTACTTAGAGTGCCAAGAGAACATCTGTGGTGCATGCACATATTTGTACAGCTAATCAGGTAGGACACAACATTGGCAAGGGCAGAGGGAACATCCATCAGAAGAAGTAATGAAGCCAAATATTGTTAATGTGTAATGTTGATTTAATGGCAGCAATTGAAGCATTTTAGTTTAGTTTAGTTTAGTTTAGTTTAGTTTAGAGACACAGCGCAGAAACAGGCCTTTCGGCCTCCCCGAGTCTGTGCCAACCAGCAATCCCCGTACACTAGCACTATCCTACACACACTGGTGACAATTTACAATTATACCAAGCCAATTAATCTACAACCCTGTACGCCTTTAGTGTGTGTGAGTAAAGCAGAGATCCAGGGGAAAACCCACGCAGGTCACGGGGAGAACGTACAAATTCCATACAGACAGCACCCGCAGTCAGGATCGAACCTGGGTCCCTGGCGCCGGAAGGCAGTAATTCTACCGCCGCGCCACCGTGCTGCCATTTAGGCCAGGGTAACTTGCAGGATGCAGAGCAAAATGGTGTGTGGGATATTAGGAGTACAATAAACCCTTGTTTTAACTTACCTCTTTATAACGGGTTTTGGGTATAGTGGGCGGACCTACCGACAGCTGTCAATGTCATCCCCGGCTCGCACCACCTCCCCTGCCACTTACAGCCCTGGCTGCCCGTATCACCCGTGGCCCTCACCGTCTCCGGCCGCTTACAGCCCAGGCTACCACCAACACCGGTGACCCTTACCTGCGATCATTGACCCCACCGATCCATGTTTCTCCCCCGGCCGCCAGCTCACCTGGATTCCTGGCCCAATACCGGGTCTCAACCCGAAACATCACCTATCCATGTTCTCCAGGGATGCTGCCTGACCCGCTGAGTTACTCTAGCACTTTGTGTCCTTTCATATATTAACCAGCAACTGCAGTTGTTTGATTCCACTACTTAGAGTCATAAAGCATGGAAACAGACCAATCGTCCCAACTTGCCCTCACTGACCAACATGTCCCATCTACACTAGTCCCACCTGCCTGAGTTTGGCCCACAGCACTCTAAACCTGTCCTATCCATGTACCTGTCTTAAATTTTCTTAAACTTTGTGATAGCACCTGCCTCGACAACCTCCTCCAGCAGTGCAATGATACAATGATGATACCTTGCCTAGTTATAGCGGACAATCGGCAATAACGGACACCATTCCCTCTCCTATGGTCCTTTCTAAGGAGTGTTTACTGTAGTTCAATTGATGCAATCCTACCAGAGACGACAGACTCAGCAATTTTCCGTTAAACGGTTAGAACATTCTGTGGTGTCTAACCCCCCTGCGGTTCGTTTCTACTGAATTTGATTTCCAGAAGAAAGAGAGAACTGTGACAGTGAATGTTACACAATCTGCCTGGAAGTGGCTACATAATTGATGAATTTCAGATGAACATCCTCTCACCCCTCACCCATCCCTCCCCCCCCCCCCCCACACCCCCTCCCCCTGCTCACGTAACGATGATCTCCATCAGTCAGGACCCTCTCCTAACTTTCAACACGTTGTCACACAATGAATTATGTTGCACGTTGTCACTGTGCAAGATGCAATATACGGATATGAGATGGGCAGCAGGATTAAGTAGGGCCGGCGCAGTGGCGCAGCTGGTAGAGGTGCTATCTCACAGCGCCAGAGACCCAGTTTCAATCCTGACCTTGGGTGCTGTCTGTGTGGAGTTTGCACATTCTCCCTGTGACCACCCGGGTTTCCTCCGGGTGCTCCGGTTTCCTCCCATATCCCAAAGGCGTGCGGGATTGTTTGGTTAATTGGCCTCCTCAAAATTGCCCCCAGTGTGTAAGGAGTGGATGAGAAGGTGGGGTGACATCGTCCTAGTATGAGCAGGTGATCGATGGTTGGCGTGGACTTGGGGGGGTTGAAGAGACTGTTTCCATGCTGGATCTCTAAATTCTAATCTAAACTAAACTCTGAAGTGCATTTGATTAATACGACGCCTTGAACGTGTGGTGCGGTGGAATAAAGGAGAAGTGGTGAATGTCTGAGGTGAGTGAGACGTTTGGTAGGATGAGCCATTTGATAGTCCACGGTTCGATCCTGACTAGAGGTGCTGTCAGTACAGAGTTCGTACGTTCTCCCTGTGACTGGGTGGGTTTTCTCCGGGTGCTCCGGTTTCCACCCACATTCCAAAGACACGCAAGTGTGCAGGTTAATTGGCATCTGTAAATTGTCCCTAATATTTAGGGTAGATCTAGTATACGGGTGATCGTGGTCGGCGCGGACTCGGTGGGCCGAAGGGCCTGTTTCCACGATGTATCTCTCAACTTAAACTAAACTAAACTAAACTAAGACCAAGCGTCTCACTCACCTCAGACATTCACCACTTCACCGCTTCTCCTATATTGCATCACACCACACATTCAAGGCTTTATATTAATCAAATGCACGTCAGAGTTTAGAACCTCTTTCGGCACGTGTTCTAGGTGTAACTCCTGCCATTGAACCCTGTGGCTTTTTAATCCTATTATCTATTAAGCATGTGACTGGCTCCCTGCATCATGAGGAAATAATCCCTCCAACTTTCCATATCCACCATCAAATCTCCAATGCAGCGCACTATCGCCCCTCCCTCCCACCCTCTGCCCAACTCTTCATCATCTCCTGAATCAGGTTCTCCTGGCCACACAGCCACCAATACCTGCTCCACCCACAGCTCACCGCCTCTTTAAAAAAAGACGCCTTCAATCAACAATCTAGCTCTGCCCACTGCATTTCACTCACGATGTTCCTTGCACCCTGCTGACTTGTTTGCATTGACTGCAGGCAGGAATTATTTCAATGAACAGGCATTATTAACTTGGCGTCTTGTCTGCCTCGCAATGAACCAGCAGAGGTTAATCAGTCTCCCCACCCATTTTTGGTGGCCATCCAATTTCCCTAAGCGTCTTTCTCCGTGGCTAAGTTTCTACCAACATCCTGTGTCCTCGAATTCAACATAAGTGGTATAATTGCAGCCGTTTTTATTCAATCTAGATCAAATTTTAAATAATCTTTTCATTTCAGATGGCACCCTTACATTTTGGTTTCATTATTTCCTCATTAAGGAATCCTTCCATCTATTCCCCTATCAAAGTGGGAATCGTTTAGCATTTACGGGAAGAAAATCTGCCCTCTGGTATCTGTGCTAAACATGCAATACGGTATCATGTCTGCATGCAACTCCACTGCACTGAGTTGGTTCCAATAATTTCAATGAGATCACAGCATGAAACCAATTGAATCCCCTCAAGTAGATCTTAAAACTTGCATTTAATTCAATAGAGATGTATAATATTGGAGAAGGGATAATATTTAGAATTGAGAGATACTGCATGGAAACAGGCCCTTCAGCCCACTGAGTCCATGCCACCAATCACCCACTAGTTCTATGTTATCCCACTTTTGCATCCTACACACTAGGGGCAATTTTTACAGAAGCCTATTAACCTACAAACCTGCAGGTCTTTGGGTCGTGAAAGGAAACTGGAGAAAACTCACGCAGTCACAGGGAGAACGTACAAACTCCACACAGACAGCACCCGTAGTCACGATCGAACCCGGGTCTCTGGCGCTGTGAGTCAGCAGCTCTACTGCTGCGCCACTGTGCAAAATAGTTCAAGTTGATGTTCCAGCAGTATCATGTGCATGCAAGATTATTGTGTTTCTGTCATATGTTCTGACATGTGTCACCTCACATTAAGGCATATGGGTGAAAAAAATACAAAGGATTTTTTTTGAGATATGTTGAGCCTAACATTTTTCTTTGACCATGTTGTGCATTGGAGATTATATGGTAGTAACAGATAAACGTTTAACGATTCAAGATGTCAAAATGAAGACTTGGCAGTCTCGCAGCATAAGAGGCAGATAGAAAATTTATCCTGGCAAAAAATACAACCATTCTCAATCATTGATTAGTTATCCACCAAGATAATTCTTCCAAACCCCAAAAAATAAAACTCAAATGTCTTATAACAAAAGCCTCTTGTTAAAATGTAATGGTAATTGGTGTGCCTACCATGTGTGGAGAGTATAGATGTAAAAGGTGGACCAATAAATAAATAACCTTAACCAAGACTTTGGTGCATTCTTATAAACCGTGAAAGCATGGAGGGACCGCCGTGATGAGGGGAGGGGAAGAACAACGGAGAAACCGACGTGGGGGGATCGTCGTGAGGGAGGGGGAAGAACAATGGACAATGGGTCCCAGTGTGGGGGAACTGGTGTGGGGGGGGGGGTGGGAGAACAAGGGAGGAGCAGGCAGGGGGTACTTTGTAACTTTGTCAGCGCCATTTATGTGGCGACTATTAGCATACCTTGGGTTTGCAAGCAAAGAATTTCACGGTGCCTTGCCACATGTGACAATAAAGTATTCCATTCTATTCCATTCTATTGTGTAAATCTGATAATCCACAGTACATGTAATTGTTCAGAGAATGCATATTCAATATGTTTACCTCAATGTGTGGATTGAATGAAAACACAATTAAGTGACAGGCCACTCTCTTTCCATCGACACTATATAATCTAGAAGCAATCTCGTATTTTGGTTAGACAGTTGTGGGTTCAATAGACAATAGGTGCAGGAGTAGGCCATTCGGCTCTTCGAGCCAGCACCGCCATTCAATGTGATCATGGCTGATTCCTCTTTGGAGACCTTCAAACTATCTTTGTAGGAAAATAACTGCAGATGCTGGTACACATCGAAGGTGTCACAAAATGCTGGAGTAACTCAGCAGGTCAGGCAGCATCTCAGGAGAGAAGGAATGGGTGACGTTTCGGGTCGAGACCCTTCTTCAGACTCCTTCTCTGCTGAGATGCTGCCTGACCTGCTGAGTTACTCCAGCATTTTGTGATACCTTCAAACTATCTTTAATCAAACTTTATTGGACGTTATCTTGCACTGTGTTATACCCTTCATCCTGCCTCTGTGGACGGCTTGATTGTAAGCATGTATATATAAATATATATATATATATATATGTGTATTATCTTTAGTATAAGAAAATAACTGCAGATGCTGGTACAAATCGATTTATTCACAAAATGCTGGAGTAACTCAGCAGGTCAGGCAGCATCTCGGGAGAGAAGGAATGGGTGACGTTTCGGGTCGAGACCCTTCTTCAGACTGGTCTTTTTGCTGACTGGATAGCATGCAACAAAAGTGCTTCATTGTTCCTCGGAACATGTGGCAATTATAAACTAAACTAAATTAAACATTCCAACATCTTGAGCACAAATATCTATACGAGCACTTCAGTACAGTACTACACAGATCCCAAGATGCTAGTTCCAGTATTAATCTACCTTATCAACATCATTAAAGAAGGCCTGTTAGTTTAATCATTGTTGTACAGGTATTTATGGGAGTTTGATATGAATAAGTTGCCATCACCTTTGCTAAATTACAACAGTAACCATCCTTTAAAACTGGAGCGTTGTGGGCACCACTTTTCCTGGGTCATCGATGCTTTGTTCTGTACCTTCCCATACCGCTCTGACTCTCACTCTGATGAAGGGTCTCGATCTGAAACGTCACATATTCCTTTTCTCCAGAGATGCCGCCTGACCCGCTGAGTTACCCCAGCATTTTGTGTCTGACTTCACCTGCTGTGTTGCATCTCGCAACATCCTGAAACTGTGACTGCATGAATGACTTTTTTTCCAAGTGGATATCTCGGCAGGAATTAATAACATGGTTGAACTAAACCTCACGGAAAAAAACGTTCTTAAAAAGTGAGTGAATAAATCCCCAAGACTGGATGAAATATGTGCTAAAAGAAACAAGGGAAGAAATTGGAGATGTCCTGACCATCATTTTCCAAGCATTCCAAGCTAGAGGAATGGTGCCAGAGAACTGCAGGATGGCTAACATGAACCATTGTTTGAAATGGAAGGGAGGGATAAAACAAGTAATTATAGACCAACGTCTGTCCTGGGAAAATCATTGAGATTGATTCCGAGGAAGAATATATTTTTTTATTTGGAAAGGCAAGGATTAATCAGAGACAGGATTTGTTCATCAATCTTGCTGAATTGTTTGTGGGGGTAACAAGGAGGGTGGACGAGAACAGTGCATTTGATGTAGTCTTTGTTTAGTTTAGTTTAGTTTAGAGATACAGCGCTGAAAGAGGCCCTTTAGCCCACCGAGTCAGCGGCGACCAGCGACCCCCACATCCTAGAAGGGTGAGAGGGGATCTTATTGAAACATATTAAATTCTTAAAGGATTGGACAGGATAGATGCAGGAAAAATGTTCCCGATGTTGGGGGAGTCCAGAACCAGGGGTCACAGTTTAAGAATAAGTGGTAGGTCATTTAGGACTGAGATGAGGAAAAACTTCTTCACCCAGAGAGTTGTGAGTCTGTGAAATTCTCTGCCACAGAAGGCAGTGGAGGCCAATTCAATGGACATTTTCAAGAGAGAGTTAGATTTAGCTCTTAGGGCCAGAGGAATCAAGGAATATGGTGAAAAAGCAGGAACAGGGTACCGATTTTAGATGATCAGCCATGATCATATTGAATGGCGGTGCTGGCTCGAAGGGCTGAATGGCCTACTCCTTATTTTCTATGTTTCTATGTTTCTACTAACTATCCTACACACATTAGGGACAATTTACAATTTTACAGAAGCTATTTAACCCACAAACCTATACGTTTTTGGATTGTGGGAGGAAACCAGAGCTCCCGGAGAAAATCCACGCAGGTCACGGGGAAAATGTACAAACTCCATACAGACAGCACCCTTAGTCAGGATCGAACCCGGGTCTCTGGTGCTATAAGGCAGCAACTTTACCACTGTGCCATTGTGCCGTGTTCAAAAATGTAAAGAGGATGGTGAGTGCCTGGAATCTGGTGATGGAGGTAGATACGATTGTGGCATTTCAGGTCCAAACTGGGATGTCTGGAACTACAGTTGGAAGCCCCGAGGCAGAAGAATGATGTGAGAGTTGGTCATGGCATTATGTTCAGCACAAACATTGTGGTACGAAGGGCCTGCTCCTGTGGTGTACTGTTCCAAGTTCTATGTACAAGAGATCTTGGTGTGCAAGTAACAAATGGTAAAAATGACTCCGTGATAGGAAGCAGAAGTCAACGGTTGATATTTCTGTGAATGGACGGCTGTTACCATTGGAGTTCCGTAAGGTTGCATCCCTGTTCTCCGTCCTGTTATTGCATATATTAATGATTTTAGTCCTAGATGTAGCAAACATGATGAAAAAAGCTTGCAGGTGATAGATGTACTGGTCATGTGGCAGGCTGGGCGGAAGAAAACTTTCCACTTCAGGCCTGGTAAATTAGGCAGATTTAATCGTGAGAAGTGTGTGGTAACGTATTTTCGGGGTGGGGAGATAGGTATATAACACAACAAGAGAATACACAATAAATGGGATGATATTGAACAGAAACGGAGGGACATTCTATATCACCACTGATCCTCAAAGATTATAGACAGGTTGATATGGGGATAAAAACACACGAGGAACACTTTCCTTTATTAGTCGAGGGAGAGAATACAAGATCATATCTTTCAATGTATAAATGGAAGTTCTAGGAGTGACGGCAGAGAACCATAAAAGATGGAAAATCTTCTCAAGTTTAGTTGAGTAATTTAGTTTAATTTAGAGATAGAGCGCCAAAACAGACCGTTCAGCCCACCGAGTCCACACCAACCAGCCATCCCCTTACTCCAACACTATCCTAGACACTAGGGACAATTTACAATTTGTACCAAAGCCAATTAACCTACAAACCAGCACATCTTTGGAATGTGGGAGGAAACCAGAGCACCCGGAGAAAACCCACGCGGTCACGGGGAGAACGTACAAAGTCCATACAGACAGCATCTGTTGTCGGGATCAAACCTGGGTCTCTGACGCTGTAAGGCAGCAACTCTAGAGCTGAGCTGCTGTGCTGCCCCAAAGTGATCAAACAATCTAATTCGTTTTCTTTATTTTCAGCTTTACTACTATTTCTCACCAACATCATCGCCTCAAATCTTCCATTTTGTTTTCGTAAAACAAATATATAAAATGGTGGAAAATCTCTGAGATGCCAGCTCATAAAAAGACAAGAACCAACGATTTTTTAAAAACACACAAGGAATACATCATCTTTAAAAAATTTTGATAAACATCAGTGCAGTCAAAAGTAAATCCGACAGTCTTGTGTTCTCAGATTAGGGCTGGGGTATTTATCTTTTACAGTGCCTTGGAGAATATGTTAAGATTGTGAAATGAGAATTATTGTTAAACGAGTTGGTGAAAGTGTTCCTGGGAAAAGAAAGGGCATACACACACATTTAGCAAATTTAAAAAATGGAAGTAAACGTCAGGAACACCACACCAATAAAAAGATAACATTTCCCAGAAGGACTGAGTCATTCAACAAATCAGAGGTATTTAATTTACAACAAGACTAACAAGAAACTCCAAATCGCCTCAGTGGGTATTTCGCAGTGTGGCGCACTCAGTGACTAGGTAGTCAGCTCATTTTAATCATTCCCAGATTTGTGTGGGAGGTCAGGACCCTGGGGTGCCACTCCATGTCAATTTTATAAACAGTGCAGTTATTCCAGATGGTCGCTGGCTCCAGTCTGGCTAGCAGGTTGATTGGGCCAGACCAGAATAACAACAGGTGGAGAACAGCCCATGGATTGCTCGACACTCTACATACCCTCCCTCTCTCCCTCCCTTCCCTACCCCCCCCCCCCCCCCCCCCCCCCCATCTCATTCACCCCCCACCCTAACTCTCCCACCTCATACTAAACAATTAACTATTAAGGGGGAATAAGCATGCTGGAATGTAAACATAAAATCACCATTTTAAATGTATTTATTTGGAATAGTTTAATGTCAAACGAAGTTCACTTTTGAATAAAGAGGTGATTTAGTCCCGGAATCTGTTATCCTAATAGCTCTCAATCAATTTAAAACTGTTCTGGAGTAGTTTTGAGGTATGCCTGTAATCTCAGTTGTGAAATGGTTTGTGAACCCTGTGCAGAAGAATTGATGATAAAATATTACAAATCCAAGACTGAATACAGTCAATCTAGTGATAAGTGCAGATGGTAGTTCATTGCTGGAATTTGATGGATAGGATATTGATGCCACTGAGAAAGAGTGGGTTGAGCAAACATTTAAGTTTTCAGTGGAGAGAGAGAGAGAGATGTTTCTTTGACATAAGCGTTACAGTTTAAACCCTGCAGCACAAGCCAGGAGCTGGGGGAGAAATTTGACATTTAAATATCACAACACTGTAGACGCTCAGTGGAGCAACAACTGAGTCAGTGTTTATAAGAAACTTGCTCACTTCCTCAGGTTCCTTGCTTTCCTATCAACCTTCCAAGCCGTTGGACTCTGATGTCACTTGTACATACATACCAGGGTGTGAAGTTCACTTGCCAGCCTTCCTCCCTCACTCAACGCGATCAAGAACAGTTCATTAATGGAACCTTGCTCTGCAGAAAATGGGCACCATTTTCAGCCACATTACATTACACCTACAGATACAGCATGAAAACAGCCCCTCAGCCCACCGTGTCCATGCTGACCGTCGATCAGCCGTTCGCAGTGGTTTAATTTAGAGATACAGCGCGGAAACAGGCTCTTCGGCCCACGGTCTGCACCAACCAGCACGTTAACACTAGCCTATACTAGGGATATTTTTACAATCACCAAGCCAATTTACCGACAAACCTGAACGTCTTTGGAGTGTGGGAGGAAACCGAAGATCTCAGAGAAAACCCACGCAGGTCACGAGGGGAATGTATAAACTCCGTACAGACAGCACCCGTAGTCAGGATCGAACCTGGATCCCTGGCATTGGGATCAAGGCAGCAACTCTACTGCTGTGCCACCGTGCAGCCCTGGGTCTGTTGTCCCACCTTTGCACCCACTTGCTACACACTCCAGATAATTTATAGAGGTCCAATTCACCTACAAACCCGCATGTCTTTGGGATGTGGGAGGAAACTGGAGCACCTGTAGGAAACCCACACAGGCGCAGGGAGAATGTGGAAACCCCAAATACACAGCACCCAATGTCAGTCTCTACCTGTGCTGCCCGAATATTGTCCAAAATAATTTCAAATTCACTTGCATAATTCCAAATGCAAATTATTCATAGCACCTTTTATGAGAGACTTGGTAAGATTTATTTTTTGCAAATATAAACAAACTTAAAACTGCAGTGGTTTAGTACAAAACTCCTCAAAAAAATTTTTAAACACAGATGTAGAACAGATAAGAATTGAGAGTTTTCTACATGATTCGATTGAACAGATTTGAAATAGGGGCAGCACAGTGACGTAGCGGTAGAGTTGTTGCCTTACAGCGCCAGAAACCCGGGTTCAATCCTGACTACGGGTGCTGTCTGTCGAGAGTTTGTACCTTCTCCCCCTGACCGGCGTGGGTTTCCTCCGGGATCTCCGGTTTCTTCCCACACTCCAAAAGCATACAGTTTAGTAGGCTAATTGGCTTGGTATAATTGTAAATTGTCCTTAGTGTATGTGGGATAGTATTAGTGTGTGGGGATTGCTGGTTGGCGCGGACTCGGTGGGCCGAAGGGCCTGTTTCCACGCTGTATCTCTAAACTAAACTAAACTTACTCTGAAGGTATTTATTCACAAAATGCTGGAGTAACTCAGCAGGTCAGGCAGCATCTCAGGAGAGAAGGAATGGGTGACGTTTCGGGTCGAGACCCTTCTTCAGCCTGAACCGATATCATCTGATATCATTTGGTAAAACTATGGAAAGTTTCTAGGGTCACCAAGTTTACCTTACGGTACTGTTTCCAAGTGGCAAAGAAGTCAAGTAGCTTTATTGCGGTGGTTATGAACACCATCAATAAATACAAATGCTATAAAATAAATTTACAACAAAATGCGTCACAGATGCTGTCATTTATTACCTCTGTCTACTGCCTTTAAATGACTGGAACTGCAAAATTAAAGGGAAATTGTTATCATAATGAAACATTATTTGGGGAAATACTTTCTCTCGTTGGAAATAACATTGTAATGTCACAGAGATCCAAATTATCACAAATAACACCTATTATTACAGAGGTTTCTCCAAAACTAAGAGTCCAAATTGCATTGTAAAATCTTTTACAAGTCAAAACAAAATAGAAATTGGATCATCATTTCCTGTCTCCATTTTCCTTACACAATACAAAATTCGAATAGGCCTCATATAAGTTCATTGCTCTTCTGCTTCTGAAGTCAGGTACCTATGGAATCAGGCTGATATTAATGGGTACTAACATGAGTAGTAGGAGCAGGAGTGGGCTAAAAGGCTCCTTCAATTAGATCGTGGTTGATCTACAGTAATCTTTGAATTCAGGCCTGGATAGAGTGAATGTGGAGAGCATGTTTCTTCTCGTGAGAGAGTCTAGGACCAGAGGTCACAGTCTAGGACCAGAGGTCACAGCCTCAGAATAAAAGGAACGTACCTTTAGAAAGGAGACGAGGAGGAAATTCTTAACCCAGAGGATGGTGAATCTGTGGAATTCATTGGCACAGATGTTTATGGGGAGAAGGCAGGAGAATGGGGTTGAGAGGGAAAGATAGATCAGCCATGATTGAATGGCGGAGTAGACTTGATAGACCTAATAGCGTAATTCTGCTCTTATCATTTATGATCGTATGAACATGAACTCAGACTTAATCCCCAGGACACCTGATCGATCCCTATGACCCTCAATCCACTAATAATGCAAAAACCTAACAATTTAGCATCCACTGACTTCTGGGCAGGCACTGTAAAGATTCACAACCCTCTCCAAGGGTTTTCAGTCAAGAAAGCTAATGGCATGTTGGCCTTTATGACAAGAGAAGTTGAGTATAGGAGCAAAGAGGTCCTTCTGCAGTTGTACCGGGCCCTAGTGAGACTGCACCTGGAGTACTGTGTGCAGCTTTGGTCTCCAAATTTGAGGAAGGATATTCTTGCTATTGAGGGCGTGCAGCATAGGTTCACTAGGTTAATTCCCGGAATGGCGGGACTGTCGTATGTTGAAAGACTGGAGCGATTAGGCTTATATACGCTGGAATTTAGAAGGATGAGAGGGGATCTTATTGAAACATATAAGATTATTAAGGGATTGGACACATTAGAGGCAGGAAACATGTTCCCAATGTTGGGAGAGTCCAGAACCAGGGGCCACAGTTTAAAAATAAGGGGTAGGCCATTTAGAACGGAGATGAGGAAAAAAATTTCAGTCAGGGAGTTGTAAATCTGTGGAATTCTCTGCCTCAGAAGGCAGTGGAGGCCAATTCTCTAGATGCTTTCAAGAGAGAGCTAGATAGAGCTCTTAAGGATAGTGGAGTCAGGGGGTATGGGGAGAAGGCAGGAACGGGATACTGATTGTGAATGATCAGCCATGATCACATTGAATGTCGGTGCTGGCTCGTAGGGCCGAATGGTCTACTCCTGCACCTATTGTCTATTGTTCATTCATATCAGGGAAAGTGTCCTCATCCTCAGAATCTGAAATAAAAATTGAAAATGCTGGAAATAGTCAGCAGATCAGACAACTGCTACAGAGAGGGAAAGATAGTCAATATTTGGAGTAGCCTTGCATCACATCCATATATTTCTTACTTCCAAGGGTCAGAATCTTGTCAATATAATGATCTCTTCTAAACCCCAATAAATAGAGGCCCATTCTTCTCAGTCTTTACCCATAGGTTAAACACCCCGCCACCATAATGGAATCAATTAAGTGAACCTTCATTGCACTGAAGCAACAAGGAGACCAAAACAATACATAGTACTCCAGCTGTGGTCTCACCCAAACCCTGCCTAGTTGCAGCAAGTCCTTACTCCTGTAGCCCATGCCTTTTGTAATAAGACATCTGCTTTCCTTGCATTCAAAATACTGAAACCAATCCCCAATCCTTTCCACTCATCACTTTAATTTCATGATTCATAGATCTTGTGTTTTATGACTGTTGGCAGATCAATTTCCCTCCTGAGATAAATAAAGTTCTATCGTGTCGTATCGTATCGTTTCGTATCGTATCGTTGTATCGTATCATATCGTATCGTATCGTGTCGATACCACACAAAATCCACAGCCCCATCCTTACCAATGTTATATTATAAACATACTATAATTATATGATATGACATCTTTAATAAAGAGTATTTCATATTTGGCAGTTGCTTCAACTATATCTCCCACCTTGGTTAAACTTCTACTTTCTTTCCTCTTTCAATGGGATGCATTTTCTTATTAAAATGTGTGCTGATTGTATTACAGTAGCGTTTTCCTTATCCTGATGTATTACAGTAGCGTTTTCCTTATCCTGATGTATTACAGTAGCGTTTTCCTTATCCTGATGTCAGAATGCCCAGATTTGCTCCGGTAGTGTTTTGATCCCCTACTATCCCGTCTCACCCTCTCCACCAGCGTCACCAGAGTTTACTGATGAAGTTCATAAGTTCTCAGAGCAGAATTTGGCCACTTGGCCCATCAAGTCTACTCAGCATTCAATCTTGGCTGATCTATCTTTCCCTCTCAACGCCATTTTTCTGCCTTTGCCCTATAATCCCTGACACCCTTACTAATCAAATGAATTAAGGTCCCGACCTGAAACATTATCTATCCATGTTCTCCAGAGATGCTGCCAGACCCATTGAGTTACACCAGCACTTTAGTACCTCCTCTGGCAGCTCATTCCACTTACCCACCGCCCTCTCAGTGAAAAAGACGCCCCTCAGGTTCCTATTAAATGTTGCTCCTCTCACTTTAAACCCATGTCCTCTGGTTCTTAATTCCCTTACCCTGGGGCATTCAATCTTTCCCCTCACGATTTTATCGGTCTGAAGAAGGGTCCCGACTGGAAACATCACCTACCCATGTTGTCCAGAGATGCTGCCTGACCCATTGAGTTAGTCCAGCATTTCGTGTCTTTTGCAGCTGAAAAGTTTCTTTAGCTGATCTCGCTGCCATTACACCTAAGCATTCAAAGTGCTAAAACCTACACCGTTCAAAGCAAAGCTCTCCAAAACATTCAGTTCTATCATAACTCACATTCCTCATGCCCAAATTGGCTGAAAACATAATTGTAGCTCTCATTCCTAGACCCCAGCTTTCTCCATCTCCAGAGAGTTGCTATGAGCCAATGGAATAAAACAATTCCTTTAGAATTTGGATGAGAAATTATTTTGACTTCCCCCTGAGAAGTTGTTTATGGCATTCCGCAGTTTTCACGTTCAAGTTATTAGTTTTCATTCCAATTTTATTTTTTGTTCTTCTGGTTCCAGTTCCATAGGCAACACCACCTTACCATTAACTTGCACTATTTTTCATATGATCCAGGGACATTGGGCATGAAGTAGGGCTCTATAACATGGAGACATAGAGACATACACACGGACATTGCCCTTTCAGCCTAACCTGTGCATGCCGACCAAGATGCCCATCTAACCTAGTATTACCTGCCTGCATTTGGCTCATATCCCTCTAAACCTTTCATATCCATGTCCAAGTTTCTTTTAAATGGTGTTATAATATCAACTACTTCCATATACTCACCAGCTCATTCCATATACCCACCACCTTCTGAGAGAAAAAGATGCCCCTCAGTCAGGTTCCTATTAAATGTTGGTCCTCTCACCTTAAACCTATCAAACCTATGTCCTCTGGTTTTCAACTCCCAGAGCTCACCGGTCAAAGATAGCCATCCCAATACTGAATGTTCCCTGCACTTTAGCCGTTCGAGCGTGAATCCAATCCATCACTGGGCCAGCTACGTGGCATTATAAAACAAATATTCAGATGTGTATTTGGTTACAGTTCAGTCAAAGAAAAATTGAATCATTTACCCCTGGTGCACCCCAATGATACAAAATGTGTAATTGGTGTTGCTAAAGGATTCCTCGCTCACAGAGGGCTCCTTTATAAAAGGGCACTCATCGTCACAAGAGCTGAAACCATCCCTGCTCTAAGGTTTTACCTTTCCATTTGTCAGCTTTGCTGTCAGGAAAGGAGTGATGCATTAAATTCAGACGGTGACAACAAGGCACTTGCTGACTGCCCCAGTTGAGAGGTGCAGGCACATAAACCAGTTAACAGAATACTCTTCTGAGTATTTCTTACTCAGTGGTATGAGGTGAAGTGAATAGATTCTCTAAAGGTAATAGTGAGCCCAAGATCCACCTCATGCAGTGTCCAGGCCATTTTTGTAAATGTTTCATCATTAATCATACTCCAAGGCCTTTGACGGTCCCGATTATAAATTCATATCGCTGATCATTTTGTAGGATGGCACTGTGGCGCCACTGCCTTGCAGCGTCACAGACACGATTCGGTCCTGACCTCGGGTGCTATTTGCGTGGAGTTTCCACATTATACCTGCGACCAGGTAGGTTTCCTCCCAGATTCTAAATACCTGAGAGTTTGTACTTTAATTGGCCTCAGTGAAAATCTCCCCTCATGTGTAGAGAGTGGATGCGAAAGCTGGATAAAGTTGAACTAGTGTGAACGGGTGACTGATGGTCGGCAATGACTCAGTGGACCCCAAAGGAGTTGTTTCCATGATATATCGCTAAGCTAAACTAAACAATAGAGCTAATGTACATGGGCTCTCCCCATATGTACCTAGAGAATAAATTGGCCAGTGTTACTTGAAGGAACTATTGGAGGTCACTTAAAACGGTTCTGAGGAAATGCTTAATTTGTTTTTTTGCAGTGCTCTTCGGAACGAAAATATGCCTCGTTTCTAATTTACATTCCGTCCTTGTGGGATTGCTTCTTCCAGCTTCCAAGGCACAACTAAAGTGGCCAGATGAACTTGGGGCTGTCGTTTAATTGAGCTTCCAGTGTTCACCAGGCACACTCAGACTGAACGCACATTTGAAAATGTTCAGGAACTCTCAACTAGTTTCAAATAAACAGTAGATGGTTTAATTCAGCTCTTCACATATTTCAGGTTGAAGTCAAAAATCTTGCTCGTTTTTTCTTTGACTGCAACGGGTCCTTTCCATTATGTAGAAAGCATCAGTGTTGTCAGGAAGAGTGATGTCCAGGGTCATTGTCTCTAAATGCACAGAGCAAAAACATCAGTGCATAGGAGAGCATAAATTGTATTCTCATGAACTCACCCACATCTACGCTCAAGCCTTTTCATATTCTCGACGAGGAAGCAGTCTATTCTAAGATGTCCATCCCTCGAGACGGGAGTACTGGAAGCAACAAAACTCTTGTGGTTTCATATTCCATTAACTTGGAAAATGTCCCAAGCACTTAACCCAATGGAGAAAGTATATTAAAAAAGAAAAAAAAGATGGCTTATAACAGTGTCCAAAAACTTGGTGAAATGATTTTGGTTTTAAAAGGGATTCAATGTGGGAGAAGGCAGAAAATCATGGAGAGCTTGGAAAAGTTCCAGAGAATTGGACCATGGTATCGTTAGCAATGTTGCAAACATTCGAGCTATAGGACTGTGATAGGTTTGTAGAAGGGTTCTGACCTGAAACATCACCTGTTCCTTTTCTCCAGAGATGCTGCCTGACCCGCTGAGTTGCTCGAACACTTCAGTTTAGTTCAGTTTAGTTTAGTTTAGCTTAATAAAGCTTATTGTCATGTGTACTGAGGTACAGTGAAAAGCTTTGTGTCTATCTTATGTGCACTGTAGAAACGAGGAACTGTAGATGCTTCAGACTGAGTCTGAAGAGTGAGAATGGTTTAAAGATGATAGATGATCGTTTTTGTTGCTTTTTTTTAAACAATATGATTTTGAAACTATTGGGATTATGGTTATGGACGGAGACTGATTGGAGAAAAAGATTCAAGGATGTGCTCTAAACATTCTTGAGGAAATGCAACCTTCGCAATGATTTCTGGGAGCCATTGGTCCATCACTGCTTGAAGTCGAGAAGGGCTATTTGGATGGTTTTGAATTACAAAAGGTTTGAGAGCCTCAAGACTATGTATTAGGAGCACTCAGAGGTCTTGCATTAGGTAGGGGGAGGAGAATATCACCTTCTCAACCACCCACAAAGCCCATCAGCCACTGCCTGTGGTTCTCACATTAGCCTCGAACCTGGGTCTCTGGTGCTGTGAGGCAGCAACTCTACTGCTGAGCCGTGTGCTGAAGAACCTGTTTCCATGCTGTGTCTCCATACTAAACCAAACATAAATTCTATAGTACATAGATTCAAGAGTAGCTACGTGCTTGAAGTAAGTGATGTGCAGCTGAAAGATATACCAGCTGACTCAAGGTTGCTGATTTCTTGAATTGACACTGCGAGATATGGAAATAACTGCAGATGTTGGTACAAATCGAAGGTATTTATTCACAAAATGCTGGAATAACTCAGCAGGTCAGGCAGCATCTCGGGAGAGAAGGAATCGGCGATGTTTCGGGTCGAGACCCTTCTTCAGACTGCGAGATATGGAGATAAACTCAATCAC
This sequence comes from Rhinoraja longicauda, assembly GCF_053455715.1. Classification (NCBI taxonomy): domain Eukaryota; kingdom Metazoa; phylum Chordata; class Chondrichthyes; order Rajiformes; family Arhynchobatidae; genus Rhinoraja; species Rhinoraja longicauda. Next base: position 28,356,606 of record NC_135974.1, on the reverse strand, counting down.
ACACACACACACACTGGGCAAGATTTTTTTCTCATTCTGTCCAGTTATCAGAGGGAAACATCAAGGGGCTTTCCCTCGGGGCCGACAGTAAAGCCAACTGGTGCGTTGCCTGAGGTTATTATCAGTCACATTCCAGTGACAAACAGGCTGGGACTTGGGAGGTGATTGCTCCATCCAATGTCCCACGTCCTTTGTCTGTGGTATGAGCAAACCTGAAGGTGGAAAAACACTCTCGGACCATGCTGGGAGGAAACAATCCCCAAACAGGTTTTTTTAAAACGTGCCAACAAATGTCTGATGTCTTTATTTTACACTTAGTTAATAGAAATTTGAGATTCATCATTTGCTGTTCTCAGTTACAGACACAAGGATTGTAGAAGTCCATTTAGCAGTTAGCCTATCTTTTTAACACATTTAGATTAGTTTGTTTTAGTTTAGATTAGTTTAGTTTAGTTTACTTTACTTTACTTTACTTTAGTTCAGAGATACAGCACAGAAACAGGCTCTTCGATCCACCAGGTCTGCACCGACCAGCGATCCCCATAGACTAACACAATCCTACACACTGGGGACGATTTACAATTTTTACCGAAGTCAATTAACCTACAAACCCGCAAGTCTTTGGAGTGTGGGAGGAAACCAGAGCACCCGGAGAAAACCCATGCGGTCATGGAGGGAGCATATAAACTGGAAGAATGGTCTCGACACGAAACGTCACGCATTCCTTCTATCCAGAGAAGCTGCGCGTCCCGGTGAGTTACTCCAGCATTTTGTGTCTATCTTCAGTTTAAACCAGCACCTGCAGTTCATTCCGATACAAACGTGTACGTCATTTTTGTAAATGCTTCAGGGAAAAAAGAACCATACTCCGAGGCCTTTGACGCACCCGATCGTCTGATGCGTCCAGGCCATATTTAGGCATACAAGACTAAATTTCTTTCAATTCCATCTTATGCAACATCAGTGGCAATCTTTTGCCGGACACATCAAACAAATGCATTCCAATAACGACCATACAATTACTTAAAACAGAATGGTCACAAGGTAAACAAGAGTTCTAAAAGAGTTCTAAAGGACACAGCAGGAGTGTTGCAATGTGCACTACAGCCTGATAAAAAAAGGTTCAAACAGAGTTTTATCAGGTTTCAACCTTACGCTTCCTTTAAAGCAAGGTATCATTAATCTAAGGTCAACTTTCAGTTTGAATCCACCCCACCATTTGTGACCCACTCTGTCTTGGGGAATCAGTGAAACCAAAATCTCATAAGTCCATTTCACTCCAGAAGCCAGATGGAAGAATATTTACCGACATTTTCTGTAAAACGTAGCCACGGGTCTCACATTCTACTAAACAAACAGCACCAGGATGTTATTTATAGTCAAATGTTGTAGGTTTAATAAATATTGTAGAACTATTTCTTGGTAGTATACTTATTCCAAATTAAGACATCTGTTGTAGAAATGGCATGGTTTAACATTGCAAAATGTTTTAACGAGTTTTATGAAGATATCACTGAGAACAGATAATAGAAGACAGATAGTCTGAAGAAAGGTCTCGACACGAAACATCACCGATTCCTTCTCTCCAGAGATGCTGCCTGCTCCGTTGAGTTACTCCAGTATTTTGTGTTATATCATTCTGGATAAAGATAGACACAAAATGCTGGAGTAACTCAGTGGGACAGGCAGCATCTCTGGAGAGAAGGAATAGGTGACGTTTCGGGTCGAAACCCTTCTTCAGAAAGAGACACTGCCTGACCAGCTGAGTCAGCACTTTGTGTCTTTTAAAAAAATAAATCAGCATCTGTAGTTCCTTGTATCTAATATTGGAAACATATTGTTTTGTAAACATAGGCTTTCTTATGTTGAACGGAAGATATGACACTCCACGCTTAATAAAAATAGTTTCAGCAAGAACAGAACAGCTACTGAACAGCTACTATGAGTACAATGTTAAAATCTCAGTTGAACAATGTTGAACGTTTTCGACGGCGTTTAAATGTGAATAGGATGAAATTCATGTCAGATCACTGACTCTGCATTGATTGCTTCAGTACAGGCTACAACAGCACACCCAGTGGAGGCCAATGTACTGACAGCAATATCCGACTTCTGCATTTAACTCTGTATGTTGCTGTCAGTTTTACACAGTCCTGATGGTGAGTGCTGACAGTTTTGTTGTCATTACCACTGTACTTTCAGTGACTATTTTGAAGATGGGCCTGTTGTTTATATTGCAATAATTGCTTGCAATAAGCCTCGAAAATATCCGGCCATTCTCTTGCAACATGGCTGCCTCATTTTCTGTAAGAAGTATACCATGTGGCACGTTGGCCTGACATAGGCACTTGTCGACAAAATTTAAATGACAGCAATAAGACAAATCGTGCAGGGCGGCACGGTGGCGCAGCGGTAAAGTTGCTGCCTTATAGCACCAGAGACCCGGGTTCGATCCTGACTATGGGTGCTGCCTGTTCGGAGTTTGTACGTTCACCCCGTGACCACGTGGGTTTTCTCCGGGCGCTCCGGTTTCCTCCCACATTCCAAAGACGTGCAGGTTTGTCAGGTAATTGGCTTCGGTAAAATTGTAAAATTGTCCCTTGTGTGCAGGAGAGTGCCAGTGTATGGGGATCGCAGGTCGATGCGGACTCAGTGGGCCGAAGGGACTGTTTCCACTCTGTATCTCTAAACTAAACTAAACTAAATCAATCCGATGACTAGAGGTCAGGTGCAAAACGTTTCTTATGTCAACTATAATGTTTGATAAAATTTCAGAAAGCTTTTACTCTGCTGTAGAGGATAAATATTAATATCAATTTGTACCATAAGAACATTAGTTAGATAGAACAAGGAGTTATTTAAGGAACACAGCAGAGCAGAAATTAAATTCAATCAATGGTCATTTTATTGAGAGATACGGGGCACTGGATTCTTAGGGGTTAAAACCTATTATTTAAGAAGTTTTTTAATTGTCCAGAGTTTCTGAGTTCAGGAGTAGCACAGTATTTCAGTACTAATGAAATGTAAACCAAAAATGTAAGTGAAATAGTACTTTATATGTAATCATAAAAGATTCCATTCTCTAAGATGCCCATTGACCCAGGACTGAACAAAAACAGGCCGTTTAGGCGAGAATTTATACCCTACTGTTTTGTAATTCTAATAAATTGCTTACATTGTTAAAATTTTGCATTTAAAAGTTCATTTTACGTTTTGTTGATTTATGCTGATCAGACAACCTTTCCTCCTGCGACCAATAAAAAACACATAAAGACATGCACAAGTCCTTATAAGGAGTCTAAAACAATATGGTGGTGTGTTGAACTGCACACAGTACCACAAGCACTTCCTTCAAGTGTTTGCCAGCTGTACTCTGGAGACAGCCAATTTAGTTGATGGTTTGTGTGAAAAAAATTATTTCCTGGACAGTTATCACAAACATATAATTATAGCTCTGGTAAAGCAGAACGGGGGAGAGAGAGGGAGAGAGGGAGAGAGGGAGAGAGGGAGAGAGGGAGAGAGGGAGAGAGGGAGAGAGGGAGAGAGGGAGAGAGGGAGAGGGAGAGGGGGAGAGGGAGAGAGGGAGAGGGGGAGAGGGGGAGAGGGGGAGGGGGGGAGGGGGAGAGAGCGAGAGGGGGAGAGGGGGAGAGGAAGAGATGAAATAGAAAAAGAAATAAACTCATTTAATATTTTCCTTTAAAATTGCCACATAATAGCATTAAAAGTATACAATGTCACTGTTGTGATGCTACACTTTAGTTTAATTATCTTCAATCTACAATGAGTGCAATTGTTCTCTTTAAAGAACAGTTTTGTGTTGTGTGAAGAAAGATTTTTTTTTTGGTTGCAGGAATGCCCGAACAATAATGGTGACATTGTTTGGAGCTGTTCGAACCGTTTCATATAACCCAGTTAGGAAAGGGTGACTATATAGATGCCTTTTGGCCACATGTGTTTACATAAGGAAATGCATGTGGGTTTGAGATGGCGCCTCTTGTCAGCGGCCGCACTCTGTACCGATGACCCTTACAGAGCTGCTTTTTGCTTCTGGGTACGTTTACTGCACTCCAGATGTGTGCTGGCTCCAGAGTGGCTGCAAAGCGCAGTGAACTGGCATCCCAGGGCTCATCAATCCGTGGGGTAGTACGCCACTGTGGTGCTGTTGGCGCAGGCTACAGGAAGGAGCACAGATATTCAGTCTCAGAGCTTCCAGAGTTGCTGGTAAGCGCTGTGAAATTCTCATAGAATAAATGTCACTTTTATTGCCTGGCTTAAACTGAAACGTCTGTAAATCACACACCACTCTGCTTGTTCACATAGTTGAGTACATTTCACATGATTAGTGTTACGCATAACAGCATGCGACATTGAAACAGAGAAATATTGCAGTCATGTAAAGGAGTTAGTGAATAGGTTTGTGGTTTGACACAAGGATTACTTTTTTCCCCAATTTTCCAAATCTTCTAGCAAAACCTTTCAGTTGTATTTTAGATTTCCACTCCTTGTGAAATTTCAAATGCAATTTTCTGATACAAAACTCTCAGTTAACCCTGTGAGTACCGGGTTTTTTTCCATACCTCACACAAGAATCTTTAGGATACGGAGTAGGTGTAAAAGCTTTTCACTCTACCTCAGTACACATGACAATAAACTAAACCGAACTAAGTTTCTGTCCTAGTTTAGTTTAGTTCAGTTTAGTGATACAGCGCGGAAACAGGCCCTTCGGCCCATCAAGTCCGTGCTGACCAGTGATCCCTGCACAATAGCATTATCCTACACACACAAGGGATAATTTACAATTATATCAAACCAATTAACCTGCAAACCTGTACGTCTTTGGAGTGTGGGTGGAAACCAGAGCACCTGGAGAAAACCCACGCAGTTCACGGAGAGTATATACAAACTTCATACAGACAAGCACCCATAGTCAGGATCGAACCCAGGTCTCTGGCGCCATAAGGCAGCAACTCTACCGCTGCACCACTGTGCTGCCCTAGGTTATTGTTAATTTCAGTCAATCTCAGAAGATACAACCTTGTTCCTTATGCTTTTAAGCCAACCACCAGGGGTCACTTCCAGACATTTAAGCATTCCATAATTAGTTTGAATTTAGCAATTGCAATTGTGTGGCTTCAGGTCCGATTTCTATTACACCACTTGTCTTTCCTGCATTAACAAAGTAATGAATATATTTTAAAATTTAACTTATTAGTGAAAAAATTGTATTTGTCTCTTTCTTGGGCAAAGAATACAAATGCACAAACTAATTATTCAGCAGCAGCTATCAGTGAAAGGCAACTTTGTTGGGCCGGGATTGACACAAAATGCTGGAGTAACTCAGCGGGACAGGCAACATCTCCGGAGAGAAGGAATGGGTGGCGTTTCGGGTCGAGACCCTTCTTCAGTTTACTTTGTTGAGCTGGGAATGTAGAGTCCATGTGTACCATTGTTTACAGTAGTGTTGCCATCAGCACTCAAATTTAGCTGCCCAACTGCTCCCTGTTGGGTCTTCCCCAAAGACAACAGTCGATGAGACAGAATACCTGACATTGATCTCTTCACTTGGGCGAGCTGTCGGAGAAGGAACGACCAGCACTTGCAACCCAGAGCACACATTAAGACAAAATGGACGCCCGTCGATTCTTCTCCATCTTGATTAGGCCATATTCTGATAATCTAAAGTGGCTCCAAACGAAAACCTACCGGCTAATTTGTATTTTCTTCAAAATTACAATAGTGGCAAGGAAGTTATGAAATGTTTAGCCAACACTTTAGAGTTTAGTTTAGAGATATAGCATGGAAGCAGGCCCTTCGGCCCACTGAGTCCACGCCGACCATCGATCACCCATTCACACTAGTTCTATCTTATCCCATTTTTGCATCTACGGGGGGGGGGGGGGGGAGGGGGCAATTTACAGAGGCCAATTAACCTACAAACCCGCACGTTTTTGGGGTGTGGGAGGAAACCGGAGCACCCGGAGAAAATCCATGTGGTCACAGGGAGAACGTACACCCAAGGTTAGGATCGAACCCCTGTCCCTGATGCTGTCAGGCAGAACCTCGACCAGCTGAGCCACTGTGTTTCCTTCTACTCTTGTAGATTTTTATGTGGTCGGGATCGTCTGTATAAATGTAAATGTAATTCTCTTACAAATATATTGTAATATATAAGCATACACATTATAAATATTGAAGAAAAAATATTAGAAATAATCTAGCTGCTATGATCCTTTATTTCTAACATCATTATTAAATTATTTTCCTGCTCCTTCATCCTTATAAATGGGAACAGAAAACAGAAGGATTTCTTTTCCACAAAATGTGATTAGAATTCTGTATAAGCAGATGAACCTATTCTGTGCATACTGATTTTATTTTATGGCTTTCATGGTATATTTTATGTATTAATAAATATGGGTCTCCTTTCATCTCTAATAGCTCCTGGAACCGGCTCTACATTTGGATTCCAGACAAATTCTAATCAGCAGTATTAATGACATTTGCTACTGTCAGTGTCTAGCTTCGCCGCTTTAAGACAACGTTTTTTTTTTCTCTTCTTTTTAAAGGTCTTTTCTGCTCAACCAATTACTCAGACCAGCAGTAGCATGTTCACAAACCAATCCCCCTTCTTTATTGACTGGCTGCTTGAAGTGTGAGACAGCAACCCAGGAGGCTCAAAGTCCACTCCTCCCTCTCTGTGGGGGTGACAGTTCTTTGATCAGCGTTTCCCTGGCATGATCCCCCTCTAAATACTCTCCTCCTCCCCCCCCTCCCCCCCCCCCCCCCACCATCACCACCCCCAACCCAGCCCAACCGCCAAAGTGTCATACGGCTGGGATGGAAAATTCAGGGCTTGTAAAACTACACCAGGAACCTGCACCTTACCGACCGACTGCATAGCATGAATGTGCTACTGTGCAGGGCTCTGTAAGCATCGAACTTTACTTTACAGAAGGTTTACCAGATAAATATATAAAATAACAAATAGCTGGCAGTAACGACATTGCCAATCTTGAAGTTCCGGTGACATTCATGAAAGATTTTCTCATGGGCCGGAAGGAACTGCAGATGCGGGTTTACACCGAAGATAGACACAAAATGCTGGAGTAAGCTCAGCGGGTCAGGCAGCATCTCTGGATCAGGACCAGGTGATCAGGTGACGTTTTGGGTCGAGAATCCTGATCCAGACTGAGAGTCAGCGGAGCAGGAAACTAGAGGAATGAAAAGGAACAAAGAACAAAAGAATGAAAGGCATGAAAAGAACAAATCAAGGCTTTCTCAATTTTCATGTAATTTTCTCATGTTAGGTCAGGCAGCTGCCTGAATGACTGTGGCAGTACATGAAAATAATTCTGACAGACACATGGAGCTAGTGATGCTAGTTTACCAAAAGTAATTCTGACCCCAGGTTAGTTAACTAGTTAGACACAAAATGCTGACGCAAAACACCTGAAATGTCATCCATTCCTTCTCTCCAGCGATGCTACCTGTCCTACTGAGTTACTCCAGCATTTCATGTCTATCTTCAGTGTAAACCAGCATCTGCAGTTCCTTCCTGCACCTAGTTAATCAATTAACTGTTCTTCCCAAGTGAACTGAAGGCATTCGAGGCCCAGCTCTGTACCAAAAATAGAAAATGCAGGAAACTCTCAGCTTGCCGGGCAGCGTCTGCGGAAAGAGAAGTAGTCTAAATTTCTGGTCTATGTTCCTTCATCACAGCAATCTTCAGGTGAAGGGTAACAGGCCTGAAACGTTAACTGGTTTTCTTTCCACAGGTGGCATCGGATCTGTTGAGAATTGATGGCTTTTTCTGTTTTTATTTCAGCTTTGCAGCGTCTGCAGTTTTTTTAAATTTCCATGTCTGAACGTCTGTACTTTAACAGCCAGGGCACTGTGGAGGGCAATTAAACAAATACGCAGATGTTAAGGACTCTTTAAGATCTTTAACAGATTTCAACAGCAACTTCCCACGCTGACCCTCGGCAATATTGTTATTACCCGGTCTTCAGTGGAGGTCTCAATTATAGAATATAGAACGTGGGACATAGAAACGTTTGGGAGCATCACACAGCATGGTTTGAGAACACCAAGAAATTGTGGTCACAGCCCAGGTCATTACGCAAACCAACCTCCCTTCCATTGACTCCATCTACACCTCACCCTGCCTCGGTAAGGCCACCAGCATAATCAGAGACAAGTCTCACCCCGGACAATCCCTCTTCTCCCTTCTCCCAACAGGTGAGAGATACAGAAGTGTGAAAATGCGCACCTTCAGATTCAGGGACAGTTTCTTCCCTGCTGTTATCAGGCAACTGAACCATCCTCTCACCAACTAGAGAGCGGTCCTGACCTACCATCTACCTCATTGGAGACCCTCGGACTACCCTTGATCAGACTTTACTGGACTTTATCTCGCACTAAACATTATTTACTTTATCCAGTGTCTGTACACTGTGGACGGCTTGATTGTAATCATGTAGTGTAAGAAAATAACTGCGGATGCTGGTACAAATCGAAGGTATTTATTTCACAAAATGCTGGAGTAACTCAGCAGGTCAGGCAGCATCTCAGGAGAGAAGGAATGGGTGAGGTTTCGGGTCGAGACCCTTCTTCAGACTGAAGAAGGGTCTCAACCTGAAACGTCACCCATTCCTTCTCTCCTGAGATGCTGCCTGCCCTGCTGAGTTACTCCAGCATACTGTAATCATGTATAGTCTTTCCGCTGACTGGATAGCACGCAACAAAAAGCTTTTCACTGTACCTCAATACACATGACAACAAACTAACTAAACTAATACTAAACTAAGTGGTAACTTAGCTCGTCCACTGGGCATGCATTCTAACTTCCCCAGATCCCTACAGGCAAGCCTCATCATCCAGGATAACACCAATGTCCCTGGGATTCATCCAGAATAAACCCACACGAAAGCTGGATCAAGCTGTGTGAGACTGCTGCAGGGATTCCATTGAACAAGTGGAGATCCAAATCCACACAATGCCAGAATATCTCCACTAACTTATGACCATCTCATTGACATTGCCAAGACCAACATCCGCCGGGTTTATAGGAATGATTACTGCCCCGATTAATGAGAAATCCAGGATTAGTCCGGCAGTCTCTCCAGACCAAGGGTTGAGTCCTTAAATCTGGCCAGTTACCACAGCGCATTTGGTGCCAACAGTCTGGAATATCAAACTCTTTCTGTGCCTGGCTCTCACGAGAGCATCTTGGAACCGACCAACAATGCCATGGAAAATCAGACCTCAAGTGGTGGAGGTAGTTAAATAAAGTCCAGTACAGTCTGGTTAAAGTTAGTCCAAAGGTCTCCAATGAGGTAGATCAAGAGTAGGTCAAGAACATTCTCCACCATAGCAAAATCTGCAAGCAGTTCTTTAGATAGAGAACATGCACTGGATAATACCTTTAAGCCTTCCAGAGGACTTCACCATCATCTGCAGAGGAAGAGTAATCGAGAAATACAGCATGGAAACGGTGGATCACTGAGTCTGGAAGGCCCGGCTCACTCACCGCGGATTGAGGACACATGGGAACCCACCTGGAGGGCCGGTAAGCAGAGCGGCTGTGGGAGGGGGTGCAGGGCCTCGAAGGGGGAACGGGCCACTGGAGGCCCTGCAGCTGCCTGGGGCTTGGCTGGACTGGGTGCTGCTCCAAGAGGCCGGGCAGGTAGACCGGACGCAGTGGAGCAGCGGCAGAGGACACCTCGGCGACGCTTGGCCAGGCCGACCCTGCAACGCTGCCAGGACAACAGACCTTCATGGTCATATCAAGATCCCTGGGACTTGAAACCAGTGACTCTGTATGCTGTCTCTTCACAAAATGCTGGAGTAACTCAGCAGGTCAGGCAGCATCTCAGGAGAGAAGTAATGGGCGACGTTTTGGGTCCAGACCCTTCTTCAGACTGAAGAAGGGTCTCGACCCGAAACATCGCCCATTCCTTCTCTCCTGAGATGCTGCCTGACCTGCTAAGTTACTCCAGCATTTTGTGAATAAATACCTTCGATTTGTACCAGCATCTGCAGTTATTCTCTTATACTACCTGTATGCTATCTCAGTCTACTACTGCTGTACACTTGTACTACATCCGAGATGCTTGTCTGATATGTATCTAAGTGCTTATGTACAGTGATATGTCCAAAAATGAATTTCATTGTACCTCGGAACATAGGACAAATAAAGTACCATGCCATCCACGTTGGCCATCAAACTGCCACGTTCTACACTAATCTTTCCCTAAATCCATTTTATTATCCTGACATTTTCATCAACGGTCAGATTTTACTGCTTATTAATATGTGAAGGACAACTTGCAGTGGCAATTTAACCTGTCAACCCTCATATAGCAGGGCACCTGAGAAATCACCTGGTCACAGGGAGAACGGGCAAACTCCACACAGACAGCACCAGTGGTCAGGATTGAATCGGCTCACTGGGAAGCAGCTCTGCCACCTGCACCACTGGGCCGCCCAGATGTGCTAATGGAAGATTTTTCAGCAAAGAAGAAAGGAAAGGCCATGCAATTTCTTCACCAACTATAGGAAAGATTTCATAGGAATCTGAGGGGTAACCTTTTTCACGCATAGGGTGGTGGGTGTATGTAACGAACTGCCGGAGGAGGTAGTTGAGGCAGGTGCTATCACAATGTTTAAGAAGGCATTAGACATGTACATGGATAGGACAGGTTTACAGGGATATGGGCCAAATGCAAGCAAGTGGGACTAGTGTCGATGGGACATGTTGGTCGGCGATGGCAAGTTGGGCCGAAGGGCCTGTTTCCATGCTGGAAAGAAGTGCATCGAGACTTAGTAAAGTGTAAACTAATGCCACATTATTAGAGCACATCAGAACATCATAAAGGAATAACAAGAGACAATGGCCATTGCCATAGTCACACCATGCACACACAATTGAGAAAATCACAGTCCAATATGAGTCCTGTGTATGACCTACAACCAAAGGCAACAAATAACAAGAAAATAGGCAGGAAAATAAGACTACCAGTAATTAGTGATTTTTGAAGAGTTATTCATTGTAAACATTTTTCCATTTGGATTATTTTGAGCAATTATTAAGATGCATAAAGATGTTATTTTCCAGAACTAGTATCTTTATACTTCAATTATTTGAACTGAAAAGTCAGATTTTCTTTTGTGCATTGAATTTCATAATTTGGTACACCTCTATAACTTCTCCCCTCAAACTTTGACGTTTCAGAGAAGAAAAATATTTAACATCACAAATATTTTGGGAATAGTCACAGTCCACACCCATATGCAAAAACAATTTTGCATCAAGATGAAAAACAAGTTTCTTCCTGTGCAACTTCAGTGATCCACTTAGGAAATCACACCTAGCTAATTTCAACTAAGTGAAATTAGAGTCACAGAGTCATACAGCGTGGAAATAGGCCCTTTGGTCCAACTTGTCCACACTGGCCAACATGTCCCACCTGCACTAGTCCCACCTGCCTGCATTTGGCCCATATCCTTCTAAACCTGTCCTATCCATGTACACGTGTTTAGGATCAGGATTAGGATTTTTTTTTTCAGTCCCCTCTCCGAACTACAACTGGTCCCGATTCCATTCAGCAGCTCCATGGAACAGCGGTGGAAATAGTTGATGGCATTGCGATGGGCCAGGCAGAACCCAAACTCTATCAATTTGGTGCCCCAAGGACAGAGGGCCTTGAAGTGAGAAAATAAGCAATGTCATATTTCTTTGGGCCAAGATCAGACATTTCAGAGATGTAAAAGTTGCAAGTAGGTGCTGTGACATGGCGACTGGCTGCGTGCTGTTCCAGAAGAGGATCTATTGTACTCATGTATAGTACGATATGATGGGATGGCTTGCAAAAGATGCCTTTAATAGCATGTCTGTACACATGACGATACAAAAACTAACTGATTAACTAACCTTATCCTATTCCAAGCTGATAAGTATAGTATGTTACGTAACAAAATTGATTAGTTTAGTTTTAGTTTAGAGACACAGCGTGGAAACAGGCCATTCGGCCCACCGAGACAATGCCGACCGGTGACCACCACCCCCCAACCACCCCCACCCCCCAACCACCCCCACCCCCACCCCCCCCCCCCCCCTGAGAAAAGCACAATTGCAAACTTACACCCATGTGAGTGTACTAAACCACGATTGTTTCTGGATTGTTCATGGTTGTTTATCGTGAGTACCTTTGGGCCCCATATCTGAGGAAGGATGTGCTGGCATTGGAAAGGGTCCAGAGGAGGCTTACGAGAATGATCCCAGGAATAATTGGGTTCACATATGATAAGCGTTTGATTGCACTGGGCCTGTACTCGCTGGACTTTAGAAGGATGAGGGGCAATCCTTCTTGAAACTTGAATAGTGAAAGGCCTGGTTAGAGTGAAATTGGAGAGGATGTTTCTACTAGTGGGAGAGTCTAGAACCAGAGGCCATAGCTACTGAATAAAAGGACATACCTTTAGAAAGAAGATGAGGAGGAATTTTTTAGTCAGAAGGTGATGAATCTGTGGAATTCATTGCCACAGAAGCCTGTGGGGTCCAAGTCAGTGGATATATAAGGTGGAAATTGACTGGTACGGGTGTCAGGGGCCATGGGGAGAAGGCAGAAGGTTGGGGTTGTGAGGGAAAGATGGATCAGCCATGGTTGAATGGCGGAGTAGACTTGATGGGTCGAGTGGCCTAATTCTGCCCCTAGAATTTATGAACTTCTGAACTTACAGGTATGAAAAGAACCGAAATTATCTGCAGCTTTAATCAGCTTCATGCAGCCGTTTATCCCTGCATGACACAGCACCATTAACACACAACATCGAGTAACATTATGCCTCAGAAATACGGCACTCACTGAGGAAAGCCTGAATTGGATTATCTGCCAAGACTAAGATCTGACTTTAGGTCTCTGGCAGGGGATTCAAGGTTCCATCTGGATTCCAAACTTATTAAATGTTATTGGCAGGAGCAATGCCATAAAATTGCATGCTATAGATATTTTCTATAAATAATCATTTTGCGAGCAGTCTTTTTAACAAGTCACAGTACTCATGATTTTTGTGCCTTTTTAAAAAATTAATCGACCTATCTGCATATGTTAGTATTTCCAAAGGAAAGTCACAGAAATTGAATACATTTCAAAACCATTTCTCAACAAAAAATCCTGGAACAAGGAAGACCTTAGGGTACAGTAAGTGAAATCATATGTAAAACAATCTGTGTTCTCAAGGCTACTTGTACTCAAGAAAAAATGGGATCATGCATAAATCCCTGTGATTATTTCTCCAGTCAGCAAAAAAAAAAGAGACAAAATAGGAATAAAAGAGAAGGAAAAGAAATTAGCTCAGGTCAGGCTCTCACGCTATCCATTTACGTTTACAACTAAGTAAAATATTTTCCAGCCATGTAACTTTGAGGGTCACCCTTTGTGGGAACTGTATTATTTTTGTGTCGTTGCTGGGTATTTGATAAGTCATAACGTTCCGTAACTGCAGGGTTCCAAGATGTTCATTCTCATGTGTAGGAAAGAACTGCGGATGCTTGTTTAAATCGAAGGTAGACACAAAAAGCTGGAGTAACTCAGCGGGACAGGCAGCATCTCCGGAGAGAAGGAATGGGCGACGTTTCGGCTCGAGACCCTTCTTCAGACTCATGTTCGCTCTCATGTTGTGCATCATCCACTGTAAAATCCCACCAGTTTATGCACCTCTGGGATGGGATTATGTTGCTGATCATTCCCACTCTTTGGATTCACAGCTTCCCAGATGGATCCAACTACGTTGTGTTTTTTTAAATCAATAAAAATGTTGCCATGGTCACACGTTGAAAATACTGCATTTTCAGACATTTGGTTTTGTTATAAACTTATGACATGATTCTAACAGAATATCACGGAGATTAAGCGGGATGAGATTTAAAGTCATTTGCTTTTCGGAAAGCCTCTGGTTTCACACAAGATCTGATTGGTCGTCTGAGTCAAGATCAAGGAGGACAAGATAGATGGGTTTTTCAATGTCTTTACAAACCTCACAGCACTTAATCATCTCCCCACTCCACCGTCATGTAGTTTAGTGGATGAAGCCATTGGGTCATCACCCCAAGTCACCAAGAGACGTGGGTTTGAATTCCGCTTAGATTCTGAGAAATTTAAAATCAAATAATCAAATAAGCCAGGAATTTTTGGAAAAAAACTGATCTTGGTAAACATGAAACTACCAGATTGTTGTAAGGGCTTGTTTCCACGCTGTATGACTCTATGACTCTACACCACAAATCCATTCTGCAGCTGACTTCATCCACCCTCTTAGCTCATCCGTTGCTTCTAACTAGAATTTCCCAGTGCAATCTTGGCTGATGCCTTTACTTTAGCCCTCCATGAACTCTGTGGTTTGGGCTCCAACCCTCACCTCTCTGGATCTATTACTGGTTAGGATCAGCTTGTCATTCTGGGATAATGGGATAGTGGGATAATCGTCCTTCATGCTCACTGTTCTCACAGCTGGAGATTCAATCCCACTAGAAACTGCCACTGTGATCTGGCCCTCGACATAATTACCCCTGTCCAATTCCTCCTGCCCTTCCATTCGACCCACAGTGGTTTTATTGGAGTCAGTCTGAATCTACATTGGAATTAAATCTATCCTTGGTTTAGTCCACTTGGCAACTGTTACTGACCTACACTGGCACCCACTAAAGCCATGCTTTGATTTGAACATTCCCTTCCTTGTTTTCAAATCCCTCCATGGCTTTGCCTGTCCGTAATTTCCTGCAGATTCACAACTCTGCACTCCTCCAGTGCCTATCTCATGTTCATTCCTGAAGTTAATCACTCCAACATTGACAACAGTGCCTTCAGCTGCCAAGTTCCTTTGTGTTTATTAGCTCCTCACAAAATTTTCCAAACTTTCAATTTCTTTCTTAACTTTATAATGCTGCTCTTCCTTGATCTACACTCAGATGTCCCATCAGAAGCCCCATATGAAGTCCTTCCAAGAGGCAGATGATATAAATAACCTTCCTCATTCATCTGTCTAGATGTTAGTTTAGTTTAGAGATACAACATGGAAACAGGCCCTTTGAACCAACGAGTCCACACTGACCAACAATCACTCGTACACAGGTTCGATCCAACACAATAAGGACAATTTCTTTTTTTACAGAAACCGATTAACCTACAAATCTGCACGCCTTTGGAGAGTGGGAGGAAACCGGGGCACACAGAGAAAACCCATGTGGTCACAAGAAGATTGTACAAACTCTGTACAGACTGCATCCGAGATCAGGATCGAACCCTGGATCTCTGGCGCTGTGACGCAGCAACACTACCCGCTGCACCGCCGTGCCACCCCATCCCTGAGAGAGGCTGAGACTAGTCACCAAAGTAGCCCGCATTTCTCCTTCAGATTATTCAGCCTTTATGCAGTCTTAAAAACATACATTAAAACTACAATTAAAACTTCTTGCTGTCGTGATAGTAAGGAACAACGGAGTGAAAACCCAAGAGCAATCCCTGCCCCATTAGTCAGTGCTGTAGTGTGTAGGATGATCAATTAAGGGAAAAACGCAAAAGTGGTGCAAAGTAACGTGTTTGGTTTTAATTATTTCAGATACCACCCGCTGTTTAAAGACTGTGCAATAATTATTTAATGGCTTTGGTCAAGATTTTCTCACAAATTAATCATGATTGAAATAATTTGGGAAATAGAGTTTTTAAACATATGAAATGCTAAGTATTTGCAGGAAGACACATGGGGGACCATTTATATGTTAGGCTGTGTCCAATTTGCTGACATGCATTGGCTTCCCACATTAGCATTCAGCTGCCAGACATTTACTGTAAGCCTGATACATGAAGCATTTAATAATTCAGCCCTTGTGCCCAGCATTCATTTACTCAACTGGTTTTAAGGCTCAATATAATTTTGCATTGGTATGAGATGTTCTCGTTGTTGTACAACCAGGAGGATATCACCCAATAAGTTAAGTTTCCAAATTAATAGGTGCTACTGTCTGAAGAAGGGTCTCGACCCGAAACGTCACCCATTCCTTCTCTCCTGAGATGCTGCCTGACCCGCTGAGTTACTCCAGCATTTTGTGATACCGGTGCTACTAAAGAGATTGCCTGACGACCGGTCTTGACACAAAGCATCATCTATTCCTTTGCTGAAGAGATGCTGCCTGACCCGCTGAGTTACTCCAGCATTTTGTGTCTATCTTCAAGCCAAGTCAAGTCAGCTATCAGCATGTGGAAAGAAAATGCAGCTGCTGATTTATACCAAAGATAGGCACAAAGTGGGTCAGGCAGCATCTCTGGAGAAATGAGTGACATTTTGGGTATGAAGGAGATTGCCGACCTGGCAGGAGAATGGAGTTAGGAGGAGAGATCAGCCATGATTGAATGGTGGAGTAGGCTTGATGGGCCAAATGGCCTAATTCTGCTCCTATCACTAATGCCCTTATGAACCAAAATTTCACGTAGATACTTTTGATGGCGGGGAGGGCTTGTCCCAAGGTAAGTCAGGCTGAGTACACCTCTCTTTTGCAGCCTCTTGCGTTGCTGTGTGCTAGAATTGCCACGGCAGGCCATGAACCAACTAGTCAGGATACTTTCTAAACTGTAGAAACAAGGAACTGCAGATGCCGGTTTACTCAAGCACTTTGTGGTCGACACAAAATGCTGGAGTAATTCAGCGGATCAGGCAACATCTCTGGAGAACGCGGTTATATCTGGCCTCCTTCCTCAACCTGCCATTCAAACAAAGCCCATCAACCACAAACCTATCTTCCAATGTCTAAAAATGTTCTACTCACTCTTCATAACCTCACCACTTCATCACCAGCAGCAAAACTTCCAGGCACCTCATCTGTACTCTATGGAATGCTGTGCTACAATCCTCTTTTGTTTTATTTAACCACAAAAAGTGACAGCTACCCAAAAAATTGCATTAACAGCAGAAGTTCGTTTTCTTTTCCCTTGTATGAGGGCACATGCATGTCAGAATTTGATTTCTTTAACAGGTTTTCTGTTGGTGCATCTCAGCTCAAAACCGAACCTAGGACTGTGTCGCGCAGTTGAAAATGTTTCACATCCATTAAGTAGATTAATGTTTAAAGCAATGAAGGAGCAAAAGTAAATCCGGCCTCCAAGAGGAATCAATGGCCCTTAGATTTTAACAGATGTGAAGTATCCTGCCTAAAAAGAAATGGACATAAGCTAATAGCCAGCACAAAGCTTTCTGCACAGTTCAAACAGTGCAGGTTTTTGAATCATTGGCATTATCTTTCTCACTGCTTTCAAATTATTTCACTGTCACCTATTTATATGATTGTGCCTTTGGCTTTTGCATCCTAATTCTCTTCTTTTGCATCCTAATTCTTTCCGGTTTAGGTCCACTTCCCTTCCCTGAATTTTCTTTGGGAATTTTTACCATGTATATGATAGTATAAATGTACAAGTCACCGCTGTTGAAGTGCAGGTCACACAAGTGTGCCTCTCGTGAAGGAATGTGATGCTCAAATCAAAAAGAAAGTGGGTGGCACAGTAGCGTAGCTGGTAGAGCTGCTGCCTCACAGAGCCAGGGACCCACGCGGTCACAGGGAGAACATACAAACTCTGTGCAGATGGGTGCTGTCTGTGTGGAGTTCGTACGGTCTCCCTGTGACGGCGTAGGTTTTTTGCGGGTGCTCCAGTTTCCGCCCACACTCCAATGACGTGCAGGTTTGTAGGGTAATTGATTCTGCATGTTGTCCCGAGTGTGTAGGATAGAACGAGTGATCGCATGGACTCAGTGGGCCGAAGGATTAGTGTCCACTCCCTATCTCTAAACTAAACTAAACCTGGGTTCGATCCTGACCTCTGATGCTGAATTGTGTGGAGTTTGCATGCTCTCCCTGTGACCTCGTGGGTTGCCTCCAGGTGCTCCGGTTTCTCCCTACATACCAATGTCGGCTGGTTCGTCACTGAATTGGCGTCATGTAAATTGCCCCTAATGTTGGGTGTGGATTTGAAAGTGAAATAATGTAGAATTAGTGTGAATGGGTGATCGATGGTCAGCGTGGACTCATTGTTTCCATGCCCCATCTCTAAACTAAACTAAATTAATGATTGGTTTCATCCAAAGAAGACCAAGACCAGCTTCCCTGCAGTGTTCCACAAGTGATCACTGCGTTCTAGAGTTTCAAGTCAGAAAGAGATGCAATGTAAAACAGCACGTTAGCCCATTCTCAATATGTGCATTCCTTTCACTGACAGCAGGTTCCAAGGATCAAGAAATAAACATTTCTGAAAGAACCATTACTTTTGCTGCTCAAGAATGTAAAACTCAGCAGAAATATCTCATTAAATAGAAAACCTAACTGTCAGCAGGATGAGCTTTAAAGATTTTCCTTGGCAAACTCCATCTTATGATTCTTCTGTCTTCTTTGGCATTCATTTTCCTTCCTGCATAGAATATGCCTTTAATAAATATGATGCAGGCTATGCTGGCTTTCTGCAACAACAAAAAAACTACGAGGTTGGAGGGACTCAGTGGGTCTGGCAGCATCTGCGGGGAGAATGGTCAGATGGCGGCTTGGGTCGGGACCCTTCTTTGACTGATTGGGGGGAGAGAGTGGCTACAGAAGGGAAATACTGGTCCACACATTCACATACACCCTTCTTCCCAAACCTACTCCATGCCTCCATCAACCAGCTACATTCCCCTTCCCCACCCACCCCACCTGCCCATCACCCACGCAATCCTCTCAATAGGTTTCCTACCCTCTACCCCCACTGTTCCCAATTGCCCAACTCCATTTGGTTCCACTCTTCCTTTCTTGTTCAATTCCATAATCTGCAGCCACCTATCTCCTCTGTAGCTGTCTCCACCCTTCCCTCCTCTCCCCCCGCCTAACTCCATCAGCCCTTCCTCACCTGCATTCTCCTATCGCTAAAGCACACCAACGGAAGATCGGCATGTCCCCAACAACCCTCATCGACTTCTACAGATGTGACGAAGAAAACATCTGATCGGAATGCATCACGGCCTGGTATGGCAACGGACCATCACACAAGCCAACCTCCCTTCCATTGACTCCATCTTCCCTTCACGCTGCCTCACCTGGGCCACCAGCATATTCAAGGACCATCGCACCCTGGACACTCTTTCTTCACACCTTTCACATCAGGCAGGCGACACAGAGGCTTGAAAACACATACCCATCCCCCTCTCGCCTTTATACTGGCAGTATCTTCTCTACTCTTTCAGTCCAAGCGAAGGGTCTCGACCTGAAACCTTGAACGTCCATTCCCTCCATGAACGCTGCCTGAGATTCTCCAACCTTTTGCTTCCGGCTCAAGATTCCAGCATCCACAGTTTCCTGCGTGCACATATTCTGGCTTTCTTTTGTTTTCTATCCAATTAGTTTGATCGTCACAATCAGGTTTAAACTTCCCATCCCTGACGTTCTACCAGATCCTGTACTTCTAATAATCCAAGATGTGCTCTAATCCAAAATGGTGGCTTTTGAATGGCGACCTCTGCACATTGATCTTTCCCACGCGACTTCTCCATTTTCTCTTTATCTGCTTTTCCCAGCCAACATCGCACTCCCACAACTGTTCATCTTAATTCTGCCTGGGCCCCTCACTGTGTGAAGATCTCTGATGCATTTATAATATCCATGCATCCTGAACTCAAACTAAGAGCTTCTCCAGACTGAAGTGCACTTATATTAAAGTGATTAATTCTAGTCTGCCAAATAAGATTTTAGTTTTACTTCAGCTTCCAAAAGAATAATCGTACTTTGTGAGTGTTTATGATATTAATACATAGTTTTGTTTAGTTTTGTTTAGTTTAGTTTAGAGATACAGCGCGGAAACATGGCCTTCAGTTCACCGAGTCTGCGCCAACCAGCAATCCCCATACACTTGCACTGTCTTACACACTAGGGACAATTTACAATATTTACCAAAGCCAGATTAACCTAAATACCTGTACGTCTTACCCACTCTAGTGTGGGAGGAAACCAGAGATCCTGTGGAAAACCCACATGGCCACGGGGAGAAAGTACGAACTCCGTACAGACAGCACCCATAGTTAGGATCGAACCGGGGTCTCTGGTGTTGTAAGGTGGTAACTCTACTGCTATGCCACCGGCCGCCACATACAGTTGAATGTTATAGAAGAAATGTATCCACTTATATTGATAATAGTTAATATCACTTCTGCTGAAGTTGTATGTAGTTGGCATGAGAGCTTCAGGTAAATTATTCACCCATCTGTTCTTAGCTGATACTGGAATGACACTGAAATAGGTTTTGTCAGAAGGAAAACAATGCTCTGATTTACATGACCTCTGCTGCAGATGTTCAACTTTAAAGATTTCCATATGCGAAGCAGAGATTTCGACAAAAAGTGTCTGAAAGATGAAGTGTTTTCTCACAAAGAATGATTATTGTATGGTTAAACTCACATACACATTATATTAAAGAAGTCCCAAGGAAGGGCTCGATGCCAAATGCATAAAAATAACATATATGAATCACTGGGAAAAAAGATAGTCTGAAAACACATTTCATCGAGTGTTGGGCTCTTTACGTAAATGTCCCGTGGCAATTCACAAAAAATGTTGCAAGCAATGGCAGCAGAATTTAGAAAATTAACCCAATGTACAATCAGGAAGAGGTGAAAGAGGTTTTTAAGGTGGAGTGCAAAGTAATTCAATTTGTTTAGATGGAATATGCACAGAATACTCCAAATGTGGGCTAACCAAAGTCTTCTGGAGCAGCATCATGACTTCCTGACTCCTATTCTCAATGCCCTAATCAATGAAGGCAAGCATATCGTACACCTTCTTTACCACTCTGGTTCTTGATTCTCCTACTCTGGGTAAAAAAAAAAACTGTGCATTGACTCTATTTATTCCTCTCATAAGTTTAGGCCATCTGTTCCTTACCACAGGTACACCTTCTTTACCACTCTGACTACCGGCAAAACCCATCGGCAAACTGGATGTGGAGAGGATGTTTCCATTAGTGGAAGAGTCTAGAACTAGAGGTCATAGCCTCAGAATTAAAGGATGTTCTTTTAGGAAGGAGGTGAGGAGACATTTCTTTAGTCAGAGGATAGTAAATCTGTGGAATTCTTTGCCACGGAAGGCTGTCGAGGCCAAGTCAGTGGATATTTTTCAGGCAGAGATAGATGGATTTTTGATTACTACAGGTGTCAGAGGTTATGGGGAGAAGGCAGGAGAACGAGGTTACAAGGGAGAGATAGATCATCCATGATTGAATGGCGGAGTAGACTTGATGGGCCGAATGGCCTAATTCATCTCCTATTCCTTATAACCCTTGGAAGCATTGATGTTCAGGGGAATCTTGGATCCCAGCTTCATGGCTCCCTGTAAGTGACAACACGTGAAGGTTTACAAGGATGTTACCAGGACTTGAGGAGAGGCACAGGGAGAGGTTGAGCAGTCTAGGATTATTGCTTGGAGCGCAGGTGGGGTGAATATAAAGATAATGAGGGGAAGATAATGAGAGGAATAAATAGAGTAAATGTACAGCGTTTTTTCACCGAGAGTAGGAGAATCAAGAACCAAAGGACATAGGTTTAAGGTGAGAGGGGAAAGATTTAACAGGAACCTGAGGGGCAACCTTTTCACACAAAGGGTGCTGGGTGTATGGAACAAGCTGCCAGAGGAGGTAGTTGATGCACGTACTATCATAATGTTTAAGAAACATTTAGACAGGTACATGGATAGGATAGGTTTAGAGAGATATGGGCCAAACGCAGGCATTTAGGACTAATGTAGATGGGGCATGTTGGTCGGTTTGGGCTAGTTGGGGTGAAGTGCCTGTTTTCATATTGTATGACTCTATGATTCTATGACTCTAAATGTCCAATTTTAAAATAATTATACCAATTTTAACTAAGGAGATGGAATCTGCATGGTATCCCTAATGACAGAAACATGACATCCCACCCTTTGCTACCTGCAATTTTCTTGCATCTCAAATTCCAATGTTTAGCTGGTTTCCAACAAGAATCACTTATTACTCATGCACTCAGTTCCTGATGGAGAAGGTGCAACAGAAATAATCACAACTGCCCTGTTGCTTTGCTCCAAAACCTCACATTGGCACCTTGACCTGACTAAAAATCCTTCACGTGTTCACTTCCATCAAATCCATGATTACCGTTGTCTTCTAAAAAGTAAGTTAAGGAACTTAAGCCTGTGTTGTTTCTTAACGCACGCACGAACTGGTTCTATCTTAAAACCCACCACAATTATATTGCTATGTCTGACAATATAATTCCCATTTGCCTCCTCCAGCATCTGGTTACAAGAACCAAACTTGTAACTGTGAAATGTTTTGGGCGTTGCTGGGGTGAACAGCACCTTCAGTTTCCCAGCAATCTCACCAAATGGAATGTTTATTGCCCTCTGCAGTGCCACAAATTTGCCAGTGTCCTGTGTCAGATCTCACCTCTACTAATAACATGTTTTCCGCCCCCCCACCGATGGTTCACCACCCTTTGCTCTTATCACCCATGGCCACAACCTTTATCAATAATTTTCAAATTATAAATGATCAATAATTCATTATCAGTCTGAAGAAGGACCCTGACTAGAAGCATCACCTACCCATGTTCTGAATGAAAAAGGAGCCACTCGGGTTCCTATTAAATGTTGCTCCTCTCACCTTAAACCTATGTCCTCTGGTTCTTAATTCCCCTACCCTGGGTAAAGGACTCTGTGCTTTCAACCTATCTATTCCCCTCATGCAGAGGGGACCATATCCGAAACTTCACCTATTCATGTTCTCCACTGGACTCAGTGGGCCAAAGGGCTTGTTTCCATGCTGTATCCCTAATCTAAACTAAACTAAACCCCTCATGACTTTATGAATTTAATCTCTATTACAATATAAAAGCATCTCAATTTGGAATCGGAATGCACATCGTTATTAAATGAATTATCTATCCCATATTTCTGGAGTTCTTTACTGTTCTTTACTGTTCCATTTATGTTAGACGGGCTAGGTTTTAACTTTTATTATAAATAGCACTGAAATGTTCTCTCCTTCGTCCTTCAGGATAGTCAGAAGTTTACTTTTGGCCAAATATAATTTACATTAACATCTGGGTTATAATAGCAGGCTTCAATTTTCCATAGTTTATAGTAAAATTCAATCCTGGAGAAAGACGTTGACTGCTTGCAAAGCCCAATTTGCCGGATTCAGGTCAATTTAAGATCAGCTTCTCTGAGTACAGAATGATCACGTTCCAAATAATCATTCTCAAAAAGAAATAGAAATTTGACAAAGGCCTGTCAAATTCTCTTCATTGCAAAGGTTTTCTCGATTTCAGAAAAGAAAAGCATTTACAGAGGTATCACGTGTTGTGGCCTAGCAGTGCACCTTATCTTAAAGGAGGTCATGCAGATACATCTCGCTATAAGCACTGACCTCTCATCACAGGACTTCATTCATCAGCCGTGTGCTTCCAACATCTTGCTTGCATTTGTCACCTACTCCAACAAATGAAACAAGGTGGATAGACATTAAATGCTGGGGTAACTCAGCGGGACAAGCAGCATCTCTGGAGAGAAGGAATGGGTGATGTTTCAGGTCGAGACCCTTCTACAACAGGATGCTTAGTTAGAATAAAGACTTTTTGTACCAATGCTTAAAATTGAAGGGACTAAAAATGTGATGGCTATACATCAAGCAACAGATCCAAAAAGCATGTAACATAAGCATTGAACTAGCAATGGATTAATTGTGGGTCCTGGATCAGTGAGTCTTGTGTACAAAATCATGAGATAAATAAATCTGGGAGATGCACAGAGTCTCTTGCCCAGATTAGGGGAATTGCATGCCAGTGGACATAGATTTAAGGTGAGGGGGGAGAGAGATTTAATAGGAAGCTGAGGGGTAACATTTTCACACAAAGGGTGGTGGGTGTGTGGAACAAGCTGCCAGAGGAGGCAGTTGATGCAGCTAATATCACAACATTTAAGAAACATTTAGACAGGTACATTGATAGAGCAGGCTTGGAGGGATATGGGCCA
This sequence comes from Rhinoraja longicauda, assembly GCF_053455715.1. Classification (NCBI taxonomy): domain Eukaryota; kingdom Metazoa; phylum Chordata; class Chondrichthyes; order Rajiformes; family Arhynchobatidae; genus Rhinoraja; species Rhinoraja longicauda. The sequence continues at coordinate 28,332,539 of NC_135974.1, read as the reverse complement.
AACGCAGGCAGGTGGGACAAGTGTTGATGGGACATGTTTGTTGATGTGGGCAAGTTGGGCCTGTTCCACGCTGTATGGCTATCCAGGTATAAAGCAGATACACTCCCCACCGGTTTTGCAGGAGGATATCAGGTACCTGCTATGTGCCGGTACTGCCCCTACTTTTTCACCGAGGCCATCCAGGTGGAGTGTACCACGTTAGGGGCCTGACAGCCTTATCCAGCTCAATATTTTACAGGACTTCTAAACAAAAGTTTTGGTGCTTTTTCTGCCACGTCGGTACCAGCACATAGCAGGTATTTGATGCCCACCAGTAAGACTGGTCTGCATTGTGCCCGCTTTACACCTGATCTCCAAGGGCAAAATATTCTAATATCCACACTAATACAGGACCCACACCAAAGTCATTGCCAATTTGAAGCTTACGTTACATGCTTTTTGGATCTGGAGTGCGTGAGGGCGACTTGGTGGTGCCGCGGTAGAGGTGCTGCTTCATGGCGCCAGAGACCCGGGTTTGATCCTGACTATGGGTGCTGTTTGTATGGAGTTTGTACGTTCTCCCTGTGACCCGCGTGGGTTTTCTCCGGGATCTCTGCTTTCCTCCCACACTCCAAAGACATGTTGGTTTTTCTAGGTTAATTGGCTCGGTATAAATGTAAATTGTCCTTAGTGTGTGTAGGATAGCATTAGTGTACGGGGATCGCTGGTCGGTGCAGACTCGGGCAGAAGGGCCTGTTTCTGCGTTGTATCTCAAAACTAAATGTAAGCAAGATGTTGGAAGCATCTTGCACAGATGAGGTGTCCTGTGCCACTAAATCCACAAATTGTGCAACCACAAACCTACTTCCCAATCTGATTGTGTTTCAAAAGGAGTGTTCCTCTCATCAGTCCATAGAAATGCAACAGCTGTTCCCCCAACCTAGAGACCTGGATACAGGATGATTTCTACAGCACACAATTGTAACATTCTGCTTGAGCCTCCAGATAAATGTCTACCCCGTGCTTTTGCCTTCAGCACAAATAATCTTTCGATTAGGTATTGTTCCTTATAATGAGTGCAGCTAATTGGCAGCTCCTAATGAGGCGGGTGCCATTGCAACATTTAAGAAACATTTAGACAGGTATATGGATAGAATAGGATTAGAGGAATATGTGCCAAGCTCAGGCAGGTGGGAATAGCGCTGAGGCATGTTGGTCAGCGTGGGCAAGTTGGGCCGAAAGAGCTGCTTCCACACTGTATGGCTCCATGACTCGAATTGAGGACACTTTTTTCCCAGACAATCCTTTCAATAAATCTATCGGTTCTCTTTTATCTTAATTCAGCATGTCTCTAATGTCTCTCACCAATTTCTACAGATGCACCAAAGAAAGATTCCTATCAGGATGCATCAGAACTTGGTTTTGGCAACAGCCCAAGACCACAAGAAATTACAAAGAACATAGCAGCTAGAACAGTACACCACAGGAACAGGCCCTTTGGCTCACAAAGTGCATACTGAACATGATGCCAAGCTAAACTAATCTTCACTGCTCCATATCTTTCCATACCCAGCATATCCACGTGCCTATCAAAAGCATCTTAAATGCCACTATTGTATCTGCCTCCACCATCTTGCATGGAACAAAAATTGTGGATGCAGCCCAGTCCATCACACATTCCGGTCTCCCCGACCATCTAATCCATCTACATTTTATGCTGCCTCGGGAAAGCAGGCAACATAATCATGGACCATTGTTCCCTTTCCTCCCTTTTCCCATCAAGCAGAAGATACAAAGGTTTGGAAGCATGTACCGCAGATTCAGGAACAGTTTCTTCCCTGCTGTTATCAGACTACTGATTGGACCTCTCATACACTAAGGGTGTAGTCCTAATCTCCCAACCTACCTCGTTGCAGCCCTTGCAATTTTTTAATCTGCACTTTCTCTGTGGTTGTAACACAATATTCAGAAGCCTGGTTATTTTCTTGATTGCACCACCTGTTTTACATATGTGTGACTTGATAGTACTCATGCATATTATAATTTGATTGAATAGCATGCAAACAAAGTTTATCCGCTGCATTTTAATGTACATGATAATAATAAACCAATACCAATTAGATTTAGATTTAGATTTTTTAGATTTAGAGATACAGCGCGGAAACAGGCCCTTCGGCCCACTGGGTCCGCGCCGCCCAGCGATCCCCGCACACTAACACTATCCTACGCCCTAGGGACAATTTTTATTTTATTTTATTATTTTTTTTTTTTACATTTGCCCAGCCAATTAGCCTACATACCTGTACGTCTTTGGAGTGTGGGAGGAAACGGAAGATCTCGGAGAAAACCCACGCAGGTCACGGGGCGAACGTGCAAACTCCGTACAGACGGCGCCCATGGTCAGGATCGAACCCGAGTCTCTGGCGCTGCATTCGCTGTAAGGCAGCAACTCTACCGCTGCGCCACCGTGCCGCCCTGTTGTAGGGAACAATGAGGAAAGAGACATAGAAAGTCTGTGAAATCAGTGGCAGTCAGATGCAGGATAACGCGGGAATTTGCTTTGAGCAAAGACGGGAGGAGAAAAGGAGGCAATCACAGGGGGAAGAAAAGAGCGAGATCTAGTTTTAGCAAGAAAATGAGAAACTTCGTGGGGTGAAGGTGAAGACAGGGCCTATTGAGAGAGCAAAACAAAGAGAGATGACTGAGCAGGGTACTTAGAAGAGAAAGAGGTGCCTTGTTGAAAAGGTGAACAAAGGAAACCTGTTGAGAATTAGAAGAAAGAGAAGCACATCATGTCCCATTGATCGTGAAGCAAAATGGTGCTGTTGTGGGGGGTAGGCTTTCTGTCTCTACAGGGAGTGGACAAGATGATTGTTCTCTGGGCTTATTGAGCCTGTGTTATAAATTGGTGCTTCGCTTGACCTCACATTAGCAATGGGTAATATATTAGCGGTAATGTCATTAGTCATATTTAAATGTTTGGACAGTATTGTTTAGGTTAGTTTAGTTTAGCTTAGAGATACAGCGCAGAAACTGGCCCCTTGGCCCACTGAGTCTGTGCCAACCAGCGATCCCCGCACACTAACACACTAGAGACAATTTACAATTTTTTACCAAAGTCAATTGACGTACAAGCCAGAGCACACGGAGAAACCCCATGTACAAACTCCGTACAGACAGCACCCATAGTCGAGATCGAACCCAGGTATCTGGCGTTGCAAGGCAGCAACTCTACTGCTGCACCACCGTGCCACCCCTTCTGAATATTGTGGTGTAATTTCCAAAGTTAGCCACAGTTTGGAAATCCCTCTGCTTTGCAATGCCAAGCATGCCATGAGAAACATTTCTCTCATTATCTAAGATTTGGGATTGAACAGGACCTGGGATGAATATTTCTTTATTCTGCCAACTGCAAGGGCTCAAAGTTAAATTAGTTGAGGCAGACCCACACATGTTTCTGGTAGGCATGGACCCATAGGAAAACAATTGTATAGCATTTATTTTCAAATTGGCAACTCTGATTAGGATGGAAAATGGAAATGTATTCCAGTTGGGGAATCAATGACAAGAAATAAACCATTAAATATTCATCACAAGAATGGCAAGAGAACTTAGAAATTTAAACACAGAGGTACAGAATGTATTTGTACAGGGAGTGATTGAGGCAGAGATATATTTAATATAAAAACAGATGGCAGCAAGTGAATTGCAAGCATTACACGGACATCAGTATTTTAAGTTGTGCAGCCAGTTAACTATCAGTTCGATATTTTCAACAAACTCATCAGAATATAATTTGCTCCAGGCGTACACTGGCCCTATCCCCCAACTCTTTCTACGCTAAATCGACAAATACATCGGGGCTACCTCCTGCACCTGTGCAGAACTCATGGACTTTATTAACTTCGCCACACTGGGTGCCCGGTAGCGTAGCGGTCGAGTTGCTGCCTTACAGCACCAGAGACCCGGGTTCAACATTGACTATGGCCATTGTCTGTGTAGAGTTTGGGATTCTCCCCGTGACCTGCGTGGGTTTTCTCTGGGTGCTCCGGTTCCCGCCCATACTCCAAAGACATACAGGTTTGTGGGCTAATTGGCTTGATAAAACTGTAAGTACATAAAATAATATGGTCAGGCTCAGCATCAGTCTGTGTTAGTTAAAATGAGTAGTCAACAAAGCCCTAAATTAGATTAGAGCTGCAAATTTTGCAAAGGGTTTTAATTTCCCCCAAATAGTTTATTAAGTAGCTATAAATATAAAATCCTGTCTATATCCTCTTGAAACTATGCCGCCCAACATTCAAGGCGCAGAGACACAAGAAGATTTCTTGGGGCACATCCTAGGAGCCATCATAGCGTGGTATCAAAATTAATCTTATATTTGCATTGAAGATAAATACATCCAATATTATATCTGTGCTTCTGAATGAAATAGGATACAATGTTTATTTTGGATCAAGCCCACAGAACTATCACTGGAATTTCAGAAGTTGGCGAAATGTAATCAAAGTTCAATGTGTACAGATTTTTTCATTGCAAAAGCATGTGCAGCTCCGATAGACTGGAAGGGTTCTAAAGTCATTCTCAACAGCAGTAAAACGTTATTCAGCTACTTCTCTTAAAAGGAATCCATTCAAAGGGCTGCCACCAGTTTGAAGGTCTGGATAAAAAAAAGTGTTTTGTCCTTTAATTTGTTGTAAGGTCAATGACCTCAACGCCAGCTCAGTAGGTGACCCAGGAGACAAGATGCTGTCCTGGTGATCAAGCCCAGTGGTTTGTACAATCAGTAACACAGTTTGAAGCTAATCCTTTCACCATGATGTGGCAAACGGCAGCAAAACTGCATCCTTAACAGTTCTATTGACATCGGCACTTGTTACAAACACTGAGGAATGGACAACAAAAAACATTTGGCACAAAGAAGGACACTGCGATCATTTTTCCCCAAACATAATGCCTACTTGATATAAAACAATAGCTGCTGTGGTTGTGCTGATATCTGCCTTAGCAGATAACTGATGCATTAGACTAAGGTTCCAATATAAAAACAAAGGTGTACGAGAATTGGTTAAACAATGACGAACACCATCTGACGGGTCTTTTTAAACCAATGAGTTAAAAGCATTTAGTTCAGGATGAAAAAAAATCAGGATGATTAACAAAAGTATAATGCTTAGTAGCTTCAAATGCTACTTATATACATACACCAGTGTAATCAAATTAATAATTTTCAATTGTAAAACTATTCATCAAAATTATTAATTATAGACACCAAAAGGATTTTATGGGAACCTGAGGGGTAACTTTTTCACGCAGAGGGTGATGGGAATATAGAACGAGCTGCCGCAGGAGGTAGTTGAAGCAGGTACTATCACAACGTTTAAGAAACATTTAGACAGGATAGGACAGGTTCCGAGGGATTTGGGCCACACACAGGCAGGTGGGACTAGTGTAGGTGGGACATGTTGGCAAGTTGGGCTGAAGGGCCTGTTTCCACACTGTATGACTCTATCACTCATTAACTATGACACAAACAGACAGTGAATTCAATTACTTAGCGTAAAGCCTGTGTGCAATATCTACATTCAGATCATTCATTCAACATTTGATATTTCACCTAAAAACACAAGTATTTCTGTTCTTTCTTTGTCCTGCTAAACAACTAATTTAACATTATCATCTTCCATCAAACACAAAATGTAAAGCATGTCACTATATTATTTCCTTTTAATATTTTTTTAAATTTTATTTAATTTCTTTACGTCATCCACCATATTTGTTTCTTATCATTCTATTTTCCCATTCTCTCTGATTAACTGGCACACAATTTTTTTATACTGTGCACCTGTATTCACTTTGTTCAGTAATTTGCCCCATTGACTGTTTCCCTCTTCAATCCTTCCCTCCCTGTATTGTTCTCATACAGGCTCTTTACTTCATATCTCAATGAGTTAGGGGCTCAATGAGATAGAGTTGCTGCATGACAGTGCCGGAGACTCGGGTTCGATCCTGACTAAGGGTGCTGGCTGTACGGAGTTTGTACGTTCTCCCTGTGACCGTCTGGGTTTTCTCCAGGTGCTCCAGTTTAGTTTGGAGATACAGCGTGGAAACAGGCCCTTCGTCCCACTGAGTCTGCAGCGATCACCCAGTACACTAACACTATCCTACATATTACAGACAATTTACAATTTTAAGGAGAAAGGATTAATGTGGAGGAACAAAGTCCGAAGAAGGGTCTTGACCCGAAACGTCACCCATTCCTTCTACCCAGAGAGGCTGCCTCTCCCGCTGAGTTACTCCAGCATTTTGTGTATCTTCAGAGAAAGGATTAATGTTGGACACAGCTCCTCTAAAGGATTGGATAAATGCACAAGGTACCTTTTCACCACTTCAAGTTTAATTTAGAGATGTAGCATGGAAACAGGCCCTTCAGCCCACCGAGTCCATGCCAACCATCAATCATCCTTTCACGTCAGTTCTATGTCATCCCACTTTCTCATCCACTTCCCATACATTAGTGGTATTTTTACAGAGGCCAATTAACTGACAACCCCACACATCTTTAGGACATGGGAGACAACTAGAGCATCCGGAGAAAGCCCAAGTGGTCACAGAGAGATCAAGCAAACTCCACACAGACAGCACCCAAGGTTACGATCGCACCTAGGTCTCTGGTGCTGTGAGGCAGCAGCTCTACCAGCTGCACCACTATGCCACCTTAAATACAATATTGGGCCACACCATCTCACTTATGCAAAAAAGGTCTTATCACTCGCAAATAAAAAATTCTCATGATATTTTCGCAGATACAATGATCAATGTACTCATGTCACCATGTATTGTCATGCTAACTGATGGTTTTGCAAAAGAGAGTTCATTCCCTGTGTTCATTTCTTCATTATGTGCTGTGAAGACATGTCACACAGTGTAAAATCACACTTTAAAGGGTTAAAAACTGAGTATCGTAACAAGTCATATGACAATCAACTGGATTAACAAATTCCACAGCATCAAGGGGTCAGGTCCTGGTCCCTTTATACCACACCGCAGGCAGTATCTTAGGGCAGAGCAGAGGCTAATCAGCTCAGCAGGATGGAAGCCAGTGCTGTGACAAGACTCAGGCTGGAAGAATTCCTCCGCCATGCTGCACTGTACGTGATGCATCCATTAGCACTGCCTCCTGGCACACAAATAAAAATTCAATGCTCAGTGTTTAAGAAGAAGAATATTCCAATGAGTTTCTCACCTAATGCCCCAGATTCCTATCCATTCAATTTGGGCCGCAAATCATTTTGTTGGCTCAGTTCATCATAAGACTACCATGTTTCAGAAACTTCTACCCAGAGTGCTGCCTGGATTAGAGGCATTAGCTACAAGGAGGGATTGGACAAACTTGAATTATTTTCACCAGAACAACAGAGGTTGAGTGGAGACCCGATTGAAGTATAAAGAATTATGAGAGGCTTAGGTTAAGGCAGGCAGTCAGTACCGTTTTCCCAAGGTGGAAATGTCACAATCAAGGCTTTAATATGAGAGGGGCAGAGTTTAAAGAAGATATGCAGGGCAAGTTATTAGACAGAGGGTGGTGGATGCCTGGAACACACTGCCAGAGGTGGTGGTTGAGGCAGATACAATAGTGGCATTTAAGAGGCCTAAAACAAAATGGCGGCACTGCCCTAGCAGCTGCCGCTCACCTGCGGTCCATTTGTCTTTGTGTTTTTGTTGGTTTGTTTGGTCTTAATTGTAGTTGTGATGTGGTGTTTTTGTGTTTGTTTACTATGTGTGTATGTGGGGGGGAGGGGGAAACTGTAACACTATAAATATGTGTCCCTTCAGAACGGAGACCCGACCTTTGTTTTCTGGGCCGTGTCTCCGTTCCTGCTGCGGCCTACCATCGGCCCAACTCCTGGAGCTGTCGGCCTCCAGGGCTCTGGTTCGCAGAGCCCGCGGATCGGACTTACCACCACCGGAGCCGGCCGTCTTCGGAGGCTGCGGGTGCGGCTGCGACTCGCCTTAGGCTCGGGCCGCGTGGATGCCGACATCGGGAGCTCCGACAGCGGCAGCGTGTTCGCCCGCCCCGAATCGCGGGGCTTGGGGCGCGGACATTTCACCGTCCGGCGCGGCCTAAGATAGGCCGCGGGATATTTCTCTGCTGGGCGGGGGTTTCAATGTCGGGAGCCACGACCGCCCCGACGTGCAACAACAGCGGCAGCGACAGCGACAGCGTGTTCGCCCGCCCCGGATCGGACTTATCATCGGCGGAGCCGGCCGTCTTCGGAGGCTGCGGGAGTGGCTGCGACGCGACGCGCCTTGGGCTTGGCCCGCTGTGGACCGTCCGGTGCGGCCTGCAACCACAACAACCTGGCTGCGGGCGAGGACAGCGGGAGAAGGGAAAGACATTGTGGCCTTCCATCACAGTGAGGAGAGGACTGGAGGAGACTCACTGTGATGGATGTTTCTTTGATGGATGTTTCTTTTTTGTGTGTTTTTTTTGGGGTTGGGTGGTTTGAGTGCCTGTTTGATGTTTTTATTGTTGGACTGTGTTTTTGGGGGTTTTAGGGTGTGTGATTTGAATGCCTATTTAATGCTTCTATTGTTGGACTGTGTTTTGGGGGGTTTTTGGGGTTGGGTAATTTGGGTGCCTGTTTAGTGCTTTTATTGTTGGACTGTGGGTGATTGAATTAACATTTTGTTCAAGATGGCCGCGCCGTTGTGTTTGGCTGCCTGCCACTGTATGTTTCTTTTTTTCCTAGTCAGATGTGCAGCACTTTGGTCAACGTGGGTTGTTTTTAAATGTGCTATACAAATAAATTGACTTGACTTGACTTGACTTTAGATAGGCACATGGATATGCAGAGAATTTAGCATTACAGATTATCTGCGGACAGTTGAGGTTAGTTTATTTTAGCATCATGTTTGGCACAGACATTGTGAGTCCAAGAGCCTGTTCCTGTACAGTGCTATATTCTATCTAGTATTTTGATTGCACTAGAAATAGAGTCATAGTCATAGAATGTGGAAACAGGTCCATTAGCCCAACTTGCCCACACCGACCAGGATGCCCCATCAACACTAGTCCCACTTCCCAGCACTTTGCCCATGTCCCTCTAAACCTATCCTATCCATGTACCTTTCTAAATGTTTCTTAAACATCATAATCGCACCAGCCTCAACAAACTCCTCCAGTAGCTCGTTCCATACACCCATCACTCTTTGTGTAAAAACGTTATCGCTCAGGTTCCTATTAAATCTTTCTATTAAATCACCTTAAACCTAGGAACTCTAGTTCTTGTTTCCCCTACTCAGATTGTGTGTGTTTAAACCTCTCATGATTTTGTACACTTCTATAATCCTCTTATTTGCTTGATTAAAAAATTGTAATTTGTTCCTAGTGTGTAGGATAGTGCTAGTGATCACTGGTCAATAGACAATAGCTAATAGTGCAGAAGTAGGCCATTCAGCCCTTCGAGCTAGAACCGCAGGTCGGCGCAGACTCGGTGGGCCAAAGGGCCCGTTTCCATACTGTATCCCCAAAGTCTAAAGTAAAGTCATTTTAAGACAAAGCCTACTGCTCGTCAAACTGAATATGTAGCACTTCAACCAAAACAGGCAAATCAGTAAGTTTATACATTCATTTTTAGGATTTCGGCTTTAGTAGCAAGGTTATCATTTATTTATAGCATACTGGATGGCCTTGAAAAGGAGTGGTTAATAATCTCCTTGATCCAATGTAGTCCTTCTGGTGAGGTAGACCCACAATATTTTTGGACAGGGAAGGGAGTTCCAAGATATAGACCTAGAAATGTTGAAGAAATGGCTTCCTTTGTCCAATTTGCGATGATATGCCACATGGATGGGATCCTCCACATTCTTTAAGCTGACCGCCCATCGCTGCTTCTTGATGGTGGAGTTGGCAGGATTGGTCACTACTGCTGAAGTAGCCTCTACCGACTGCTGAAGTTTTCCTCTACCTACTGTACTTGAGTTTGACTTGATTTTATTTATGTGTAGTATTATCTGATCTGAATGGATAGCATGCTAAACAAAACGTTTCACTGTACCTCAGTATACACGGCAATAATAAACCCAAACCTAAAAGTACTCCACACTCAATCACCAGCAAAGTAATAGAAGATGTCATCGGCCCTACTATCAAATAATAATTCCTCACAAACAAGTTCCTGCCAAAGTCCCGACTGGGTCAGACTACAGAACTAATTATGCCTTGGTCCAAACAGAGCTAAATTCCTGGGAATGGAATGACTGACCTCCAAAACCACAACAGTCATCTTCTGTAGAAGGCTCGACTCCAACCACTGGAATGTTGCCCTTGATGTTCACTGGACTTCAACTTTACATGGGCAGTCTATCTAAGAACAGTTCTAAAATGTAGCTCTGTTTGATCCAAGGCTGCGGTTAGGTCTGGAGTCTGACCAAGTCAGGACACTGCAGGGCAGCTTACTTGTGAGGAGCTATTATCTGATAGTAGGCTCAATGACACCTTCCATCGCTTTGATGATTGAGTGCAGACTAAAAGGGTGTTTTTTAGCTCGATTAAATTTGACCTGCCTTTTGCAATTTCGATACACTTGGCCAACCTTTCGCATTGAGGCCATGCATTTGACCCGTGAATTTACAGTGCGGCCTGGACAAGCGCAATGGCTTCCTATGCATGCCCAATCCTGTGCTGGTGATTTACACAGGAACACACCAATGACTTACATTATCCACAGCACACTCTTACAGAAGCAACCTCTACAGAATCTGTAAGTCCTGTTTTAGCTTTACTTACAGAAAACCTGTCCTTTTAGTTTAGTTTAGAGATAGAGAGTGGAAACAGACCCTTCGGCCCATCGAGCCCATGCCGATCAGCAATCCCCGTACATTAGCAATATCCTGCACACTTGGGATCATTTCCAATCTTTACCGGAGTCAGTTAACCTACAAACCTACATGTCTTTGGAGCGTGGGAGGAAACTGGAGCATGCGGGGAAAACCCACACAGTCACAAGGAGAAGGTACAAACTTTATAAGGACAGCACCTGTACCCAGGATCGAACCCGGGTCTCTGGTGCTGTAAGGGAGCAGCTCTATCGCTGCGCCACCATGTCATCCTGTGTAGATCCCATTCTGCTGCAGGGCACCTGACTCGGGTAACATTCCTTTGAGTGATGCACCTATCAATTCCCAAACATAGATCCCACCACCCTTACCACCCTTGGTGGCAGTCCCCACCACACCCCAAGCCTCCTGGAATGACCACTCATTTACTGACTCAACCTAACCTCACCCACCGATCTCTTACTTGACATAGCTTCCCCTGCAACCTGCTGACCCCAATCACTATGAATCCCTTTACCCATTGTCCATGGATCCCACCCCAACCACGAAGGTCCCTAACCTTGGAGATACTGATTGCCAGTGGATGACAACACTGATCACCTAACCAATCATTCAGCCCAACATCATCACATATACCAACTCTTTGACTTCTACTCACTGTTTAGCCCCAACCTTGCCTTGCCATACCCAACACTCATTCTCTCTCTCTCTTGAATCTCCCTCCCATGGTGACCTTCTGGTCCCTGGCACATCCCAGCACTGATTTCACTTGACTTTCTTTGCATACTCCACATAATCCACATCAAGGCAGGTTCTCTAATTACGCAAAGCCTCTTCTGTCATGAACAGTGCCTCGGGTCTTATCTCCTGCCGAATTTCCCACCAGCAGGCAGGCCTTCGACCAAATGGTTTATCATCTTGTCGCAAACTTCCTGTTTTACGCAGCTAAAACAAGATGCCTTTCAATTTCTAGGCAAATGTCAGACGAAAATTGGCAAGAGGGAAGAAAAAGAATTTGCTGGTAAATGGAAAATAATATGAAAAATTGTGAATAGTTGAGGAATAGAGCTTTGGAATATTTCGGAATACCAATCAATTAAGGCTTGGAACTACAACAATAAATACAGTTGAGTGAGCCCCTGTTGATCTCACAACTTATTTTCTTTCCATTCTAAATGTTTTTCCAATTTAAATTTTCACAATGAACTCGTAATGGTTTTAAATGCAGGCTTTTCGTATAAAGTTACTGAACTAATATTAAGTGAAAGCTGTAATTTTTTCCCCCTTAGAGTTATGTATATTGGCTCCTATTACAAAATACTCCCCAGGTCTTTACCTGGTAATATATCTTCCTAAGAAGCAAAGCAGTAGAATCAACATCAACTCATTTTCCACCTAATTGTAACTAAACAGGAAGTGTAATATCTATGCAAAAGAACGTCAGAAGTCTATTGAAATGATTGAATCAACCTGGTATCCCCTTAAAGACAACATAAACATGACAGTCTCTCATAGCAACAGACAAAAATAATCTCCTCGCACAAAATCTGAGCGCAATTTGGAAAGAAATAGAGAGAAGGGAGCCATAAAAGTAGCTTTTGTTGAAGACTATTACGAGGTACAGGCAGCTTTGGCACATGTGTCTGCTGGGCTAAATTATCTGCTAACACAAATAATCACATTGCAGGGACCACACTGCCCTGGCGCCAGAGAAATGAGGGGGAGGACCAGTCGTACACTGCAATAGCAGGTGGCAATCCAACACTGGCCCACGCAGGATATGGAAATATTCTACAGAAAACATCAATGATCCCCATTTTTTTTAAAGAAAAATAACATAGCTGCCAGTGACTGCGTTACATTTCAAGGGGCTGCTGCTGAATATTAGACTTGAATGTTTAATGCTGCCAATGCCCGTTTTAATTTTTTTTTAAATCTTCGAATAAACCTTGCTCGCTGTTGATCAAACAACCTGAAAAGCATCTAAGAAACATCTGGCAAACAAGCTGAAACAACATAATAAATTTCACTTAATCTGGAGCCCAGAACTTTTTTTTCGCTTCTCCTCTCAAACAGCCATCATTGTTAGTTAAGGTCTTCATTAAGCCTTTTTAAGGGCCGTAAAACATAAAGAGGATTACATGGATTACCGTGCCTTTCTATCTGTCAAAGCTTTAGTTTACGATGATCTGTACCTGTTGCCATAAAACTATCATTACTCTATTGGATAAAGTAATTAAATAATGTAGAATGCGGTATTGCGGCAACTTGCTCATCAGCGTACACCAATTTATAACAGACTTTAATATTTTACACCAAGCCTAATGAAATTAAAATGAAAAATTAAATTGCAAACCTTTAGTCATCCAGGTAAAGACTGACCTACTATTATGCTGGTTGCAAGGTTTCAGTTTGCCAAGGTACTCCTAAGAGGTAGTCCTACAGTGGTAATACATTTCAGCCAATAATTACTCAGGAGAGATCATTCATTTTATTTTAAAGTATTCTGGATTGTAAAAAAATGTCTAATCACGCATTAGGCAGCAGCTGCCTGAGAGAAACAGGCTGAGGATATACATACCAAGCTTGTCCCCTGCACTTGTTAATGATGCAATGTGCTTTTTTTTTTTTTTTTAAAGTGCCAATCTACACATTAAAAAAAAAGAAAAAAGCACATTGCATCATTAACAAGTGTTACGAGGCATACATTGTTTTGCTAGTGACACTGATTAAACTTCCAATGGAGTTCATCTCTTAGCACTTCTGTTCTTGTACCCTGATAATTCCATTATGTTGCAAAAGTCCCCAAAATTCAATAATGGCCTATCTTCCAACATTGTAGTCAATTGATCGTTATTGCAGTCAATTGATATTTTTTGCAGCCTTCTTTTATTCTTCTCATCTGTAATGTGAGGCTTGGCCTATGAGCAACAGAAATTATAACAGAAACTGAGGGAATGTTTCTGATATATAAAGCGATTCGTGTTCAGATACCACTGTGAAGGCGGCAGCTCCCTCTGCTGTCGGCAACCAACATTACCTAAAAGAACACAAAGTGCTGGAGTAACTCAGCATGTCAGGCAGCATCTCCAGAGAACATGGATAGGTGACATTTTAGGTCGAGATCCTTCTGAAGGGTCCTGACCCAAAACATAACCTACCAATGAGCTCCAGGAATGCTGTCTGATCCGCTGAGTTACTCCAGCACTTTGTCTTTTGGTGTATTAACCAGCATCTGCAGTTCTTTGTTTCAACATTACCTAAAACATCTTACCGTCCACACATGAAACATCACTGCCACAGATCTTGAACATTTTTCAATGTTAAAAACTCATTTTTGCCCATTTGCTTCATTGTAGCTAATTAGAATTTCTATGAGTGAGTGTTCAAGATTCAAAAGAGAGCTAAACTATATAACACTTTTGTGTTTTGCTAAATTATTTGTTTTAGTTCATATAGACCTATGGATTATTTGGAATCAATGCTGATTTCACCCTGTTACTTTATGGATACTTTTGAAAAAGTAATATATACTCAGAATTTGTTGAATCATAGCTATCAAGTCCAAACAGAACCATGAATCAGACTTAATTAAAATGCTCAATACAGAAGCTATGGTTATTTACAGTATAAACATATTTATCTTTTACAGCAACAACCTTTTGAGTTGATGTGCTTCCAATTCTTAGTGCACAGAAAATTTTACATTAAGTGACATAACGTTTAATTTATATCTGATTCTATTAAAGAGAAGGCATGGCAAGGCTAAGAGCAACTTTCATTTAATAATATGAAATTAAAAGGAAGCATTATATTGTTACCTGATGAATTAGCCTCAGATGGTCGCTGAATCCTACAAAGCAAAAACGGATGAGGATTCATGGTGTTCAGTGTGACTTTACCCAATTTCAATCCAGATTGCAGTATTAAAATTACAATTGGCTGCCTGCCAGTGTGCTCTTTAAAAATAACTAATGATTTTATGTTAGAATAATAATTGGTAATTAATTTTGGGTAGATTGGCAAGTTAAATGGGGAAAGAAAACTTGAGTGTGGGGTACTCTGCATTTTAATGTCCATGTTGATGTTGATAATAAATAATACACTCACTGCTCCTCAAAAAGTAAGTACCTACATAGGAAATACTGGAAAGAAAATTGGAAATTGACCAAAGCTTGCACATCTATGAAATCTTTCCCTTCTCGCATTAAAATTGTTTTCTCTGGTTCTTGACTCCCCGACCCTGGGGAAAAAAGACACTGCATTTACCGTATTCATTTTATTCATCATTTTATGCAGCTCTCCAAGACCACCCCTCGCTTTGTGTGCTTCAAGAAATAAAGTCTTATCCTGCTCATCATCTCCCTGTAGCTCAGGCCCTCAAGTCCTGGCAACATTCTTGCAAATCCTCTCTGCACCCTTTCCAGCTTAAAGGCATCCTTCCTCGATGGAAAGATGCAGGGTCACCAAAACTGAACACAATATTCCAAATTCGCTCTCACCAAATTCTTCAACAACTCTTAGGTAACAATCTAACTTTTATACCAATTCTCTAACTGATGAAGGCAAATGTGCTTAAACCCTTCTTCAGCACCCTATCTACCTGTGAAGCCACTTTCAGAGAACTGCGCACATGTATAACCTAGATCCCTCTGCTCTACAACATTCACTGGAGCACTAATATTCACTGTGAAGGTTCTCTCCTCGTTTGACTTTCCAAAATGCAACAACTCAACACTTACCCGAATTAAACTTCATTTGCCATTTCTTGGCCACTTGCAGCTGGTCAGGAAATTCTTGATAACCGTCTTCATCGTATATACCAGCTATTTTAGTATCATCTGCAAATTTGCTAATACATTCTCACCCAAATCATTCATTTAGATAGCAAACAGCAATGGTCCCAACACCAATCACAGGCCTCCATTCTGAAAAACCACCTTCCACCACCTACTTCCTACCAGGAAGCCAATTCTGCATCCAGAAAGCTGCTCTCGCTTGATCCTTTGAAATCTAGTCTTCCAGAGCAGCCTACCTTGCGGTATCTTATCAAAGGCTTTGCTGTAGACTATGTTTATTACCATGTCCTCATTAACCTTCTTGGTTACTTCTTCAAAATACTGAATCAAATTTGTGAGACAATGCACAAAACCATGCTGACTATCCCTAATCAATCCCCGTCTTTCCAAATGTATGTTCCATCCCCCAGAATCCCCTCCAGTAGCTCTCCTATCACAGGTGTTAGATTTACTGGTCTATTGTTCTTAGGCTTTACTTTGGGGACTTTCTTTAATAGAGGCGAACAACCAATCTGAAGAAGGATCTTGACATGAAACGTCACCTATTTCTTTTCTCCAGATGCTACCTGACCCAGAGTTATTCCAGATTTTTGTGTCTGTCTTTGGTCAATGGTTATCACGGATTCAATGAGTCAAAGGACCTGCATCCACACTGTACGTCTCTATCACTGTACTTTAAAATTGTCTTCTCATATGAAGATTCCTACCTTCCCAACAGTAGCACATACAATGCTAAATATTGCATGGCTGTCCCTTAAATGTATCCAAATTAATCAAAATATTGATGCTGAAATTAGCAATATGATAAAAGCAAACCTTTTCTACTTTTTCCTGCACCCAATATTAATTAAATACACTGGAACTTTGATGCTTTTACTTTAGTTTCTGGTTCTTAATATTTTACCTCTCTCAAGAAATTCAGCTAGTTCAAATGACCTATGTTTTTCATGGTTTGGGTCAGGTCTTGTTGTATATCACAGAGTTACATGAGCTAAAGAGATTTAGTTTAGTTTAGAGATACAGCGTGGAAACGGGCCCTTCAGCCCATCGGGTCCACGCCGACCAGTGATCCCCGCACATTAACACGATCCTATACCCACTAGGGACAATTTACATTTTACACCAAGCCAATTAACCTACATACCTGTACGTCTTTGGAGTGTGGGAGGAAACCGAAGATCTCGGAGAAAACCCATGCAGGTCACAGGGAGAACGTACAAACTCCGTACAGTCAGCACCCGTGGTTGGGATTGAACCTGGGTCTCCGGCGCTGCATTCGCTGTAAGGCAGCAACTCTACCGCTGCGCCACCGTGCCGCACAACTATATTATATATATAAATGTTATCAAAGGCTTGAGAGAGGTCAAATCAGTTTTCATATCTTAACAGGTCTTTTGTGTTCTATCTTCATGTTTATATCATAAGTATATGATGGATCAAAATGGTGAAATATACCATGTATATTTAATTACTATTTACCATATTATCACAACATTGTACAGTTTAAAAAAATGATAATAAGTGCTTACTCAGGGATCTGCATTTGCATTTGGTTGAAAGATCTATATTGCTTATTTGCATCCCCATCATTTCAATGTATAAAGCTTTTCCTTCCTAAATTAACTGCAACTTTATACTTAGGCACAAACTTGAAAAATTTACCAACCCCTATTTAAAGTTCTATTTTTGGTTATTGTTGAAAATAACAAGAAACACCTTTGCATGATACTAAGGCAGAAGTATCCTAGTTTTTGGCCCCAAGATTCATTCCCAGACACCAAACCATTTCAATTTGTTTTAATAACTAACAATGCAGTCCTACCCAGTCTTAATCTCCCTACACACTTAGTTGATTCTTGACACTAGTTATAATCTATCACTTTGCACCTGAAGTTCATTTCAAGTTCATAAGAATTCATAAAGTGCACACAAATATAGAAAGCATAAAATCATAATTTCCAAACGTTTGGATTTTATAGTGAATAACAGAGCAACACTGGCAGCAGCCTACAAAGACCTTGTGATCATCTTGGGATGGACTGGTCCCTTCTCATGCTGGCTCCAGATAGGTCAAAAGTCAAGAGTATCTTCTATAAAAGGATCTCAACATTGGCAAAGTCTTCAATGCGGCTAAAATATACTTCGTTAGAAAGTACTGAGATAGAGAAATTGTATATCCACAGTGTTAGAGGTTTATTTACAAAACAGCACACTATTTACATGATGTGTCTCCAAGCTATTGCTACAAAACTGAATGTCTATGAAACTGTTGCATTCTTTGAGAATGAGGCACACTATGATTCTGCTACCCAATAGTACCACAATATAAAAATGCACAGATAGAAAATAAAATGTTCCATGCTACAAATTATAGTGTTCCTTTATAGTGTAATAGCAATAATCAATTACAAGAAACATATTAACACACCTTTAATGGATAATAACAAAAAATGTATCATAGTAAACAGGCTTGTGGAGTTTTCTTAATCTCCTTGCAGATGTTTTCGTCAAATCTATTTTTGGATTATTTGATTCTGGATTTGAAGAAAATTATGATACTTTGTCCTACTTGCTTCCATTTAGCACTTCACCTCTTGAAGTCTGTACAAGATCCAGCTCCAACATCATTTCATCATGTGGTTAAGAATTCAGACTCGGTTCGTCTTTAGTTGAAATCATTTCATCTATATCAGTACTTCAGGTTCTTGTCACCGATTTCAAACAAATAACTCTTGGCTCAGCAAATCTGTTTTATGATTCTTGACTTCCCCTTAAGTGTGTAGGGGGGAACTACAGATGCTGGTTTACATTGTAGACACAAAATGCTGGAGTAACTCAACTATTAATTTTCTCCAGAGATGATGCCTGACCGGCTAAGCTACTTCACCTTTTTGTGTCTATCTTCCCCTTAAGTGCACTTGATTTGTTCAGTGTACCTAAAACATGAAAATTATCATTTTGTTTGGAAATGTTTTCTTTCTGTTCTTGTCATATTGATAGTTTAGATTTAACCATTCCTATTTATCTCTACAAGTCAAATTTAGTTGAATATCATCTCTAATCTGTTGCCAAAAACAATTTGTGGAACTATTACCTTGTTCAAGATGCACAAACTTCATATAACTCTGCTCTCCAATACGATCACATATTCAGACACTAACAAAGAAAATGTAGATGCTCCATGCTTAAAATACACTGCACAGATGAAAGTCTGAAACATGCACTAATATCGTACACAAAAATTTTAAAACAAAAATTAAAATAAAAACCATAATAGCTTGAAATAATTATCTGATGGAGTCACTTTAAAGAAATGCCAGAGGGTTTACTAAACAATAACTCAGCAATAAAATTCACTTACGCTTCAATAAATTCTGACAGATTGATGTTACCATCATAAAATCTGCGAGGTTCTACCAAATTCCTCCAGTTGTTCCTAAAAAAAGGATTGCCAGCTGATTGTTAAAATTGTGTAGCTAAACCTGGGTATTAGAGCCACTGGTGTTTAGGACAAATAATTATCCAATTTAACCATAGGTTTATGCTATAAACTAATAGTGCAGCTAAAGGCACGAGAATAATTAAGTAGCTTTCCAAATACTTATGAACACCATTGTTAGTGGATCCACGTCCCATCTTTGGTCTCCAATACCCTTGTACTCCAATAACCCATCAAACTCAGAACTGATGCTTGGAAGACCAATCATTCTATCTAAAGATGCAGCTTTCAACCCCAATCTCCATGGTCTGTCATGAAGCAGTTGCTCTCCCTTCTCCTACTTTTAATCTAACTCCAGTGTTCATTCATTTATAATTCAGCATTACAAAGTTCTGCTTTGACTGTATTATCCCATCAAATAAAGCTGTCATTTTGAAACTCCATGTTGACTATTCTAGATTCTAGTAGACTATTCGGTTTCTAGACAATTCTGAGCTCCCATACTCCCAAGCCTCAATGCACTCAAACCTCCAATCTACTTGATGCTATTAATCCCCACAGCTCGCAATCTCCGATGTTCCTGATCCACCACATTTCCAATCTCTGATGGCACCAACTAAGAAGTTCTGGATTCCTGGATGCTCCTAATCAATAGTGTCATTTCATCAACTCCTAGTCCTGGCCCTGAGACCTCGTCTCTTTTCTATTCCTAATCAATTATTTTGACCTTTTCTATTCACATTCCTAGATGCAGATGTTGCTGACATTTATTGCCCTTGAGAATATGGTGGCGTGTCAACTTCTTAAACCCCCGCTCAACGTCTATTGATAGCACTCTCTACATGATAATTGGTTATCCTGACTTCAATATGGAGCCATAGGATAGATCTTTGCTGCACAGAGCGTTCAACATCCATTCTGTTTTGTGATATCACCCAAGCCTTCCATGAGATAGAAATGGTACATGATCACAGCCTGCCCAGCACCACTTTAGCGTGTCTTTGGGCCATTAGAAAGTTTCGAGCCTTATAACATTTGTAAAAGTTTGGACGTACTGTCGTGAGGCAATATTTCACTTCTTATTAAATACATAGTGTCTCAACTATCTCTTCCGATCTTCTCATTCAAAATGTATGGATTGGTTTCATTTATTTTAAATGTGCTTATATTATTTCTACTTCCACTTCTGATGTCTGCTCACCTGTTCCATTGCCCTTGCAAATATCAAAACAAATTTTAAAATAATTTTCTGCTTTGGTGCCACTGACCGTAACTCTATTCCGTCTCAAGTCTTCGTGGACTCATACAGATTTTATTTGCTTTCGCAACTGGAGAACGTTACGATTTTGTTTTCTGTACCTTCATAGTTTAGTTTTAGAATTCTACTTGTTTCCATGGCACATTCAGGTTCTTGAATTAACCCGAACAACCCTTAATCCTACCTCAACAGAACACGATAAAGCACTTCTTGCATTATCTAATTGTGATCTTGGACTACTTTGTCTTACTTTGCAGAGTATTTTTCCTTTCACTGTCTTTTATAATCTGTGTACACTTCATGTATAACACATACACTGCGTGTTGTCTGAGTCTATGCATGTGATCCTGCTGCAAGGAAGATTTTCATCATACCTGTACCTCGTGGTACTTGTGCACATGACAATAAACTCAAATTGATTTGACATTCTATTCTCTTTATCCTTTGCACTGCAATGCTTTCTGCTCTTGCCCATATACTTAGCCCCATGCCCTCAATGTTTTCCTTAAGTTTATTTTTCCATCCAAGATGTCTCTTTAATATTTAGATCATTATTGTATTTTCAATTGAAAATATTTATCCCAGATTCTGCTGAATACTACTTCAAATCTGCATCATGATATTCTACTGATTGAGCTTGCCACTATGGTTCATATTATTTACCCAAGTTCTATTTTTGGCTGCTTAAACTCTGCTTATTACTACTCTGGTCTTTATTGTTTTTCCACAATGATTATCTATCATTGTCACTTTTACCTGAAGATCCTTCTATTCACCTAATCTGTTCCAGTCCATTCTCCATTATTAGATTGAGTAGCAAATCATCCCTTGATGACCTGTGTTGGAAAGAAAAACTGTACACACTGTAGGAATTTCCTTCACTTGAACTGTGTTTACAATCTTTTGCCAATTAATTTTGGGTTATTTTAAATTGCCAACATCTGTTTCTAACTAATTTTCCTAATATGTCTGCATTTCCCCACCCCCATCATTCGAGGAACTATGGACTGCTACTCTGTTTTAATTCATTTGTGTTTTATTCCCTTTCCTCAGAATCTCCTGCTATTATTCCTAGAGTTGTGCACTGCCAACTCTAGGAACGACGTTTTTATATTTAATTAGTAGAACTATTCCACTTTGCCTTCCCCTGTATGTTTTCTAAATGTTTTATGGAGTGCAATTAGATTGCATTATTCTTTGAGATTCTATGCTGCCCAATTTAAAATGTTATATTGGGTTGACTGTGTTGGAGATCATTTCCAGACCTGCACTGTTCTCTCCATGAAGATAAAGGTCACATTGACGTTCACTTTCCTCATCATCGGGTCGTTTTGATGGTTTGCAGCAGCTCACTTTTACTTCAAAATATTCTGCACTGCTTTGTCAGAGATTACCGGGGCACTGTAGACACAGAAGGCGTTAAAAGCTATCATGGATAGATCAGAATGCAAAGTTGCGGTTACAATGATCAGTGATCTTATTGAACGGCAGAATTGAATCATGGAACCAAGTGGTCTACTCCTGCTCCTAATTATTTTTTATGTTGGATGTTTGTAGAAAGGTGATGGAAAGATTGGAGGGAGAGTGCTGAGAGTTCTTATACCTGCATTAAGGAGGCAATTAAACACACCTGAGCAATTACAAACGCCTGTGAAGCCATGTGTCCCAATCATTATGGTGCCCTGAAATGGGGGGGACTATGTATAAACACTGCTGTATTTTCTACATGGTGAAACCAAAATGTATAAAAATTGCCTTTATTAAAATCTGACAATGTGCACTTTAACCACGTGAATTTTTCTATTACAAATCTCAAATTGTGGAGTACAGAGGCAAATAAATAAATGATGGGTCTTTGTCCCAAACATTATGGAGGACACTGTAAGTAGTGGAGACAAACAATTGGGCAGATGGGATGAAAATAATTCATATTGAGACAATTTTCATAAGTAGCCTGAAAAATTATGCAAACTGAATCGCCCCACGCCACAATTCAACTGCATATACTAATAACCAGCCCATGCAATGTTCTGTTTTCCTGTTCAGCTGTTTCAATGCCATCTTTCATACACCTTGGCAATAATCCAAAGATTAATCTGCTCAATATCCTGTTGTTTAATTTAACTCTTCTCACCTCACATCTTTGCATCGCTCTTTGTAATCTTTGAGGTTTATTCTGACATGACTCACTGGTCCAGACTTCCCCTTTCTGAGGCTACACCTTTGAATTTACCCGCCAGCCTAGCCCAGTAATGTGTAGGCAGCATATTCTTCCTGATTGCCATTCATGACTACATTGGACTCCATCAATGACCATTATAATAGAACCACCTATTATTATAATTTGCCTTTTTCCTCCCGTTTGGATCACTTTCTGTGTCACAGTCCCTTGATCCACATTGATGTTGTCATGCTCAAGTTTCCAACCTCGTTCACTCCAAGTGCAGATAGTTTGGATTTGGCAAAACAAAATACCAAGTGGGAAGGAGGAAAAAAAATCAATATCTAAATCAAGATTCAAAATCAATATTCTGCTCAAGATCCTGCTTAATTTAACCCTGACCCACCATCTCAATCTTTGGTGCTTCTTAAGTTTATTCTGCAACGACACTGGACAACGCCTCTCTTTTATGCTGGCTGCTAAAGTCGTTTGCTCAATAATAAATTGATTGATTTACATTTCCAAATTTTAAAAAGATGCCAATTCAAATAAGAGTTAGTACTTCATATTCTTAATATTAAAGTATTAATTTTTCCACCCGGGATTTTTAAGTTTGGAAAAAGCAAAAATACCAATGTTGTTATTTTTGGGAGGCAACAGATATCTTTAGTATGCAGCCAGTTGATAATTATGCAATGGTATTTACAAACTAATGCTTTCTTTTTTCCTCAAGTGAGATATTCAACTCAGCATAATTTAAGGGGGATGAAATGTATTAATTCTGCTTGGGGCAATAATTCTTTTAACGTGATATCTTATTATTAATAACGTTTCTTTATTGTTTACCACAGCAGACATCCTTAAGGTTTGCAATTTGTTGTGGTGAGCTCAAAGCCAATATGAACTCAGTTCAAAACAACCATATATATTTTACATAAAGTACAGAATCAGCAATCACATCAAAATGATGCCAGAAGTACCAAGTTTTCAACATTCATTGTGTTACATTTGTAGATGTAGTTTGATTGCATTCAGGAGTAATATGAAAGATTATCAAAGACACAAGTAGCATCTGAAAGGACCAAAAATATGGTTATAATCAGTCCTATAACAAATGCATTGTCATAGGCAAGGACCTGGAAAACAAATCAATGAGATGATTTAGTTATGTAGTAGTATGAAAATAAAATAACTGGGACATCTTTGGAAGACCAAGTCACAGTCTGACACTTTGTACAAGGGAGTCTCTAAGGGGAACATTTTATTTCTTTCAGAATCATAAAGATTTGCATTTGTATAGTTCTTTTCACATTCCATTCAAACTATCTCAAAACTGCCTCCAACGAGGTGTTTTTCAAAGCTGTCAATTTGTAAGTTGAGAAATGCACAACTGACATCTGCACAATGACACGACGATAGCTATATGATGCTTTAGAAAGATTGTTTAAGAGATAAATTTTAGCCAATTCACTGGGGATAACAACCCCATGCCACACTTTACATCCAACAATGTCTTGGATTGAGGTCTCATGCGAAAGCCAGCAACTGGAATCATGTAACATTCTCCCAGGACTGCAACAT
This sequence comes from Rhinoraja longicauda, assembly GCF_053455715.1. Lineage (NCBI taxonomy): Eukaryota > Metazoa > Chordata > Chondrichthyes > Rajiformes > Arhynchobatidae > Rhinoraja > Rhinoraja longicauda. The sequence goes on along the minus strand of NC_135974.1, from coordinate 28,308,480 downwards.
CAACCTAGATTTTTATCCTAGAAGTATCAAGGTTGCAACTTGAACCTAGAATATTCCAATTCAGAATCAAAGAAGCACCATACAAACTGAGACTAAGATTCTAAAACTATTCATCACATTTACAGACCTTAATAAAAACCTATTAATCAATATTTAATGTTCCCATCTCTGGTTAGGTTTTACCATCAACATTTTCCTTGGCCTTCCATCTTCCCTGTGTATTCCCCACCATGTTTTGCTCTCTTCCTTAAGACATTGAAGGCCATTTGGCTCAGTGAGTCTGCTGGCTCAAACAATACCATTCCCCAACTAAATTTTCCCTGAGTACTTGGCAAATTTATTTAAAAAAACACATTTTAAGGGCAGCCACCCCAATATTCTCCTTGATTTTTCTCTGCATCAAAATATTTCAGCACAGCAATCATCTACGCTCCATGATTTGGTTGGGGATCGAGCTTCATTGTATATGTTCAATACATGATTCATTGTATAGGTGAACCTTCAAATAATGTTGCTGCTGGAATATTTCTTGCAAAGTGTAATTTTTTTACTCCTGCATTCTAACATCACTTTCATTGAATTTCAATCCTTCCTACTTTTATGATCCATGAGTTGGAATTACGGCAATGGCAACATGCATTAAAATCTACCCATTTCTTGTATTGTTTCCTCTTCCGCTTTGGGAAACTGAAGATTTTGCCCCCCAAATAAGCTTTCCAGTATTTATTTTATATTATAGTGGGCTAAAATTAAGCAGCGCTACAACATCTTTTGCTCGAATGTGTGTAAAAATTGCCACCATCTTTTCCTGGTTTAGGTAGAATGAAGGCATAGAATTCGGCTGGAAATTTGAGAGGGGAATTTTAATTCAAGAACAATGAAGGACTCGGTGTGAGGGGGGAAACAAAGGGGAACCTGGCACAGATACTTTGTAACATTTTCAGCAACTATTTGCATAACTTGGGTATGCAAGCAAAGAATTTCATTGTGACTTGTCACGTGACAATAAAGTATTCATTCACTTAGCCCATTTCCCCCATACACACTCACTTTGGAATACCCAGGTTTACACAACACACAATGATTAAAACCCTCCCCGTCAATTATTCTGAAGACCAATCAAGACTGCTCAGCAACTAGAAAGCTTGCTTATTATTTTTGAGAAGGGAGATTCTTATAAACATGCAACAAGCAATTAAATTGTACAATTTTAGTACTCAAGTGCTGAATTGGGGGCTGACTAAATCTATTCATCTCAAGTATTCAAACCAACTGGACAGGAGAATGCACAATGAAATAATATTGCAGCAAAATTTAATGTTCAACACTGGAAGCAAACCTAGGTACCCCAGTCATCCCTAACACTTCCACATTGAGTCAGCTTGCTCAAAGCAATCAGACCTTCAAGGTGCAATTACAATGTGGTTTAATTCTTGCCTCCACAACTACAATACTGCTATTTGAAAGCCTTAAAGAGACTTCTATAATGAAAGAGTTCAAACCAAATATAAATGGAGATGGTACTGCAACTCATATCAAGTTATGCACAAAAGATACCGTAAATGCCTTATTATGTAAATCAATTAAAAAATAACTAAGAACTAAACTAAAATGTCAATCATACCTTCAAATCAAATTTATTTCCGGTAATCCGTTTCACTGTTGATAGTGATATGGTGAATGCGAGTTAATCAGACGTATTACATTCACTCAGTAGGGTTTTACAGTTTGATGAAGCGTGATACATTCTACACACTGTCTGTAAGGCATTCTATTATATAGATATCAGTAAGCAAAGGAGTAATGCCATAATGAAAATTCCAAGTTGGAATTAGCTCAGCGTTCTTAGTTATTTGTCACAAGTGTTCACAAAGGAAAAGGAATAACTACCATTAGCATTTCTTGCCAATGCATTCTACATGCAATGTGCAAGACATTTGAGTTTATAGATGTTCATGTAAGCAAACGAGCATTGCAATCCTAATTACAGGAAAATTGAAGCAATTTGAAAAATATTACTCAAAACCTCATGTAATAAATTTTAACTTCTGCTGCCACTATTCAACAGTAATCCCAGTGAAGTTCTTATTTCACCCTTAACACATCTCTATAAAACTGCACGCTCTCGATTCTACTGCAAGTTGATATTTTAAACAATGCATATTGTGTCCACTTCCCACTGAACTGAGATAATATTTGGCATAATGCAAATTGCTATGTTAAACTTTGGTTAAGCAAATGCATTAACGAAACAAGAAATCAAATTTGTGCAAAGATACAAAAAATCAATAATATGAAGGCTAGGGAGTGTTTAGTTTAATATTGCCTTCGTCTAACATAAAAAAATATTATATGAAAAAATGAAATTCAGAAGCCAAAATCAATTTTAATCTTCACATCCTAGAACCACTATTCACCTGAAGTAATTGCCACAGAGGAATGTTTGGGTGGGTTAACACTAAGGCCCTGGGAACCCACATTGACTTTTCATCTACTCTGATTTATTTCCTGACCTTCATATGTATCATCTTAGTTATGGCAAATTGTTGGGAATATATATTTTTTCTGGCTACAGCTGTTTAAAAAGTAGTTTTAAAAAAACGTATCTTCATTGCATTCAAATTTTATTTTAATTTCTGACTCATGTATCTCACATTTAAGTTATTAATGGAAAAGCACGAGCAAGAGAAATTATATCCTTCCAAAATTCCAACAAGTACTTTGTAAGTAATAATACGCCAGTCATTGCATGCAAACAGTATAGGAAAGTCAGGGTGAATGGAATCATAGATCAGGGCAGATTGTCAAAATGGAACATGGAAGTGGGAAACATAGTCAATCTAGGAACTAATGACTGTGTGTAGTTTCAAGGAGAATGAAATATTAATTTATTACAAATATTAATTTAGTGAACTGATAAACAGAATAACCCTACTGTGAACCATGGGCTTGGTCCTGCACCCCAAGAATCTTTTTTGGTTGTTTAAAAAGTCAATGGAAAAGCGCAAAACAATTTTTCTTCCATGCATGTTGGGGTTTGAGACACAAAGCATCCAAAAACTAATTGCTTGGCAAAATATACACAAGGGAACGAATTGTCCAAGATCAAAACCAGTCTTATATATTTCAAAAGAGGAATAGGTTTCACAAAGCAAGAATGGAGTTTATGCTGAACATTGTATACTCTGTGCTATATAATAGAACATCTTGTTTACCAGTCCTGGCATAAAATACACCTAGGCACATCAGATAACAATAAAAAAACCTCCCACCGAAATTTAAACTGCACTTTGCATTACTAGGTATGTTTCTTGGAAAGGACTCCAAAAAGGTGCTAGTCGCCATAGCCCACACAGTGGCACAAATCATTTAATTGGTTAATCAGCCCAGGGACAATCTATGCAACATCATTTGCCACTTTTAACACAAACACTATTCTGTGATGAAGTAGTATAAGGACAAATATAATAATGAAAAATGCAGCTCCATTTTTCATTTACATATACTTCACAGATCAGACTTCACTTTGAGGGGAAACCCATTTCACCTGGATTTATTCAATACATTTACCTCCAATCTCAAAGTCAAATGAACATTTTAAAAATGATCAGCCAAGCAGGAGCCACAGCTGAGAAATATACTCCAGATTACTGACAAGTTCACATTTTAATAATAATATGTTTTGTTTGAACAAGAGTTGCATTGAATATCGAGACAGGCAAGTCTGTTTATCACCTGTCACTTTTTATTGCTCATTCTTTTGCCCGATGCAAATAAAGCACTTGCTGTTCCAAAGCTTAAGCCTGCTTCGTAGGATTACACAGAATGCTGGAGTAACTCAACAACATTTCAATTTACTTTTGCAGACTTTTGGAACAAGCTGCAATATTTCAGTAGCTGGGTACACATTAAAGATCCTCTTTCTCCTCCAGATTTATCTATTTACTTAGGTACTGGGCAGAAAATTCACTCACCCTAGTGAATACAATGATCTTTAGGAAAACAGTTATAAACACACATAATGACCTTTTCCCAACTCAATAGCAGCCAACTTGACGATTTTATATGGCTTGACAAAGTAAATGCTGAGAAGCTGATTTACCAATTTAAAAAAAAGATCAGGGATAATATTCTCAGAATGAGAGCTTGCCTACATCATATTCAGGTGAGGATAATAAATTCCTTCATTCAGAGGGTTGTATATTTTTGGTATTTTCTACCCTAAACGGTAATTGGAGTGCACAAGAATGAGATGTAGATTTTTAATCACCAAAGGCAATTGACAAGGAGAGGATGGGGAAGTAGAACAAATGCAGAATTTATCAAACGACAAAGCAAGGTCGATGGGGTTCATAGTCAACACCAGCTCTCCATTTTTATCTCTGGATTAAAAGGAGGAAGGTGTTATCAACGTCATTGCCTTGTTTTCCCCTGAGGAAATATCATTCCAGGTGTAGTGCTGAAAGCCTTAGAATCTGGGATAGTATTCCTAAATATCTTCAGACATTGATGACAGTTAGTTTGCCAGAGTGCAGATAAAGAACAAGAATAACCTTGCAATTCAAATTTGGACAGGTGGGATTTGCACCAAGGAAAGTTGGGTTTGGAGATAGGGGTAGTAGCAGATGCAGAAATTATGATGGACCAATAATCTTTCATCCAATATCTTGTCAATAATGGGTGGCCAATTGTAGTACACCCTTAACTGGACAACTGCAAAATTTTCTACCCATACTCTTGATTATCAATTAATACATAAGCAAAAGCAGTCTTGTTTGTGGATTCAAGCTCGGAGAACCAGATTGTGCTTTCATATAAACCAAGCCACATTGTGTAATGGTCAGTGAGTTTTATCTTATAGTTGAAGACCCAGATACAAAACAATTGCTTCAACTTATTGAACTGCTGTTCGTAAGGATTACAGAAACCAATTCAAATTCTGCAACTATTGCGGGACAAACTTTCAAGAGATACAAATAGCCCAAACATATCCAAATATATATTTTAAATGCCTTATTTCTACTGCAATGGCCTTAAGTGCAGTACATGACACAATTCAGATCACTAAAGAAACATGAAAAATCTTAATGACAAACTTATAGGGTGTTTTTTGTCTTTCATTTTAGAAGCCCATGCACCTTTGATTCAATCAAAGCTATTGCATTTACATTTAGCTTAAATATAATCCATGTATTACCCTTAATGCACAATCTTAATATTTCATAATTAGGTTGACGCAATAAAAGGCTATCAATAGGATACCATTAAGTTATGTTAAATTCTTTAATTTCTGAGACTGTTATATCCATACATCTAATATCTTAAACATTTTTCAACAAAATATGCCTTTAATGGAAACAATGGCTGTTTAAGAGTTGTGGTGATATTCACTGCTTTAAAATGTGGCTTTGTACAAATATGAATGTCAAAAAATTTCCGGACGCACCAAATAGTTATACACGTAGCTTGCATCCACAATACAGCAAACTAAGGTTAGTGGTCCAAAATACATCAGCCGTGTTCAGCATTTACTAGAGACAGCACAAAGGAAAAGTTGGCTCTAAAAGAAAAATAAATCCCATTGGCAGATGGAGACCAGAAAACAATACCGTACTGATCATTCCAACCTTTGTGTTTGGACTCTAATAAATAGCCCTGAGCTTTAATACTATTGCAAAGGGACAATAATTTAAAGGGCAAACCTGCAGCAAGTGTCTGTGTGATGTGCATATTCACAGCTTTAGCTAAATGTGCCACACTGGTCACTAATTTCAATAGATAATTCCTGACATCAAAGATTCTACTGTGTAGACAGTGGTTACGCGCAAGATTATTTGTGTTATCATACAACGTTTGTCCAAAAACAATTAGCATTGGCTTACATTTACAGTATTAAGATTAATTGCTTTTTAATGGGAATTATTCTTTTTCCAGTACTTTGAGATCTACAAGATGCGCCTAGAAAAAAAATACTACGGTACAGTGGAAAATGAAGTAAGCTTCAATTGGGGGAGAAATTATTCCAGATTAATTGTTGTAAATTTGTCCTTCGGGGGGCTGAGCAAGTTTCCCGTTTTCTTTACACATCATTTGACGCCGAAGCTCGGCCAGGACATGTTTGATAGTATATGAATTCTGCCATTTAGCTAGAACTGATAAGCTTTTCGGATCCACCTGGAAGAGATGCAAATAAACGTTACAAAACAGAAGAATATATACATTCAGTGTAGTACAGGTTGAACACCGATTTTCCGACAACTGATGGTTCCTCCCCACCCCCCCCCCCCCTCAATAATCCGAACAAAGTTACGAGAGCTCATTTGAAATTCCCTGAGCCGCCACAGATGGCACGATAAACTGAATGCGAATGGAATGACCTGCCGAATCATCCCCAGCTCCCACCGTCTCCCCGGCTGTTGAGGACCTCGGCTTCAGAAGTGATAGGAGCAGAATGAGGCCATTCGGCCCATTATGCTACTCCGCCATTCCACCATGGCTGATCTATCTCTCACTCCTAACCCCATTCTCCAGTCTTTTCCCCATAATCCGATACCCATACTAATCATTTCTGTCCCTACTCCTGAGTCGCAAGGTGCACCAATGCTGTCGGCGGTGGCTTTATCCATTCCACTCAACCAACACCACCTACTTCTCTCGACAGGAGAGTGGGGTCGGTAGCCGCGGCTTTAAACAGCTAGGGAGATGGTGAAAGCCAGGGATGGGTTGGCAGGTCATCCCTTTCACATTCAGTTTACGTTTTATATCTGTTTTTTTGAAGTTTCTGGCACTCCAAGGTGTTTCAGAGACACGGGAGGGTAAAGGGTGTATTGTCATTAGAGGGTAAAGGGTGTATTGTCAATTCATTATTAAATAACCTCTGTTGGCCCGGAAAAAGGGATAATCCAGAAAAACTCTGGAACAGAGGGTGCTAGAAAATCAGTTTTGTCAACGTGTACAATTATATTAAAATATTCTACATGCACCCTGAAGACTGAAGCAGGGCATCTTCCTCGAAAGACTTTTCTATAATTCAAAATTGCTCCATCTTGTGGAATAACCTAAACTAACTTGATTCATGCTTCATTAGACAAACTTCAGGTGTAATCAATGGGAGAAGTGTAACTCAAGATCTCTCTTATGTTACTGCAAGTCGGCTATATGTAAAACCATTTCATTCATGGGTGGAAGTAAAAATGGTCCATTATTAAAATGTAACTGCATGGATGAGTTGTTAAATACTGTTTATTCCTTGCTTGATTCAGTTTTCCACATCCTTGTTTGATGGCCAGATTATAATAGTGCTCAATTGTGAAATTTCAGCTACGCCATTCAAGAAAGCAATAAATCCTTTGTGGGCCAGACGTCAAAGGATACTCTTCCAAGTAGAAAAATAATTCAGCATTAATCAAAAGTAAATCAGAACTCTTGATACATAGGGTTCAACAATTCACTAAAGCAGAAGCCATGCATTTAAAATGGTTTCCTTTTGTTTAATACCCCAAATATTTCATGATATATCAAGTCAAAGCTTCAAATCATTGGTCGAAAATTAACCACTAAAGATTTTTCTGCTACTAGGATATGTCATTAGTCATAAATATTCTAATTGTAAACAGACTTACCATTCCATTGGAACTATTTACTCCATTCATATTTATTTTTGTTACAAATCTAACATGTGGAGCTACCTCTGGATATCTAGGTCCACAGTCTATTTTAAGGCTGAATATTCGATTTTCATAAACGGTCTGAAAAAAGTAAACAGGTTTATGACTTCACATAATTCTGCAATAAATCAAATAAAAATAATTGTATTAGTATCAAACAAACAAACTGCTGGAGCAGCAAAGTACATCTGGCAGCATCTGTAATTTGGGTCAGGTACACTGCATCAGGATCTGCAAGCTCTTATCTCTATAATAGTAGATTTGTGCACAGATTAGCCAAAGATTCAACCAAATCTTTTATTGGTCAAAATGGAAGTACCCATCTAGAAGGTTGAAACAGCCGAAAAATTTTACAGAAATGTAGAGTCCAGAATTTATTAACTTTCTAGTGCACTGTTGACTTTGGTGGTTTTCATTTAATAAATCAAATTGTTAAGTAGCACCTACATCTCTTGAAACTTTAATGCCAGGAAATGTAAACATAGAGAAAATTAATAGTTGAATTTGGATTTTAGTCAATCAATGGCAGATCTTAATCAATTCCAAATCAGTTTCAAATTTAGTGCAAATCATGCCCAAGAGCCATCAGAAAGCGAGACAAAAAGCAGAACAATTTTTTTTAAGGAAGTAGGCACAGTGGTGCAACGTGTAGTGCTACCAGCTCAGCTGCAGTCCCGACCTCTAGTGCTGTGTAGACCTGCATCAATTTTCCATAGGTGTTCTGGTTTCCCACAATTCCCAGAGGACTTCAGGTTCATTGGTTAGTTGCTTACCGTAAATCATCCCGAGAGAGATATCGTGGTGGATTTGATGGGTGTGAAAAGAGAAGATAGATTACAGGGAAATAAGTCGGGAATATAACTTGGCAAATATTAGTGGAAAAGCAATAAGGGGAGAAAAGATGAAATATGAAGGTAAGCTAGCCCATAGTAGTAAAGGGAGGTAACAAGCATGAGACAAAGAAGAATCAGTGGATGGTGTTTATTTGAATTTTCAGAAGGCCTTTGATAAGATGCCACACACGAGGCTACTAAACAAGATAGTTGAAGGCATTAGAGGCAAGGTACTAGCATGGGTAGAAGATTGGCTCTGACTGGCAGAAGACAAAGAGTGGGAATAAAGGGGAACGGTGACGAGCGGTGTGCTGCAGGGGTCGGTGTTGGGTCCACTATTTTTCATGTTATATACTAATGATCTGGATGATAGAATTGATGGATTTGTGGGCACATTTGCAGATGATACGCAGATAGGTGGAGGGGCAGGTAGTGTTGAGGAAGTAACAAATCTGTAGGAGGATGTGGACAGATTGGGAAACTGGGCAAATGGAATATAGTATAGCAACGTGTACGGTCATGCACATTGGTAGAAGGGATAAAGGTGTATACTTTCTAAATGGGGAGAGGATTCAGAAATCCGAAATGCAAAGGGACTTGGGACTTCGGGTGGTGCAGGATTCCCAAAAGATTAAATTACATGTTAAATCGGCATTGAGGAAGGCAAAACGCAACGCTGGTATTCATTTTGAGGGGACTAAAATATAAAAGCAAAGATGTAATGCTGAAGCTTTATAAGGCAGTCAGGCCACATTTAGAATACTGTGAGCAGTTTTGGGCCCCATATCTGAGGAAGGATGTGATGATACTGGAAAGAGTCCAGAGATGATTTACGAGAATGATCTCGGGGATGATTGGGTTGACTAGGAGGAGCGTTTGATGGCTCTAGACCTGCATCTGCTGAAGTTTAGATGGATGAGGGAAGAATCTCATTGAAACCTACCAGGTAATGAAAGACCTAGAACAGATGTGGAAAGGATGTTTCTAGTAATGGGAGAGTCTAGAACCAGAGGGCATAGCCTCAGAATAAAATAATGTAACTTTAGAATGGAGGAATTTCTTTGGCCGGAGGGTGGTGAATTTGTGCATTTTATTGCCACATGCTGTTGTGGAGGCCAAGACATTGGGTATTTAAAGCGGGGATTGACAGATTCTTGATTAGAATGGATGTCCGGGGTTATGGAGAGAAGGCAGGAGAATAAGGTTGAGAGGGAAAGGTAGATCAACCATGATGGAATGGCGGAATAGACTTGATGGCTGAATGGCCTAATTCTACTCCTGTCTTATGTTATGGGATTCATTGAGAGCCAACAGGGGGGAGGAGCCAGCGCTGCCGTCACAGCTGCGGCTTGCCTGCAGTCCGTCTGTCTTTTGTGTTTTTTGTTGTTTTTGTATGAATTGTAGTTTTAATATGGTGTAGTGTTTGTATGTTATGTTTGGGGGGGGTGGGAGGGAACGGGAACTGTAAAATTCTCTCTCCCGAACGGAGACGCGACCTTTGTTTCTGTGTCGTGTCTCCGTTCCCGCTGCGGCCTACCATCAGCCATTCACCTGGGACCACCTGGGGCTCTGGTTCGCAGAGCCCGCGGCCCGGACTCACCACCTGCGGCGCTGGCTGCCTGCGGATGCTACGGGAGCGGCTGCGATTCGTCTCCGGAGGCTCCGGCGCGGGCCGCGTGGACGTCGGAAGCCCGCAGGCCCCTGGATGGGGGCCGACATCGGGAGCTCCGGCAGCGGCAGAGGCAGCGTGTTCGCCCGCCCCGAATCGCGAGGCTTGGGTCGGCCCACCGCGGACCTTTCACCGTCCGGCGCGGCCTGAAATAGGCCGTTGACCTTTCACCGCCCAGCGGCGGCTTCAATATCGGGAGCCCCGCCCGCCCCGACGTGGCAAATCCAACAGCCTGACCGCGGGAGAAGACGGCAGGGAAGAGAAAAATACATTTTTGGCCTTCCATCACAGTGAGGAGGGACTGGAGGAGACTCACTGTGATGGATGTTTCTTTTTGTTTGGTGTTAGTTGTGATTGTATGTGTTATTGCATTTTTATTGATTATTCTTATTGGTCTTATTGTTTAACTGCGGGTAATGTTTCATTTCACTACACATTTATGTGTATGTGACAAATAAACGACTATTGACATGGATGGGATGAACAGCCTCCTATGTTGCAAGCATAAAACATGAAAAAAATTTGAGCATACATTACTGAAACCCATGTCAAACCCAGATCAGTCAGAAGAAGGGTCTCTAGAGATGCTGCCTGTCCCGCTGAGTTACCCCGGCATTTTGTGTCTATCCATGTCACTTAACATCACTGAGACAAAATAGTGAAACCGACTGCTAGAAATAATTAAATAACATGATGCCATAAAAGATGAAACAGACAAAAAACAGTTAAGCCTCAAGAAAAGCTGATTAAAAAAATGTGATAGAATGTTTGAATTTATCTCATGGATATTTAGACTAAAATGAAGAATCTGTGTTTTCATCACACACTTGCTCCTTAAAAGTTTACAGATGCCTCGTCAATTTAGGATCACAGCCAATAGATTTATTAGGAAAACCTCAAGAAATTTGCAACAAATGTGAATAATATAATTGAACTAGATGAGTCAGTCTAAACGAATCGAGAACTGAGAGGGACTTCTACTCCAATTTTCTTTACAGGATCTGGCTCGGAATTTTGTGTCTTTCCTGCACTCTGATTCTGCATTTTCATAACATGGCGGCGCAGCGGTCGAGTTGCTGCCTTACAGCATCAGAAACCCAGGTTTAATCCTGCCTGATTAAACTGGTACTGTCTGCACGGAGTTTGCACGTTCTCCCTGTGACCGTGTAGGTTTTTTTCCGGGTGCTCCGGTTTCCAAAGACGTGCGGGTTTGTAGGTTAGTTGGCTTATATAACTTGTCTCTAGTCTGTTGGATGGAACTAGTGTACGGGGATCGCTGGTCAGCATGGACTCAGTGGACTGAAGGGCAGTATCTCCAAACTAAACAAAATGTTAGATCCGAAATTATATGAATCGTGGGTAACCAAACGGCATTAGATAATTATCATAAAAACCAAACTTACTCTGGCAGGCGCAACGATCATCCCTGTCCACCTTGTGAGTGTCATATCTTCATCATCTTCAAGTCCCCAACTGACTGTTCCATCACTTGCTCCCTTCTGGCCCTCTTCTAGTTCTTCCAAAAGGCGAAAATTACGTGGAACTGTTACAGCTGCAACATACAATACAATTTAAATCACAACAGTTTCTGTAGCCATCGTGATTTAACACATGAATCGTGTGAATTGCCATTATCGGTCATAATACATTATTTTGATATATAAACTGAAAGCATTTCAAGATTTTCCCAAACATCATCCATCCAAAACACAAAACAAGGTTCGAGTAAACCTATGAATATTGTTTTAAGTTTTAGGTTTCTTGCTGGCCTAATGCCCTCCTCATCCAACAGTTTTTAAGGCGGAGATTGGCAGATTCTTGATTAGTAAGGATGTCAGGGGTTATGGGGAGCAGACAGAAAAATGAGGTCGAGAGGGAAAGATAGATCAACCACTATTGAATGGCATCGTCTTGATAGGCCGATTGGCCTAATTCTACTCTCACATATGAACTAGTTTTCAACATGGGAAATATTATTCTTGGCACATGAACAATCTCGGAATGATAAAAAGAAAACGTTTTGTTCTGCACAGGTGCTTCCGAATTCCACTTTAAAACTTTGTCCTGGATTTTACTTGCTCAGTATAACAGCAATGTCACATTCTCCAAATTATCTTGTTGCAGTGAAAAAACAAACCGGTTTCACAGGATATAAAAGTCAGCCTCTAATTATACATGCCATTAAAAAGATCAACAAATGGAAAAAACCCAGAAAAACATAGTACAAATACTAGAATATTTTTACTTAAATCTTAATTTTTTACTTAAATCTTTCTAGCCAAAACAGGATAGTGCAAATTCATACCGATGTACAACTTAATGTACTACTGGTTTGTAAAAATACTAACATTTAGAGAGTTTACTTCCTATGTTTATTTCCTGTGTTTATCTTTTTGGCCTGAACCTTCAGGAAACCCTTTTGGCAAAGTTCTTTTTTTCATAGCAATTCAGAGCAATAGTAATAATTCTGAATTATTAGCTATTAGTACTTCCTTCCAGATTAAAAGTGCGAATGAATCACAAAATAAAAGCAAAGTTTCCCCAAGACTGCCCTCCATCTTGAATGAACAAATTAATGCATTTTATTAGCCGTTAACCAATGTTTCAGCTTACCCAATCCCACCATGTATATTTTAGTAGATTGGTTCAATTTTATCGTGGCAGGTGCTATTTTAAGAAATTTAATAAACAATATTCAATTGATCTTCAGCCACTTGCAGTTTACAAACATACAACCAAATATAAATTGAACGCATGACCTAGTTATGTAGAAATCAGTTAGTAGGTTGCAAACTGACCAGGCTGTGGCTTATCCAATAGTACCACCAACAAATCTTTTGTTTTTTGAACAATTTAAAACTTTGCTGTTATTTCATTTTGAACATCACACTATAAAGATCCCCATGGCTGGTGACCGACAATTGGAAAGAAATTTGCATGCGTACCAAATTGGAATTAATGCTTTGGCGTGCAAGAATCCATTGATGAGAAAAATTAGATACAATAGATTAGTGTAATGTTAGTGTACAAAGCAGTGGTGATTCCAACGCTCCTGTATGCATCAGAAACCTGGACAACATATCAACGCCATCTGAAAACACTTGGAAATTTCCGCCAACTATGTCGTCGAAGCAGCTTAAATGTCAGCTGGGAAAACAGGTCAGCATGCTGAATGAAGCAAAAACGTCAAGCATCGAAGCCTTTGTCATCAAGAACCAACTAAGATGGAGCGGTCATGTTATTCGGATGGAAGACGAGCGTCTACCAAAGCAAGCCGCCTACTCCCAGCTTAAAGAAGGCAAACGTAAAAGAGGAGGACAAAAGAAGAGATTCAAAGACGCCTTAAAAGCCAGCATGAAGAAATGTGAAATCGACATCGAAAATTGAGAAACCAATGTCAAGGACAGGAAACTCTGGCGAACCATCATCCAAAAAGGAACAGCGACCTTCAAAGCCAACAGATGCGCAGAATGAGAAGAAAACGGAAAGAAAGGCAGCAACAACCAAAGCCTGATCTGACATCTGGAATTACCTGCCCTGAATGCCAAAGAACTTTCAAAGCCAGGATTGGACTCATAAGCCACCTGAGAGTTCATAAAAACAACGGAACCTAGATCATCATCCTCGACCTCGAGGGATAGCCACGACGACGATATCTGGAATACACAGATGATATAGGAATTCGTTCCAATGAAGATTTGAGGACCAAAAGTTCAATTTGACACAAACATTGTAAATGATACAACCTGACATTATTATTGTCCCCACCAGATACAGAAGTCTGGCATCAAAGGAGAAATGGTGGTAAGGGGATAGGAGAGACGATGAAGTGTGATGTAGGAATGTCCCATGTGTCAAAATATATTTTCGGAAACTATCCCTACATCATCATGTGGCAGCAAGAGTAATGAGAGAATCAAGATCTTTGAGAGATTCTAAAGTTAACATGCCACAGAAGTAAGAGAACCCATTGCAAGATACATTTTCCCACAGGTAGACACAAAATGCTGGAGTAACTCAGCAGGACAGACGTCTGAAGAAGGGTCTGTACCCGAGACGTCACCTATTCCTTCTCTCCAGAGATGCTGCCTGACCCGCTGAGTAACTCCAGCATTTTGTGTCTACCTTAGATTTAAACCAGCATCTGCAGTTCCTTCATATACATTTTCCCTTAAGTAGGCAAAACAGAACCAAAAAGGGACGTCTAGTAGGTTGAGAAAAGTGTAGTAATGCAGATTGATCATGTGCAAGACTATTGAGCTCAAAGGGAAAAATGTGACTTTGGGACAGATCAAGCACAATCTGATCTGCACCCACACTGGCCCCAAGGCTGCGAGCAATCAAGGACTTTACTTTCCCATGAACAGAGCATGGCAAAATTGGCAACCTGGGATCTGCATACACATACACTTCCAGAGTCTCCCAGATGTCCTTTGATAGGCAGCTCATTTTACTGTTGGAAATGTTTTGGATAATCAGACATTCGAGACTGATATCAATAATTTTTTTAATGTACAGTAGAGGGGGGGGGGGGGGAGAGAAAACAGATAAACTTACCATTTTAATAAAATTTGGTGACCCCATTCAATGGAATGGACTGCACTGGCGATATCAGCCAAGCCAAGGGGCATGTTGAAAAATTTATACTGCACCTTTAGCTTAGCAAGTTACAGAATGCTCCTGGGACCTAACGGCAGCTTTAAGAGCAGAAAAAGTTGCCAGACACCTGCATCTGACATCTGGTGTACTACATGCTTCACTCGGCATTGTGTAAATGCAAACGGCTATAATGCATCATCATGTGCTTTGCAGAGAGCAGTGTAACAAGCCTGACCAAATCACATTCATGAAGATTTCATCTGTGATTTGGTCAGGGTTGTTTTCAGCTATTTGAAGGAAGCCTTTAAATGGAGCACTAATGTGCATGGTTCTAGGAGCTCAGCGGGTGATAGTCAGTTTTAAATGTTAAGTAATGCCTGGAGAGACATCCACCTTTAAGGATGAAGAATAGGTTTTTGTAATCTGCAGTGTACTAGGACTGAAGTCAAATAGAAAGTCTTAAAGAGAAGGTTATTTATCCATATCGTTTATTGACGTTTTCAACAATTAATATTTATTACCTTAATAAAGAAAGTGGAAGGGAAATACATAATTTTTTATATCAAATATATTTAATATTGTATGAAGTAGTGTCTCAACCCGAAACATCACCTGTTCCTTTTCTCCAGAGATGTTATCTGACCCGCTGAGTTACTCCAGCTTAATGTCTATCTTCAGTTTAAACCAGCATCTGCAGTTCCATCCTGCACTTAAATTTTTTGTAATTGCTTTCAACTTAAAAAAAATTCTCATGCTTTGATTCGACTGGCATAAATTGTTTGCTAAATGAACTTTCTGTTCTTGCTGCAGTTAAATACTGTAGATTGTGCATGCTAGTTCACCTTCACTATATATATATAGCATCACATTCACTATGCATGCTGCACATTCCACACACGATCCAGTTCGGATCTTCACTCCCACCTTGACTATGTACGCTGCCGGTCGCTGCCTTCCAGGCAGACCGCGACCAGACTGTGAAGACGATAGCACTTATTGTTACCTCCGCTTAAGTACAAATAAAACTATGAGTTGCAACTCTTGTGTATTGGCATGAAGACACAACAAATACAGAAGCTATTTCCATCTTCTAAAGTTCAGAACCTTCGTGGTCTCTCACAAATGTTGCCGAAAATTGGGCTTACTCTTGAACCGTCAGGGAGTGTCACAACAAGACCCAACGCAATGGGTTGCGAATAGCAGAAGGAAATTTATATTTAATCAATAGCAAATGTTAGCCAAGCAGTTGGGCAAATTAAAGTCAATAAAATCATAAAGTTGGGCGTTTAAATAGACACTCATCACTGCACACCATGTGTGGTCAACTACGTAGTTTACTTTATCAGTCACAAGCTGCCATTTGGAAACCAAATACTGAAAATGTGAAAACACCAGGTCAGGTGACATCTGTGGAAAGAGAAACAGCCAATGTTTCAGGTCAAAGACCATTTGTCTGAAGGGTCCAGTTTTCCAGTATCTAATTTTATGATTGTCATTTATGATTTTAATAATAACCATTTAATCACTAACAGTGGCAGATGTCCAGTTAGAGGTATTAATTCATGAAGTTCTGGAAAAGTGCATGGATCTGGCAAGCAATAGTACATTCAGAGTCATTACCCATGCTTAAACTGTATTTTGTTTTCTGAATGGGTAATGGCTACCAATTTTAAGGATTAAACACCTTATCTACCACTTTAAACTTTCATCTCCTTGACCACCAGAGAAGCATGGTGCTGTGATATTCACCACCAAGGACAAGAACAGCAGGTGCCATGGCTGGCAGGTTTGTGTTGCAGGTTACACACAATCTAAATACCGGAACTCTGTTTCCAACAGCATTGTGGCTTTAATTTCATCTGAATGTCTAAAGTAGTTCAAGGTGCCTCACCACCACTTTTGATGGCAAACAGTGACAGACAATAAATAATGGCTTTGCCAACAATGCTCACAACACAAAACAAAATTCAAATGATTCCCATGTTCCGAGCAGTAAAAATTTCAATAAATTCCAATTAATGGAGTTTAGTTAACTTTCTGAATGGAGACTCCCAACCCAAATTTATAAAAGTTAATGGTGTACAAATATGTGGTTGGACTATTCTTTATATGCAACACTATTAAAAAAAAAATGCCTTCCAAATTTAAGTAAACCAATTAACTAAAGCAAAATTGGATTTACAGAACAATGTTGGTATAATTGATGAGCCCCTCATAACCCTCATTGTCCAGCCACAAAAACTGGCAACAAGAGCAAGTCACCCTACACTAAGCAACTGCCCTCTTGAAATCTAAAGCTCTTCCACTATCATACCATCAGAAATTTGATGATACCCTCCACTTAGTTAATGAGCACGGTGCTGACAATACTAAATCAGCTTGCCACCATTCATGCGTCAGCAGCCAGCTTGTTTAGAATCCTGTGTGTTATATCAACCATTTCCTCCCTACACCGCCAATGCTTACAGTATACAGCATTTCTAAAATGAACTCCAGTTACCAGCCTAGATTCTTCACTGTAACCTGGCCATCCAACCCACGTCCCAACATGTGTCGAGTTTGGGGCAGATATGTAACATGGATAATTTTGGGGTGGATACGGGAGCCAAACAACTACATTGACCAGATCAGGATAATTTGCTTGTTAACGCTGCACATCCTCAGTATTTAATCAACAGCGGCATATGTGCCTCATGTGGCTCAGATAAAGTTTGATTTGACAGTGGTCCATTCATTTCGTAATCAAGCAGAACTCTACCTTTGACAACCCATATCAGCAACGAAGGAGGTCAAGGACTGGATGCATATGAGTGCACTACCACTACGTTTCCTTTCAACCACACATCCTCGACTGGGAAATATTATTCATTCATCATCATTGGATCCAAATCCTAGAACTCCTTCCCCTGAAATAGTATGGGCATATCTTCAAAATTCTGACAGCAGCCCGACACCGACCACCAATCAGCCGCACACTTGTCCCATGTTACCCCGGTTTTAAATCCAACAGACGAGGGGCAATTAACAGACACTAATTAACCTACAGATCTACACATCTTTGGAATGCAGGAGACGAGGAGCACGAAGAAAAAACTCCACATGGTCACAGGAGGAAGCCAACTAATTTTCTATCCATGTCAATACCCTACCCCAATACCAGATGCTCTAATTTTGCCCACTAATCTCCTGTGTGGGACCTTATCAAAGGCTTTCTGAAAGTCCAGGTACACTATATCCACTGGCTCTCCATTGTCCATTTTACTTGTCACATCCTCAAAAAATTACAGAAGATTTGTCAAGCTTGATTTCCCCTTCGTAAATCCATGCTGACTTGGACCGATCCTGTTACCGTTACCCAAATGCGCCGCTATTACATCTTTAATAATCGACTCCAGCATCTTCCCCACCACTGATATTAGGCTAACTGGTCTATTATCAGCCTTCAGTCCCATCAGTCCACCCAACACTATTTCCTGATTAATGTGAATTTCCTACAGTTCCACCATCACCCGAGGTCCCTGGTCCCCGAGTATATATTTTTATTTTTATTAAAAAGAGACCATATTAAATTTGAAATGCACCAGTTTTATCCGGACCATGACAATAATTACAGCACATAGTAATTACAGCAAATAATTCTCATTAATGGTCAAGCACGCTTCTCGTTGACAAAATTGACAAAGATAGACTGAATACCAGTATGAGAAATGTGGCAGCAATCGAGAAGAAACACTGCAATAAAAAAGTATCAAAGAAAAATCAGGAAATTAATAAATTACAAAGCAATTGTGATTAACTCAAGGGTGCCAAGGGAAGTCAAAGAAAAATATGAACAAATATTAAAGCGATACAGAGGTAGAAAAGTGAAAACTGAAAAAAGTATTAGGCCGAGAAGTCATTACAGACCTGCAAAGAATTCATTGAAGTTCACAAGGATTTACATTTCACACTAGTTCCACTAATCAAATTGCTGGGGAATACCAAGACAAAATCCAGTACTTGTAGCAGAGAGAAAAATCAGTAAATAACATTTAACTGCAAGCACAGTGGATTGCAGCTCGGAGGCCAGATGAAAAGTACTGACAGTTAGTCGGGGCATCAGACCAGGCCAATCAGCAAACAAAGATAATCAAGCCACCATTCAGGAAAGGCTACACTCTTAGTTGACCGAGTTGCAAATTTTTAGGTTTATCACACAAGAACAGCGAACGGATTGCTGCCAACACCTCAAAAGCTGACTAATGGGGAAAAGTAAACATTCAATACCAGCGAGAAGATTAAGCTTACCAGTTTTACTTTTTGTCAGATCATAAATGTTAATGCAATATTTTAAAACAGAATATAAAGGAATCACATGTGTAATGGTTTTGTACAATAATTGCAATGGTTAGTCTATTTTGTTCTCATCTATTCTATTCACACTGTGAATTGTTAACCACTGTATTAAAACCATATGGGAAGAAAAGTCCCTAATTAATTTAAATTTTTTTTTTAATGTTGAATTGTACAAATGATACACAGTGAATGAAAACTCCAAGCGTTGTATCTTTTCTGTGCAGTTGCACAGATGGGAATCTCAATGGAACCAGAGTAAAGGACGCCTGTTTTTATTCCAATGTTTTTGTATTCTTCTTGGAGGTTGAATTCTTAGAACACTGAAGTAAAACTTAGATTTTGTTTTTGCATGATTTGGGAAATCAATTACCGAAGCAGCATGAGGCACGTATAGAAGGAAAATATACAACTTAGGCTTAGTTTTAAT
This sequence comes from Rhinoraja longicauda, assembly GCF_053455715.1. Taxonomy (NCBI): domain Eukaryota; kingdom Metazoa; phylum Chordata; class Chondrichthyes; order Rajiformes; family Arhynchobatidae; genus Rhinoraja; species Rhinoraja longicauda. The sequence continues at coordinate 28,288,950 of NC_135974.1, read as the reverse complement.
TACAGTACCCCTCGCTGTTGCTCAGCTTTGGGGTATAGGTTAAAGCAAGATACTTTTAGAAGGGATCGAGGAGTGCAGGTGCATGGTTCCTTGAAGGTGGAGTCGCAGGTAGGGTGGTCAAAAAGGCTTTTGGCGCATTGGCCTTCGTCATCAGTCAGAGTATTGAGTATAGAAGTAGGGAGGTCATGTTGCAATTGTATAATGCATTAGCGAGGCCGGAATTACAATATTGTGCTCAGTTTCGGGCACCATGTTATAGGAAAGATATTGTCAAGCTGAAAAAGGTACAGAGACGATTTACGAGGATGTTGCCAGGGCTAGAGGGTCTGAGCTATAGGGGTAGTTTGAGTAGGCTGGGACTATTCCTTGGATGATCTTACAGAGGTGTATAAAATCACAAGAGGAATGAATTGGATAGATGCACACTCGCCCACAGTAGGTGAATCGTGGACCAGAGGACACAGGTTTAAGATGAAGGGGAAAAGATGTAATAAGAATCTGAAGGGTAACTTTTTCATACAAAGGGTGGTGGGTGTATGGAACAAGCTGCCAGAGGAGGTATTTGAGGCAGGGACTATCTCAACATTTAAGAAACAGCTAAAAAGGTACATGGATAGGATAGGTTTGGAGGGATATGGCCAAACACGGGCAGGTGGGACTAGTGTAGCTGGGACATGTTGACCAGCATGGGCAAGTTGGGCGAAGGTCCTGTTTCCACACTGTATCACTCTATGACTCAAATGTCACGGCTGTAAACATCATAGAAACATAGAAAATAGGTGCAGGAGGAGGCCATTTGGCCCTTCGAGCCAGCACCGCCATTCATTGTGATCATGGCTGATCATCTACAATCAGTAACCTGTGCCTGTCTTCTCCCCATATCACTTGATTCCACTAGCCCCAAGAGCTCTATCTAACTCTTTTAAATTGATCTAATGAATTGGCCTCCACTGCCTTCTGTGGCAGAGAATTCCACAAATTCACAACTCTCAAAGGCTTTCTGAAAGTCTAGATGCACATCCACTGGCTCTCCTTCGTCCATTTTACTTGTCACATTCTCAAAAAAATCCAGAAGATTAGTCAACTTGCATTTTAATGCTTATGCCTGAATGATGTGTCAAATGGCATTGCTGCACCTCAATGATTGGTGTCCCACATGAAGTTAAATTTCTTCTCTCCTGAGATGCTGCCTGACCCGCTGAGTTACTCCAGCTTTTTGTGATACCTTCAAGTTAAAGGCCCAAATCAATACTGTCCAGATACTCATCAGGGATTAAATCAAAAGACCTTTTGATGGAATAGCTAAAACTGCTTTTAGGAATATCTAGATGAAGAAAGATAAGAAGTATAACTGCTTATAATTTTCACTTTCAAAATAATACATTTTTAGATTCTATCAAAGCATATCCCCTATTGGACCATGCTAACAGGGCAGATGTTGGCACAACAAAGGGATGGTTATACTTCCATCACAGGCCAAATAAGAGTAACCTGTAGTCATTTGGGATAGGATTGCACCATAACATGTCTGTAAGCACAGTACAGGCCTCAAGACATTATCCACTTGCATCAGTCCTCTGCAATCTCATCTTTGGGGAAATAAAAGGAAGAGAGAAATGGGTGAATATTTTAGACAATAGACAATAGGTGCAGGAGGAGGCCATTCGGCCCTTCGAGCCAGCACCGCCATTCAATGTGATCATGGCTGATCATTTTCAATCAGTACCCCGTTCCTGCCTTCTCCCCATACCCCCTGACTCCGCTATTCTTAAGAGCTCTATCTAGCTCTCTCTTGAATGCATTCAGAGAATTTGCCTCCACTGCCTTCTGAGGCAGAGAATTCCACATATTCACAACTCTGACTGAAAAAGTTTTTCCTCGTCTCAGTTCTAAATGGCCTACCCCTTATTCTTAAACTGTGGCCCCTTGTTCTGGACTCCCCCAACATTGGGAACATGTTTCCTGCCTCTAACGTGTCCAACCCCTTAATAATCTTATACGTTTCTATAAGATCTCCTCTCATCCTTCTAAATTCCAGTGTATACAAGCCTAGTCTCTCCAGTCGTGGAGGCGTGGGATGTGAAAGTTTACTGGAGTAAGGATATTGATAGAAAAGGGGAGGGAATTGGTGTCGCTGCTCAGTAATAAAACTTTTAGAAAAAAACAACCACCGGAGGCAGAATGCCCTGGACTCTATTAGCCAAGGTAGAGTTGGCTCCTTTTAACACCAAAACAGACTACAAACTTCTGATTTTGGTTGTTACTTACTTGTAAGAAACGACAGACTTTTGCAAGCAAATTAAAGGAATACTGTGTTCCATTTGTATCACTGTGCTTCCCCAACAAGTGGCATGAACAATTTGGGCCATTGGTCATTTACACCCACTCAAAGTCTGTACACAATTCCTTACATCTTAATGCTTTTTGCAGCAGCTCAAGGTAATCCAGTACAGAAGCTTAGGTCCCATTTGGGCAGGCTCTCAGCATAATATCCATTTGGAGAAGATGGGTGGCTCTGGCAAAATTTGGAAGCTTCTAGTTACAGGACACAGTGCAAGCATTTAAAATTTGTTTTGTGTGTAGGATGCGCTGACAGAAGAACATGGATATGTTACGATCCTCTGTAACAATCCTCTGTATGCCATTGCCGACATTGGTCTTGGTCTCTGGAACTGTTGTGCTATAATGCTGAAAACTATATTCTGCATTCTGTCTCTTTCCTTCGCTCTCCCTACTATGCTTGAGTTTGGCTCGATTATATTTATGTATAGGATTATTTGATCTCATTGGAAAGCATGCAAAACAAAGCTTTTCACTGTACCTCAGTACATGTAACAGTAATAAACCTAGACCTAAATGCAAAATTCTTTGTCATGTCATTTCTCATGAAATCCATTGCAGCCATTAGGAACATGGCATTAATGATGTCACGAATTCCTTTGACAGGATAGAAAGTTTAATGAATCCACTAAATACAATCAAATATCTGGGTAGGAGCACCAGCACAATTTTAGTGCATGACTGTCCAGCCAACATTCTTTCAGGTAAAAATTCAACTCTGAACTGTTTTGGAGACCACAAAAACTCTAGGTGAATCAACCTGCAACCAACTGCGTGTGAGCAATATAATTAACCATTCCAACTCAATTCCAGATTGAAGATACTTCTAGAATGTAAATCGTCATGATCATAGTGTGGCACTTCTTGTTCAGTGTTGGGGATGCTTCTTTGAATTAAAACAAAACATAGCCAAGACAAAATGAACAGATGAGTTCTGATGAATCCCACCAAAAAGTGGATTTCACAACATACCAACTAATGAGAACATCAAATGTTTGATTATTGTGAATAAGTTCAAGAATTTAATTGCAGTCAGCATATTTTCCTCACATTCTGCTACAGAAAAACAGCTATAAATGACTAATGGCCAAAGCAGGGTGACAATGCAGATTCAGAAGTACAGTGTGCTGCCTCATTGCACCAGATAAACCAGAGGAGTTTTCTCAGTACTCTAGTTTCCTTTCACATCTAAAAAATGTGCAAGTTGTAAGGTTAATTGACCATTCTAGATTGCTCTTGTGTATAAGCAAGTGATAGAATCTGAGGGAAGAATAAGTTACAGACAAAATCAGTGGGGGGAAATGGGATTGCTTTACGAGATAGTATAGACTCAGCAGGCCAAAAGGAAATATGGGATACCTATTTGTAATTCCAAGATGAAAATTGTGGTATGCTGAATAATTTGCCATTTTAAACACTGTAAAACAGGTTCAAGGAACTGGAGGGCATTTTGGAGCACAGTGTTAACAATCTAGAGCATCCTATGACCATGTTACACCCTAATATAATGGTGAGTAATCAGTTAGTATAGCCAGCATTCTCGCAGTTACATGGAACTATGCTAAGCTCTTGCTGTCACTTATGTAAAAGGAAGCTGGTGCCAGAAGCCTCATCTTGTTGCAGATAAACCTGATAAAATAATAGTTGTAAATATGTGTATACAAATAATTTGTGGATATCTAGTTTGCATACAACTTATTTTTTTCAAATTGTTTAATATCAGTATTAGTGAATATCAGTCATAATGAAAGAAACAAATTCTGCAGTAAAGTCAAATGCAACTAAAACACAGCCATGATCACAATGAATGGCGATGCTGGCTCGAAGGGCCGAATGGCCTCCTCCTGCATCTATTTTCTGTTAAACTCCAGAAGCTGTTATTAATGGTTCCCCAGGAACTCATTTGGAAGTAGTGTGCTGCAACTTTTCCTGATGCAAGGGGAAAACACCTGATGGAGCTGCTGCCAACAGTGCGAGAGACCCATTCTGTTCTCGGGTACGGTTTGTGTGGAGTTTGAGCATTTGCCCCGTGACCATGTGGTTTTCATTCTGGTGCTCCAGTTTCATCCTACATAAATTCACAAGCCAGGTGAACAGAATCAGGCCATTCAGCCCATCTAATCTACTCTGCCATTCAATCATGGCTGATCTATCTTTCCTTCTCAACCCCATTTTGCTGTCTTCTCCCTGTAACCTTTCACACCCTTACTAATCAAGAACTTATCAATCTCTGCTTTAAAAATACTCAGACTTGGTCTCCACAGCCATCTGCAGCAATGAATTTCACAGATTCACCATCCTCTGGCTAAAGAAACTCCTCCTCGTCTCCGTTTAAAAATGCGTCCTTTCATTCAATCCCAAAGACATGTGGGTTTGTAGTTTAATTTCCTCTGCAAAATTGCCCCTAATGTGTAGGGAGTGAATGAGAAAGTGAAATAACCTAGAACTAGTGTGAATGGATCATCATTGGCCAGTGAGAGCAGAGTAGGCCAAAATGCCTGTTTCCATGTGGTAATGCTAAACTATAATAAGCAGAACTGACAACTTGCATTTGCAAACTATATTTGAAGCTAAAGTAAATTAAGGTAAGGATGTTGCACAAAATGCCAGTGTAAAACAAAAATTATTACCAAGCCATAATTATTCCTTAAATATGGACCCTAAAAAAAATCAATGCATATCATTCCTTGACATTTACATATTTTTTGCTGCATTCGATGAAAACACTAGAGTGGAGAGGGCTAGGCATTTCCTCTAATGATGAAACTTGTGACAGCATTCCTCGTGATGCATTGATTTTACACACACAATTAGATTCAACCATCGTCCACTTATTGCATTTTTTCTGGTGAAACTATGCTTTCACAGGACCTTTGGTTCCCTCTGCTCATTTGACCAAACATTGATAGAGGTTATGAAAGGGTTATGAGGGAACATGAATGGAATATATAAAATTATGAGGGATATAGATCGGAAAATAGTGGTGAATAAAGTAAGAGGCAAGAGATTTAGAAGGGATCTACAGGGTACCTTTTCACGCAGGGAGTGGTGGAAGCAGTCACTGACAAAATAAGTGTCTAGACAAGTAGTCAATCTTCTCAGCAAAAAGGATGATGACCAATTGCTAGGAGGTAGAATTATTAGGAGGCTCCTGGTCTGTGTGGACATGATGGGCCAAATTACTTACTTCCATGTTGCATGACGACTCTAACAGACTGCTGTGATAGGTTGCATCTGATCTTCAAATCAATAACAGCACTGAATCAGTAAATAAATATACATTTCAAAATTTCTGTAAACAACTTCAAAAGAAAAATTGAATCAAATTCTCTTCCAACCTACTCCAAGAAATTTCAAAAACATTTAATTTAAAAATAAAACACCTGTTTGTACACCTCCCTTATGATTGGCGATTCAGTCTGCTTAAGATCATTGTTGTCTGGAGCCAATTTATATCAGAAAGGGAAATTTAATGCAGGAGATTAGATCATTGGGGGCAACTTTGAGAGTCCACAAACTAAAATCTTCTGTTCAGTTTAGAGATACAGTATGGAAACAGGCTTTGGGCCACCAAGTCTATCCGACCATTGATCACCCATTCACACTAGTTCTATGTTATTGCACTTTCTCATCTACTCCCTACACAAGTGGGCAATTTACAGAAGCCAATTAACCTTCCAACCCGTATATTTTTGGGATGTGGGAGGAAACCAGAACACCCAAAGGAAACCCAGACGGTCACAGGAACATGCAAACTCCACACAGACAGCATCCGAAACACTGAAGAAGGGTCTCGACCTGAAATGTCATCCATTCCTCTCTCCTGAGATGCTGCCTGTCCAGCCGAGTTACCCCAGCATTTTGTGTCCATCTCCGTGTAAACCAGCATCTGCAGTTCCTTCCTACACATTTGGGCTAATCAATTAATCAATTCCACCAAACTCATTTAATCCCTTACCACTAACTCAATCCTTTTATTCGATAGGTTAAGCCACCTGTCTTACAATACAAACCAAGGCAAGTTTGGCTACGAGAAGGGTGCAGAGACTTCAGAAGATCATGAACCAATATGAATAGAGCAGTATACAGACAGAATACAAGATGGAACAGTGCGAGAACATCCACTTTGGTTTAAAAAGACAAAGATTGTGTTTTAAATGTTAAGAGATTGAAAGATATTAGTGGTCAGTGGAACAACCAGGGTGTCCTTATAAATGAATCACTGAAGATTCACATGCAGATACAGCAAATAGTTAGGAAGGCATGTCGTATGTTGATTTCCACTGCAAGGGAATTGGAATACGAGAGATATTTTACTCCAATTACAGTGGGTCTGCATCTGGAATACTTTGTACAGATCTGATGTTCCTTCTAAAATATTGATGCAATAGTGCATCAAAAGCTCCCCATGTTGATTCCATATGAGAGATTAAGCTGACGGAGACTGTTTTTGACTTTAGAAAGAGGGGTACATACTCATTGAAACATACATACGTTAAACGGGTTTGCAGGGTAGATGTGGAGTTAGTCACCTTGACTGGCATATGTAAAATCAGGAGTCATAGTCTCATAATGAGAGTTGGTCCTTCAAGGTGATGATGAGAAATATCTTCAGAGGATAGTGAATATTTTGAAGTCCTTACCCGAGGGTTGGAAAGGCTAATTTGCTTAACATTTTCCAGGCATAGATACTACAAGCACACAAGAGCATTGAAACCTTACCCAAAAGATATGGTACTGATGGTTCCACTTAAGTTTGGGTTATTTTGGATTCAAAAATAGAACTCTTTTGCTCATTTTGCCAACCAACGCCAAAAAAGTTAACTAGCCATTCTTTTTTTTTTGTTGCAGGCAATTTGGATATTCAGCTTGTCAAATAATTTTAAAATACCTCATCATACCCAAGTTATTTCTTTCAGTCTTTCAGGAATGAGATAAACCTAATCTATAAAGTTGGCATTTGTGACATTCTGTGTGGGACACCATGTACAGTATGAATACAGTGCTAAATTTAAATACGCCAGACTAACTCTATTAATCTGTACTACAGTTTAGTTCAAATCCTCCACAAACTCAATATTAAAAAGGTAACAATTCCATCTTCAAAGAAACAGAGTTATGAATGCACTAGTATAACCCCACAGTAGAGTGCAAAACAAAGGTCAAAAATTAACAAACACAAAATGATGGAAGCTTTAAATAGCTGAGTTTTCTTGGAATTTCTATTTTTAAAAACCTGAACAAGTGCTATGCTAAACACATTGAAGAATAATGAACGTTAGTCCTTCATATTGTGTTATAGTATCAATGTAATTGCAACTCATGTATTTCTGATTAGTGAAACCATTCAGGAACACAAGTACTCGGTGTGAAAAATGTTTAAATTAAGATAAAGCTTAAGTACTATATAAAAAATATTGGGTCTTTTGTTCACATAGCTAAGTTCCGAGTAATGTTGAACAAGTGATTCAGTGTACTTAGTTAAGATATCTTTCCCAAAACAATTCCTCTAGTCAATTCATTAGCAAAGTGGAATTAAAGCTCAGTTTTCCTCCTACATTTGATCCTCAACATGCAACTAGATAAGCTCATGTTACTACATCCACAGTACTATTGAGTACAGTCAAAGGTTAGCAAGTGGGCACAGGCAGTAGTTCCATATCTGACATTCAACCATCAATCCATATTGAAGTATTCTAGTAACAAGATCGAGGTCCAGTGTTTGGCATTTACAAATGGAGCAGCAATGCTTGACAGAGCAGACAGATGGATAGTTTGGGAAGTGGATGCATTCTTCCCATTTACAATGGGGTTCTGAGGAATCCCAACACATCAAAGCATTCTCAAATCCATTCAGAATGCTCCTCAGTTTGGAGCAGCCATGGACCACGGATTCTACAAGCTGATGGTATTATCAAACCTTTTCCAAGGACGTTTGTTTTAGGGAGGATGGGAAGAATTATTTCCCGTCCTCCCTGTATTCTCCTGCCTTGGAGAAAATCGCAAATGGAATGTCTGTTTCAGGAGTTGCTTCTACAGCAGGAAACCTTTTTGGAGAACCAGGTGCAGCAATGCAGTAAGATTGAGAAGAGTCCGAGTGTTGATACAGATTTGCCCTTCACTACTTTGACCTCAGATTGATTCTGTTATGAATCTACTGGTCAAGATTAGGCATTGGAGTCAATAATGAAGCAGCACAGAGGTGAATTTCAGTGGACACAAAATCTGACCTCTGGAGGAGTCAAAACCCCTTGAGAGATTTAAAAAAAACCCATGTATTGTATTATATTTTAAAAGTTATTCACTTTTTAAATTTTAAAAATCACTTTTTAAACTTTAATAAATCCCTTTTCCACTTGCCCTGCCCATCAGCTGCGCCTGCGCAGTAAATATCTCCGTGTTCGACGTCACAATGGGATCCCAACGGGTCCGTGCCTGCGCAGTTGGGGCCTGTTGATCTAATACAGATGCTCCCCGATTAACGATGCTTCGACTTACGCTATTTCGACTTTGCGATGGTGCAAATGGCAGCGACCCGCAGCTCACTTCCGGCCTTGTGATCAGGTGTATTAAATGCATATCGACTTACGATATTTTCAGTTTCTGATGGGTTTCTCGGAACGTAACCCCATCGTAAGTTGAGGAGCATCTGTACTTGCGTGTTCATCTTGTGTCACAACAGTAAGATGGCAGCCGGATCCGCGTGTGCGCAGTTGGGAGAGGGTTGCCATTTTGAAATCGCCATTTGGGTGAGTGGGAGAGGGGAGGGGAGGAGAGGGGATAAGGGGGGATGGAGTGGGTGAGTGGAAAAGGGGAGGGTGCTACACCAATGCAGGAGGTTTGGACCGAACAGGTCCACAACAACTAGTTTGTAACTAAATTCCTTCCTTGGAGACAAGAGACTGAAGATACTGGAAACTTGAGGGAAACACAATGTGTTGGAGGAACTCAGTTGTTCAGGGAGCATCTGTGGAAGGAATGGACAGATGACATTTCGGAACAGGACTCTTCTTTAGACAAGAATATCTGAACAAGAATCATGGCGTGAAACATCATCTGTCCATTCCCTCCAGAAATGCTGTCTGATCTGCTGAGTTCCTCCAGCACTTTGTTTTGCTCTATAGCCCTTCAGTGCCATACTTCAGCGAAAATAATATTTTCTCCTGAAGCCTTGTAATGTACTTAACATTTCACTGTTAACTTATTACTCATGTGATGACAAGACCCGACGTGATAGTTTACTATGCAAAGGGCCAAAGGCAATCATGCCAAGGATTGAGTAGCGATTGAGCAATTGTTCCAAAAAACATCGTTTCCGTCTTTAAGTCTCCCGCTACCCCCACCATTTTTGGCTTAGTGGGACAGGCTTTTGGGTGCTTGGGCCCTCAATGGCCTTTAACTGTGCTGAGTTATTAAATACCCTGTATGTATTCTACTCATCATCTGCTCTCCAGACCAAAGATTCAATATGGACCTCGTCTGCAGATGTCCATTGAGCCATTTCTTTTGAATTAACGAGGCACTATGTTGTTTCACTGGGTCTCTCAATCATTCCCTGGTGCTTTTGAAATCCAGAGGTGGGCTATCATCGGCCCAGAAAACACTTTGCAGCTCCTGTTGATTAACAGCAATGTTGACTAGAGTCATTGAGCTACAGTGCATTCAGAAAATATTCAGACCCCTTCACTTTTTCCACATTTTGCTACATTACAGCCTTATTTTAAAATGGACTAAATTTTTTAAAAATTATCATCAATCTGACACAATACCCCATAATAAAAAAGCGAAAACAGGTGTTTAGAAATTTTTGCAAAGTAATTGAAAAGAAATAACTGAAATATCACATTTACATAAGTATTCAGACCCTTTACTCAGTACTTTGTTGAGGCACCTTTGGCAGCGATTGCAGCCTCAAGTCTTCTTGGGTATGACGCTACAAGCTTGGCACACCTGTATTTGGGTAACTTCTCCCATTCTTCTCTGCAGATCCTCTCAAGCTCTGTCAGGTTGGATGGGGAGCGTCAATGCACAGCTATTTTTAGGTCCCTCCAGGGATGTTCGATCGGGTTTAAGTCGGGGCTCTGGCTGGGCCACGCGAGGACATTCACAGACTTGCCACGAAGCCACTCCTGCATTGTCTTGGCTGAGTGTTTAGGGTTGTTGTGCTGTTGGAAGGTGAACCTCTGCCCCAGTCTGAGGTCCGGAACGCTCTGGAGCAGGTTTTCATCAAGGATCTCTCTGTACTTTGCTCCGTTCATCTTTCCCTCGATCCTGACTAGTCTCCCAGCTCCTGCCGCTGAGAAACATCCCCACAGCATGCTTCACCGTAGGTATGGTATTGGCCAGGTGATGAGCGGTACCGCTTGGCATTCAGGCCAAAGAGTTCAATCTTGGTTTCATCAGACCAGAGAATCTTGTTTCGCATAGTCTGAGAGTCATTTTGGCAAACTCCAAGTGGGCTGTCATGTGCCTTTAACTGAGGAGTGGCTTCCGTCTGGCCACTCGACCATAAAGGCCTGATTGGTGGAGTACAGCAAATATAGTTGTACTTCTAGAAGGTTCTCCCATCTTCACAGAGAAACTCTGGAGCTCTGTCAGAGTGACCATCGGGTTCTTGGTCACCTCCCTGACTAAGGCCCTTCTCCCCCGATTGCTCAGTTTGGCTGGGCGGCCAACTCCATGAAGAGTCCTGGTGGTTCCAAAGTTCTTCCATTTAAGAATGACGGAGGCCATTTGCTCTTCGGGACCTGCAATGCTGCAGAAATTGTTTTATACCCTTCCCCAGATCTGTGTCTCGACACAATCCTGTCTTGGAGATCTACGGACAATTCCTTTGTGTTCATGGCTTGATTTTTGCTCTGACATGCACTGTCAACTGTGGGACCTTATATAGACAGGTGTGTGCCTTTCCAAATCATGTCCAATCAATTTAATTTACCACTGGTAAACTCCAACCAAGTTGTAGAAACATCTCAAGGGTAATCAATGGAAACAGGATGAACCTAAGCTCAATTTAGAGTGTCATAGCAAAGGGTCTGAATACTTGTGTAAATGTGATATTTCAGTCATTTATTTTTAATTACTTTGCAAAAATTTCTAAACACCTGTTTTCGTTTATTTATTATGGGGTATTGTGGGTACATTGAAGATTTAAAAAATGAATTTAATCAATTTTAAAATAAGGCTGGAATGTAGCAAAATATGGAAAAAGTGAAGGGGTCTGAATACTTTCTGAATGCACTGTATACAGAATGGAAACAGGCCCTTGGGGGCACCCTGTGCACACTGACCAAGTTGGCATATTGCCCAAGTCCCATTTACCACATAGCCATCTAAACGCATCGTCCAAATGTCTTAAAAGTCACAATTGTATCCACTTCTCTAGCAGCTCATTCCAAATGCAAACGATCCTCCAAGTGAAAAAGTGCCTCTTAAATCTCTCCCCTCTTACTTGAAACATAGGCCCATACATAAGGAACCATGCGCCTGTATTCGCTGACTCTGTTCTACAATCTCTCCATTGCATTACCATTTACTGTGCAAGTCCTGCCCAGATTCCACTGGTCACAAGCCCCCAATCTAAAAAAACAACCGTCCACAACTACCTCTTGATTCCTCTGTCTATAGTCAGTTTGAAGCCAAGATCTCATCTATTTTCCATCAGATCTAACCTTCCAGACCAGCATACCATGTGGCCCCTTGTTAAAGGCTTTGGTAAAGACCATACAGATAATATCTACTGCCCTGCCCTCAATCCAATGCTCTCAATCGCATATCAACTCCTACCTCAGCAAGAATCTAAACTCACTAAAGTTTGTCTATCACCACGATAGATCGACAGGGTATGCGATCTCGCTGGCTCTCCACTGGACCACTTGAATAAAAAAACAAATATCACGCTGTAGTTCATTGACTACAGCCCAGCGTTCAACACCATCATCTACTCCAAATTTATTATCAAGCTCAGGGAACTAGGTCTCTGTGCACCTCTTTGCAACTGGATCTTCGACTTTCTCATCAACAGAACCCAATCGGTGAGAATTGGAAACAACACCTCCTCCTCGATAACTATCAGCCTGGGCTGCGTATCACCTTAAGGCTACGTGCTCAGCCCCATTCTACTTACTCTATATCCTTGACTGTGTAGCTGGACAAAGTTCAAATTTCATCTTTAACTTCATTGACAACACTACCATTGTTGGACAAATTAGGGATATCAGAGTATAAGAGGGAGATCAATCATCTGATTGAATGGTGCCAGAGCAACCACCTTGCTTTCAATGCCAGTAAAAGCAAGGAACTGATGATTGACTTTAGAAGAGAAAGGCTAAGGATCTACAACCTGTCTTATCAACAGGCACAGAAGATCTTTAAATCCAGGAATTTCACTTTCCCAACTATCTCCACTTCAACACCATTGATAGACTGGGAACGTGAACTCCACCTTTCTGAGGTCTATGACCAGCTTCTTTATTTTACTGATATCGATGGAGGTAGTTAATACCTTGACACCTTATTGCTAAACCATCTACCCCCTTCCTGCATTCTGTCTTACTGTTTGAGATCCAGCACACTATGGTGGTGTCAACTGAAAACTTATAAATGCAGTTTAGAGCAGAATTTGGCCACACAGTTGCTAGTGTTAATGGAATATAGCAAGAGGCTGAGAACACAGCCACTACACACCTGTTAAGATATTAACCATTGATCGAGTCCAAACCTTTATTTTTAAGCACCATTAATTTACATTCAACTATCAGGACAGAGCTGTGAGCAAAACTTTAGGTATATAGCTTTAGCAACCATTTTCAAAATCAATTTATTGACTTATAAAATTCATTATTATTCATTCACTGTGCACTTAACGGTTTGCGCATTTAATAAAAGGCTTGTGACGAAGTACCAAAAACATGAGAATATCCAAAAAATCATAGAAGTCCTTTATGCATGCTGGCAAGCACATGTAAATCCAAATGGTCACAATTCATGCAGCTAGTCACCAATTCACGAAAAGCAGTCGAGCACAGGTACAGGCCCCTCGGGCGACAATGTTCCTGCCAAACAAAAAGCCTAGTTAAACTAATCTCCTCTGACTGCTTGAGATCCATATCCAGCCATTCCTGTAATTCATGCACCTATCTAAAAACTTTTCAAATGCCACTGTAAAATCTGCCTCCCTTGATAGCGCATTCCAGGCATGCACCACTCTCTGTGTAAGAAAACTTGCCCTGCACATCTCCTTTAAACTTTGCTTCTCTCACCGTAAACCTATACCCTCTAGTCTTTGACAATTCTTTCCTGGGAAAAGGGTTATTAATTTTTAATTGCTACCATTCAATAAAAAAACAACCAAATTAATTCAGGTACCTCCCAAGCAATTAGAAATTAATTTAAAGTCTTGGGATCTGTCCGTTGATGAAGAAAACTGTCAGAAGAAAAGAAAACCACAAGCTAGTTTTGCATCTCATTATTAAAATACGTGCATCTAAATCCAGTTATGAATGCACTTCTATTTGTTTTAAAATTATTTAAAAAATGCTAACTTTGCCAAGATTACAGCAGGTGTCAAAGATCAGACCCAGACAGCTGCTGATGACAACTATAACGCAAATTGGATGAAACTGCACAAAAGAGGATTCTCATCCTTCAGAAAATACCTCGCATCCATAGCATCTTGTTGCAGCTACGTGAATTCAGGTGTAAACATGTCATACCATTCAAATGCACGTTTTTCTACTGCTGGTAGTAAACAGCTCAAAAAGATAACACGGATCTTTATTCTGCCATACAGTGCTCAACAATAAACAATATTTAGCTAAAATTCATGTAACCACCAACAGAATTCTTAAGCTCTTATGCCAATATATTGTTGGTATCTGGGTTTCTACCAACACCATCAAATATAATGGTTTGAGAGTAGAGCGCTTCACCACCAATTCTAAACTTCTCAACGTTTGCCACTGAAACGTTGCTGGGAATTCCAAATTACCTTTAAGATCATCTCAAAAATATTTTGAAATTAGTTGCCATACAAATGGGTTACTCTTGTCAAAAAAGTCAATTATCGGATAGGTTAACACTTTGGCCAGACATACTTATGCAAGGGTCAGCCACAGGACATTTGAAGATTGGAACATTTGATCATAATTCCAAAGCCTAATTCATTACTCCATCCCGCTAATTTACATTTCTTGGAGACAGTTTCTAATGTTCCAGCAAAATGACCACCGAAACAGGCCCAACTCGCCCTATAGGCCTCCCAGGGGACTGCGGTGAAGCAGGACAGCGAGGGCTGTCTGGGCCGAAGGAGCCTCAGAAGCCTCGCGGTCGATGAACGTGAGGGGGGAGGGAAAGACAATGGGGACCCGGCGTGGGGGGGCCACCGTGAAGAACAATGGGGACCTGGCTTGGGGGCGAGGGGGGTGCACTCTAGTTTAGAATCCTCTGCCCAGGGGATAAGTCTGTGTTTGTTTGTTTGTTCCAGTGAAGGCGCTGTGCACAAGGCAGCCAGCCAACAGTCACTTGTCTTTTTCTTTTTGTTTTCACTTTTAATTTCAAGTTTTTGAGTACCTTGTGTGTTGTGACTGTCGGCAGACCAATTTCCCTCCGGGGATGAATAAAGTTTTATCGTATCGTATCGTAAAACACCAACTGGCTCTGCAGGAAGGAAGTGCATTTATCCAGGACCTTTTCATAGCCTCGGGTCACCTAAAGCACTCTGAATTAAGTTGTTATGTTGCAAAATATAGCGGTCAATTTTTATTGTGTAGGAAATGACTGCAGATGCTGTTTTAAACCGATGATAGACACAAAATGCTGAAGTAACTCAGCGGGACAGGCAGCATCTCTGGAGAGAAGGAATGGGTGACGTTTCAGGCAGAGACCCTTCTTCAGACAGTGCCCCAGTATTATTGCCACTTTTATTTCCATGTCCCACTAAAAGCAAAAAAAGCAAATGTCCCTTTGCTAAGTGTTGCAGGACAAACATGTTGTTGAGAAGAGCGAGCAAGGAGGCATGCATAAATAATGCCTCCAATAGTAGTCCTCAATACTCTAACAAAGCATCAACCTGTATTATGCACTCCTGTCTTCATGAACCCATGGTCCTACTCAGCAATGGTGCACTACTACTGAGCCAAATCTGATGCGTTGAATAGCAACCATAATTTAAAATGCAAGGACTAAAATACTGTACAGCACAGGCTCACCCAAGGTAACAGCAGGGTTCTGTTTCTGTGAACTGTAGGTAACCTGGATAGTTCGCGTCAGAAATGCCCCGCAGCAGCCAGCAAATCCCACCAGTCTTCCAAATGCTTGCTCATATGTACAAGTTGTACACAAGTCAGGCGATTGTAACCTGGTGAGGACCCCTGCTCCAACACAGTCCATCCACTTCTACTGCAATCAAAGGCTGAATGAATATGGAGTATTTTATGTTGGGTTATTTAACAATTTATCAAGTTGGTCATTCTCAATTCCTAGTAATATAGGAACCAAAGACAACCAGCCTCAACAGTCTATTCTGTCAACTGATCTGCAAGATAATTCAATTAATCTACCTTTGTTTTACAAGACAAAATCCTACCAAAAAAATATCAGAAATCTTTTGCTTCTTGGATTTCTCCCACTATTGTTTCCCTTCGAAAATCCACACTGTAGATGTGCAATCACAAACAAAACAATGAGCACATTTACAATGTCTTGTATGTAATATTGTATCAGAAATTGAAGCTAGTCTAACACTGAGACAAGGTTTATAAAAAGATAAATAATCCAGATCTTGTTCTAGATTACTCACCATTTGCACTTCAACAATCGTAGAATTGTATAAATAACAGTACTGACCAGCATAATTTACATTAAAAAAAAATTAAAAATCTTAAACAAGCTAGTGAAATCAAAAGTTAAGATGCTCACAAATGAATCCTTAGATAGCCAGCAAGCAGCAAGGGAAAAGTAGGTAAATTATACAAATCAATAGCATTTTAACAAAAACATATAGGTATAAAACATTACTGCGGCACGGTAGTGCAGCGGTAGAGTTGCTGCTTTACAGCGAATGCAGCGCCGGAGACTCAGGTTCGATCCTGACTACGGGTGCTGCACTGTAAGGAGTTTGTACGTTCTCCCCGTGACCTGCGTGGGTTTTCTCCGAGATCTTCGGTTTCCTCCCACACTCCAAAGACGTACAGGTATGTAGGTTAATTGACTGGGTAGATGTAAAAATTGTCCCTAGTGGGTGTAGGATAGTGTTAATGTGCGGGGATCGCTGGGCGGCGCGGACTTGGTGGGCCGAAAAGGCCTGTTTCCGCGCTGTATATATATGATACGATATGATAATAAAATTACAAAATGTTCCACATAGAATGCATGGGCGAGAGCAGAAATAGCAGAGGCTGAAGCTGAAAGATCTGGAGTTTTAACAGACTCAGCATTTATCGGCAAAACAAATAATGAATTATTTAATGAAATAGTAAAAAATAAAAATGCCACTATTCGTAAATTGGTTAGCCCACTTCACAACTTCAGCATGATGCAATAAAAATTGACCATGCAAGAACATACAGCAGCATTAACATCCACATTAGCCAAAATGGCACAATACTCCATAGTGGAAACAATCAATTTACCTCGTTCAGAGCAGCAGACCTATTGTTTATTTTCAGTACTTTGTCCTTACAAATTACCAGTACGCACATAACTATTCTTTCCATCACAGGAATACACCATTAAAAAAAAAAAACAATTCCAGAAGGTAAAATAGAAGAGTATAAAACTAAATCTCCAGTGTGAAAAGACTAATATAAACCAAAAACTTGTTAATCTGGTTTTGAAAGGAAGCTACTGAGGGAGGAAAATTACCAAAACGCAGATGTTGTGGAATTAGACAGCGGAGGAAGTGGCTGTGGAAGCTGCATCTCGCGGTCATTAAGAACACCATTCTCTGTAGTCAAGCACATATAAATTTATTAATCTTTCCTTTTGACAAGATCAGGAAAGTAGGATCTGAGTCTGGTCTGGACGGTAGAATCACATAGGATCCAGGCGAGCTAGGCAATTATATACAAAATTGGTTTTAAGCTAGGAAACAAAGGGTGATGGTAGAAGATTGTTTTTCTGACTGGAGGTCTGTATTCAAGAGGTGGCCACAGGGATCCATATCTGGTCCACTATTGATCCTTTTTTTTAACAATATGGATGCGAATAAAGTAAGTTTAGGGGTGACACGAAAACTGGTGGCATAATGAACAGTGAAGGTTATCTACAGTTACAACAGGATCTTTATCCACAGAACCAAAGAAAGGCAGATGGAGTTTAATTCAAATAAATAATTCTAACCCTAATGCACAGACAATGGTAGGAAACTATGTAGTATTATAGATCAGAGAGATCCAGGGTGCAGATATATAGTTCCATGAAAATGGCAACACACATAGGTAGGACCTGGTGGCATTTGGCACACATGCCTTCACTGGATATGGCATTGAGTATAGGAGTTGGGTCTTCATAATAACAGTTGCACAAGGTATATGTGGACAAGGCCACATGTGGAGTACTGTTTACAGTTTTTGGCACCCTGTAATAGGAAGGGTGTCGTGAAACTGAGACTGTGCAAAAAAGATTTATGATGTTACTAGGTCTAGTGGTAGTGAGCTACAAGGATAAGCTGCTTGGTTGGGTCTTTTTTTTAACCTGGATTGAAGGAGGCCACAGGTGACTAGAGGCATCTAAAATCATGATGGCAGACATAAGGTGAATAGCCAGAATTATTTCTCAGGCTAAGCGAGACAAAAAGTAGAGGGCACATGTTTAAGGTGTGAGAGGAAAGATTTAAGAGGGGCAACTTTTTCCAGAAGGCGTTGCTGACATGGGGAAGTAGTAGAGGCAGATAGAATTACAGGTATGTGGATAGGAAAGGAATATGGGCCAGGCATAGGCAAGTGAGATTAGTTCGATTAGGAAATTTGATCAGCATGGAGAAGTTAAGCAGAAAATAAATTTCTGTGCTGAATGACTGACAATGTTATCAAATTATAAGTTGGCCTCACAACCTTGAGGGCCTTTCTAAAGTATACTCTAAAACTTGAAACTCGATAAAATATTCCACTTACAACCTAAGCAATTGTTTCTACAAGTTAAGCAGTAGTTCTATTTCAGTATTCTGAACGTCCAGTATTTTCAGCCCTGGTTTTAGCTTCCCTGCCCATTTTCTTTTGTTTCTTCCACCTTCAAATATAATCTGTGCCTAAACCAAGACTCTCACTTGATGTTTCGTTATTTCACACCCCTTTCAATTTTAACTATTATGACTTACGTAGTGGATTAAGAATCTTTGGAGAAACATGGAGCTGCAGATGCCGGTTTACAAAAAAAGACACAAAGTGCTAGCATAACTCAGCAGATCAGGTAGCATCTCCGTTTCAGGTTGGGACCCTTCTTCAGACTGCAACGTTTCGGGTTGGGACCCTTCTTCAGACTGATGAGTGCCAAAATGAAAATCATCCGTCCATGTTCTCCAGAGTTGCTGCCTGACCCACAAAGTTAATCCAGCACTGTCTTTATTTAGACTATGTGTTGGATAACACATTCTTTATAATCATCTGTAGACATATCTTATACACACTACCTTATGCAGGGCAACAATAATGTAGTTATATTCATAGCCATTTTATATTCCCTAGCTAAATTATTCTTTCATTTTATTCACAATCATCCCAAACAATGAGCATTATTACTGCTCATTATTTATCAGCAGAAACAATATTTCCACCCATATACTGTGATTAATTTTGTGGTCATTGCCCTAGAACTTTACCCCACCAATAAAAGGCAGAAAAACTGGTTATTTTTTTATGGCGTTATTTTAACTAGCTTTCTTACAGAAATGTTAAATTTGCAACTTCATCGTCATCATGCATAAATTGTCCTAAATTTTTGAACATATTTGGAGATGCAAAGTTTTTACTGTTTAAATTTCTTCAGCGCTCTATTCTGCTCTGTTATCAGCTCCAATAACAAACTACACTGAACTGTGCTATTATTTCTGCATCTTCTCTTCCCCGAGTTCCAAATTAACCAAATAAACATTCTCCTTAGTCTTGAATACAATAGATGCATTGCAAAAAGTAAGATGTAGGGCCCCCAAATGCCTTAAATGTTAAAGAGGGAAAAATTGAGACGAATTAGTGATCAAAAAGGCTCCAACAACTATGATTAATATCGCAGAATGCGACACTTGTGCTGTAACTAGAATAAGTGTAGGTATATATTTTTTTTAAATCGTTGCGACTAAGAGGGGAAACTGCTAGCGGACGTCCAAATTACATTTGAAATATTTAAGTAGATGTTTTAAAATAATAAAAGAGATCCTCGGGGGGAGGGGGATGCTGGAATAGGGCGGTGGAGGAAGCAGAGCTCTGGCCTGTGTGCGCTACGTACTTGCAGACAAGAACGTGAACCCAAGAAAACTGCAAAAGAGGCGCAGCCTCACCCAAACGGATAGTGAAGCGTACTCGGTGTACTGCCGAGATGACCTTGGTTGCCGCCCGACGGTAAAATACCCCGATGAAGCACTGATTCGTTCCTGATTTGAGGTGCTTCCGCCCTCCACACCCCTCTGCGCCGTTGATGGAGGCGGCAGACCGCTCGGTCGGGGAAAGGGTTTTAATTTCCCTTCAACGGAAAGGAAACCCCCCGAGCGGTGTGTGTTTGAGTGAGTGAGTGAGTGAGTGAGTGAGTGAATGTGTGAGTGAGTGAGTGAGTGAGTGAGTGAGTGAGTGAGTGAGTGAGTGAAGGGCTGAGCTGCGGACGCGGCTCTCCAGGCAGCGGTGAGAGATCGCATTCCCACCATCTTCGCCAACGCCAGCAGGAGCGGAGACAGTACAACAAAACAAAACACACACACAAACCTCCGCGAACAGAGAGAGAGAGAGAGGGAGGAAGGAGAAACCCGAGAACAAAAACAAAAGCCCGCCGGCACCCTCTGCCTTCACCCACCCCCACTCACTCACTCTTGGTCCCGGTGGTCGCCATCTTGTGTCGCTACCGGTCGCTGCTGACCTCCGCCGGGCGTGACGTCACTAAACGCGGGAACGGCGGCGGGCGGGCGCGCGGACAGAGGTCCGGGGACGAGCGGGTGCGGAAGCGGGAGCGCGCGGGGAGGGGTACGAGCGGGGGCGGGCGCGCGGACAGGCGTCCGGGGACGAGCGGGGGCGGGAGCGCGGACAGAGGTCCGGGGACGAGCGGGAGCGCGCACGCGGACAGGCGTCCGGGGACGAGCGGGAGCGGGGGTACGAGCGCGGATAGGCGTCCGGGAACGAGCGGGAGCGCGCGCGCGCGCACAGGCGTCCGGGGACGAGCGGGAGCGCGCGCGTCGGCCCTGCAGACGAGGCGGTTGCTCCCTATTGAAGCCCCGCACTGCAGAAAGAGTCTCGAGCCGAAACGTCAACCCATTCCTCCTCTCCACAGTCAGGTGCTGCCCTGACCCGCTGAGACAGTTACTCCAGCCGGCCTGTCTTCGGCTTCAAACCAGCATCTGCAGTTCCTTCCCCCACACTCACTGCAGATGTTCAGTCTTGGTCGGCGAGAGAAGCTCTGGTACTTCAGCTTCAATCGGCGGTACTTTATTGTCGCATGTAACGAGGTAGAGTGAGGTTCCTTTTTGCATGCAGTTGAGTACAGGTATTACGAACACCATCACACATCTTCGGTACCGGTGGCGCAGCGGTAGAGTTGCTGCCTCCCAGCGGTAGAGACCAGGGTTCGATCCTGACTACAGGGGCTGTCTGTCTGTCTGGTCTGTGCGGGGTTTGTACTGTCGCTCTGTCACTGCGCCTGTTTTCTCCAGGAACTCCAGTTTCCTGCCACATTTCAAAGACACACAGGTTTGTAGATGAATTGGCTGCGGTGACATTGTCCCCAGTGATAGTGTGAACGTGCAGGAATCGCTGGTTGGCGCTGACTCGGTGGGCCGAAGGGCCTGTTTCTGCGTTGTTTCTATAAACTAAACTACAGGTATTACTAACGTAAACACGCCTGAAAAAGGGATTCGACCTGAAACGTCACCTATTCTAATGGCGTCACCTATCCTATTGCTGTCTGCACCGAAGGCCGCATACGCCAATAGGATCAACAAACTCATCAGGTAGGCTGGCTCTGTCCTTGGGGGTGGAGTTGGATTCATGGAAGGTGGTCTTGGAAGGGAGGATGATCCTCAAACTGTGGATAATACAGCTCACCCCCTCCATGACACACTGGTCAACCTGAGGAGTACCTCTGACTTTCACAACTATCTCGACAACACTTCTTCCCACCCTGCTTCCTGCAAAGACTATCCCCTACTCCCAATTCCTCCGTCTAAGCCGCATCTGTGCCCAAGATGAGGTGTTCCATACCAGAACATCCGAGATGTCCTTGTTCTTTAGGGAACGGTGTTTCCCCTCTCCCATCATAAATGAGGCCCTCACTCGTGTCTCCTCGGTACACCGCAGCTGCCCCCTTACTCCCCCGCCCCATGTCGCGAAAGAGTACCCCTAATTCTTACTTTCCACCCCATCAGCCGTTGCATACAACACATAATTCTCCGAAATTTCCGCCACTTCCAACACGATCCCACCATTAGCCACATTTTCCTATCTCCACCCCTCTCCGCCTTCCGCAAAGACCATTCCCTCCGCAACTCCCTGGTTAACTCATCCCTTCTCATCCAAACCACCCCCTCCCCAAGTACCTTCCCCTGAAACTGCGGAAGATGCAACACCTGTCCCTATACCTCCTCCCTCAACTGTCCAGGGACCCCGACAGTCCTTTCAGGTTAGGCAGAGGTTCACTTGCACCTCCTCCAACCTTATCTACTGTATCTGTTGTTCAAGATATGGACTCTTATACATCGGCGAGACCATACGCAGACTGGGCAATCGTTTCACGGAACACCTTCGCTCAGCCCGAGTGAACCAACCTAATCTCCTGGTTGCTGGACACTTTAATTCTCCTTCCCATTCCTACACAGACCTTTCTATCCTTGGTCTCCTCCATTGTCAGAGTGAGGCTAAACGCATATTGGTGGAACAGCATCTCATATTTCGCTTTGGCAGCTTACAGCCCAGTGGTACGAATATTGATTTCTCTCACTTCAAGTAGCCCCGGCATTCCCTCTCTCTCTATCCCTCCCCCACCCAAGTCACACTAGCTTCTCATTTTCACCCTGCAAACAGCTTACAACGGCCTGTTTCCTTTATCATCGTTACTTTTTTGCAAATCTTTCATTCATTGTTCTTTATCTCTCCACATCACTGTCTATATCTCTCGTTTCCCTTATCCCTAACCAGTCTGAAGAAGGGTCTTGACCCAAAACGTCACCCATTCCTTCTCTCCAGAGATGCTGCCCGTCCCACTGAGTTACTCTAGCTTTTTGTGTCTATCTTCAGTTTAAACCAGCATCTGCAGTTCCTTCTTTTCACCTTCAGCAAGAGACTGGTTCCACCAAGATGCAGTATAGAACGCCTCAGGAGATCCTTCTTCCCTGTGGCTATCAAACTGTAAAACTCCTCCCCCTTCTGTCATGGGGTAGATTGAGACTGACTCCCCCCACCCTCCCCAATCTTTGCACATCCCAAATCCTTTCCATTTGTCGCTTTAATCTCATGTTTCATGTATTTTGTGTTTTTATAACTGTTGGCATATCAATTTCCCTCCTGGGATAAATAAAGTTCTATCGTATCATATTCCTTTTCACCAGAGATGCTGCCTGACCTGCTGCGTTATTCCAGCATTTTGTGCATATCTTATGCACATCGTAGATACAGTACAAGTGGGTGGCGCAGTGGTTCAGCGGTAGAGATGCTGCCTTACAGTGCCAGAGACCCGGGTTTGATCCTGACTACAGGTGTTCTCAGTGTGGAGTTTGTACGTTCTCCCTGTGACCGTGTGGGTTTTTTCCCGGTGCTCCAGTTTCCTCCCACCTCCCAAAGGCGTGCAGGTTTGTAGGTTAATTATCTTCTGTAAAATCTTCACGGCGTGGAGAATAGAACTTGGGTACAGGTGATTGCCGATCGGCGTGGACTCAGTGGGCCGAAGGGCCTGTTTCCACCCTGTCTTTCTGAAATAAACCCCCTTTGCAACTCGTGGTCCTCTGGGGTGTTATCTTCTCCTGTTTGAGGGGTGTCCATATTATTGGGATTAATGCAATGCAGGGGCGGACACGAGGAACAGAGGACCGGTAAGCGGACCGTCTGTGGAAGGCATTGCAGTGCACCATGACGGTGGAGTGGGCCGCTGTAGGCCCTGCAGCAGCCAGGGCTTGGCAAGAAGCCGAGCACCATGCTGTTTCTCTACATTATTCCGAAGCGTATAGAAATAGTGCATGGGAACAGTATCCAAGAGTCACCAAGATTGACACAAATGTCAAGTCCTAGTTCTTAACTTGGCCATGAAGGCCCGTTGTCCTGAGACATTGTAGGGTCAAGCCTGGTCTAACGTGGCCGTTTGTGTCCTTCGCCATTGCTACGTGCCACTGCAGGTCGCGACCGGTCCTCATGCTCGGCTTCTTGCCAAGCCCCGGGCTGCTGCAGGGCCCACTCCACCGTGGTGGTGCACTGCAATGCCTCCCACAGCTAGTCCGCTTACCGTCCTCTGTTCCTCGTGTCTGCCCTACATTGCATTAATCCCATTATTGGACACCCCTCAAACAAGAGAAGGGATATCATCCCAGAGGACCACACGAGTTGGAAAGGGGCAAATAATCTGCAAATCCGCACATTTTCGCAATGGGGAGGAAACCAAAACACCTGAAGGAAACCCACACGGTAATGGGAGAACTTGCAAACTCCACAGTTAACAACCGAGGGCAGGATCAGCCGGCAAAGCTGAGAGGCAGCAGCTCCACCGGTTGAGCCACTCTGCAATTTGTTTAAAGATAGCTACAAACACTACTGAGCATGACACTATTGAACACGTGAAGAGATTTTGCACCATCTTTAAACATTCCTGCCAATGCTGCTATTGCAAATCATTCTAGTACTGAATAAGAATGACCGGCTCATTCAGTGACATTTGAAACAAAAAAAAATTAAATGATGAAAACACTCAACATCATGAAGGTCTCTTCATCAGAAATGGAAAATTGAGAAACAATCAAGCACTATACAAGTTACGAAAAGCAACTCATCTTCTAGCTTAAATTAATTTTGAGTCCAAGGAGTACAACGTGTCATTTTACATAATCTGCCATTTTTATCTGGTATTTACATTTGCAGTTGGCTCTTTGTGAAGTTTTAAATTTCATTCACATTTTCCATACTCCAAGAATTGGTTTTGCTACTTGATTGACTTCATAGCCTCTCAGCAGGCAGCTCCAGCACACGAGTCATCACCTTCACACATCGTCCAATCCTACTTGCTCCACCCTTTCCCTTTGCTCCTTTCTACTCACTTGCTTTGCAACTTTGCCCAGATCTGAAGAAGTCATTTCTGTCAAAAAAAAATCTCCCGCTCCACAAATTCTACCTATCCTGTGTAGTACCAGCATATGCTTTTGTTGAAC
Source organism: Rhinoraja longicauda (assembly GCF_053455715.1). Taxonomy (NCBI): domain Eukaryota; kingdom Metazoa; phylum Chordata; class Chondrichthyes; order Rajiformes; family Arhynchobatidae; genus Rhinoraja; species Rhinoraja longicauda. The sequence goes on along the minus strand of NC_135974.1, from coordinate 28,264,070 downwards.
CAAAAATATTGATGGTGTTGTTCTTACCAGAATACATATTAACAATTTTACACATGAGGATGGACCTTCTTCCCATAACCAAAAAATACTGGACACATTGCCATTTGATTTCAGTATTTATTTTTTCATTTAAAGTGTAGGTAAATTATAAAATTACAATACTTGTTTTCTGTAACTTAGTTCAAATGCTCATGACATACAGGATAGAGGATACGTTTGAAGTTAATCACAAACAAAATGCATTGAGGATTAGATTTACACAGCATAATATGGTTTGAACAACATCTTTTTTTGAGGGGTGTATTGGTGGAATGCTGCGAAAGACCCAGTCCTTCAGTCTGCTCTGCCATTCTGTCATTTCCCTGTACCCAACCCCCTAATCATTTCCTCCAACATGCAGCAATTTGTCAGTGTCCGTTTCCAATGCATTCAATGACCGAATCTCATCAGACGTCCAACCTTTTAGCAAAGAACTTGCTCATTTTCATCCTAACAGCTGCTTCTTTAATGACTATTACATCAAATTCCATAACTCTGCACAGTCTTCCGGGGAATATTTTCAGTTTTGACAAAGTCACTTCTCCATCAACTCAAACCTCCCATTACATTGAGACGTGATGTCCCATGAAATAAATAACGGTTTGGGACTGGTCCAATGAAGTATTGGAACTTTACCATTTATTCAAAGTTAAATTAAACATGATCAGGAAAATAGAAGTCTCAGTGATGAAGCTCAAAATCAGACAAGAAAAAGGCTTTTTTCTTCCATTAAACACAGCTTTCACAAATCGTAGCTTACAGTTCTATGCTTGCAATAAGTTTTCTTTGGAATAACTATTCATCTGTAGGAAGTTTATTCTTAAAATGTTTTTGAAAATAGCCAGACATCCAATTGTACCGATTTGTATAAGAGCACCTCATATCCCTTTGCTCCAAATTAGAAATGATTAATAACATGGAAAATTCTGACAAATTGTTAAACCCATTTAGAAAATAGGTGCAGAAGGCCGCCATTTGTCCCTTCGAGCCAGTTAGTGATACTTTCAATTCCATGCTTTGTAATCAGTGTACATAAGAAATCAGTCAAAGTATTACACAATTTTAATGTTAATTTATATACTGATCTTACAAATCACGAGTCACATGTAGTTTTTTGTTGTATAAATGTATTACTGGTCACAATTGAGCGTCCCAGGGAAGTAGATTTAAAGACACAAAAGCATGATTATTGACCAGATTTGGAATGGGTGAGGAATTATTTGAATAATGATGCAATATAAATTTAGTTTAGAACATTTTGCTCAAGCTGAGAGATTGACGAGTTGGCAAAAACTCTTGACGGCATCAAATACTGATCCTGAATACATAAAAATAAAATTGCTTTGCAAAAATGAAAGCAGTTATATTTAATCTTACAAAAGTAGAGATAAACCAGTGCACAATGGAGCAGGCCCTGATCTATTTTATATCTAAGCAAACACAATGCAAAAAAAGGGACACACAAGAAAGCAGAGGGGCCAAGGCAAGAAAAAAAAGGGTGTAATTCAGAGTGGCAGCTGAAATTGTGATTCTGCCACCCCCCAAAAAAGCTGGAAATACTTTGAGGGGCTCTTTGGGATGGAGTGGGAAAGGAGGATCGGTTTGTTGCTAAAACAAGTAAATATAATTGGACTGCACATAATTACCAGACCTAGGAGTGAAGATTCTTTAATCCAGATAATGGCAATATTTTAATGATGCTACTCCAAGTTGTCAGAGTGACAAGCCTCTGACTTTCATTTAAATTGGCTGTACTTGTATTAAGAATATCCATCTAAAGAAACAACTTGAACTGCTTGCCCAATAAAATTTAAATAATATTTAATAAAAGATGCTGGATTCACAAATATGAGGTATTATGAATCATTCGATTTGTTATTTGGCAAGTACTTCAAGTCATTTCAACAACTAGTCCTTGAAAATAAAACTTGAATTCAAATCTGTGATATAGCAACTGCAGTGTATTTCTAGGTACATTAGGGGTCTGGGAAACTATGTGTGGAATCGTCTGATTTACATTTTTGTTTAGGTGCCAAGAATAGTCTACTCTAGGAAAATACCCATTTGAAGACACAAAACATTAATATCAAGCCATTTTTCAAAGGGTTAAAATTCTTGCCTTTTTAAACAGCCATAATTATTATAGTTCTGTTCAATTGTTCATTACTACACCCAAACACTTGTAAGTACAACTTTATTTTTTATAATATGCAGTTCTGAACCTTATTTATAGATACATTCAAAATAGTTAAATATCTCTGGCAAACAAAATTTAAGGCTTTGTCAGTATTACAGTATTCAAAACAAGCAAGCACCAAATTGACACTGCAAGTTTGAGCATTTCCATCCTCAATATTTACCCCTTAAGGTTCCTTCACACGATTATGTCCAATTATCTCCAAGAACATTTGTACGATTATGTCCAAGAACATTTCTGATGACTGCATTCATTTTAAATTAAGGTGTACTGCACAGTCTGCATTCATATGAATGTTAATTTGACCCACAGAATGTTTACAAAGGATCACTATCCAAATACATTCAAGTTCCTTCAAATTTCTTGTTTCACAAGAGTCCTTTGAGTGCTGGGTGTTTCCAGAGTGCAACATTAGAGCGCAGATATGGATTTGGCTGGTGCAATTAGTTGGCAAAAAGGTTAAGAGAGTTAAAATATTGGCGCAAGTTACTTTGTTTTTTGAGTCCAGTTCAAATCATCCATTCTCGGTTTATTCCCAGTTAATCGCTGGATAATGTCCTCTAGAGTTTTCCAGAATCTTATTTTCTCCAGGGGGTTGTTCAGCCAACCTTGAAAAGAGACAACAGTTTAAAAATACTAGACAAGTCATGAAATTAGAAATGCAATGAGAAAAAAAAATTCAAATTACATTTTGCACTACTGCAACCTGGATATATACAAATACATCTTACCACCTGCTTCTCCCAAGGACCCAACCTTCACAGAAGCCATCTTCAGCCTCTTTGTACAAAATCAAATTACTGAAAACACTAGACTTTGCAAAGGCAAAGGAATCACACTGCTGGAGAAGCTTGACAACAAGGGAGCATGGCATAAGAGTCGGTATCAAGGAGCTGTGGCAAAACTGCTTTTGATGGGTAACAAGGTTTAAAATGCTTTTTAAACCCTGCAACAATTTAAGATGGTGGTTTAGCTCTATTTTCTCAAAAGGCCAGCAGCATCTGCAAATTATTATGAAAACATTGTCATTTTGAGGACCAATACCGAAGAACTACACAAATGTGCGTTTTACAATAATCCACATTTTCCATGACAGGCTTAAAGATTAGTCAAGGTCCTTGTCCCCACATTTCAACACCACACTAGGGATTTTGTTGAGAATGGAAATACTGCAGTATAAATTAATTTGACCAAATTTTTCTATGACAGTGAATTGCTAGTGATAGGAGAGCACCAAGCTACAGATTTTCCTTCTTATTTAAAACACTAACATACAGCTGGAAAACTGGAAGGCGTGGCTGAGCCAGTTGTTTTTGTATTTCTGTGGGTAGAGATTTAACATTTACAACTGATAGACCCGTCACTCCTATAGTAGATGAGAGCCACGGATCACATCCTCTTCAATTTATTCCTTCCCCCCCCCCCCCCCCTTTCCAAGTCAGATTGTAAGATTACAGTACCAATAGAAATGTGATCACAAATACATTGTTAGAAATATATTAGCAATAACATTTAAACAATTCTCCAATTCCAGGTGCTAACCTGTGGTAATACAGAAGTATGTTTCATGTGGAGATACATGATGAATACGATGATGTTTTCGTGGTAGAATGATGTGCCAGTCCTGCAAAAGGCAGACCCACGAAGGAAGTCCAAAATACGTATGAGACCACTTGTGAATTTGGTTTGTCAGAGTAACAAACAATCCAAGAGAAAATATGTAGCACTGCCAAGAATAAATACCATAGATGGCATCTGTAAAAAACAATTATAGTTCAATTAAAATCATCTCAGCAGAAAAACCATGGCTATAGGACAAAGTAATTTGCATGCACCACCCACACTTCATATCACAATGCTAATATTCTTCCTTCCCCCTTAAACAGGCTTATTATACCCTGCACCTATATTATACCTTACACACTGGTTTATAGTTAACTGCAAATCCTACTAAATGGACAATCAATCAGCTCATTTTGATATTTGTAAACTTTCAAAACTTCTGCCTGAATTAGGTGCTCAAGGAGTGCATATTTTATCTTGTTCAGATTTATTTGTTCGGAAATAAAAGTACAAACTTTGATTCAAAAGAGATACAAAGGGTTGGAGTAACTCAGCGGGTCAGGCAGCGTCCCTGGAGAAAACTGATAGGTGACATTTTTGTTGGGATGCCCCCCCTCCCCTTCTTGAATCAAAAGATCCTCATCTTGACTTTAAAATTCAGCCTTACGATTGAAAAAAACCCCACAGAAACATAGAAAATAGGTGCAGGAGGAGGCCATTTGGCCCTTCCACCCAGCGCCGCCATTCATTGTGATCATGGCTGATCATCCACAATCAGTAGCCCGTGCCTGTCTTCTCATCATATCCCTGGATTCCGCTAGCCCCTAGAGCTCTATCTAACTCTCTTTTAAATTCATCCAGTGAATTGGCCTGTACTGCCTTCTGTGGCAGAGAATTCCACAAATTCACAACTCTCTGGGAGAAAAGGTTTTTTCTCATCTCAATTTTAAATCGCCTCCCCTTTATTCGTAGACTGTGGCCCCTGGTTCTGGAATCCCCCAACATTGGGAACATTTTTCCTGCATCTAGCTTGACCAGTCCTTTTATAATCTTATATGTTTCTACAAGATCCCCTTTCATCCTTCTAAATTCCAGTGAATACAAGCCCAGTCTTTCCAATCTTTCCTCATATGACAGTCCTGCCATCCTGGGGATTATCCTCGTGAACCTATGCTGCACTGCCTCAATAGCATGGATGTCCTTCCTCAAATTGGGAGGCCAAAACTACACACAATACTCCAGATGTGGTCTCACCAGGGCCCTGTACAACTGGCAAAGGACCTATACTCAAATCCTCTCATTATGAAGGCCAACATGCCATTAGCTTTCTTCACTGCCTGCTGTACCTGCATGCTTACTTTCAGTGACTGGGGCCACAGTTTAAGAATAAGGGGTAGGCCATTTAGAACAGAGATGAGGAAGAACTTTTTCAGTCAGAGAGTGGTGAAGGTGTGGAATTCTCTGCCTCAGAAGGCAGTGGAGGCCAGTTCGTTGGATGCTTTCAAGAGAGAGCTGGATAGAGCTCTTAAGGATAGCGGAGTGAGGGGGTATGGGGAGAAGGCAGGAACGGGGTACTGATTGAGAGTGATCAGCCATGATCGCATTGAATGGCAGTGCTGGCTCGAAGGGCTGAATGGCCTACTCCTGCACCTATTGTCTATTGTTGTACTTCCCCTTTTCCTAACCCAACACGATTCAGATAATAATCTGCCTTCCCGTTCTTGCCACCAAAGTGGATAACCTCACTTTTATCTACATTATACTGCATTTGCCATGCATCTGCCCGCTCACTCAACTTGTCCAAGTCACCCTGCAACCTCCTAGCATCCTCTTTGCAGTTCACACTGCCAGCCAGCTTTGTGTCACCTGCAAATTTGCAAGTGTTACTTTTAATTCCATCTAAATCATTAATATATATTGTAAATAGTTGCAGCCCCAGCACCGAGCCATGCAGCACTCCACTCGCCACTGCCTGCCATTCTGACAGGGACCCGTTTATTCCTACTCTTTGTTTCCTGTCTGCCAACCAATTCTCTGTCCATGTCAGTACCTTACCCCCAATACCATGTGCTCTAATTTTGCACACTAATCTCCTGTGTGGGACTTTTTCAAAGGCTTTCTGTAAATCCAGATACACTACACTCACTGGCTCTCCTTCATCCATTTAACTTGTCACATCCTCAAAAAATTCCAAAAGATTAATCAAGTAGAATTTCCCCTTCATCAATCCATGCTGACTTGGACCAATCCTTTTACTGCTATCCAAATACACCGTTATTACTTCTTTAATAATTGACTCCAGCATCTTCGTCAGGCTAACTGGCCTATAATTCCCTGTTATCTCTCTCGCTCCTTTCTTGAAAAGTGGGATAAGGTTACATGCCAGGTAAAGCTCAGTTTGCATTTGGGATAGCTGAAATGGGAGTAGACCTAATGCCAGTTTGTCAAACTGCAAGCCACACCACCAGCTGAATTCAACTTTGGGAGTATTTATAAGGGTAGTTATTCTCCACCAACGCGACATCCAGTAAATATTTATCCATAGCAATGTTAAACACTATAGCAATTAGGAAAGATGGTCAAATCAAGAGCTGTAGATTGATGTGGAAAGAATGAGCATATCTTGTCCTATAGAATTTTCCTCCCCTCCCCACAGATGTTGAACACTGCTTTCTAAAAAATGTTCAAAATGCTGAACATTTTACCCTGCTAGGTCCAACCCAATGCAGTGTTTTTCCAGTTCCACTACTACTAACACTACTGTATTCACAATATATTTAATACACAGTAACTGGCATCATGCCACATATTTATTTTCAGTCTTGACCTCAATGGAGCCCTCATCAATGGCTAGTATTATTCTACCTATTATTTCCCCTGTATTCAGTCCAGTATGTTGCACTGTGACATCATCCAAAGCTTTGAACTTTCACAAATATGACCAATGATTTTAATTAATTCTTCCACTATCTGTGTACCACAGGCTCCCAATTCCATGAAACTCTGATTGTTCACTCAGACCTACTTTATACAAGGTATTCTGCACGCTGAAGCTAATTTTAATCATTCAAGCATCTACTTTTATATATTCCCTTTCCTCAATGCCCCCTTGTCAGTGCATTCTCAAAAGGACTGATTATAGTAAGGATTGCACAGCAACTTCCTTAATTGTTTTATTTCAAAATCTTCAGTTTATCCAGGAATTCACAACTCTGCCTTTTTTTCCCCCTCACACATGGTCCCTTAAATCCACTCTAAAGCTTTGACAAGATGCACTTCCTCAAAATTACCCTGGGGTACAAATTTCTTCATTGCCCTGTTCCACCACCCACAACCCAGTCTCGCATAGACCCATCAATTGGTTTTGATACCCACCATTCCACTATGTGGCATTATTTCAGCCATGCCCTTTCATATTACATGTGAAAGGTAATGTTAAACACTATACATTAACTAAAATAAATGTACATAAAGAGTCAAAGTAAAAATGATCTTTGTCTTAATGATCTTAAAAATGATTGAGTCAAATATAGTATTAATGCCTAAAATGAGCTTAATGACACCAACAACATTGTGAAAAATCTTCCTTCACGATTGAACAAAATAAATCCCACTGGAACCATATAACAATCAACTAAAGATACCCATTGCCTATTATAATTACCTACATGATTAGAATTATTTTCCTACTACTAATTACCACACGAGCTAACATGGACAAAATATAATTTATGAAGAAACACCAATCACATTTCAGCTGTAAGTAATTCCCATGTAATAATCAATGATTTTCAAAATGTATTTACATTAAAAAAAGTCCTAATTTATTTCCCCAGAAAGGTATTCCAATAAACTTTAAAGTGCCACATTACAAACCCATGTTTAATCAGTGTAATATTCTTCAAGTAGATTCACGAGAGACCTAAAACATCAACAGTCCTGTTGGGGGTGCTTTTCATTTAGAGGATAAGGGACCCCTCAAATTATATCAAAGGCACTTACAAATCAAACTGTGTTTATTAGAAACTTACCTAGTGAAATATGTTATATTTTCAATTACCTTAAATTTCACATGTTGTAGTATTATTTATATTCAGTTTAGTTTATTGTCACGTGTACCGAGGTACAGTGAAAAGCTGGTTGCATGCTAACCAGTCAGCAGAGACAATACATGATTACAATCGATCCATTTGCAGTGTATAGATACATAAGTGAATAACGTTTAGTGCAAGGTAAAGCCAGAAAAGTCTGATCAAGGATAGTCTGAGGGTCATCAAAGAGGTAGATGGTAGTCAATATGTCAATTGCAGCCTCACCAGTGTCTAGTACAATTGTAACATAACATCTCAACATCCTGACTGATAAACAGTCTTATCAAAAGTCTTCTTGACCATCCTATCTACCTGCGAGGCCACAGTCAAGGGACTATTACCTGCACTCCTGGATCTCTCTGCTCGGCAATACTCTCCAGGGCCCTGTCATTCACAGTAAAGAGTCCTGCCCTTGTTTGACTTTCCAAAATGAATCACCCTGCGCCTATCTGCATTAAACTCCATTAACGATTCCTCAGCCAATTGCCCAACTGATCAAGTTCCAGCTCTAATGATGGATAATGTCTTCCTCATTCCCATCCAAATAGTTGATTAAAAAACCACAAACAGATTCAATCCCTGAACCATATCACTTATCACAAATCAGTCTACCAAGCAGAACCTTAAAGGCTGCATCGATCATTGATCACATGTTCACACTAGTTCCATTATCCCACTTTTTAATCTACTCCCCTACTCACCAGGGGCAATTTAGAAAGGCCAATGAACCTACAAATGCACACATCTTTGGGATGAGGGAGGAAATCAGAGCATCCAGACAGAGAATACACACTTGGTAACAGGGAGAACATGCAAACTCCACACAGTCAGGATAGCACACAGGTCTCTGGCACTACAGAGCTTCTAAGTGCTAAACAGATTAGATCTTGTTGATGGCCATTGAAATGTATTCTCTTAGCTGGACATGAAACTGTACTAAAAAGTTGGCACTGGCTTTTTGCTCTTACTCCCTCTCAAATTTGATGATAAAATCTGTACATTCCCCATGTCTTTCTTAAAATATCACTTCCCGGACTCTATGGTCATTGTGTTTGGGGGACTTTAACAAAGCCAACCTCAGTCGTGAGCTCCCAAAGTACTGACTTCATGTTACCTGCCCAGAGGACACTTGATCACTGCTACTCTTCAATCAAGAATGTGTATCGCTCTGTTCCTCGGGCGGCTCTGGGTCTCTCCAATCATTGTTTAATCACCTTATTCCAACCTACAGGCAGAAACTAAAATCTGCTAAGCCTGTGCTCAGAACAACAAAAAGGTGGACAAGCGAGGGCATTGAAAAACTACAGTCCTGCTTTGACTGAACTGATTGGAATGTGTTCAGGGAAGCAACCACAAGCCTCGATAAGTATACAGACGCTGTGACATCCTATGTCAGCTTTTGCGAGAACAGTTGCATTCCCACTAACACCTGGATCTGGTTCAACAACGACAAGCCCTGGTTCACAGCAGAACTCAGACAGCTGCGCCAGTCAAAAGATGAGGCCTACAGGAGCGGGGATACAGACCTCTACAGGCAGACCAAGTACAAGCTGAGAAGAGGAATCAGAGCTGCCAAGGAAAGGTACTCTGAGAAGCTGAGGAGCAAGTTCTCAGCTAATGATCCTTCTTCAGTTTGGAAGGGCTTGCAAGAAATCACCAGGTACAAGAGGAAAACCCCACGCTCCTTGGATAAGCAGCAGCTGACCAACGATCTGAATGAGTTTTACTGCAGGTTCGAGAAACAGAAACATAACCCTGGGACCCCCTCCCCCAATCACCACTTCACATGTACTCAAAGACTGACTCCAGTTTGCAAAGACTGGATCCGTTCCCACCCACTCCTCCCCAAACAGCAATTCACACCTACTCAGAGACTGTCTGGAGTTTGCAAAGACTGGCCCTTCCTTCCCCCCCCCCCCCCCCCCCCCCCTCCTCTGCAATCACCAATTTGCACATCCTCACAGAATGACCAGTTTAACAATAGAAATTGCGGAGGTGGAGAGGCTATTCAGAAAACAGAAAAGCCGGAAATCTCCAGGACCGGACAATGTTTCCCCCTCTACCCTCAAGCTCTGTGCTGGACATTTTCAACCAGTCCCTGCAAACCTGCACTGTCCCTGCCTGCTTCAAGGTCTCCACTATTGACCCTGTACCCAAAAAGACAAGGATCACTGGTCTTAATGACTACAGGCCTGTCGCACTTACCTCTGTAGTCATGAAGACCTTTAAAAGACGTGCTGGCCCAGCTGAAAAACATCACAAACCTCCTGCAGTATGCATACAGGGCCAATAGATTGGTGGATGATGCAGTCAACCTAGGCCTGCACTTCATCCTCCAGCACCTAGACCGCAAGGGGACTTATGCCAGGATTCTGTTTGTGGACTTTAGCTCTGCTTGTAACACCATTGTACCAGAGCTATTACACTACAAACTCTCCCAGCTGACTGTGCCTGAACCCCTCTGTCCGTGGATCATCAACTTCCTGACGGACAGGAAGCAGCATGTGAGGCTGGGAAAGCACATCTCGGACCCGCAGACCCTCAGCATAGGAGCACCGCAAGGCTGCGTACTCTCGCCTCTCCTTTACTCTCTCTACACCAACGACTGCACCTCCACAGACTCCTCTGTCAAGCTCCTCAAGTTTGCAGATGACACTACCCTGATTGGACTGATCCAGGATGGTGAGGAATCTGCCTACAGAGGGGAAGTGACACAGCTGGCGTCCTGGTGCCATTGTAACAACCTAGCGCTCAATGCTCTCAAGACAGTGGAACTAATTGTAGACTTTTGAAGAGATCCCCCTCCCCCCACTCACCATCAACAACACCATAGTCATATCTGTGGAGTTATTCAAGTTCTTTGGAACCATCATCTCCAGGGACCTTAAATGGGGGGGGGGGGGGGGGGGGGGGGGGGGGGGCACCATCGACTCCACAGTCAAAAAGGCCCAACAGAGGACGTAATTCCTGCGGCAACTGAAGAAACACAATCTGCCACAGGCAATGATGGTCCAATTCTATACTGCTATCATTGAGTCCGCCCTCACCTTCTCCATCATGGTCTGGTTTGGCTCAGCCACCAAGCACGACATCCGGAGGCTGCAACGGATCGTTCGCACAGCTGAGAAGGTTGTTGGCTGCAACCTTCCCCCCATTAACGAACTGTACACTGCAAGGGCCAGGAAGCGAGCGGGCAAGATCATCTCTGACCCCTCTCACCCTGGCCACAAACTCTTCAAAACATTTCCCCCTGGAAGGTGACTCCGGACTGTCAAAGCAGCCAAAGCCAGACATAAAAACAGCTTTTTTCCCACGAGTGATAGTTCTACTCAATAACCAAAGTCTGTAGTCTCCTTTTTGCTCTGGTTTATTTTCACCCACACGTTTAGATCGTAATGTTGTATCCTTATTGTTTTGATGTGGTTATGCTTTATTCTTAATTGTTAACTGTATGTTTGTGTTGTCATTTGTGAGCGGAGCACCAAGGCACATTCCTTGTATATGCATACTTGGCCAATAAACATACTCATTCATTCAGAGCAAATGCATCACCTTCATTAGCAATGAACTACAATCGTCAATTGTTTCATTGAACACCCTGGAGACTTGCTGAAAAATGAAATTAAAAATAAAGAATTGATGGTTAAAGATAAATGAATGCTTACTTTACAGGCATAACCTTAGCCCAGTTTCAAAAGACAAGCACTTCCTTTTGCTTCACATAGGACAATGCATGCAAGCCATTTTGCTCCTTGACCTTGTTTCAATATTTAATAGGATCACAACTCATCCATAGTCAAATGCCATTGACCCAACTTTCTAATCACCCAAATCAATACCTCAGCATCAAATATTCAGTGTAAAATGAACTAATCTGCCTTTTCTTCACCTGCATCACCACCCCTTGGGTTTCCACTTCAGTTTTGCTCCACTATTAGAACACAATACCAGCTCTACTCAATCACATTTTAGTTGTAGGAAAGTCAGAACATTAGATGAACATACCTGGGGAGAGAATAAGAAACCTGTATGCCATGTAAGCCAGGGGAATCACAGTCAGCATGCAGTTATCGCCATTTGTTTCTACGAAATCATGTCTTGTTATAGCAGTGGGGTCAATGTGATGTTCTCTAAAAGGTCTAATGAAAGCCTAGAAGATAGAAACATTGTTACACACAACGCAATATATCAATATCATACAAAACATTTCGGCACACAAGTCATGCTTACATTTGTTAAAACAAAACACAAAAATAAAATTAAAATGCCTACAGTGCAGGTATCCCAATATTTTTTAACAGGAATAATACTACCGTTATCAAAATTAGCATTTACTAGAGTAAGCAGTGCAGCAATTTCAGAGACAATAGATGCACAATACTTCTGGAAACTGCACGACAAGAAACCCTGCATTGCCACAAATTGTTCCCTGCAGAGATCCAGCATTAGAAAGTTGCAATGTTACAGAGCAGCACAGTGACACAGCGGTAGAGTTGCCGCCTTACAGCGCCAGAGACCTAGGTTTGATCTTGACTACGGGTGCTGTCTGCACAGGGTACGTACGCTTTCCCCGTGACCTGCATGAGTTTTCTTCGGGATCTCCAAAGACGTATTGGTTTGTAGATTAATTGGCTTGGTATAATTGTAAATTGGCCCTAGTGTATATAGTGTAAGTGTGCGGGGATCGCTGGTCGGCACGAACTCGGTGGCCCGTTTTCATGCTGTATCTCTAAACTACATTCAAAGTACTTATCCATTAAACATCCCAGAAAATATTAGATTGCTATCTGGATGGCAGGGTGAGTCGGCAAAGACAGGATAATGGACAGATGTGACTCAATGCTTGTCTCGATGCAGACAGCAGAGCTTGAAGGATCAAATGTCCACAGAGAGTACGTTACAAGAGGCAGGTGGGAGCAAGTTGAAATAGTCTAATCTAATACAACAAAAGCACAGAAAAATTGGCTGAAGTAAAAAATGCTAAATTCAGAAATGTTACAAAAGTGGAAGCAAATATTTATGGATTATGGTATGGAATAGGTCTAAATGCTCAACTCGAGGGTCTAGTGTGACAGCACGATTATTGTAATCTGGCTCATTTTCAGACAGTCCCTACGGAGAGGCCTGGAGTGCAGAGCAGGGCAGCTGTGTTTGTGATAGGGATTAAACCGTATAGGTTAAATCTTCCCATCAAAGACTGGGACGTTGAATAGAATCAGTAGATACAGACTGTGGAGAGTTCCAAAAAGTAGCAATGCTTGATGGCATCAATACATACATGCAAAAATCGGCATATTGATGTTAGGTAAAATCACCTAGGAGCAGCAAATGGATGAGAGGCATATAGAAACTTAGTAGTAATTGATGGGAAATCAGATCACAGGCTCCGATGGCAAGTCCATGGGCGATCTGACCCCGAGTCGGGGCTGATCGAACCTTCTGCGACTTTGGCGCTTCCCGACATCGGTCTCTACCCGAGACTGCGAGCTCCTCGATGGTGAAATCCACAGGCCACTGTTGCAGCATCGATCCCAGGCAAGGGATCACAGGCCCATGGGCCCGCGGTAGGGCTCAAAGTCCGTCTCGAGCAAGAGAGTCCAGCGCCATGATATTAGGCTGCATAGCATCTCCGGCAAGGTAAGAGATTGAAAAAAAGTTTCCCCTGACCCCCCCCCCCCCCTCCCCCACATGGTGCAAATGTCAAGTTCCAACAATTTGGTAATATCCCCCACATAAAACAAACCAGAGAACATTAACACACTAACGGCGCCACCCGATGGACTTACTTTAGCGTATTTTTTCAATCATGAAGGAAATTAAACTTTGGTTACATTGCCTCAGGAAGTGTACCTAGTGTATATCCGAGTCATCTCAAAACTGCTATAGTATCAAGATTTTGTCTAGCAGTCCTCAATTCTAAATCGCCAGAACCAGATCTTTCATCAATTCATGGTAAAGGTTGCAGCGCTAAATATATTGTTGCTTTAAAACCCATTAAACAGCATGCTTGGGTGGCTGCAAACATAATGAACCCCAAGCATTTCCTTCACTGCTGATAGAAAATGCAATTTACTTTTTCTTATGGAAATTAAACACGAGCCCGAGTCAGATTATACACAACAACCAACTTTATTGTCCTGTTTTTATACCTTACACTTCCTTATCTATACACCTCCTTACCTATGTACCTCCCACTCCCCTGACATCAGTCTGAAGAAGGGTCCCGACCCCAAAACTTCACTCATTCTTTCTCTCCAGAGATGCTGCCTGTTCCAGAGTAACTTTTTGTGTCTATCTTCGGTTTAATCCAGCATCTGCAGTTCCTTCTTACATTAACCAATATTATATGTTCCTTTCTGGCTTTTTCTTTCAGTGAATCATTTAGTTTAAGAAAGCAAGCTACTGGACAACTCAATATCGATACTTCACTCACCAAATGTCAAAAAAGACACCTTTTGCTTTTAGGTTTCAATATTTCTTAAACCCATTGTGATCATATGACATCGTGATCCAGAACATCTGCAGAAGACATGTTCTGGATGTTTGAATAATTAGGCACAAAAATCAATTTTGTTCAAAGTCAAATTGACAAATAATGTGATTGAACTGCCAGCAGAATATATCTGTTCAAAAGCTACCAATGTACATTAAGATTCTAGATGCCAACACAGCATAAAATTCTATACTGATTCTCAAGTTGATGAAATTGAGGACATGGTATGATCATTTCCAGCGAATTACAAAGATGATTTGAAGAGTGAAAGCGGTGGGGCATTCGCTCAACCAGCTGGTTTTTGGATAGGCAGAAGAAACCAGAGCTTCACAAAATGGATTAAGTAGAGACTGTAAGCTATTTCCAGCAATTACTAGAAACAACTGGTAGCTGTTCTTGCTGCAGATGGCAAACTGGCACAAATCATGTAAAGTCAGTAACCAAAGCAGCAACCAGCTAATAACATCCACACCACTGCAGGGCAACATTTCTGATAGGGGCGGTAAGGAGTGCAAACAATATACCGACTCATATTACCAAATTGTTGGAACTTGACATTGGCACAATCACTGCATAAAGAATTTAATGTTCTTAAAATAATAAAAGATCACAATGCATGGCATGTAAAGCCAAATAGCTATAAAGCTAGTAAACAGAGCATTGGATAGAGTGACATCTTTAAGGGGAGACACAAAAAGCTGAAAGCTTTGCTGTCAATTCACATAGATTGGCGTGTTTGAGAAAGATGCACTGCAGCTCAGATTTAGAGTCAGTGTCATTAAGCCCAGTGAAAAGCGAGATCAAGATGCATACGAGACAGTTTTGAAAATATTCCGACTGGAAAAACATGGATGCAAGACAAACATTAAGGGTTTAAGTTGCAGAGGAGTTAGAAAAGAAGGATGTTCAGGAGAGAATGTTGCTTTAGCCATGAACATAACATGGAATCTGAAGCCAAGCTGACTGAGCAGGGCAAAAATAACATGGTAGAAATATTCAGGTGTTCAGGCATTATTTATGGACGAAATGTTAACATGGTAGATCAATAAACCTTTCACAGAACCACCCTTCTCATATTAAATGAATAGCTGAGGAATGAGTCATGAATTTTAAAAAATGTTGATAAACAAATAGCGACTCTACCTCTGCGCCACCCGCATGATGACAATGGAAAGAAATGTAATCAGCCGAACTATTTTCACAATGTTTATAGTGATTGATAGTCCAGCAGTTGATAGTCCAGCAGTTGATGTATGCCATTATCAATAGTTGAGTAAAGGTAACCCCTGAATATGTGTAGTCGATAGACATACTTGTGGCTCAGAGGGAAGATTACAAGTACAGCACAACAAAATAAGCCATCATTCTCACTCAACTCCCCATACTAACAAAACAAAAATATTACTTTGATAACATTATGTATCTTCCACATTAAAAACATTAATATTACATTTGTTGTTGGACTGCAAATATATGCACAGATGCTACAAGTCTGAAGTCTATATTCTCACTCCACCCATTACATTTTGACCAATTTGAAGCATGCAAATCCATAAGCTGCAGACTGAAAGAAACTGATGTAGATAGACACAAAATGCTAGAATAACTCAGCAGGACAGCCAGCATCTCTGGATAGAAGGAATGGGTGACGTTTCAGGTAGAGACCCTTCTTCACTCTGTCCCACTGAGTGACTCCAGCATTTTGTGTCTATCTTCGGTGTAAACTAGCTTCTGCAATATCTTCCTACACAAGAAACTGATGTACACATATAAACAAATCAATCCTACAAGATGCATACTGGGATTTTCATGACAGAAAATAAGGATGCAAGTCGAGCAATGAAGTCCTACCACGTACCTTGCCAAGTATAGGAAGATCAACAGATCCCCAGGTGTCTGCTCCCCAGTGGACCAATCCTGAAGCAAGGTCAGCAGTAACCATCCCTGCCACTAGTTACAAAATTGCAGTTAGAACAAAGCTCTCTTTAATGACCTGATTATTTAAACGCACACAACTCATTTACATAATTCGGTAAGTAATAAACCTTAATGCCCCTTAAGTAATATTCCCATAACCAACCATTAACTTTAAGATACTTGTTACAATTCTTTTATATAGCACATAATATAGAAATATATTGCAAAGTCCTCAACACCTTAATGTGGCACATTTTACAGATAATTAACGAAGTTATAGGCGGTAAAATTGAGGGACAGAATCCATTCAGAATATTTCTTAACCTAATTTTTCAACCAGGCCAGATCTCACTTGCCATCCTATTACATTTGAAAGTACCCATGTCATTGTATTAAGAGTGAAATATGCATTTATGCACAAAGTTCTCCCCTCGTTAATGCAGGTGTTAGATTCCTAAAGAATCTTTCGTAGAATCAGAGAGTCAGTCATACAGCGCGGAAACAGACCCTTCGGCCCAACTTGCTCACACTGACCAACATGCCCCTTCTACACTAGTCCCACCTGCCTGCATTTGGCCCATACCCCTCTAAACCTGTCCTGCCCAAATGTTTCTTAAACATTGCAATAGTACCTGCCTCAACTACCTCCTCCAGCAGCTCGTTCTATGCACCCACCACTCTGTGTGGAAAAAGTTCTCAGGTTCCTATTAAATCTCCTCCCCCTCACCTTAAACCTATGTCCTCTGGTTCTTGATTCGTGTACTCTGGGCAAAAGACTTTGTGCATTTTACTCTGTACGTCTACCTGATCTATTCCCCTCATGATTTTTTAAACCTCTATATAAATCACATCTCATCCTCCTGTGCTCCTGCTTTCATTATTTTTTAAAAAGCAAAGCAAGAGGTAGAGCAAACCCCTAACTCATAGGAGACACCAGGAGTTGTGGATATCGTGTAAAGTTAGAATCTCCTCTCAGTTAAGACAAAGTAAATGAAAAGCAAACCACACCACTTTTGACAAGCTGAAGCCATGACAAGCTCAAGTTATTCATTAAATAGCCAGTGCTGCCAGCTGCAGGTATATCTCCTGAAATAGGTTTGCCAATCAAATCACACAAGGTCACTGATGGTGGTATTCTAGCTTGTAAATCATATTTTTCTTCAAATAGCACTCTCCAGCAATGTTTTTTTTTTCATGCAGGCTTGAATAACAGAGCACCTCAGCCAATAGCTGATGATATTCATAGCTATTCACATTTGCTGTCAATGGACCGCAAACACAATGAATCTAATTCCTAGGATGCCAATCTCATTTTACATAATTGCTACTTAGTCAGACAGCCAATAACAGAAAGTAACTACAAGAATCATAGACAATCATGTACAAAAAAATGTATTGCAGTAACAAGAATGATTGCTTGGTCTGGAAGGAGGATAATGTAATGGAGGCACAAATAGTCACCTGTATGATAATCTTGATGAATAATTCAGTTAAGGGTCTCATTGGGTGTATTTTTATGAATCATAATTCCATTTCTAAATATTTATAAACTAAATTTATGTCTATTAAACTTTTACTTACCAATTCCAATAAGAATCAGATGAACATGGTCCCAACAGAAGTTTATGAGCAGATGATACAAGTTCCAACTCATGAGACTGATGTTTAAAATAACACACAACCATTCCTGAAATCGTTTCACTGTTGGGAGGAAAAAAGTTATCAACTAAGTTTGCAAACACGTAAGTATCATCTACTTACCAGAAATCATCCTTTGCTATGAACCAAATCTTAACTCCAAGTTGCAACTAAAAATATTACACAAATTAAAAGTGCATCCACCCTTACAGTTTAACATTTATATTCTACTAGGACCTCCTCTAATCCCAGTTTGTAAACTTGGAACCTACTACCTCAGAAGGAAATTGGATTATATGGAAACGTGCTTAATGTTAACAGACTGAACTTGAATATTTTTTAATTAAATACAAATGTAAATTAAAACCAGTTGCCCCAGAAATAACACTTCATTTGGTCTATGCTGTAAATCTTGGAAAGGAAGACCATGCAGTCGAATTCAGAAACCAACAATAATAAAAACAAAGTGCTGGAGCAACTCAGCTGGTCAGGCAGCGTTTCTGGAGAACAAAAACAGATGACTTTTCAGGTCATGATCCTCTTCAGACCGATTGTGGTAGGTGGGGATGGGGAGAGATGAGGAGAGAGGTGGTATAAAGCAATGATAGGTGGATACAGGTTGGGGGGGGGGGGGGGGGGGGAGAAGAAAGAGGGTTTAATTGGCAGATATTTGGACATATTCCAGAGATAAACGGGTAAGCTGTGAAATAAGGTAGAAGTGGTACAAAATGTGAAGCTAGAGGAAGGATTTGGGCTGAAAAGGGTGGGGATGTTTGAGTAGGGGAAAGGAAGAAATTAGTGCACATCCAGATGGGGCACAGGGAGTGGGGGGAAGCAGTTGCATGCAGGATTGTTCCCTAAAATTAGAGAATTCAGTACACATAACCAAGTTGTGAGCCAACCAATACAAGGTGGAATACAAGGTGCTGTTCCTCCAGTTTGTGCGTGGCTTCACAGTGTTCAGCAAAACAGTCACCTAGTTTACACGGTCTCAGCGAGGTTAAGGAGACCACATCAGAAGCATAGAAAACATAGAAACATAGAAAATAGGTGCAGGAGTAAGCCATTCGGCCTTTCGAGCCTGCACCGCCATTCAATATGATCATGGCTGATCATCCAGCTCAGTAGCCTGTACCTGCCTTCTCTCCATACCCCCTGATCCCTTTAGCAAAAAGGGCCACATCTAACTCCCTCTTAAATATAGCCAATGAACTGGCCTCAACTACCTTCTGTGGCAGAGAATTCCACAGACTCACCACTCTCTGTGTGAAGAAATGTTTTCTCATCTCGGTCCTAAAAGACTTCCCCCTTATCCTTAAGCTGTGACCCCTGGTTCTGGACTCCCCCAACATCGGGAACAATCTTCCCGCATCTAGCCTCTCCAACCCCTTAAGAATTTTATATGTTTCTATAAGATCCCCCTCAGTCTTCTAAATTCCAGCGAGTACAAGCCCAGTCTATCCAGTCTTTCCTCATATGCAAGTCCCGCCATCCCAGGGATTAATCTGGTGAACCTTCTCTGTACTCCCTCTAAGGCAAGAACGTCTTTCCTCAGGTTAGGAGACCAAAACTGCACACAATACTCCAGGTGCGGTCTCACCAAGGCCCTGTACAACTGCAGCAGAACCTCCCTGCTCCTAAACTCAAATCCTCTTGCTATGAATGCCAACATACCATTCGCTTTCTTCACTGCCTGCTGCACCTGCATGCTTGCTTTCAATGACTGGTGCACCATGACACCCAGGTCACGTTGGATCTCCCCTTCTCCCAATCGGTCACCATTCAGGTAATACTCTGCTTTCCTGTTCTTGCCGCCAAAGTGGATAACCTCACATTTATCCATATTATATTGCATCTGCCATGCATTTGCCCACTCGCCTAATCTATCCAAGTCACTCTGCAGCCTCCTAGCATCCTCCTCGCAGCTAACACTGCCACCCAGCTTCGTGTCATCCGCAAACTTAGAGATGTTGCATTCAATTCCCTCGTCAAATCATTAATATACACTGTAAATAACTGGGGTCCCAGCACTGAGCCTTGCGGTACCCCACTAGTCACTGCCTGCCACTCCGAAAAGGACCCGTTTATTCCTACTCTTTGCTTCCTGTCCGCCAACCAATTTTCTATCCACCTCAAAACTGAACCCTCAATACCGTGTGCTTTAAGTTTGTACACCAATCTCCTATGTGGGACCTTGTCGAAGGCCTTCTGAAAGTCCAGATATAACACATCGACTGGTTCTCCCTTATCCACAATAAAGTAGGTGGGTTTATCGGAAATACACATGAATTTCTGTCTCATCGGGAAGGACTGCTGGGGTCTTTGGGTGGAGGTCTAGGGACAGGTGTTACATCTCCTGCAGCTGCAAGGGGAAGTACCTCAGGAGGGGATGGTTTTGGTGGGAACGGGTGAGTAAACCACAGAGTTGTAAAGGAGCGGTCTCTGCAGAACAGGGATGGGAAACCGTGACTGGTGGTGAAATCACTTTGAAGGAGGTTAAAATGGTGGAAAATGTGTTGGATGCAGAGGCTGGTGGGGTGAAAGGCAAAGAGCGGGGAACTCTATTCTTATCTGGAAGGAGGGGGAGCAAGGCAATACTACAGAACACAGAGAGACGGGTGATGGAAACCACGTTTACTAAAGAAAGCTCCACAACTACACCTCGCTAAGCTCTAGCAAATTTCAGGAAGGCCGTAAAGAAACCCAAGACCTCAGTTATGCTTTAGTGGATTTACACCATCTTTATGAGCCCGAGATGTTGACAGATCATTACATCAAGATATATTCACAGCATGAAGGTTCTCAAATAATCTGTACAAACTTTTTTTGGACATTGGAAATTGCTAGCCACAAATGTAAACATGAAAACCTTGAACATCATTGCACACATGCTCAACTCCAATTCCTGTCAAATTTAACCAAAATACTGTTACCAGACAACTGAAAAATAAATTCACAACTTGAAATATCAAAAATTTACAGGCACCAAAAAAGGTGTTTATTAAGGCTTGACCTAGTTGGGGTGCATTTATTATTATTAGAAATATGTGAGCATAAAAACTTTTTTTTAAACCAATGTATAAACATTTAGCTCCCAAAATAAATTGCAAGTAAACCTCTAATGACAATAATACTTTTACATTCAAAAACGTATTGTTACCACCTGTATTTTTAAAAAATAATTCAGGGTCCGCAAAAAGACGTTGTCCAAGCCAGGCGACTCCGAGTGCTGGTCCCAGAAGTGGATCTGCAATCATTCATTGCATTGCTGCCTTCTTTTAAACCTATACTCCAACAGCAGCACTAAATGTTATTTCTTTAATCCTGTATCATCTGTACATTGTGGACTGCTCGATTGTAATCATGTATGGTCTTTCCACTGACTGGATAGCATGCAACAAAAAGCTTTTCACTGTACCTCGGTACACAGGAAAATAAATGTAACTTTTAAAAAAACGTCTTCAATCAAGTTAATCCAGTCACATCACTTAAGAATTATTTCCCCATAAAGGAGATTGTTCACAATATGTGCATTTGGAAAGATAGTTCTAAAGCAATAAATGACTGGTTGAAAACAAAAACGTCACATTTCATATCAGGTTTTTTTTATTGTTACACTGAGTCATCATAAGGATGTTTGGTCATTACTGATTAAAACCAGCACAAAATCAAGCAATAGTTCCACGTCACTGACGGAGATGAAACATACAGGGAAACATTGGGGATTTAAATAGCATCTCAATCTCAATAAAAGTGAGGTGATGAATTTGCGTTGGGTAAAGATGCCATGATGGTCAAATGTCTAATTGAGATAAAGGATCACACTGAGACTCCCATTTTGGGAAAAAGATTTTGTACTTTTGTTTTATTACTGGGGTATTGCATTTGCCTTAATACACAAACCAAATCAATCATCTTCAGTGATTTTGTTTGCCTTGTATCTGTCCCATTCTCCAGCATCTATGTCAAAGCAAGCAACTCCATTGGATCAGCTAAAGCAAAGCCAAATGAGATATTAGAATAGCTTTAGAAAAGTTTATTCTTTGAAGTATTTTAACAAGATTAAAGCAGGAGAAGCAGCAAGCTGGAGATGTATAAAGAAGAGATCTTAAGAGTTTATGGCTAAATGACTGATGTAACAATCCAACAAGTTTTTATTGTTTCTGAACATTAAAGTGTTTATAATTTACAGGGGAGCATTATTAAGTGTCTACATTTTAAAATAAAACTTTCAGATGGGCATAAAATTATTTCAGATACTAATGAAATGCAGATACGATTTCAACCAGTGATCTGGCCAAGAAATTCCTAAACCATGAGAGTATTACCAAGCAGATTTTCAGGTAATTTTCATTACTGTGCAAGTTGCCTTCATCATTCCCTTTTTAAAGCATTGTGTTTCAAATATGTTTTGAACTCAGTGTGTGGAACAGGATTTCAGTTGATTTAAGAAAGGCAAATAAATTTGTCAGCAAGAATACAAGTTTGCAGATGACACCCAAGATTGCTTGGATCACAGACCAGAAGGAAGGCCATAGACAGTGGGATATAGATCAGCTGCAGAAATGGACAAAGAAATGGCAGATGGAATTTAATCTGAGCATGTGCGAGGTGTTGCACTTTGGGAGATCAAATGCAAGGGGGAAATATACAATTAATGGTGCAATCCTTAACAACATTGATGATCTTGGGGTCTAAATTCATAAGTTTCTGAAAGTAGCAACACCAGTAGAGCGGTAAAGGCGGCATATGACATGCTTGCTTTCATAGGTTAGGGTATGGGCAGGAAGTCATGATGCAGCTTTATAGGACTTTGCTTAGGCCGCATCTGAGCATTGCATGCAGTTCTGGTTGCCCCATTACAGGAAGGATCTGGAGGCTTCAGAAAGGATGCAAAGGAGGTTGACCAGAATGATGCCTGGATTAGACGGTATTAGTGGGGAGCAGTTGGACAGACTCTGATTGTATTCTCCAGAATGCCAAAGGTCGTAGGGAGACCCAAAGGAAGTATGTAAAATTATGAGAGGCATAGATAGGAGAATCAGAATCCTTTTCCTCAGGATGGAGAAATCAGATTGTAGAGGACATAGATTTAATGCGAGAAGGGCAAAGTTTAAAAGAGATATACAGGGGGTTTTCTTATATACAGAAGCTGATGATTGCACGGTTAGGGTTGGTGGCTGAGACTGATATAATAGTATTTAAGAAGTTTTTGGATAGGGTTATGGGATTGCAGGGAATGGAGGAAAATAGATTATGAGCAGGCAGAAAAGAGTCGGTCATGGCATCATATTCAGCACAGAGATTGTGTGAAGGGCATGTTCCTATGCTGTACTGTTCTGTATAATTCAATTTGACTGAAATTAAATGATGGGACTGACTGTAGTATAACAGAGGGCTGACCATTGCTCATGTCTTTCCCTCCCCCACAAAAGAATCAGGCAGATTAACTTCGTCAAAAGAGACAAAATCTTACCTCATTTTGTTAGCTATATAAATGTAATGATCAATACATCATGCATCATCCTTGTCTGCTTTATGGGAGCCCTCAAGAAGTCACCCAAGTGATAAACAGGTATCTGCAGAGCACTAATTAGTTATAGCATTCTTAGTCATCCAGTCAAAACACACCAAGTACTCCCATCTACTTAAAAAGAGATAGTGCTGAGCTTGGAGCCTTGCATAAATCCATGCTGGTGCTCACCAAACAATGAAAGACCCCAAAGGCATGGTGTGGAGGGACTGCTTGGGCAAATGGTGTGGTTGCAATACAGAGCTATGGTGGCTCAGGTCTGTGCCATTAGGAACTGCTTGCAACATGTGTTCACAGTCTGTCCCTATGCCATGGTCTTTTTCATCCCCTGTTAAAAGCTGCTTTCTCACCTGCCTGCACGGCACTCACTACCCAATCCAGAGATTTCTTGATGGTGACAACTTCAGCAATGTAGAAACTGTAGGATCCAATCGATCCGTCCACACAGTAGCTTCTGTCAGCACTCCAACAATAGCCCATACTCACCACGCAAACCAAGTGCAGCTCCAAGCGGCCACACCACTTGCTCAACACCAGCCCCGACAGACAACCTCTCCACACCAAGTCCTGAGTGATTAATTACTGGGTTTATGCCAGATCCCTTGCACAGCAGTAATAACAGTGACTGTGTTGTACACTCCATACACAGCTCATCATGCAGTTACCTCGACAACAGGAAGACTAAATTAAATAAACCTCTGCTCTATTCATAAACAGTCCCAACTGTCAATCATTTGATAATCTAACCCTTCATCCCACAATATCTCAGCAACATTTTTGTTCCAGTGCAAACTTGAGCAAGAGATCTCCATTTTTTGACAAGGCACTGCACAGCCTTCCAGATCAACAGTGTTCAGTTTGTATCTCATCCAGGATCAAGTTACTATTCCTTGGGGACTTACACCATCAACTGTTTGTTATTTAATTCCCCTGCCTACAACTAACTTTTTAATCAGTTATTAAAACACTCTCTTTCCATTGCTACTTAGTCTTTTCATTATGCCTAGTATAACATTTACATTGGAACAGCTTCTACCACCAATATCCCTACCCATCACAAGGCCTCTCCAAATCCATCCACAAGAGAGCATTCGCTCTTCGCTTAATCACCCCACATTCCCTTTTCCCCACCCATTTCCAGGAGTACATTCCCTATCCAGTGAGAGGAGACCCTTAACGCCAAAATCACTTTCATCTCTTTCTGAGGGCTGTTGAGCAGCACCAACAAAAATGCTGCTGAGAGATTGTGGGATGAAGGATTAGATTAACAAATGACTGACAGTTTGGGACTGTTTTATGATCAGAGCAGTGGGTTCCTTAATGTTGTACACTTAATTTTAACTTCCTGCTGTAGAGGAAACTGCATGATGAGCTGCATATGTAGTGTGCAACATAGTTATTGACATTACTGCTGTGCAAGGGATCTGGCGTGAACCCAGTAATGAATCTGTTGAGGGCCGTGCATGAGGAGATGCGTACACACACCACAACCCAGTGAGCAATAATTCCCTTCCTTGACCAGGCTGTCTACAAGCTCCCAGACTCCTTGATCCCACTCGTTACTGCCAACTATGGATGGAAACTCCTCATACTTTGAGCCCCCATTCATCTAGTCGAAGCTATTTTCTGCTCGCTGCCATCACAGGCCGAGAGACCAGAGCCGATACAAGGTTCAGAAGTTCATAAATTCTAAGCCATTCAATCACAGCTGATCTATCTTTCCCTCTCAACCCCATTCTCCTGCCTTCTCCCCATAACCCCTGACACCCTTGGTAATCAAGAATCAATCAACCTCTGCCTTAAAAAATATCCAGTGATCATCATCTCCTTCCAAAAAGGTCCTTTTATTCTGAGGCTAAGGTTTCTGGTCCTAAACGCTCCGACTAGTTACATCAAAGACATGTATTTCGTTTCTCAGCATTTTTGTTACATGAATCCAGCACCAAATATTCAGATTATACACACAAAGATGGAGTAGCTCAGCGGGTCAGACAGCATCTCTGGTGAAAAGGCGCAGGCGACGTTTCTGGTCGAGACCCATCTTTTTTTCTTTTCTCCAGAGATGTTGTCTGACCCTCTAAATCACTCCAGCTTTTTGCGCCTATCTTCGGTTTACACCAGCGCCTGCACTGCAGTTCCTACCGACACCAATAATTCAGGAGTGGGTAAAGTTACCAATGTAACAGATTCACCACCCTCTGGCTTAAAAGACAAAAGGCGAGGCGAGTCAGCGTGTCCAAGGGAAGGCCACCCGGCCCTGCCCAAAGGAGGGTCTCCACCCGAAACGTCACCTATTCCTTCTCCCCGGAGATACTGCCCCGTCCCGCTGAGTTACTCCACAGTACTTTGTGTCTATTACCGCCCGGTCCCGGCCTGGACCGGGTTGGGCTGTGGAGCCGGGGGAGCCGTCGCTGTCCCTGTCGCCGTCGCTCACTCACCAGGAGAGTACAGCTGCGCCAGCTCCTTGGCCCCGGCATGTTGAGGGCCCCATCGGGCAAGGCCCGTCTCCTCCACGTTCCCCTGTTGCTGCTGCTGCTGTTGGCTGTCCGGGAGGGAAGCGCAGGCCGGCTCCCCGGTAGCCATGGACGACCCGGCGACGCAACAGTCCTGCTGCTCCTGCAGCAGCTCCGCCTGACTCGCCATCTTCAAAACGACCCTCCCCAAACCCCCCCCACCCGCACAACCGCGGTGCGCGTGCGCGTGGTGGCTGGCCAACCGCCGGTCGGCCCGGCCACTCCTCTCCCACCCGGGGGCCAATGGGAGCGCGGGGAGGGGGGAAGCAGAGTTCTTGACCAATCAGATCCCTTACATCGCGCGAGGCAGCCAATCAGCTCCCCCTTTCCAACACACCGGGCCGCTGTCCAATGGGAGGAGACGGCTGGGATTTCTCCACAAATCAGAACAGCCCATCACCAGGTCCTTAAGTCTTTATGACCAGAGGCATTTATTCACAAAATGCTGGCGTAGCTCAGCGGGACAGGCAGCATCTCTGGAGAGAAGGAATGAGTGATGTTTCAGACTGAAGAAGGGTCTCGACCCGAACATCACCCATTCCTTCTCTCCTGAGATGCTGGCTGAGTTACTCCAGCATTTTGTGAATAAATACCTTAGATTTGTACCAGCATCTGCAGTTATTTTCTTACACTACCTGTATGGCGAGCCTGGAGGCTCGTTCTTTGTTGAAGAAGTTTATTGCGACAGCAATATTCGATCACAAAGTTTACATAACGAGATGACAGACAACCATTAAAACTAACTGTTCTCTTCGAAGGAGTCTCTCAACTGACTCCTTTGGGCGCCAAAACCACACGTGACGACGCTGTCCAATCAGCGGTCTCACTCCCTGGACCAATCCTTATGGTCGCACCCACACGTGACCTTGCTGGCCAATCTGAGGGTTCGACATCTAGGACCACTCTCTATGGTCGCTACATGACCCCCCCCCCCCCCCCCCCCCCAGAACCCGAGGTACGGAACCTAGCAGGGAGCCGGATTTCGCGACCAGAACGAGTAAGGAGAGGGGCAGCTGGAACCATAGGAGCGGGGGGTCCTGGACCGGGTGGAACTGCAGGAGCGGGGGGTCCTGGACCGGGTGGAACTGCAGGAGGACGGCCTTGCCGAGGCGGTTGACCGACCAGGACAGGGCCGTCCGGATCCAAGTGCGCAGGTTTAAGCCTGGACACCGAGACGAGCTCACTCCTGCCGCCCACGTCTAAGGTGAAGGTGACCGTCCCTTTACGCAAAACCCGGAACGGCCCTTCATAGACCCTCTGCAACGGGGAACGATGGGCATCTCTACGCAGAAATACAAACTCACGGTCCTTCAAGGCAGGTGGTTCGTGCACCATGAGACACCCATGACGCGAAGTCGGAACCGGAGCCAGGGAACCCACGCGTGCTCGGAGTGATGCTAACACCGACGGAACTGACGGCAGCTGACCAGAGGACTCCGGCAGCAAATCTCCGGGTACTCGAAGTGGCGAGCCATATACTAGTTCCACGGACGACGCATCGAGATCCTGCTTAGGAGCGGTCCGGATGCCCAAAAGGACCCAGGGAAGTTGGTCTACCCAGTCTGGGCCCTCCAGCCTCGCACTGAGGGAGGCCTTGAGTTGTCGGTGGAACCACTCCACGAGCCCATTAGCCTGAGGGTGGTACGCCGTGGTGTGTTGCAACCGGGAGCCGTACAGCTCTGCTAGCATGGCCCAGAGGGTAGAGGTGAACTGTGGCCCCCTGTCGGTGGTGATAACAGACGGGACCCCGAAACGGGCCACCCAATGGTGGGCCAGGGCCCTGGCACAAGAGGCAGCGGAGGTATCTGACAATGGGAAAGCCTCCGGCCACCGGGTGAACCGATCCACTACCGTGAGTAGATGGGTGTAGCCCCAGGAGGAAGGTAAAGGTAAAATCCACGTGAATATGGAAAAAGCGGACCGCTGGGACCGCAAACTCTTGTACTGGGGGCTGGACATGGCATTGGACTTTAGCGGTCTGGCAGGGAACGCAGGAACGGGCCCGAGCAGCTACCTGCTTTCGCAGGCCATGCCACACAAACCGAGCGGCTACTAAGGCAGAGGTGGAGCGGATGGACGGGTGCGCCAGCCCGTGAATGGCATCAAATACCCGGCGCTGAAGGGAGGGTGGCACCACCGGCCTAGGACGGGGGAGGGAAACATCACACCAGACTTTTGTACCCGCAGGCCCGCAGGCCACCTGAGCCAACTTCAACCCTGAAGTGGCGGACTGGGATGCCGAGGCGGTGCCCGCCAGGAGCTGTGCCTCCGCAAGCTCCTGGGGATCCACCTCGCAGTCTACCGCTGAAATGGGGGAAACAGCAGGCCGAGATAGGGCGTCAGCAACGGCATTAAGCTTACCCGCGACATGACGGGCATCGGTGGTAAACTCAGTGATGGCAGTCAGGTGCCGCTGCTGGCGGGCCGACCATGGGTCGGACAATTTGGAAAAAGCAAAAGTTAACGGTTTATGGTCCATAAAGGCCACAAACGGGCGGTCTTCTAGGAAATACCTAAAGTGACGGACAGCTAAGTAGAGAGCCAGAAGCTCTTGGTCAAAGGCGCTATATTTCAGCTCAGCCGAACTCAGTTGCCGGCTGAAAAACGGCAAGGGATGCCAAAGGCCACTGACCTGCTGTTCCAAAACCCCTCCCACCGCCACGTCAGACGCATCGACCGTCAGGGCCGTGGGGGCGGAGGGGCTCGGGTGGACCAGCATGGTGGCGTCTGCCAAAGCCGCCTTAGCTGCTGCAAAGGCCGACTCCGCGGCCGAGGACCATACCAACTCTACAGGTTTACCCGCGAGGCACTGGAAGAGCGGGCGCATGACCCGTGCTGCTGCCGGGACGAACCTATGGCAGAAATTCACCATGCCCACGAACTCTTGCAGACCCTTCACTGTGGTGGGCCGCGGGAATGCACGGATAGCCTCCACCTTCTCGGGCAAAGGGGTGGCGCCGGCAGGGGTGATTCTGTGCCCTAAGAAATCGAGAGGTCAAATTGACACTTGGAGGGTTGGATGATGAGCCCTTGGTCTTGGAGCCGCTGGAATACAGTCCGCAAGTGGGCGAGGTGTTCCTGCTCCGAGGGGCTGGCGACCAGGATATCATCTAAATAAATGAACACAAAAGGCAAATCTCGACCAACACGGTCCATGCGTCGCTGGAAGGCCTGTGCCGCGTTCTTTAAACCGAAAGGCATGCGCAACCATTCGAACAACCCGAATGGAGTGATCGTGACAGTTTTTGGTATGTCTTCCGGACGCACAGGGATCTGGTGGTAGCCCCGCACCAAATCGATCTTGGAGAACACCGCGGCACCTTCCAGCCCAGACGAGAAGTCCTGGAGGTGCGGTATGGGGTAGCGGTCGGCCGTGGTGACGGCATTGAGGCGCCGGTAATCGCCGCATGGTCTCCACCCCCCAGATGCTTTGGAGACCATATGCAACGGCGAGGCCCACGGGCTGTCGGACTGACGGACAATGCCCATTTCCTCCATCTTCCTGAATTCTGCCCGCGCCACCACCAGCCTGTCGGGCAGTAACCTCCGGGCCCGAGCGAAAACGGGGGGGCCCTCGGTGCGGATGTGGTGGACCACGTCGTGCCTGGCCGAAGGGGCATCGAAGCGTTGGACGAGCAGCTCTGGAAACTCCGCCAGGACTTCAGCATACGGGTCGGGGGCCGCGACGATGGCCTGGACAGTTGGGCTGGGAGGGGTGGCGGCCGGCAGAGCGGCGGGCTCATCGCTGCTGGCGGCTCGTCGAAGGTCTTACTGCGGATATCGGGGACTAGTGAAAAGGCCCAGAGGAAATCTGCGCCTAGGATCGCCTGGCTGACGTCCGCGATAATGAATGGCCATTCGTACGTGCGGATGCCTAAAGCCAGGGACATTGTCCGCGTACCATACGTGCGGATGGGGCTGCCGTGAACCGCGATGAGGGTAGGACCTGTCTTACCCGATCTGGTCTCGAGGCCGGTCGGCGGTACGATACTGACTATGGCTCCTGTGTCAACCAAAAATTCTGTGTCCGTGAATCGGTCTCGGACGTAGAGGCGTCGGTTCTGGCCAATCGCAACCGCCTCTATGTACGATCGGCTGAGGCATTTCCCGAGAAGGTACAAGGTGAGCGGCAGTTGCGGGATTCTTCACCCCATTGTAGATGGTAATAGCACCAGCCGCGCTTGTGCGGATCCTTTTGGCGGGCTTTTGGAGAATTTGCGGGAGACTCGGCGCCATCTTTATGCCGCTGTGGCGCGGCCGCTGATGTCGAGACCTTGTTGATTGAACTGCTTCTTTTTGATTTGGATGCCATGAGCGCATCGGCTTTTTCTGCATATGCTACGGGGTCCTTAAAAGAACAATCCGTGAGCATGAGTTTGACATCTTCGGGAAGCTTCTCTCGGAATGCCTGCTCGAACATAAGGCAATCCGTGTGTTCACCTGCTAGCGCTAACATTTCAGCCATGAGAACGGACGGCAGCCGATCTCCGAGATCCGGTAGGTGCATAAGCCTCTTAGCTCGGTCATGCCTACTGAATCCGAAGGTTCGTAATAACAGTGCCTTCATGGCCTCGTACTTGTCTTCTGCAGGAGGGTTGACGATGAACCGCATCACCCGTGCGGTCGTCTCCGGCGGTAGAGCGCTGACGAGGTAGTAGTATTTTGTCGTGTCTGCCGAGATGTTTCTTAAGTGAAACTGGGATTCGGTATGGGCAAACCAAGATTGTGGTTGATGTGCCCAAAACGACGGAAGGTGAACGCTGACCGCGCTTATCTCCGGTGCGCCGGGCATAGAAGCCAAAAACGAGGCGTCTTGTTCACTCATGGTAGGTGATCAGATGGATCACGTCGGGGTCACCAATATGGCGAGTCTGGAGGCTCGTTCTTTGTTGAAGAAGTTTATTGCGACAGCAATATTCGATCACAAAGTTTACATAACGAGATGACAGACAACCATTAAAACTAACTGTTCTCTTCGAAGGAGTCTCTCAACTGACTCCTTTGGGCGCCAAAACCACACGTGACGAAGCTGTCCAATCAGCGGTCTCACTCCCTGGACCAATCCTTACGGTCGCACCCACACGTGACCTTGCTGGCCAATCTGAGGGTTCGACATCTAGGACCACTCTCTATGGTCGCTACAGCGTAGCGTAGGTGCACTAGGTTAATTCCCGGAATGGCGGGACTGTCGTATGTTGAAAGGCTGGAGCAATTAGGCTTGTATACACTGGAATTTAGAAGGATGAGGGGGGATCTTATTGAAACATATAAGATAATTAGGGGATTGGACACATTAGAGGCAGGAAACATGTTCCCAATGTTGGGGGAGTCCAGAACAAGGGGCCACAGTTTAAGAATAAGGGGTAAGCCATTTAGAACGGAGATGAGGAAGAACTTTTTCAGTCAGAGAGTGGTGAAGGTGTGGAATTCTCTGCCTCAGAAGGCAGTGGAGGCCAGTTCGTTGGATGCTTTCAAGAGAGAGCTGGATAGAGCTCTTAAGGATAGGAACGGGGTACTGATTGAGAGTGATCAGCCATGATCGCATTGAATGGCGGTGCTGGCTCGAAGGGCTGAATGGCCTACTCCTGCACCTATTGTCTATTGTCTATTGTCTATTGCTACACCTGTATGATCAGAGGCAGTTTCGGCTGCGACTCGTCAGGTTCGCGGCAAAAATGCTGGAGTAATTCAGCAGGTCAGGCAGCATCGCAGGAGAAAAGGAATGGGTGACGTTTCGGATCGAGACCCTTCTTCAGTCTGAAGAAGGGTCTCTACGTGAAACGTCACCCATTCCTTCTCTTCTGAGATGCTGCCTGACCGGCTGAGTTACTCCAGCATTTTGTGAATAGATTTCAGTCTGAAGAAGGGTCTCGACCCGAAACATCACCCATTCCTTCTCTCCTGAGATGCTGCCTGACTGGCTGAGTTACTCCAGCATTTTGTGAATAAATACTTTCAATTTGTACCAGCATCTGCAGTTATTTTCTTACACTACCTGTATGATCAGAGGCGGTTTCGGCTGCGACTCGTCAGGTTCGCGACAAAAATGCTGGCGTAGCTCAGCGGGACCGGCAGCATCTCTGGAGAGATGGAATGGGTGATGTTTCGGGTGGGGAGGGACCCTGCTTCAGACCATGCTTCAGACCATGCATTTCTCACACAAGACTAAACCACTTTTATTGAACTACAACATGGGTGGCCATACATTACTTGCTGTCGACCTTCACCCATATCTAGGAGTCAAATTAAGCAAAGATTAAAATTGGGTGACGCATGTTGGTCAAGTGTGTAACAAAGCAAATAGAACGCTCGGCCTTCTTAAAAGAACTAAGAGATTCACAAAATCACACCATCAAACCTTCCGTCATCCCAGAGCACCAACTGCCATGAAACAAGACAAAATACCAGTCCTACATCATCAACTCGCTAAATTTCAATAAACCTTGCTACCAATATGCCCTTTACCCTAGGACGATAAGGGAATGGAATATGTTACCGCCCAACACACATGCCACTCCCGATGTTCAGTCATTTAAAAAGGTGATTGAGCAACTAAATTTCAAAATGTAATCACTACTCTACACACTCTGACCTGCGCACTTATGAGGTGTTTGCGCAGTAATCAACCAGAACCAGACTGAATGTCACGGGGAAGGGGAAACGAGAGATATAGACGATGATAGACGATGATGTAGAGAGAGAGAGAGAACAAATGCCGACAGCCATCAGGCTATTAAACACTACAACCTCAAATAAGCTCTGAACTACAATAGACTATTATTATTATTATTGTTGCACTACTGTTGTTTGTTTTTTGAGTATGTGTATATATGTGTATATATGTGTGTGTGTACAGCTCTACCAGCTGTGCCACTTGTTGTATATTTATGCGTACAGTTTGTTATTTTTCCACTCTCTAAATTGACTTGATTATGAGTCTACTGTAACTATTATAGGAACCATGCAGAATAATATTACAGGAACCTCCTCTATGGTGAAAATTCTGGATGCATATAAAAGAATTTCCTGAGGCTAACAAAATGTTTGAGGTCAAATTGAAATCAATGATATTATCTTTTGTTATGATTAATGAAGTCTCAGTTTTTGCTGCAAATAACATCACTGAACTAGAGGCTTCTGATGCAGAATCAAGACGGTTGAATGAAGCAACTCAAACTAGGAAAAGAGCAATTTTCCTCACTGAATGGGTCCCGATGTTTATGATACAGTAAAGAATTTATGAGCTCCAGCCAAACCAAAGGACACGCCTTTGAAGGATATTCTGAAGAAGTTAACAGAACATTATGACCCTAAGCCCTTAGAAATAGCTGAAAGCTATTGTTTTGGAACGTGATGCCAACTTCCAGAGGAGGATATTAGTAATGTTATCATGACACTCAAGAGGTTATCAATTCATTGTAATTTTGGAAATTTCCAAGACCGGGTGTTAAGAGACCGTTTCGTGTGTGGACTGAGAAGTGAGCGGATCTGAAGTAAGCTGATGACGGTGTATGACCTGACCTTTGAAACAGCTTGTAAAACTGCTTTGTCAATGGATATGGCAGAAAGGGGTTCTAGAGAAGTCAGGACAACTTCTAGACAACCAGCGGAAGAGTTGAACTAGCTGCAGTCCAGCAAACTAAAGATGGATAAGTCGACAAAGACGTCAGAGAATCGTTATCCATGGAAGGGTAGCAAGATGACGGCAAAGTCATGCTATCGCTGTTTGGGCTCACATCTAGCACAGTCTTGTCCGGTCTGTGGATCAACTGCAGGCAGTTCTTCAGACTGTGGGTCTCGACCCGAAACGTCACCCATTCCTTCTCTCCTGAGATGCTGCCTGACCTGCTGAGTTACTCCAGCATTTTGTGAATAAATACCTTCGATTTGTACCAGCATCTGCTGTTATTTTCTTACACTGTGAAGTGTGCGCATGTGCGGGACTCTCGGGCGGGCGAGCTCAAGATATCACAATGGCAACATTCCATTCTTTAACATACCTACCTATCAACGTTCAACTCTGCATTCTTTAGAACTAGGTTTTCCTGAATTGCAACTGCAATCTTAAGGGGACATTAATGATGTTAATGCGCATGAAATTTACATATCTATGTCTACTTCAGGCACAGATGGGAGATCGACTACACTGAAGTGCAAAACAAGACAATAGATTAGTGACCATTTGGATACTAAAATCAGGGAAAATCCTCCTACAATGGAAATTCTTTTGAGATAACCTGTAAGAGACATGCAGCATGGAAACATGCCATTCAGCCCACTCTGTCCATGCCGACCTGGGTCCAGCATAAATAGATGCAATCA
Source organism: Rhinoraja longicauda (assembly GCF_053455715.1). Taxonomy (NCBI): domain Eukaryota; kingdom Metazoa; phylum Chordata; class Chondrichthyes; order Rajiformes; family Arhynchobatidae; genus Rhinoraja; species Rhinoraja longicauda. Next base: position 28,229,764 of record NC_135974.1, on the reverse strand, counting down.
CACAGAAGGCCCACTGCCGCTACTTTCTTAGAAGTTTAGAGAGATACAGCAGGTCTCTGAATACTTCAAAAGAATTTTACAGAGGTGCTGTAAGAAGTATTCTGACTGGTTTCATCATGGTTTGGTATGGCAATTCCAATGCACGGGAATGCAAGAGGCTGCAGACAGTGGGCGGCACAGTGGCACAATGGTAGAATTGGTGCCTTACAATGCCAGAGACCCGGGTTCGATCCTGAATACGGGTGCTGCCTATACGGAGTTTGTACGTTCTCCCTGGGACCATGTGGGTTTTCTACCGGTGCTCCGGTTTCCACCCACACTCCAAAGACGTACAGGTTTGCAGGTTAATTGACTTAGGTAAGTTGTAAAATTGTCCCTAGTATGTGTGGGTTAGCATACAGAGTTATTGCAGGTCGGCACGGACTCGGTGGTCTGAAGGACCTGTTTCCACACTGTATCTCTAAAGTTTAAAGTAAAGCGGTTAACCCAGCCCGGTCCTTCATGTGTATAGCTGTCCTGTCCATTGACCGCATCTACATGAATTATGCCTCAAGGAGATGGTATCAATCATTAAGGATGCCCACCATCCAGGCCATGCCCTCTTCTCATTCCTACCATTAGGCAGAGGACTAACGTTCCACACCACCAAGTCCAGGAACATACTTTCCTAAAACTATCAGATTCTTGAACCAAACTACACAACCCTAAACCTTCCACGGCAACAGAACACTATGACCCACCTCCAGCGCTGTTATGTACTTGTTTTATCCGATTATGTTTTTGCAATAACTTTCTGGTTGTTTGCACAGTCTTCTTTTGTAGAATTTACGTGTAATTTACATAGAATTTGTTTTTGTGTGTTTGTCTATTTGCCTGTGATGCTGTGACCTTAATGTACTCGTGCATATAGCAATAGACTTGAACATTAAATTTAATAGACTTTGTTCCATTGAAAAGATGACTTCTGGAGGGAGAATCAGTGATAAATACTTTTTAAAAAAATGAGGAAAGCGATTATAAGAAATGTCTCCATGTAGACTTGTGGAAGCTGAAAATGTTGCTTCTTATCAGGGACAATTGGTAGTTTGAAAGTCAACATGGGTAAACTTTTTGAAGGAGTGGATAATTTGAGATAGATTGAGAGCAGAGCAATGGAATGCTTTTTATTTGTCCAAGAAAGTGTGGTTCTGTGATGCAAAATTTTAGAATAGTGTTGAGTAATGTCTCTGGTAGCAACAGAGAAAGGAAAGTCATTGTGAATGTTGTATTTATATGATAGAACTAACCATTGTACGTTGGCCTTGGGCATTTTGAGCAAACAGAGTTGCTCCTGCAACCACAACAACCTGACTGCGGGAGAAGACGGCAGGAGAATGGAAAGACATTGTGGCCTTCCATCACAGTGAGGAGAGGACTGGAGGAGACTCACTGTGATGGATGTTTCTTTGATGGATGTTTCTTTTTTTGTGTGTTTTTGGGGTTGTGTAATTTTAATGCCTATTTAATACTTTTATTGTTGGACTGTGGGTGACTGAATTTCGTCCAATTTGGATGACAAATAAAGCTATCTTGAATCTTGAATCTTGCTTGTGGCACGGTGGCGCAGCAGTAGAGTTGCTGCCTGACAGCACCACAGACCCGGGTTTGTTCCTGACTACGGCTGTTGTCTTCTCCAGGTGCTCTGGTTTCCTGCCACATTCCAAAGACATGCAGGATTGTAGTTAATTGGCTTCTGTAAATTGTCCCTAGGGGGTGTAGGATGGAACGAGTGTACAGCTGATCATTGGTCATCCCGGACTGGGTGCTGGGTGGGTGGAAGGGTTTGTTTCCATGCTGTATCTTTAAACTAAACAAAAGTATACTAAGTTAAACTAAACCAAACTAAACTAGTGGCATTCTTCCGGTGCCTTGTGAAGCCTGCCATTGATGGTTCAGGTCTCAGAGTGTATAGGAATGCAGTGGCCTCTGCTGATTAGAAGTTCTCCGCCTGAGGTTTGGATATTCAAATACCCTTTGCTCATTGACTAAAGGTTTTCCTGAATCTCACTGTGAGTAGTAATTGTCGGAGATAGTGTGCCGCAGTAGGGCCAAGTTGGTGAAGGACCTTGGTCTTGCAGATTCTGATTGTAATGCCCATCTTCTCATTCGATTTTGGTGAATGATGACACGTGACTTGGCATCCAAGAATGCATATACGGAAATGTTGTCTGGATACTGTGGCTTGTCTAGTGACTTGCAGTCTGAAGAAGGGTCCTGACCCGAAACGTCACCTATCCATGTCTTCCAGAGATACTGCTTGACTCAGCTGAGTTGCTCCAGCACTTTGTAGTGTTTGTTTTTAATGTAACATTGGTTCTGGAGATAGACACAAAAAGCTGGAGTAACTCAGCGGGTCATACAGAATCTCTGGAGAAAAGGATTAGGTGGCGTTTCAGGTCGAAACCCTTCTTCAGAGTTCTGGAGTGTAGCTTCTCATGAATTCTGAGTATTTAACTCATGAATTGCCTGTCTCCTTTCTTTAGAATGGCCATATTCATGGCATCTCAGAAGTCCCCTGATATATCTTCCTGTTCCCAGGCGTGGACACTGAGATTTTAGATTTGTGACTGAAGCTCTTTAGTGCCGCGTTTTAGGATTTCAGTTGGGGCATGGTCCAGTCTACTGAGTCTAGGAGTTGGAAAGTACATTGCAACTTTGATAAGGCCACATTTGAAGTATTCTGTAGAGTTCTGGTTGGCCTGCTGGAGGAAGATTAGCACTAAACTGCAAAGGGTGCAATACTAAATTACAAACATGGTACCAGGTCTGGAAGGTTTGAATTACAAGGAAAGGTTGGATAGGCTGGTGAATAGCCACAGACATTGCCCTAGGGTAGAGGAGTCAAAAGCAAGAGGGCATAGTTTTAAGGTGAGAGAGGCGAAAGGGACCCACGGGGCAAATTTTACACACTGTTGGTGGATTGTACAGTATATTGAATGAGCAGCTTTTTCCTATTCATGTTCCTGTCTAAGTGTCTTTTAATTGTTCTTATTGTATCTGCCTCAACTGCCTTCTATGGCAGCCTGTTCCATATTCACATCACCCTGGGTAAAATGTGCATTCACCCTATCAATTCCCCTTAAGATTTTATACACCTCCATAAGATCTCCCCTCAGCTTCCTGCGCTCCAAGAAATAATGTCCTAACCTGTCCTATAAGTCTGGTATTTGAGTCCTGGCGACATCCTTGTAAATCTTCTTTGGACTCTTTCCAACTTCATGATATCCTGATATTCAGATATTGATATTCAGACATCCATACTCTTTCCAACTTCATGGTATTCAGGGTGACCTAAGCTGAACACAATAATCCAAGTACACAAGAAAATTAGAGGAAGGTAAATATTTATAATTATCTTCAATTATACCCTAACTGTAAGACAACTTGATATGAGCTTATAACGGATTACATAGCACCAATTCTTTTGGGTGCTAAATGCTCGAGTTTTAACTTTACGCTAGAGTAAGTTCAGCTGGATTTTATTTCCTGGTGAAGTTCTGCTGGACGCTATCATCCACTATTTATATGAGCACATCTGAACTTTGCCTGGTGTCAGGTGTGCATTGCAAGTGACATCATGATTCACCTAGTGCAGGTCTCCACTTGCACCACTGTAAATTGGAGCAGAAAGCTCTACATGATGATGCTTGTGGAACAGTCTGAGAGCAATCGTAACTTGTTAATGACACATTACTGTTGTACTCACACAGACACTATCAGAATTGCAGCTACAAGCTTCCTTAGCACCAGCAAGATTGTTTACACCAGTCTCCAGGTAACATGAGGTCTTATTGTTCCAAGAGATTCCCGCAAACGTCAATAATCCTTTCAGCTGGATAGTGTCCAAGAGGCCATAAGAGGTAAATCACTAACTCACAGATATCTATTCAATAGTGTTATTTATCCCAACAGGCCTATGACAGCTAGAAGTAAACCCAATGAGATTATTCCCATTTCCCAGCTCCCCATCTATAATGTTACATGTTACATTTCTTCTAATTCCTCATACAGGCAATTTTTAAGTGTGTGTATTTCTGCCTCCACCCCACCCTCCCTTTCGAGAACTCCTCCACTCAATGTATGAAAAATATCTTCTCAACTTCCCTGTAATTCTTCTGCCACGTAACCTTAATCTCTTGCTGTAATATATTGACTTTTCCACCAGGGGAAATGGGGTGCTAGTATTCATCCTGCTGATGGGCCTCAATGACTGCTGAAGAACTTGGGACTGACCTGGGATCTGCTTCACTCTGAAATCATCCCATTTCTAGATGGGGCCTAAAAGAGGCCTGAGGCCTTTACTTTAGATTTGGGGAGAACATGCCCCGATGCAGTGCTACCATTTTTCTTTTGAATAAAGAACGTTCACCCCCTCTCAAATTTAGCTTTGTGTGTTTGTTTCTATGCCAGTTTAAAATGCTGAAGCATAACTTAACACCATCCCATTGTTAGGGACAGTAAATCGAATCACAGTTTTGCTGTCACCATCCTTACCTTCTCCCTGTCCCCGCTTGATATAAAATGGAACCCAAGAAACACACAAATTGCCGGTTTAACTCAGCGGGTCAGGCAGCATCTCTGGAGAATATGGATAGACGATGTTTTGGGTTGGGATCCTTCTTCAGACTTAAACGTTTGTTCTATCTGCAACATCACCTATTTTTCCATAGATGGTGCCTGATTTGCTCAGTTACTCCAGCATTTTGTGTTTTTTGTTGGTATAATCCAACATCTGCAGTTCCTTGTAACTTGGAACCCTTTCTGGGAAAACAGAGCAAATTAGCAATGTGGTTAGCTTGCCTCACTGTTAATGACATAGGGAGGAGAGTCTAGTTTTAATCATGAACCAGTTATAAAGTATTGATAGTGCAACCATTCTTTTCCTACCCACTTTCTGATATTTCCTGCTTTGCTTTCCTGCAGTAATGATTATCATGAAGTGCTTTCTGGGAAGTTGGAAATTCAAGATCACTTACCCATGAACCAGGCAAGTTTCACCCAGATCTTTACCATGCTGACTGCTCTTAATCAAGTGAGTATCTATACTTTTCTGGACAAAACTTGCCCACACCGGCCAACATGTCCCACCTACACTCGTCCCACCTGCCTGCGCTTGGTCCATATCCCCCCAAACCTGTCCTATCCATGTACTTGTCTAACTGTTTCTTAAACGTTGGGATAGTCGCAGCCTCAGCTACTCCTCTGGCAGCTTGTTCCATACACCCACCACCCTTTGTGTGAAAAAGTTACCCCTCAGATTCCTATTAAATCTTTTCTCCTTCACCTTAAACCTATGCCCTCTGGTTCTCGATTCCCCTTCTCTGGGCCAGAGACTCTGTGCATCTACCCTATCTATTCCTCTCGGGATTTTATACACCTCTATATGATCACCCCTCATCCTCCTGTGCTCCAAGGAATAGAGGCCCAGCCTACTCAACCTTTCCCTATAGCTCACATCCTCTAGTCCTGGCAACATCCTCGTAATTCTTTTCTGAACCCTTTCAAGCTTGACAATATCTTTCTTATAACATTGTGCCCCAAACTGAACACAATATTCTAAATGCGGTCTCACCAACGTTTTATACAACTGCAACATGACCTCGCAACATCTATACTCAATACTCTGACTGATGAAGGCCAATGTGCCAAAAGCCTTTTTGACCACCTTATCTACCTGCGACTTGACCTTCAAGGAACCATACACCTGCACTCCTAGATCCCTCTGCTCTACAACACTCCCTAGAGCCCTACCATTCACTGTGTAAGTCCTGCCCTTGTTAGACGTCCCAAAATGCAACACCTCACACTTCTCTGTATTAAATTCCATCAACCATTCCTCTGCCCACCTGGCCAATCGATCCAGACCCTGCTGCAATCGTTCACAACCTTCTTCACTATCTGCAAAACCACCCAGTTTTGTATCATCAGCAAACTTGCTAACCTTGCCTTGTATGTTCTCATCCAAATCATTAATGTAGATGACAAACAGTAACGGGCCCAGCACCGAACCCTGAGACACACCACTGGTCACAGGCCTCCAGTCTGACAAGCAACTTTCAATAGACAATAGACAATAGGTGCAGGAGTAGGCCATTCGGCCCTTCGAGCCAGCACCACCATTCAATGTGATCATGGCTGATCATTCACAATCAGTACCCCGTTCCTGCCTTCTCCTCATACCCCCTGACTCCACTATCCTTAAGAGCTCTATCTAGTTCTCTCTTGAATGCATCAGCCTCTGCTTCTTTCCATGGAGCCAATTTGGGCTATCCATTCAGCTATGTCTCCTTGGATCCCATGCGATCTAACTTTCCAGAGCAGCTTACCATGCGGAACCTTGTCGATTGCCTTACTGAAATCCATGTACACAACATCTACAGCACTGCCCTCATCGACCTTTTTGGTCACATCTTCAAAAAATATCAATCAGATTTGTGAGACATGACCTCCCACGTACAAAACAATGCTGACTATCCCTAATCAGCATTTGCCCATCCAAATGTCTGTATAACCTATCCCTCATAATACTCTCTAGTAACTTTCCAACTAAAGATGTTAAGGTCACCGACCTATAGTTCCCAGCATTTTCCCTGCAGTCCTTCTTGAAAAGAGGCACAACATTTGCCAACCGCCTGTCTTCCGGCACTTCTCCTGTATTTAAGGATGACTCGTAAATTTCAACCAGGGCTCCCGCAGTTACATGGATCATGTAAAGCTTTTCAGAAGTTTAGCAGTAACAATGAAGCATCATTTCAAATGAATCTGATAACAGGTAAATTAAGTTAACTTCAGTGTTTGTTTTCAAAATGATTGCATTTTGACATTAAATGGGCACACGAAGATAGAAAGATTGGGAAACTGACACTTGCATGTAACAACCAACATTGAATTAAAAGATGCAATTAATTGAATCTTTAAGACCTGGATATAAAGAGAACATAAGGAAGAGGAGTAGGTCATATTGTATTTTGACTGCTTGACAACTCAACAAGATCATTAGTTCTCAACCCGAAACGTCACCCATTCCTTCTCTCCAGAGATGCTGCCGGTCCGCTTAAGTTACTCCAGCTTTTTGTGTCTATCTAAGATCATAGTTGATCTGCAATCAAAGTGCTATTTTCCTGCACTAGCTACATCCTGACAGAACACCCTGAAATCTATTGTTTTCTGTTGAGAATGAACTTAATGACTGAACTTCCATCGCTCTCCATGACAAACAATTTCAAAGGTCCGCCATCCTTTGAATGAACATCATTTGAATGAACGCTATCATTCCTCTCACCCCAAATCCCAAACCCTCCTATCCTTATTCTGAAATTGTGCCATCCTTCTCAGTCAGGGAACCATTTTCACTGCAATTGGCCTGTGAAGTCCTTTAAGAATTTTATAAGTTTCGATGCAACCTCCTCTCATTCTTCTAAAAGCCAAAAAAATACCATTGTAAATATGTTAGAAATAATAACCAAGAGGACCAGAATAGAGGCAATGTTTACTTGGTGCCACCTGCTCCAAAGATTCCACAGTGAATTAAGATAGATCCCATGATAATTAAGCCCATTAATCTCTATGTTTTTGTGAAACTCTCTCAGGAGAGAATGCCTCAGTGGCAGCCATTAATCTGGGTGCCTGGGTGTTGCATCAGTCTGTCATTTGCTTATGGACCATGTATTATGAGGACACATTCATTTTGTGGCAGAGATTGTTTACCTGTGACTCCTTCTGTGAGGAGATCAGATGGAGGCACAAGGAAGGGTTCAAAGAAATGACCGTTGGAGGTCAGGGTTGTTTGGAAATTATTCAGAAAGTTATTGGGTTGTGATTACGAAATAGTTTGTGACACGAGGCAACCAAGAACATGGGTGGTAAGATTGATGGAAATGTTTGTGGGATGGTGGTGGGCCATTCATGAAGAAATCCATTTAAAGGAGAATCGACCTCTTATGAAAGCTTGCTTCAATGTGGAAAGACCAATCATTTTGCCACAAAATAGTGACTTTATGCACATTTCATCAAAATACTGTACATCTGTATGTAATTTGCTACCAAAGCACTATACAATGGCATCCAGCATTTAGATTTTTAATAGAAAAATGTAACATATTGTTTAAAAATATGGCCCTACACAGGAACATTTTCTAGACCGTCAAACTTTAAATTAAGTCACCCACACCATTCTGTCTCATATTGAAAAGGAATTATCATAATGGAACTCATAAAACATCCTGTTTTTCATTACTTTCTCCCACCTTGCTTTTGATAGAGCTGTTCAATCCTTGCTAAGTTACATTCCACTGGCAGTTTGCTTTTATAAACCAGACGTCAATGTGGTGGGGTTGGGTTCAGCTGAATTATTTGTTCATCTTGATGTAAGTCCTGGTTGTATCAGACAACATGTTAAGCAGAAAAAACACTCTCAGAATAAAAGGATGTTCCCTTAGAATGGAGCTGAGAAGGAATTTCTTTAGGTCAAGAGTGTGAAACTGTGGAATTCATGGCCGCAACCAACTGTAGAGGCCAAGTCAATGGATATTATTTAGGGCAGAGATTGACAGATTCTTGATAGTAAGGGGCGTCACGTGTTATGGGGCAAAGATAGGAGAATGGGGTTGAGAGGGAAAGATAGATCAGCCATGATTGAATGGCAAATTGGACTTGATGGGCAGAATGGCCTTATTCTGCTCCTAGAACTTATGAACTAGGAAAGCAAGAACCATAGTCAGGATTCTAGATCCATTTGAATGAGAACAGAGTGGCCAGGTAGTGGGACAGGCACCTGGGAATTGTATACTTGTTCACATAGTTCTGGAATTATCTCCTTTTTGACTATGTTTTTATCTGCAAATTTTAAACATAATATTTGCCCCATAATTTGTCCCAGGATATCTGAGGTCTTTCAATAAGTCCAATTAAACAGGTCGTACAAGAAGGAGGCACAAAAATGTTTAATGGAGGGTATTAAAAATATGTGCCATTGCTACATTGACTCACATTCTTGGCATTTATTTATCCAGGAATTGTTCAGAAGAATACAAATGCTCTTAAAAGAACCATTTGATTCCTTTATATAATATGGGTAGATCGTATTGAGATTTTCCAGCAAAATGCTACCATTTTACTTGGCTGTGATAGCGAATCGTGGTCGTAGTGTCGGAGAACAGGAGGAATTACAGGGAGGGAGCAGCGAGAGAGGATGTTGCAGAACTCTCGTCGGAGACAGGAGGAGAACTTCTTCAAAGTAGACATACCTTGAGGAGATTTTGCAGTGGAGCAGACAAAATGTGTAGGAAAGAACTGCAGATGCTGGTTTAAACCAAAGATAGACACAAAAAGCTGGAGTAACCCAATTGGACAGGCAGCATCTCTGGAGAGAAGGAACGGGTGACGTTTTGGATCGAGACCCATCTTCAGACCAAAAATGTATTGAACACTGACTGAACACCCCTTCTGGGATCAGCATTCCAATGATACGGGACACTTCGAGACATTTCTTCTGATGTCAGTCCTGAATGACAAATTCTTTAACCCAAGACATTTGATCCTTTATTTGCTATTTTCTTTCACGTGGAAAATACCTATCTTTCCGAACCCCTTTAGAATTTTATAAGCTTAAATAAAGTTACCTCTCCTTGTTCTTTGATCCTTCTTCAACATATTTTGCAATTCAGTCTTTTCAATAGCCAACTTCTTTTCCATATTGTATTTTTTTGACCCTCTTCTTTGTCCATTCTTTTCTTTTTCGAGCTTTCAAAGTATGTTTTATTTTTAAACTTTAATTGGCTTAATACCATATGTATTCCTAATAATTCATTCTCCACTGTGTGTCCGAAACAGCTGCTTTCAAGCTGGACTCGCTCTCAAACAGCTGCTCACTGTCTTTAAAGCAGTTAACAGGAGTTCCCATTTTGCTTCAGTATCTACATGCGGGAGTTTATTCCAAGGGCCTAAATTTGAATTCCTTTCAATATGCAGCATTCTCTATTAGAATTGCAGCATCTTCCGTAAAATCATGTGATTCGATCCATCCAGGCTGCATTGTTTCTCTGTCGGGACAATTAATTTACTTCCATTCCTGGTTTATTCTCAAAGACTTTAGACTTATAACTTACAAACATTTCATAGAGCCATTTTACCGTTCTTCATGAAGACCAGCACTGAATCCAAAATAATCTGAATCAGAACAAATTGTAATGATTTTACAACATCAGGATTCCGAGAATCAACATTGCAACAATTGTGCATTGTAACAATTTGTGAAGAGACGTTCGTGTTGTGCTCTTAAAATAATATTTCTGGTGCTCCTTGGCCGCACATATCTTTATTGTTACACTTTGACCTGTTCTTATGGCGGACTAATGATTGAGCAATTTCTACGATTGCGTCCAAAGACATAACTGAAAAGGTTGGAGTCTGATTTTGCTGTTATCATCGCTGCCCAAAACAAAAAATAACATACGATGAGTTCAGGAAATCTTAAATAAAAAGAAAAAAGAAAATGTTGAAAGTAGTCGGCAGGTTCGACATCATCTGTGCAGAGAATAGCAAGATTAACATTTTCTGTTTAACCATCTTTCATCCAAACAAACCAAGACCAGGCCCAAGCCCAAGAGGCCTATCGGTCTATCAGTCTTCGAGTTTATGCATAAAACAACATGGACTAGAAATTCTTCGGGGGATAAAATTGCGGGTGTGCACCAGACGTCGATATTTTCTTAAGGCGTGCTGGTGCAAACCTCTATTGTGTACAAGGCAAAGAGTGTCTCAGGCAATAAAACAAACATTTCCACACTTAACCTGTTTAGAGGGCTCTCCAATTACAAACAATCACATTAACGAAACGAAATGGGTCATAGACTTGGCAGGGGAGAGTCGATGGCCACGATGGCAGACCTCCCAGGCCCAGACTACCCCATTGCATTTCGGGTGTGCTGACGCCTGTGATGTTCCCAAATGCGGGATACTCAACTGCAAAATTTGTGGTAGTGGCGGACTGCATTTTCGTAAATAAAATAAAACAAAATAAAATAATAATAATTTTTAAAAATCTAAAAAATAAATTAAATAAGTAAACAAACAAAGAAATAAATAAAAGCATTACAAAATTGGGCGGCACGGTGGTGCAGCGGTAGAGTTGCTGCCTTACTGCCCCGTACACCCGGGTTCAATCCCGACTACGGGTGCTGTCTGTACGGAGTTTGTACGTTCTCCCCATGACCTGTGTGGGTTTTCTCCGAGATCTTCTCCCACACTCCAAAGATGTACAGGTTTGTAGGTTAATTGGCTTGGTATAAGTGTGAATTGTCCCGAGTGTGTGTTGGGTAGTGTTAATGTGTGGGGTTCGCTGATCGGTGCGGACCTGGTGGGCCGAAGGGCCTGTTTCCGCACTGTATCTCTAAACTAAACTAAACTTGATTACCGCTGAAGAGAAAGAGATGACAGTCGAGGAATCAGCAGTGTTAAGTCAAGGTGTTCTGTTAAAAATGAAATGCTGCATCATTGGAAAGAGCATTGGCAAAATGACATATCTTTTTAAAATTCATTTTCTACATAGTTAATAAAATGACATTGTTTTATCCCTTTCTTAGGTCTGTGAAAAGGTCTGTTGTGCTGTGTTTTCAGCAAATTCCATGTATTCATTTCACATTTGAAATGTATATATTTGTTTAAATTTCATGCAATATAGAGTCATAGAGTGACACAGCATGGAAACAGGCCCTTCGGCCCAATTTGTCCATACCGAACAACATGTCCCAGCTACACTAGCTACCTGCCCGTGTTTGGTCCATATCCCTCCAAACCTGTCCTATCCTTGTACCTGTCTGACTGTTTCTTAAACATTGGGATAGTCCCAGCTTTAACAACCTCTTTGGCAGCTTGTTCCATACACCCACCACCCTTTGTGCAGAAAACGATACCCCTTCAGATTCCTATTGTCTTTTCCCCTTCACCTTAATATGGTTTGTTATTTCATTGCATGTTCATAAATATCACAGAAAAATTACACGTGGCTTTGTGATAGTTTACAAGAAGTCTTTTGGGGCCAAATTGACTTATCAAACATGTACTAATTTAGAAGCCATTCCCTGTTGGGCTAAGAATCAGGACTAATGGATAAACTGTTGGTGGAATTGTCAGTTTTCACGACTGGAATTTCAGGCATGTGCATATTGGCAGTTAATCACAGAAAGCATAAGTTGCTTGTGTCATTTGGAAGTTTTCCGAAAAGCAAAAAGCACAGAATCATATGAAGTCCAGCTATTGTCTCTACAAAAACATTAAATATATTACATTTTTTCAAGTCAAAAGAGAGTCAAGAATGTGTAATTGGCATATGTACTGACCAAGGAACCATGAAATTCTTACTTGCAGCAGCATAACAGGCCTGTAAGCATAACATGCAGATAATATATCATAAACATAAATCAATAAATTGATACTGAACCATCTTATCAACAACTAGAGCGCAGTCCTGAATTACGATCTACCTCATTGGAGACCCTCAGGCTATCTTTGATCGGACTTTACTGGCTTTATCTTGCACTAAACGTTATTTGCATTATTCCGTTTATCCTGTATCTGTACTCTGTGGATGGCTCAATTGTAATCATGTATTGTTTTTCCGCTGGCTGGTTAACATGCTACAAAAGCTTTCACTCTACACGTCACAATAAACTAAGCTCAAACTTTTGAAGGCGATTGAGTTTTTAAACAAGTTACAATTAATGCTGATCATTTTTTAATGACCCTTAACTTAAATCCGTGAACTTCAAAGTTTAAAAATGCTTTACCTTCTATCATAGTTCCATAATTTTGCTGCTTGCCTTAATTTACAGCGAATGTTAATCCATTCTTTTAACTTCCTGATTATCTGGTTGTTCAAAATTATTTACCTAATAGATTCCTTAAACTGGGTGATAAATTCACTGTTTCTGGATATTACACATCCCTTAATGATGGCCCCAGATTGAAACTTTAACAACTTTAAAAGGAGAAATTGAGAAAGACCATGGATAGGACAAGTTTGGAGGGATATGGACCAAACACTAGCAGGTGAGACTAATGTAGCTGGGACATGTTGGCCGGTGTGGGTAAGTTGGACCAAAGGGCCTGTTTCCACGCTGTATCACTTTATGACTCTATGACCACAAAATATTTGTGGATACTTTCTCTTCAGGCCAAAAGTATGTTAATCATAAAATATGGCCAACAACCTTAATATGACAGGTAAAGTGGTCAAATTACACCTAATTTAGAAATGGTCAAATAGACATGTGCCTAATAAAGAAAACAAAATACTAATGATACTTTTATTAAAATCAGGTTAATCTTTAATGAGAAATACAAATTTAAAAATCATCAGGAATAAACATGTAAAAGCAACTTTTTATCTTTCTCTCTTTTCTAATCCTCTACTCTCTGTAAATGAAAGGTTGTTATCATATCATTTTGTTCTAACTTTCTTGAGTAATGATATATTCATATTGCAGACTGGGATGTGATATTTATTACTGTGTGCATTTGAATTCTGATTTCTGTCTAATGAAAACTGAATAGCTGAATGAGCAGAACTGTAACATGGCACTGGGACTGGTGTTGCATGTCTGGTAAATAGACATCAATGCCAGAGAGATCATTTCCTTGTGTAATTCAGTACAATCCTGTCCAAAATAGCATTTGCCATGGTCCTATTGATTGAACAGCCATGTCTTTGTGTTGTGCAAGCAACTCTAAGTTGCACAGATTATTCTGAGCTTTCGATAAAATTTAGCCTGAAAAAAAGTTTATATTCTCGAATATTGAAAGAAATAAACATGAACGTTGTGAAAGGAAAAAGGGACAAATTTAGATTTTTGTTTACACAGAACATGAAATGCAAATAAATACAGAATGCCTTTTAAAAGGACAAGGGATAAAAGTTCTAAAAGAAACCATCTGGAAGGATATGAAGAAAAGTCGGTGGAATGGGACAAAGGGTGTGTGAATAGTATCTGATAATTGTTGACCTCTGGCCATAGTATGAAAAAGATAGAGGCAGGGGGAGGCCACTTGGCACCTCGTGACCGCACTGCAATTCAACAATATCATGGCTGTTCTTTTATCTCAAAGATACCTCCCTTTACAAACCCCATGTCGCTCTCTTCTCTTAATATCCAGCAAAACAATGACAGTGGAATGGAACACTTTACTTTATTGTCACATGTGACTAGGCACAGTGCAATTCTTTGCTTGTGTACACAATGTATACAAATAGCAGCCTTCTTCAGCGCTGACAAAGTTATAAAGCACGCCGGCTCCTCATTTTGTTCTCCACCCCCCCCTCCCCCCCCCCCCCCCCCCCCGTGGTTCCCCGTTGTCCTTTGTTCTCCCACCCTCCCCAACTGTTCATTGTTCTTCCCCTCCCCCCCTACGGCAGCCCCCCATGCCGGGTCCTCCATTGTTCTTCCCATCCCCCCCACAGCTCTATTGAATCAAGATATCCATGACGAAACAATTTATGTAAATGACAAAAAATAACAATACCTGAAGATATAAAAATATGTATTTAAAATAATCTAGCATCAGTACCCGGAGGAAAGGATCACTGTGACATTTTGAAGATGTTAAATAATCCTAAAAGCTTCCAGAGCCAAGGAAACAGGTCTATCAGTAATGTATATGGTAGTCTTATGTCTACCTTTACACCAAGTGAATAGTAGATTCATGGAGGTTTCTGCCTTCCTCTGACACCAATTGTCAATGGTATTGACCCAAAGTGTTTTGTAAGCAGAAGTGTAATAAATTAATGATGGCAAGTTTTATATCAATAGGGCTCTTAATGATTTTTTCACAGACCTGAACTGTAAAGTCTTTGTAACCCACCCACTTACGAGAAGCAGGTCAGCAGCTTGTCTGAAGCCAGTAAAAGGTTTTCTGACAAATCCAGAAGTTTCCCTCAATGGTATAAAGTGTACTATTGTTTAATAGTTGAACAAGGGAAATCGTAGACTCCATTTTCAGTCATATCAAGCTGCATTTGGCTCAGGCCTGAAGCCTGCCCAAAATGACAAATGGAGTAACAGCTCTGATACCACTTCCCACTTATCTTTGGCACAAATTGCCATTCATAACTTTACGTGTGGAGTGTGCCCAATCAGATTTATCATTGTGGCTTTAACATGATCAAAATGATTAGTTTGTGTGATATTACTGAAAGAATATCGAATGCTGTTCTATGTTCAAAAGAGAAAGGTGAGTTTATATCGATGCACATTTGTCAGCGAGCTATCACGAAGAGTGTGATATTGCTGAGTTATTACCATGGCTCTGGTTAATGCATAGGTTAGGTGATTAAGAGGGAATTTCTTCTTTAAGAAAAATCTAATGGGATTTGATGTGAAGCTCTGAGAAAATATTGTTGTGCTAACCTCAATGAATTTGTTTATTTCTTATGTTAATATTCATTTCTCTAGGGCAAATTGTACTCTTTGTAAAGAGGAGCTGACCTATGTTGGTAGTGGTGGGATAGTGATTAGAAACATAGAAAATAGGTGCAGGAGCAGGAGCAGGCCATTTGGCCCTTTGAGCCAGCACCGCCATTCAATATAATTATGGCTGATCATCCAAAATCAGTGCCCGTTCCTGCTTTCTCCCCATATCCCTTTATTTAAGCTAGCTCACATTGTTGGAAATTCTGAGGTGGCATGTGTTTAAACATTACTCAAAGAGTAAATCACATCAATGACTACATTGGGATGTATTCCAGCATCATCCAGGAATCTCACAATTGACAAGTTATACTTCAGCCTGAAGAAGGGTCTCGACCCGAAACGTCACCCATTCCTTCTCTCCTGAGATGCTGCCTGACCTGCTGAGTTACTCCAGCATTTTGTGAATAAATACCTTCGAGTTATACTTCAGTGTTCGGAGTTGGACATGAAGATGAAATTATTCAGTTGGTAACATTTCATAAAACACAAAGCGCTGGAGTAACTCAGTGGGTCAGGCAGCATCACCAATGGATGTGAATAGGCACGTTTTTGGTCGGAACTCTACTTCAGGCTGAAGAATTGGTCCTGATCTGAAACATTGCCTATCCATGTCCTCCAGAGATGCTCCCTGACCCACTGAGTTACTCCATTACTTTGTGTTCTGCGCATGATTCAGCATCTGCAGTCCCTTGTGTCTCCGAGTGATGTCTATTATATTACTAGAACTGCACGAAATATTACCATACTGGGCTGAAGAGATACACTTGCAGATATACTATTGTAAAACGGTCTTATGTTTGAACTACTTTACAAAATTGCAATCTTGGTGGAAGTGGCAGTGCAAAATATCAAGGACATTTGTCTGTCATCAAGTGTAACATAGTGGCAGCCTTTGTACAAAGGTAGCAACAAAAGTTTAGTTTTTAAGTTTAGAGATACAGCATGGAAACAGGCCCTTTGTCCCAAAGGGTCCACGCCGACCAGCTATCGTCCATTAACTAGTTCTATCCTACACACTAGGGAAACTTCCAGAAGCCTATTAATCTGCAAACCTGCACATCTTTGGAATGTGGGAGGAAACCGGGGCACCTGGAGAAAACCCACGTGATAACAGGGAGAATGTACAAACTTTGTGCAGACAGCACCCATAGTCGGGATCAAAGCCGTATATCTGGTGCTGTAAGGTAGCAACTCTACTGCTGTGCCACTGTACCACTGTGCTGCCCTTAATGCTCCATTCTTGAAACAAAGTCACCACACAGGAATGCAAGTGGGATAAATTCCTTCAGCAATTTGTGGCAGATCTGTGTTTAAGGAGGCAAAGCAATGGTATGTAAATCCAAATCCAGAACAACTAACCAGAGTGTGTTAGCAAAGAAACTTCTTCATAGAGAAAATTGGCCTACCAGGAAACTCTCGAGATAAAGGCTGAAAACACTGAAGTAAATTCAGATGGAGTAGTGCAAACAAGGAACTGTAGATGCTGGTTTACACAAAAGGACACCATGTGCTGGAGTAACTCAGGGGGTCAGGCCACATCCCTGGAGAACGTGGATAGGTGGTGTTTCAGGTCGGGACCCTTCTTGAGTCTGAAGAAGGGTCCCGATCTGAAACGTCACCTATACGTGTTCTCCAGAAATGCTGCCTCACCAGCTGAGCTACTCCAGCACTTTGTGTCCTTTTTCCTGATTATAGTTTTAAATGCAACATATTCCGACACATCCAGAGTAAAAGTTGGTGTTTTGGTTCGAAGTTTACTCCTTGTCAGACAGTGAAGTGAAAAATAAAGTCACACAGGCACATTTCTGTTATAACCTCAGTTGCTGAGAGAGGAAATGAACATGCTTGTTGACAGCATCATCACATGCAGCAACAAAGCTGGCAATCTGGTTCGTACTCTAATGTGGCTTGTGACTACTTTCCAAAGGGTGAGATTTCAATCAGAAATGTGTACTGCTGTGTTAAAACATACAAAATACACTTTTAATGCATATTGTACACTTAAAATTCACAAACATAAATAGTATCCCTTTATGGACATCAATGTTCTCTGCTTGTTATGGTGGTTAGAATTTATTAGCATTCCCAGACATAAGTTTAGTTTAGAGATACAGCACGGAAACAGGCCCTTCGGCCCATTGAGTCTATGCCGACCAGCGATCCCTGCACACTAACACTATCCTACACACTCTAGGGACAATTTTTTTCTACAATTTGACCAAGCCAATTAACCTACAAACCTGTACGTCTTTAGAGTGTGGGAGGCAATCAGAGCTCTAGGAGAAAACTCTGGCGGGTCACGGGGAGAACGTACAAACTCCATACAGACAGCACCCGTATACAGGTTCAAACCCAGGTCTCTGGCACTGTAGGGCAGCTACTCTACCGCTGCGCTACTGTGTCTTGGTTCTTGGTCCTCCAAAATATTCCAAATGGAATTTAAACTGGACGTGTCGCCCATGTTGTTCACAGAAACAGAATAGAAATCATGGCAGACATCACCTCTGTTCCCAGTTTGGATTGACATTGGCAGAAACATAGCTAATAAAGATTCCTTTAGGTTTGACATTGTTGCAGGAAAGGCTCAGTGAACGGGAGTCAAAAATGGTCCGCTGCATCGGAGCACCAAATTGCAGCATGCGTCAGTGAATTTGCATGGTGATTTGTGAGGAAGCTTAGTGAGAGGGAGGGATGAACCAGTTGCAGCTATTCCTGTTGCATTGAAATCAATGGGTATCTAGGCATTAGCAACCACTCTTAGATGCTGCCTGTCCTGCTGAGTTACTCCAGCAGTTTGTGTCTACCTTTGATTTAATCCAGCATCTGCAGTTCCTTCTCACACACCAGACCTTCTGCCTTTCTGACGGAGAGTGGCAATGGGCTGATTAGAGCAAGGCAAAGACAAAAGCCAAAAAAATGCATTTCAGTTTAAATCCAATCAGAACAGTGAGCATGTGTGAGACTTTGCAAAGGGAACCCGGTGAAACTGCCCAAGTTTGCAGATGGAAATGCTATTTTGTATGCATTGAAAATAAGGTCAGATGTGACCAGACTGGATGTCACACCAGATCCAGTCACATCTGGATGACCACAGTAAGAGACTTAATCAAAGATATTGAAGTATCTATGAGGAAATATGTATTCCTGACAGTCTCGGGGCCCAACCAGAAACTTTGCCTGCCCATTCCCTCCAAATTTGCTGCCTGACCTACTGAGTTCCTCCAATGTTTAGTGTTTTATCAAGATTGTAGCATCTGCAGATCCTTGTGTGTCTGTGGATGTAGAATCAGTGCTTGTTGAAGAGCTATGAAACAACAATGACATGAGCCGGGATGCTACATGTTCTCCAGTTCAAGAACCAAATGCCTCATGAGATATCAGTTCATAGCTGAGGAAATTGTAACAATTGAGGAAGTACGTTGACTGATTGAATCTGTATTTATTTTGAACATACTACTTACTTTCATAAAGGAAAAGCATTGGAGCATACTTATGTGTGTCATCTGATCAGCTGATGTGGAAATCATGCGTATATTTGATATAAGCAGCTCTTGTTCTCCCCTTGTTGCTATAAGGAGCACACCTTTAGTTTGGAGCTCCAGATATTTCAATATTTTAATTATATTTAGAAGTTGTGAACATCATGCAGAATGGGAAGTAAAAATTATGTAAAAACAACAGAAATTGAGAAACTATTCAGTGTTTTTTGATGCAAAAACATTTTACTTTGATTTATTTTAAATATTCTACTATGATAATCTGTTTTTTTAATGTAAAATTGGTATTTATTGAGTATATCAGACATTACAGATTGTTGTCATTAGATGGCGCCATTTAGTAACGCCAGGTGTAGGAGCTCCTCTGGGCTGAGGATGAATCTTCTATTCACCAGTTAAAGATGCCCTGGGATTCAATGATCTGCCCTTAACATATTGTGACACTGTACACTTCCAGTATTAACCAGCATTGGCTGCAGCTTTTGGAGCTAGTCTGGGAGGGAATCTTGCAGGCTTGGTACAACTGTAAATGTAAATTTGTAAATTTGTAAACTTGTAAATTTCCCCGGTGTGGGACGAATAAAGGAATATATTACACTGCTGAGACCAGGGCAGGATGGACACGTGGATGAACACGGTAAGAAACAGGTATCTCCCATTTAGATAATTCATGTACGGGCACAATCCTCATGGACTTTCCCAGGAGAGACAGATCTGAATGTAGCTCCACTGTAATAGCCTGGAGACCTCAGGTGCTTTCTTTATGGAGTTTGCACATTCTCCCTGTGACTTTAGACTTTAGAGATATAGCGCGGAAACAGTCCCTTCGGCCCACCATGCCGACCCTTGATCAGCCCATACACTAGCACTATCCTGTACACTAGGGACAAATTACACAGTGCAGCGCCACTGTGTCACCCAATGACCATGATCACGCGTGTTTCCTCTGGGCACTCCAGTTTTCCCCCACGTCCCAAAGACATGCAGATTTGTAGGTTAATTGGCCTCTGGCAAATTGCCCCCTGGTGTGTAGGGAGTGGATGAGAAATTGGGATAACATGGAACTAGTGTGAATGGGTAATCGATGGTCAGCATGGACTCAGTGGACCAAAGGACCTGTTTCCACGCTGTATCTCTGAAAGTAACACTGAAACTGATGTGATGTTATCACCGCCTAATTGAGGTGTTTAGTTCAGTTTGGTTTAGAGATACAGCAAGGAAAAGGCCCTTTGACCCACCGAGTCTATGCAGTTCTAAGTCACCCCATTTCCACATCCTCTCCCTACACGTTGAGGGCAATTTACAGAGACCCACAGCCCAGCAGATCTTTGGGATGTGGGTGGAAACCTGTGCAGTCACAGGGAGAAAGTACAAACTCCACACAAACAGCACCCAAGGTCAGGATTGAACCCAGGTTTCTGGTGCGGTGAAGCAGCCACTCTATCAGCTGCGCCACTGTGCCACCCCTAAAAAGGCAGTGGGAGGTCAGATCAAAGAGCCAGAGGTGGGAAGGGGTGATGGATGCCCTTTTGCTGGAAGGGCAAACCAGAAGAGGAATCCATACCATCGAGTAAGTTTTGTTGCCAAGAAAGTGCCTTGTCAACAACTTCTGCTAAAAGATAAAAGTCCCAAGACCTTTCCGGTCAATCTAACATGGAAGCATAATACTGTGTCATTATAGCCAATGCCCCAACCATGGAGATTATGGATGAGACCAGGGAGGAATTCCATACCAGCCGTCAGCAAGCTACGGCCTTTAGCTCCAGAGGGTGATAAACTGGTCCTCTTCAATAATTTTAATGCCAAATTTTGTAAAAGATACAGAACTCTGGAGAGGTGACATTGCCAAGCAAAGCTAACTTGAATGAAACCCTCCTCCTCATAAAATGCTTAGAACACAATTGACCATTATCATGCTTTGTCAGAGAAAGAAGAGGAAATCTGATAACAACACTCACAATGTAGGCATGCGAGCATATTAGGCTATGTCATTATTCAAGCAAGAGATTACACAGATGTCCACATCCGTGATCCATGAGCTAATGCGTCAGTGCAAGATGTCCATGGATGGGAAACTCCACTGTGACTCAAGATATGGGGCGGCAGACTGGTGCACTGTTAGAGTTGCTGCTTACAGCACCAGAAACCCAGGTTCGATCCTGACTATGGGTGCTGTTTGTATGGAGTTTGTACGTTCTCCCATTGTTTTGCTCTGGGTGCTCCGGTTTCCTCTCACACTCCAAAGACATATAGGTTTGTCAGTTAATTGGCTTCGGTAAAATTGTAAATTGTCCCTAGTGTGTAGGATGGTGCTAGTGTGATCGCTGTTCGGCATGAACTTGGTGGGCCGAAGGGGCAGTTTCTGCGCTGTATCTCTAAAGTCCAAAGTCTAGAGTAAAGTCTAAAGTCTGAAAAGAGAACCACAGAAAACTGAGGTCTGGAAAGGCGTGTAACATGAATCTATTTGATAACAGCACACTAAGGCCAAGCAACAACGAGGGAAACTGCAAAACCTGCGAAACACCCCACTCACCTGCACAATCAAGTTCTTATCATTAATTTGCAAGGTCTGTGGATCTCACGTATGACAATTCAGCCGCACCAGAATCCACAGAATAGGAGTGAAATCAGGTCATCTCACTCTGAATTGCTTAATGTTTATTGACCAAGATGTAAATTAATGCAGACTTGAGTCACTAGATGGTGCCAGTTAGTAACTGGAAGAACTTTTCATCTGCATGCTCCAACATGATAACAATTCCTCATTGTAATGTCACGGAGTATCTTAAGATGGACAATTAATAATTGAATATTCAAAGATAATACAAAAACTGGAAAGCAGCACCCATACATCGCATCTACAAGTACATTTGCCTTTCAGGCTTTCAAGGGATAGGAGAGTTACTGGTAAGCCCAATGATCAATCTGCATCAATTCTATTTGTTATCTCATAAAATTAAGATGAAGTTTAGTTTAGAATTCAGTTTAGATTAAAGATACAGCATGGAAACCAGCCCTTTGGCCCACTGAGTACATGCCGACCATCGATCACCCATTCACACTAGTTCTATGTAATCCCACTTTCACATCCACTCGCGACACACTTGGGCCAATTTACAGAAGCCAATTGACCTACAAACCTGCAAGTCTTTGGGATGTGGGAGGAAACCGGAGCACACGGATGAAATCCAAATGGTCAGAGGGAGAATGTGTAAACTCTACACAGACAGTACCTGAGGTCAGAATTGAACCTGGGTCTGTGGCTCTGTGAGGCCTGTTGATCATGTGGTTGACTAATGTTAGCATTTAATCACAATCAGCAAGTCTCCAGCTGAACGATGTGAAGTGAGTAAAATTCCACTGGTAGAGTGATTTAGAAACCACGGGGAAGAATCTTGTTTGCTGGTGTATAAATAATGCACGTGTATAAATATTGGCTGCAGGTTATATGACGGCACTGCCCTAGCAGCTGCGGCTTACCTGCGGTCCGTTTGTCTTTGTGTTTTTGTTGATTTTTTTGTCTTCATTGTAGATGTGATGTCGTGTTTTTTTGTGGTTGTGTACTATGTGTGTGGGGGGGGGGACAGTAAAATTGTAAATTTGTCCCTTCCGAACGGAGACCCGACCTTTGTTTTCTGGGCCATGTCTCTGTTCCGCTGCGGCCTACCATCGGCCAAACTCCTGGAGCTGGCGGCCTCCACCCGGGACCACCTAGGCTCTGGTTTGCAGAGCCCGCGGACCGGACTTACCATCTGCGGAGCCGGCTGTCTTCGGAGGCTGCGGGAGTGGCTGCCACTCGCCTTCGGAGGCTTCGGTTCGGGCTGCGTGGATGCTGACATCGGGAGCTCCGGCAGCGGCAGCGTCTTTGCCCGCACCGGATCGCGGGGCTTGGGTCGGCCCACCGCGGACTTTTCACCGTCCGGCACGGCCTGAAATAGGCCGCGGGATTTTTCTCTGCTCGGCGGGGGCTTCAATGTCGGGAGCCACGAACTCCCCGACGTGCAGCAGCAGCGGCAACGTCTTCGCCCGCACCGGATCGCGGGGCTTGGGTCGGCCCGCTGCGGACCTTTCACCGTCCGGCACGGCCTGGAACGTGGCAAGTAAAACAGCCTGACCGCGGGAGAAGACGGCAGGGGAAGAGAAATGACATTCTGGCCTTCCATCACAATGAGGAGGTGACTGGAGGAGACTCACTGTGATGGATGTTTCTTTTTTGTGTGTTTTGTGTTGGTTGGGGTTGTGTAATTTGCTTATTTTATTGCTCTCATTGTTGGACTGTGGGTGACGAAATCTCGTCCAAAAGACTTGTTTTTTGGATGACAAATAAAGGTAATTCTGATTCTGATTCTGAATTCTGAGATTCACCTCTTCACTTCTGGATCCATTGACATCATTAGGACACAGTACAGAGATGTGTATAACTAGCTTGCGGATTGGCTTTTAGCTTCCGGCCTGACCTTCCATGAACTGTTGTACAGTGTATTCAAATAATTCACAAATTCTTGACAAAGAGGTACATTGTAATATAGGCAGAAGCTCAGTTGACAAGATAGTCACTGTGTCATCACAGAACAAGAAATGTAGTAAAACAATTGGTGTCACTTCTGATGCTGTCTCACCCACTGAGTTTCTCCAATTTGTTTTTTTTTGTTCAAGATTCCAACATCTGCAGTGCCTTGCGTCTCCTGGTATCACTTCTTCTTTTGTTCCCTAAAGAGGCAATGTCACAATAACTCAGCCTTCTATGCTATTTCCTGTTTTTTAGCCTCTAAGACATCCTTAATGTTAAGTACTTTAACATTAAGCTGAAAGCTTAACATCCTTAACATTTAAGCTGAAAGCTTAAACTTTCAGTGAAGTAGTAAATGATATGTTCAATTTAGAATTTGGAGATACAGCATGGAAATAGGCCCTTCGGCCCACCGAGTCCTTGCCGACCATCGAGCATTCATTCATACTAGTTCAATGTTTACCCACTTTCTCAACCACTCCCTACATATTAAGGACAATCTTTATAGAGGCCAATTAACCTACAAATCCACATGTCTTTGAGACGTGGGAAGAAAGGGAAGCAACCGGAGGAAACCCACGCGGTCACAGGGAGAGGTCACGATCGAATCTGGGTCTCTGGTGCTGTGAGCAGCAGCTCTACCACCTGCACCACTGTGCCATCCTAGAGTAGTTACAGCCCATTCTATTTCTGAATATATTCATTTTTCAGCAGCTTAAAGATTGTATAGTCAATTCCTATGTAGTATTAACAGCACAAGCACCCCAGAATTTCTGCTCAAATGACCAGCAAGTTTTGAAATACAAACCCAAATCATATATATACATACACACACACACACATATATATATATATATATATATATATATATATATATATATATATATGCAATTTAGGGGCAATTTATATATATATAGGTGTGTGTATGTGTGTGTATATATATCTATATATACATATATACATTCATATATTCATCAGGATAATGTGAATTTCCTCACATTTCCAACCACTTGGAATTCTCCCTTCTGATCTTGCATTGTGTAAACTTTTTATGCCTTAAGTCCAGCAGGCAATTGAAATCAATGCAAAAGGAATCACCTCTCCACACAATAGCACGTAGTAAATTGCATTGGATTATTTTGTGTTGATTTTTAATGTTTCAACATTTTTAATAATTTTATATTTTAATTTTTATTTATTAATTATAATTCAATATAATTAATAATTCAAAAAATAATTGTGGAATTTGAGTGCTTTTGAATGTTTGTGAGTGGCAATAATGTTCATGGGCATTCAATTTAGATGCCAGTTTTGGCAGATGAGAGGCCTGAGGTGGGACTCGCTGGCTGGCAGAGTGGAGATGGCCACTGCTGCCCAGAGCCCCTTCTCTACACTTGGCTTCTCTCCCCTGCAGATGAAACAACATGC
The DNA here is from genome assembly GCF_053455715.1 of Rhinoraja longicauda. Taxonomy (NCBI): domain Eukaryota; kingdom Metazoa; phylum Chordata; class Chondrichthyes; order Rajiformes; family Arhynchobatidae; genus Rhinoraja; species Rhinoraja longicauda. The sequence continues at coordinate 28,204,826 of NC_135974.1, read as the reverse complement.
CCTAAGACAGGTGATCTCAGGCAGATTGCTGCCAATGGTGGCAGGTCCTTCCCAGGAGATTTGGATATCGATCTCTTTTAGAGTGTTAGAAAGAAACACCAGGCCTTCTTCACTTTACAATTTTCAGCTTTAAAATATTTTCAGTTTTCAAATCCTTATTTTAGTTTAGTTTACAGATACAGCGCGGAAACAGGCCCTTCGGCCCATCGAGTCCATGCCGACCAGTGATCGCCGCACACTGACGACACTATCCTACACACACTAGGGACAATTTATAATTTTACCGAAGCCAATTAACCTACAAACCTGGATTGTGGGCGGAAATCGGAGTACTCGGAGAAAACCTACGCAGGTCACAGAGAGAATGTACAAACTCTGTACATACTGAACCCGTCGAACCTGGGTTTCTGCCGCTGTAAGACCGCAACTCCACTGCACCACCGTGCCACCGTAAAGATTTTAAGAGGTAAACTGTCTTGATGCCCTCTACAAATTGTATTATTATACAAGAGTTCCTGAATTCTATTTAGATTTCCTATTATTTTTTCATACATATTGCACCTGCCTAATCAAGCAGTCATGTTTAATGTCTGACCTTGGAACTAATCTGGGACGAGGCTCTTAACTGGAAGGATAAATATGGAGGTTGTGAGCGTTTTAAGCTTGCAAATGGATCAAGGATCAAGGGGTCAATGGCAAATGGATCAAGGGGCCATGGTAAAAATGAGGCCACGTTGCCTTGAGGGGTGCACTTGGATTTCACTTCCCAATTATTCGCATAATCTGTGAAGATAGCACAAAAACCCCTGATGGTAATGCCAAGCATCGGGGCAGTTTGCTTGCTACTTCCATTTTGTATCATTTAGCCGCCCTAACCTTCATTGACTTCAGGAGGGCATTTGACGATTCATCGATGCAAAATGATGAGGATTTTGAAGGCTTATGGTATTCCTCCTCGTCTCCTGAGAGCCGTTGAGGATATGCACTTGGGCACCGCAGCCAAGGCTGTCACCCCGGATGGCAAAATCCTCATGGGGGTCTTACAGGGAGACACGTTGGCACCCTTTCTCTTTGTCATTGCCCTTGATTATGCAATGAGGCAGGCGCTCAAGGAACACGAGGACCTCGGCTTCACAATCACCCCAAGACATTCGAGAAGAATCGGGTCAGTCAACTTGTCAGACCGCGGCTTCGCCTGCTGTCAGACCAAATTGGGGAGGCACAGGAGCTGCTCGGCAGGGTCGAAGCGGAGTGTGAGAAAGTGAGCCTCCACCTCGATGCCAAGAAGACTGAGCCAATTCTTTTTTGTGCACAATCCGCAGGCTTTGCCACTTTCATTTCACTGCACATCGTGTATGTGTATGTGACAAATAAACTTGACTTGACTTGACTACATGGCGTTCAACGGTGGTGACCATGAACCTCTTAAGACCAGTGGCGGTGCATCTCTCAAGAAAGTGGAGGACGTCAAGTACCTGGGAGCGAGGATGCAGAGCTCGGAGAATGACTTCAAGGTCTGGAAAGCGCCCGCATGGAAAGCCCTCAATAACATGGGGAAAATCTGGAAGTCTCGGATGTCTATGGGTCTCAAACTGTACTGTACTGTCAGATGTGCTGTCAATGCAGAAGCAATATGGGACTGTGACAAAGATAATGTGATAATATAATAGACAATAGACAATAGGTGCAGGAGTAGGCCATTCGGCCCTTCGAGCCAGCACCGCCATTGTAGTGGCGGCGCCTAACGGCAGCGGCTGACTAGCAGTCTGTCCGTCTTTTTTTTGTTGAGTGTCGGTGTTGGGATGATTTTTATATATATTTTTTTGGTTGTGTATGTGTGGGAGGGGGTGGTGGTGTGTGGGGGGTGGGTGTGGGGGGTGGGGGGGGACTTTTCTCTTCCTCACGGCGCGGGGTGCGGCTCGGCTGCGGGGCCTAACATCCCCCGGTGCGGCTCGGCCGCTGGACTTTACATCCCGGTGCGGCTTGGCCGCTGGACTTTACATCCCGGTGCGGCTTGGCCGCTGGACTTACACCGCCTGGTGCAGCTCGGCTGCGGGACTTAACACCGCCCGGTGCGGCTCGGCTGCGGGACTTAACACCGCCCGGTGCGGCTCGGCTGCGGGACTTAACACCGTCCGGTGCGGCTCGGCTGCGGGACTTTTCACCGCTGGTGCGGCTCGGCTGCGGGACTTAGCTGCGCAAGGCTTGGTCGCGGGCCTTTCATCGCCTGGTTCAGCCGCGAGACGTTTCAGCGCCCGGTGCGGGGACTGTGCGGGTCGGTCGGGGACGAGCTGTCTGTCCGTGGGCGTGGGGAAGAGAGGGGAAGTTTTGTTGCCTCCATCACAGTGAGGGGGTGTTTGGAGTCACTGTGATGGACGTTTGTGTTGGGGTCATGTGTCTTGTGTTCTTTTTTTTTTTTTATGACTGCTATGTAGTTTCGTTCGGTACTTCGTTACCGAACGACAAATAAAGCTCTGTTATACCTGTTATACCTGTTATCATGGCTGATCATTCACAATCAGTACCCCGTTCCTGCCTTCTCCCCATACCCCCGACTCCGCTATCTTTAAGAGCTCTATCTAGCTCTTCAAAAGATCTTTTATGTAATCAAGCTCTAGCTCTTCTATTTAATCAAAAGTCCTTGCATAAACTAAGCAAATAAAATGTTCAGTACTGACAATGGTTTCATGCCATGCATTCTAGATGATTTCAGCACCCCAGCAGTTTGCCTGGTGATGTTTCAGGAGGCTGCAGTTCTGTTCTGAGAAAGTTCTGCTCCTGTGCCTGTGATATTAAGAATAGAGAGACATGAAAATCACGCAACTCCCAATTTCCAAAAGGTATCTCTTGTCATCCACAAGCCACAAATTTAGATAGTGACTGAGTTCTCACCACCTGATTAATGATGCTCCCGTAACATTTAACATCATACGATACGATACAATATAACTTTATTTATCCCAGGAGGAAAATTGATCTGCCAACAGTCATAAAAACACAAAATAATAATAATATTCATTTATTGTCATTGCAACGAGTACAACGAAATTAAAAAATAGCCAATCCTGACGGTGCGTACAAACATATATGCAATAAATGCAAAAACAAATAAATACATAAATACAATTATATTAAGTACAAGATTTTTTAACGGTGTTGCCTAGTGCAAAGGTAGTGTTCAGTTCTCGTATGGCCCTGGGGTAAAAACTGTTCTTAAGTCTGTTTGTTCGGGATTTGATCGACCTGAAACGTCGACCAGAGGGCAGATGAACAAACAGACGGTGGCCGGGGTGGGATGGATCTTTTATTATTTTGCCTGCTCTACTGAGGCAGCGTAGGCTGAACAGGTGCTCCAGGGAGGGCAGTGAGCAGCCGATGATCTTCTGGGCTGTCGTGATGACCCTCTGAAGGGCCTTCCTGTCCTTTTCTGAGCAGCTGGCATACCATGTGGTTATACAGTATGCCAGCACACTCTCGATGGAGCAGCGATAGAAGGACAACATGAGCTTCTCCTGCAGGTTGGTTTTCCTGAGGATCCTCAGGAAGTGGAGTCTCTGCTGTGCCTTCTTTACTGTGGTGATGGTGTTGGTAGACCAGGTAAGATCCTCTGCGATGTGCGTACCCAGGAACCTGAAAGCGGGTACCCTTTCCACACAGACCCCATTGATGTAGAGTGGGTCGTATTCTACACTGGTTTTTCTAAAGTCAATTGTAAGTTCCTTTGTTTTGGAGGAGTTCAGGACCAGATTGTTCACTGAACACCATGCTGCCAGCCTTTGGATTTCATCCCTATAGGCTGTCTCATCTCCTCCTGAGATGAGTCCAACCACAGTCGTGTCATCCGCGAACTTGATGATGGTGTTAGTGGGATGGGTGGGGGCGCAGTCGTGAGTGTAGAGGGAGTAAAGGATGGAGCTCAACACACAGCCCTGTGGTGAGCCGGTGCTCAGTGTAATGGTGGAGGAGAGGTGAGGGCCTATTTTGACGGTCTGGGGGCAGTTGGTCAGGAAGTCCTTGATCCATTGGCAGATGGTTTGGGAAAATCCAAGGTCGGAAAGTTTGGTGACCAGTCTGCTCGGGATGACCGTGTTAAAGGCAGAGCTGAAGTCGAGGAAGAGCATCCTCACATAGCTCCCCTGGTGTTCAAGGTGGATCAGTGCAGTGTGAAGAGCAGTGTCGATGGCATCCCCTGTAGACCTATTTGCTCTGTAGGCAAACTGGTGTGGGTCGAAGGTGGGTGGGAGGCTGGCTTTGATGTGCTGCAGGACCAGTCTCTCGAAGCACTTTGTGATGACCGGTGTGAGTGCTACCGGACGGTAGTCGTTAAGGCCGCTGATGACAGACTTTTTCGGCAGTGGGATGATTGTGGCGGACTTCAGGCAGGGAGGGATGGTGGATTTTAAAAGGGACAGGTTGAAGATTTTTGTGAAGACCTCAGATAATTGGTCTGCACATTCCCTCAGCACTCTGCCCGTCACACCATCGGGGCCTGCAGCTTTCCTGGGATTCACTGCTCTGAGCACGCACTCAACATCATACTCCTGCACAGTGATGGTGTTGCTGTCAGGTGCTGGAGAGGGTGTTATGTCTGCCACTGTAGCTTTCACCTCGAAACGAGCAAAGAAACAGTTAATATAAGAAAATAACTGCAGATGCTGGTACTCAGGTTGACCAGCAGGGGTGCAGTGCCCTGGCACCTCTGTAAAAACAAAACAAAATAAGCATCAGGGATTTTAACTAGCGGGGAATTTAACATCATCCGCTCCGGCACCAGTGACAGCTCCGGCACCTAAAAAATTAGCACTGCAACACTGTTGACCAGTGTGTCATGCAAGACAAAACAGTCACTAGATCAGCAATCTTTTCAACATTTTGAGCCTTCCCTCCATCCAGCACCAATGCACACATGCTTTCGACAAATGGACCTCTTTAATAACACCTGCACTGCCTTTAACTTGTATTCCCAAAAGCATGTAGGCAGCCGTCACATGGGAATAGAAACACTTGTTTACAAGAGACAGACCATCCAGGCTTGTAAATATATCTTTGCTCCTTCATTGTTGTTTATCTATACCTGGATAAATATATTGTGTAAGCATTTAAGGGAGTAGCTTTTCCACAAGGACTGCAGCTGTTCAAGAAAATGATACAATTTCGCCTTCTTTGGACCAACGAGGGTCTGTCAGCAACATCTACATCCCATGAGTGAATGAAAAAGAAAATAGATTCATGTTATTGGAACAGAATGAGGCCATTCGGCCCATCAAGTCTTCTCTGCCATTCAATCAGCTGATCTATCTTTCCCTCTCACCCAATTCTCCTGCCTACTCCCTATAACCCCTGACATCTATCTCCTTCCACAGTAATTCCCATTCTGCCTTCCTCTGTTTATGACCTCACATTTTGTGTGCAGTCTTTAGAGTATTTAGAGATACACCATGGAAACAGGCCCTTTGGCCCATCAACTCCACATCAACATTTCATCACCTGTTCACACAAGTTCCATGTTATCCCACTTCCTCATCCACTCCCTACGCACTTGGGCCGATTTACAGAGGCCAATTGACCTACAAACCCGCACGTCTTTTGGATGTGGGCTGAAACCGGAGCACCTGGAGGACACCTACACAGTCAGAGGGAGAACGTACAAACTTCACACAGACAGCGCCCAAAGTCAGGATTGAACATGGGTGTCTGGCTCTCTGAGGCAGCAGCTTTACCAGCTGTGCCATTGTATTGCCTGTATTAATACATCGAATTTATAATCGTTTTAAAATAAACTAAAATCCAAAAGACTAATAATAACAAATAACAAATCCAATAGATAATAAAAAGCCCTTGGAAGTTATTTGAGCTGTGTTCCAAAGGTTTGATATTAGAGACTGTTAGTAGAAATTGGAGCTAATAAAATAGAAAACAAGTTGATTAACCTGGTGAGGAAATTAGTTGAGCAAGAGACGATAGAATGCTCTAATTGGCAGAATGTTTGAGTGGCATCCTACAAGTATCAGTATTATTGTTGCAACTATTTACAAGTGGAGTATGAGTTTACCTAATAGCCATTAGTTAAAGCTTGCCATTAATATAAATAGGACACGGGGTGGCGATAGACTTGTTGCCTTTCAGCACCGGAGACCCATGTTCGTCCTGACTACAGGTTCTGTCTGTACGGAGTTTGTACATTCTCCCTGTGATCATGTGGGTTTTCTCTAGGTGCTCAGGTTTCCTCCCACACGCCAAAGATGTGCAGGTTTGTAGGTTAATTGGTTTCGGTAACAATTGAAAATTGTCCCTAGTGTGTAGGATAGTGCTAGTGTATGGGGATCACTGATCAGCGCAGACTTGTTGGGCCAAAGGGCCTGTTTCCGCTGTGTATCTCTAAACTAAACTAAACTAAAATAAAATAAACTAGACTAGTATTTATTTTTGATTTAATGCTTCAATCTACAATGGTTACAATGTTGCCTTTCATTATATGTCTGGTGAACCTCAATATGTGAACATGTCTAGTGTATAAATAGTTACTGGTAGTTGAAATAGATATTACAAATTAGATTTGTATTCCTGAAAGTTAGAGCATCAGTAGTTGATTTGATCAACTGTACTTAGAACTACAGCGGAACAGAAGGGAGTACTCAGAAGTGTAGAGGAACTGAAGAGAATACAGATAAGTCTAGAGGAATCGAGGAATCTTGCAGTGCCTGTGCACAGATCCACAAAGCCAGCAAGACAGGTGGATGTGGTGTTAAGTAGGCATATTGAGGTGCAGAAATTAAAACAGAAAAGGTTGGAAATACTTCAGGTTTAGTTTCATTATTGTTACAGAGGTATGTGTACAGAGGTACAGTGAAGTGTTTTATTTTTGCAAGCTATCCAGTCAAATTAGATCTGAAGAAGGGTCTCGACCCGAAACGTCACCCATTCCTTCTCTCCCGAGATGCTGCCTGACCTGCTGAGTTACTCCAGCATTTTGTGAATAAATCGATTTGTACCAGCATCTGCAGTTATTTTCTTATACTAGATAATACTATACATGAATACAATCAAGCCAAACTAAGATACAATAGGTAGAGTGACGGGAAAGATTCAGAGTGCAGAAAACAGTTCTCCGCATTGTAGAGTAACAATTCCAGAGAAAATATTCTAAGAAGAAAGGTTTGGAGAATTGGGACTGTTCCCTAGCTAATGGAAGGGCCGTTCAGAAACCTGATATGTCAGGCTGCATCTGTAGAAAGATTAACAGGGTTAATATCATCAGAATTGGGAAGATAGGAAAAGTTTAATTTTAAGGTGCTGAAAAATAAGGGAAGGACGGAGAAGAACAGACTATCTCCGATAATAGGGAAAGTCCAGTTGCAAAGGGAGGTACAGAGAGGCCCAGGTCTTGGAATTTAGTGGTGATTTTGGAGGGGTGATAATGGTGAATGCCGAGCTATAGTCGATGAAGAACAGCCTGATGTATGTGTTCCTGGTATCTAGATGGTGTTTATATTTTTGAATATTCGTGCAAGTAATAACTCATGATAAATTAATTGTCAATTTATTTACAGATACAGATTAGTTTATTGCTATTCACACCACAGCACAAGGAACTTCCTTATTGGCATGAAGTTCAAGAATAACCAGTCTACATCCAATACCAATAAAAACAACAATAAATACAAATGATGAGTGCAAAACAGCGGAGTGGTGCAGAGTGATAGAGATTTCTGTCAAGTGCAGATATTGGGTCTAAACTTATGGCATGAGGTTGTCACTTCTGCTGGGTCTACCTGCATTCTTCCTGCACAACCCAGTGATGGTATGGGTTTAAGCCAGCAGTGCCATCCTCCGTCCGCTGTGCTAACTGTGCCGCCAGTTGGCATTTGGTAAACTGTGGATTTTGTTGTGACCAGTAGGGCGGCTTCAAATTCCACACACTTCCCATCCATCAATCCGGGAAATCTGCCCACTGAACCTCTGCCAGGTTAAACTTGGCGCAAGTACAGCAGCCCCATTCAGTGGGAAGTTAGATTGTTGGGAGAATTGTTAGTAGATCTTTACATTTGATATAATTCAGTTTGTTAGAATGCATTTAATTGTTCCATGTATTTCCATCGTGTTCAAGATATTTGAAGTGTCGTGCTTTCAATATTTTTAATACTTCACAGTCATTTGCAGGCAAACATATTCGTGTTAAGCAAAGCTTTGACAGCTGTTGATTTCCAAGGCTTCTGTGGCCAGCTGTCAAAGCCATTCTGTGAGTAATCATAGGCCCCGCACACCACACCACTTCACAGTGGAGGTCTGCATCCAGGGACATATTTGAAAGGACATTGCAGATAGGATAAAATGTGTGAAAATTGATTGATTGCAGGATGCAGCATGGAAACAGGCCCTTCAGCCCACCAGGTCCATGCTGACCATTGATCTCCCGTTCACACTATCCCAACTCCATGCACAGTAGTGGCAATTTACAGAGGCCAATTAACCTGCAAACCCGCAAGTCTTTGAAATGTGGGAGGAAACCGGAGCACCTGGAGGAAACCCATGCGGTCACAAGCTCCACGCAGCACCCGAGGTCAGGATCGAACCCGGGTCTCTGGTGCTGTGAGGCAGCAGCTCTGCCAGCTGTGCTACCCTTGGACAGGTACATGGATAGGAAAGGTTTAGAGGGATATGGGACAACATGGGTAAATAGGAATATCTAAAAGGTTAGGTAGTCCACTTTGTTAAGAAAAATGGTAAGGTAGAATTGTTTTAGATGATAAGAAACCAACAGAAATGTGTGTAAAGAGGATATTATTCATGAATCATTGGAAGTCAATATACAGATATAACAAGTGTTGGAAAAGGCATTTTGGAAATTGTTTTCAAAAGTTTTGAGTGTAGGAATAGATGCATATTGCTCCAGTTATAGACTCTGGTGAGACCACATCTTGATAATTATGTACATGACTAGTCACCCTATCTAAGCAAAGGTACACTTAGCATAGAGGGGGAGCAGCAAAGATATTCCAGCTAGATTTAACAAATGATAGGTTGTGATGTATGAAGAGACATAGAATCATAGAGTGATGTAACACAGAAACAGGCCCTTCGGCCCACCGAGTCCGTGCTGACCAGCAATCCCCGTACACTTGCACTACCCTACACATTAGGGACAATTTACAATTTTTACCAAAGCCAATTAACCTAAAAATCTGTCCGTCTTTTGAGTGTGGGAGGAAACTGGAGTACTCGAGGAAAACCCATAGTCACGGGGAGGACATACAAACTCTGTACGGACGGCATCTGTAGTCAGGATCGAACCCGGGGCTCAGGTTCTGTATGGCAGCAACTCTACCGCTGTGCCACCAAAGATGAGGGGGTTACCATTCAGGACAAACGGTAGAAGAAATGGTGAATTCACCATGAGCATTCCTTGCTCAAAGTATATCTTTGGAATTTTTATCTGAGGAGGGATCTGGATGTTGTGTTACTGAGTGTATTCAAGACAGAGATCATTTTGTTTTTAGACATTCAGTAAATACATGGGTGTGGGGTTTATGCAGGAAAGGCACCAAGGTAGATCCATCTAAATGTTATATAATGACTAGACCAAGTGGACCAATTGGGCCCAAACTCCTGCATTGGTGCAGCACCCTCTCCTCCCCCACTCCCTCCTGTCCCCCTCCTCCCCTCCCCCCCTCCCCTTCCCCCTTCCCTCCCCTCCTTCCCTCCCTCCACCCCTCCTTCCACCCCTCCCCCCACTCCATCCCCCTCAACCTCCCCTTATCCTCCCTCCTCCCCCCTCTCTCCCTCCCTCCCTAGGAGATAGATTTAAACTTTAAAATGGGAATAACTTAAAAAATATAACACCGATTTCAATTAAATTTCTTCCAATAGCACCAAAGGGACGTCGGTGAGTAAGGTGGGCCTAAAATTGTCATGCTACTGTGTCCCGCTTTGGCTGTAGTTCAGAAACAAACAAACAAACAAACGAAAGTTTTAGTATATAGGTGAACCAGCCAAAAGAGGACAGTCTATTGCATCTCTAGCTCTCAAACAAATATTTAGATGGATAGGACAGATTTATAGACAACAGACAATAGGTGCAGGAGTAGGCCATTCGGCCCTTCAAGCCACCACCGCCATTCAATGTGATCATGGCTGATCATTCACAATCAATACCCCATTCCTGCCTTCTCCCCATACCCCCTGACTCCGCTATCTTTAAGAGCTCTATCTAACTCTCTCTTGAAAGCATCCAGAGAATTGGCCTCCACTGCCTTCTGAGGCAGAGAATTCCACAGATTTATAACTCTCTGACTGAAAAAGGTTTTTCCCCATCTCCATTCTAAATGGCATACCCCTTATTCTTAAACTGTGCCCTCTAGTTCTGGACTCCCCCAACATTGGGAACATGTTTCCTGCCTCCAATGTGTCCAATCCCTTAATAATCTTATACGTTTCAATAAGATCCCCTCTCATCCTTCTAAATTCCAGAGTATACAAGCCTAGTCGCTCCAGTCTTTCAACATACGACAGTCTCGCCATTCCGGGAATTAACCTAGTGAACCTACGCTGCACGCCCTCAATAGCAAGAATATCCTTCCTCAAATTTGGAGACCAAAACTGCACACAGTACTCCAGGTGCAGTCTCACTAGGGCCCTGTACAACTGCAGAAGGACCTCTTTGCTCCTATACTCAACTCCTCTTGTCATAAAGGTCAACATGCCATTAGCTCTCTTCACTGCCTGTTGTACCTACATGCTAACTTTAAGTGACGGATGAACAAGGACACTCAGATCTCTTTGTACTTCTCCATTTCCTAACTTGGCACCATTCTGAGAATAATCTGCCTTCCTGTTCTTTCCATCAAAGTGGATAACCTCACAGTTTAGAGGGATATGGGCCAAACACAGGCAGGTGGGACTAGTGTAGATGAGACACGTTGGTCGGTGTGGGCAAAGGGACCTGTTTCCAAGCTATATGACTCTATTCCAAACTGGTGTACAGCTCTATCTATAATTAAAACATAATGACACCTTGTAATAGCTAACAGTTATTTTTGACAAAATCACATCAGTTTCCTTCCAAATAGTGACTTTTACTAAGATAATTCTGCAATATTTCGGAAAGCAAACTCGACTCGTTCACCTTTGGCGGTGTTTTTTGCTGCTTCAAATCACATTGGGATTTTAGCAATTTGCTAATATTTGACCATGATAATGAGAACGAATCATTCTTTGTTAGGACTGCTTCTTCGACCCTCAAATCACTTCTTTGTTAGAAGTGCTTACTTTTGTCTTGAGAAATTTCATCTGGTATTCACAAATCAGGATTTTCTACTTCTGCCTGACTAAACTCTGCTTTGCTGCCCTTCCATTTTAGAGTGTGGTGGGATTATAACACAAACAGGAGGAAGTATCATACTTAATAAAACATACTTAACATAACCTTCTGGGTCAAAACCGCCAAAAACAACTGGTTTGTGTTTAAAATGGCCACTTGGTTTAAAAAAAAAATTAAAACAGTTGCAATGAGTCAGATTTATTGCTTTGGGATGTCTTTCCAGGGTTATGTAAATTGTTTTCGTTCTGGGCGCCCCCTGGGTTTTGTAATGTCTCAACATCAGCAGTAGGTGTCAGTGGAGTCGAGCCAGTGGTTGGTTGTGTTTCTTACCGTCGTTACAGGCGCTCAATGCGTGACCCATTAAATCATGTTGAGCCCGAGATACTGGCTTTTAGTTGTAGAAATCTCACATGCCAATCCGAATGGATAAAGTAGAATTGCGATCAAAGTTTTATTAGGGTGAAAATACAGTTTATCTAATCCAATCGTTTGAGACAGATTAGACAAGACAAAATCGTTCTTCCCCTCTAAAATCTCAAGACCTAGCTAGCACAAGTGCAGACATGTTACATATAATTCTACACTCGCACATGCAAAGATATACACACCCACGTAGATGTGCGAACCTTGCGAGAAGTTATCATCTTTATCTCTAAACTAAAGTAAACGAAATTTTAAAGTTTATTTGTAAAGCAATTGTACCTTCTGTGACTACGATAAATGCATATTCATTTATAAAATGGCATGTTTATGAACTGTCCCAATCTTTCAAAGTTCAGAGGGCGCAAATGTCTATTTTATGCGGTCAAGATGACAGTGAGAAAAACATCGTCGTAAAACAAAAAAACGTATTTGAATTCGCCAACTTCCTCTTAATCTGCTCTTAAATAAATACGGCCACTTAGTTGTTTTCCAGTTCCTGCTTGTTGTCAGTGTTTACTCGTGACATGACAAGTAAATGCCAAACATTTATTAAATGGGCCTCAGAGGAAAAAAAGTAAACATGGCTATTTTTTAAAGGGATACTAATTAACAATTTATAATTTGTTCACCACGCTAAATAGTCCCAGCATTAAAGATGGACGCAAAATGCTGGAGTAACTCAGCGGGACAGACAGCATCTCTGGAGAGAAGGAATGGGAGCCTTTTCTTGAAGGGTCATCCATTCCATCTATACCTTGCTGTAGTTCTGTTAGCCATCGACGAGGCGTCCCGCGGGAGCAGCAAATGCCTCGTTGTCACCTTCCCCAAGCGAACAATGATCTATTCTACATTTCCCTAGCTCTTCCTCCCCTTTGAAGTCACGTTTTCATTCATTACTCTTCATATCTTCCATGTATGTCCCTCTCCCCTGACTTAATCTGAAGAAGAGTCTCGACCCGAAACGTCACCCATTCCTTCTCTCCAGAGATCCTGCCTGTCATAGAAACATAGAAAATAGGTGCAGGAGTAGGCCATTCGGCCCTTCGAACCTGCACCGCCATTCAATATGATCATGGCTGATCATCCAACTCAGTATCCCGTACCTACCTTCTCTCCATACCCTCTGATCCCTTTAGCCACAAGGGCCACATCTAACTCCCTCTTAAATATAGCCAATGAAGTATACCCATTCATTCACCCATTCCTTCTCTCCAGAGATGCTGCCTGTCCCGCTGAGTTGCTCCAGCATTTTGTGTCCATCCTCAGTAACTCTGCTTCCTTCCATCTTCACGCATAAACTCTTTAAGACAAACACCCTTCTCCTTCACCAAGTCCATCAGGGTTTCTCTCCACGCTTGGCATTTGGCCTAGCCAGGCCTCCGAGTGCTCCGTCCCCTGCTCCCCTTCACAACCCCTTAATATATTGCACACGAAACGAGTTGGAAGGAACTGCAGATGCTGGTAAGATAAGACACCAGATAACTCAGCGGGACAGGCAGCATCTCTGGAGAGAAGGAATGGGTGACGTTTCGGATGGAAACCCTTCCCGAAACGTCCCGCTGAGTTACTCCAGCATTTCATGTTTACCTTCAACATTATACACGAGGCCTTTAATTATCTTAATTTATTTCCTAAAATAACTTAAATTATCGACCCTCTTCCTCCAAAAAAAAGTGTATGTTGCCCCTCTGTGTTTGCTGTTCCATTTCTGACTGTTTTTCTCAGCTCCATCTTGCCACCTTTTCCCACTCGCTCCTCTGCTGGTGACACCCTGAATATACCAAACTTTTCTATGTCTTAATATTTGTAATACTAACCCTGTGACTTCGATCCATGCTACAAACTCCAATCCCTAAGCCGACAGTCAAAATGCGTCTGTAAACGCTGTCTGTCCATTTCCCTCCACAGATGCTGCCTGACCTGCTGATTCCCTCCCTCCAGCACTTTGATTTTTTCCATTCTCTCTCTCTCTCTCTCTCTCACTCCCCCTCTTCCCCCCCCCCCCCGCCCCCGCCGCTGGATCAACTGGATCAACCTGTTTGCAACCCTCATACCCCGTGTGCTTCTGAAGCTACACACAAAATGCTGGAGTAAAACCCAGCGGGACAGGCAGCATCTCTGGAGAGAAGGAATGGGAGACTCTTCAGCCTGAGAGTCAGGGAAGCTCATCTTCACCGGTCCCCCTCCTCTTGGACCCCCCCCCCCCCCCCCCGGACGGCCTTCTACCCACTATAGACCTTTTTATTTCTAACTGCCGGAGTGACATCGATCGCCTCAACTTTCCCATTCCCCTTACCTACCCTAACCCTGACCTCTCCCCCTCTGAACATACAGCCCTCCGCTCACTCTGCAGCAACCCCCGCCATTATCATCTCCCTCTCCCCTGACCCTCAGTCTGAAGAAGGGTCTGGACCCGAAACGTCACCCATTCCTTCTCTGCAGAGATGCTGCCTGCTCCCGCTGAGTTACTCCAGCGTTTTGTGTCTTTTCTTCGGTGTAAACCAGCATCTGCAGTTCCTTCCTACACAACCGAAGCTACATTCTCTCTCCAATAGTATTGGAGTATTGGAATAGTTTATTAATGTCACGTGTACCAGACACAGTGAAAAGTTTGTTTGCCTGCCATCCAGTCAAATCATTCTACACACGAGTACAATCATGCCAAGCCCATGTCGTACAACGGGCAGTGCAAAGGGAAAAATACAAGAATGCAAGAATATAGTGTCACATGTTTGTAGCGTTGCAGCTCAGAGAAACAAATCAACTGAACTATATTCTGCTTCCTTCTATCGCTCCACATAATCTGGCCTCTCCCACCTGTTTCAGTTCATTTGCTGGGCCACACTTATGTTCAAAAACCCTTCAACTCCAGGGCCCTGCTTACCTTCACATTTCAGAGGAGTTCCATCAATCCCGAGTAAGACACAAAATGCTGGAGTAACTCAGCGGGACAGCGAGTCTCAAAAAGGATCTCGACCCGAAACATCACCCATTCCTTCTCTCCAGAGATGCTGCCTGTCCCGCTGAGTTACGCCAGCATTCTGTGTCCATCTTCAGTGTAAACCAGCATCTGCAGTTCCTTCCTACACAAATCTTGAGTTAGTTCAGTTCCACCAAACTGAGCTCGCCCAAATCTCCGCTGCAAGTAGCCCGAGATCACACCGCCCATTTCGTCCACCACACATCTAACTAACTTCAACCGATTTCAAAATTCCCACCCTTGAGTATGCCTTAGAAACCTCGCTCTCCCCGATATCACTGACCTCTTCCCGCCCAACAATCTCACCCGAGCGACTCTGTGGTGGCTTTGACAGCCATCCTCACTTGCCCCATCCCCCACCTTCAGTCAGCATGGTCTTACTTAAAAACATTGGAAAATCCTTTCCAGACTACTGCCTCTTCACCTTAAAACCCATTCTGTGCCTGAAGAAGGGTCCCGATCCGAAACTTCACCTCTTCCTTTCCTCCAGAGATGCTGACTGACCCACGAGTTACTCCAGCTTTTTGTGTCGATCTTCTATGTCCAATCTATTGGTATCCTTATCTGGCGAGGTGTCAGTGTTTTTTCCTCTTTGGGACATTTTACTACGTTAAATGTAGTTTACTACGTTAAATGTACGTTAAATTTACTTGTCCTTGCACGGACAAAGAGCGCTTGGACCTTGAACGAATTCCACCCGCAGGGTCATAGAAACAGGCGCCTAATGTACACCACTATTCCCCCCCCCCCCCCCCCCCCCCATTGGAAACGAGCACACTAGTGAAGAAACTGCTCTACTCGTTGTACAACCACTTGGATTATAAAGTTCAGTCCAACTGTCTAAGTCCTACGGTTGTTTTTCACCCCTTTTATTTCTGATTCCAATCTCATCTTCTCCCCCACCTCAGTGGGATTAAACAAACAAAACAAAAAATGCTCGGGCGATATCAGGAATAATGATGCATTTTAAAACGGCGGCGTCACGTCTCCTTGAGTCTGGCAGATGAGTGAGTGCGAAAAAAAAAAAAGTTGGAGGTGAAGGGAGGGCGCCAGTTGACGTCAATGGCAGAATATAAATACCAGAAGTGGCGAGCCCTGCTCACAAATTAAACCATCAGAAGGGACAGGTTGCAGCACAGCACAGCACAGCAGAGGCACAGAGAGAGAGAGAGAGAGAGAGAGTCGCATCTAGCCAGTGCTACCTGTTCCTCAAGCACTAAACATTATCGTTCTAAGCGAAGGGTCTGTAACCCCTTCTCTCAGCTTTTGCAATCACGGCTTTCATGCAAAGTCTGTCAGGCTGGGACTCGCGTTGCGACTCGCCATGTTTCCAGACGGGTCAGACTTACACTAATTTGATGGAAGTGGCCAACTTCTACGAGTCGGACTGTTACCTGAACAAGTTGCAGCGCGACCGTTCAATGACCGACCTGGGCATCGGGGACAACGAGAGCGCCATCGACTTCAGCCCTTACATCGACCCGGCCGCGGCGCCGGCACCAGGGGGCAACTTTGAGCTCAACGGCGACCTCTTGACGGATATTATGTTGTCAGAAGGCTACAAGAAGAAGTCTCTGCCCGACTACAACGCGTATCTGTCGCTGATGCGGAGCTCTGCTGCCGCTGCTGCTGCTGCTGGGGGCCGGCACCAGGGCAGTATTCTCAGCTGTACCCCACAGTTCCTGGAGACCCGACTGGAGCCAGTGTTTGAGCAGCAGGCGTTGGATGCCAAAGGCGGAGTGAAGCAGGAGTCGAGGGAAGCAGAAGACGGGGCCATGTCGGGCACTGCCGCCTCCTCCTCCTCCTCGTCCTACACCCGGCCGCTGCTGCAGTACCAATGCGCGGCTAGTGGCAGCAACAGTAACCTGTCCACCTCGTCCCTCTCCTCGACGCCGCCCGCTACACCCAACTCTGCAGACGAGTCCGGCCGGGGAGCCGGCTCGGAGCTCCCCTCGGGCGGACACGGCCACAGGGGCAAGAGCAAGAAGTCGGTGGACAAGCACAGCGACGAGTACCGGCTCAGGAGGGAGAGGAACAACATCGCTGTGAGGAAGAGCAGGGACAAGGCC
Source organism: Rhinoraja longicauda (assembly GCF_053455715.1). Taxonomy (NCBI): domain Eukaryota; kingdom Metazoa; phylum Chordata; class Chondrichthyes; order Rajiformes; family Arhynchobatidae; genus Rhinoraja; species Rhinoraja longicauda. Next base: position 28,188,037 of record NC_135974.1, on the reverse strand, counting down.
AAGATGAGGAACGTGGAGACCCAACACAAAGTGCTGGAGCTGAGCGCAGAGAACGATCGGCTGCAGAAGAGAGTGGAGCAGCTGAGCCGTGAACTGACCACCCTGAGGAACTTGTTCAAACAGCTCCCCGAACACACACTGCTCAGTGCATCGGGCAACTGCTGACCGACCGCCCCGACAGACCGCCCATTATTTATAAACGCTTTAAACTAAAGGAAATCAAGTGGATATCATGACTTTTGTATTTTGCAAAGAAGACAATCAGCGGACTCTTTGTATATAAAGGATTTTTTATTAGTGTTTACAGCTCATTTTCCGTAACCCGAGGTAGTAGCTCGTTGAAATTACCTCAACTCTTGCGCTTGGAACTGGAGAGGGAGGGATAAATGACTTTTATTGAAAGAAACAATGGGCTTAAATATATATAAATATATATATATATATATATGTGTGAGTGAGTGTGTGTGTGTGTATGTAAAACGATGCCAGGCTTATCTGTGACTTTGCTCGGTCGAAACACATGATGCAACTTGCCAAGTATGACATGCATTCGTAATGGTCAGATGTCGGAGGTTTCTTATTACAAATGTGGGGGTATCTTCCCCAACACTAGGAAATAGATCTATTTCTTTATCGACTCGCATTTGTATGCAGAGATTGGCCTTTTTTTTTTGTTGCTCCCTCTGACACGCGTGAAAGCATTACTGTTGATCTATGAGATTTGCTTTTGTATTTTGGAAAGAAGTATTATTTTGATAAGGACATGTCTGAAACTGCCGTTTTGTAACCTTGGTCAGTGGTGGCGCCGCCCGTTCTAATCAGAGGCGACCTCGGTGCTGCTGTAGACTGACTTCATCCTCTTTGGATTTTATACTCCTCTCTCCCCCCTTTTTATTTTAAAAAAAAAGAGCTCTATATTTCAGACGTATTTGTCAAGGAGAGGAAATGTCTCCAACAGATTTTTTTTTTTTTACAAAACAAGTACAACGTTGAAATGTTTTCATGTCCAATTGCGTCACTCCAGCAGTGACTCAGCATGTGAGTGTTTCAGAGAACATTTTATTCTGTTCAGCACTTGAATTGGGTACAATGTTGGGGGAGGGGAGGGTGGTGGAATAAATGGTACAGAGTTATTTACACTTTAGAATTACGTGGTGATTGTAGACTAAAAGCTGCAGTATCTTCTTTCCAAACCAGTTTGGTAAATTCCAAACCAGTTAAATGCCGCTACCCCGTGTGGATGGAGACCGATGTACACACTTTTACCAGCTTTCACAGGCTGCAAAAGATATCCGAGCGAGTAAAAGTCCAATTACAGGACCAGCTTGTACGGTTTAAAGTTTATTTTATTGTAAACTTTCAAAATAACCTGGAAATGGGATACTACAGCATTAATCAACCTTGATTGTGGGTCAGAGAAATAACAGATTATTTTTTAAAAATAAACAATATTGTATTTATTTTTCTTGTTGAAAATTGAATAAAAATGGAATTAAAATCATTTTTAGTGCATACTAAATATCTGCCTCACTGCCTTTATTCTTATACACTACTAGTTTGATGTGGTTTCTGAATGATTTAAAACGTGTCAAGGCGATTTTTCTAATGTATTCCCAAGAGTTTAATGGCATTCCCCCAGGAAAATAAGAGTAGGAAAATAACTGCAGATGCTGGTACAAATCGACGGTATCACAAATTGCGGGAGTAACTCAGTGGGTCAGGCAGCATCTCAGGAAAGAAGGAATGGGTGACGTTTCGGGTCGAGACCTTTCTTCAGACTGAGAAGGGTCTCGACCCAAAACGTCACCCATTCCTTCTCTCCTGAGATGCTGCCTGACCCGCTGAGTTACTCCAGCATTTTGTGATTCCCCCAGGACGATGTTTGTGCCAAAACTAATGAAGAGATACAGCAGATTAATGCAACTCAAATTGTCACCTGGTGTCTGAGAAAATAGTTTAGTTCTTGTTGATGTGCTTTTGGATAGTAGGTTGGAAGGGTAAGAGTGAAGATTTGGATTCAGCACAGGTGTTGGAGGTTATGGGGAGAAGGCAAGAGAATGGGGAGAGGTAGTCAGCCATGATTGAATGGCAGAGTAGGTGATGGGCCAAATGGCCTCATTCTACTCCTATTCCTTATGGCCTTATGATTCTGGCCCTACCATTGCAGCACTCTAAGATGCCCCACTCATTCTGTGTTGTGTTCTTTAATGAATGGCGTCTATTTGGGCATTATGTTTCACCAGTTCAGTTATCCACTATAATAGCATTTTTCAATATATTTACACAATTCTGTTTTAGAGTTATAGAGTCATATAGCGTGGAAACAGGCCCTTCAGCCCTTCGACAAAGTTTCATTGTCCTCCTGATTAAATATTACTGATTGTATGTCTCGTTGTCACCTTTCCCTCAGCTAACAATGTACTATTCTACATTTCCTTGAACACCATCCCCTTTGATCTGTGTTTCACACCTTACCCTTCAATATCTCTATGTCTCCTCTGCCCTGACTCACAGTATGAAGAAGGGTCTCGACCCAAAACGTCACCTTTTCCTTCTCTCTAGAGATGCTGCCTGTCCCACTGAGTTACTCCAGCATTTTGTGTCTACCTTCAGTCTACCTTGCCCACACTGACCAACATGTCCCATCGACACTAGTTCCACCTGCCTGCATTTGGCCCATATCCCTCTAAATCTATTCTATTCCTGCACCTGTCTAACTGCTTCTTAAACATTGCGATAGTACCTACTAAACATTGTGATAGTACAATATGTCAGAAACTAGTTTCAAGTGCCAGCCAGACTGATCCATTTCATGACAGCAGCTCAATAGGTGGCCTTTCAGTCCACGTCTCCACGTCAACAGTTGGATTTCTGCTCCAGAGACATGTGCACAGAAATCTAGGCTGACATTCCATTGCCTGCCATTTTGTCTGCCGTTTCGGGTGGATGTAAAAGGAAATCAACGCATCTGTTTGAGGAGTACGGAGTTATCCCTGATATCCTGGAAACTGGTCACCAAAACCATTACTTTATGTGGGCAAATGGGACTAGCTTAGATGGGGCATCTTGATTATTATGGATAAGTTGGGCTGAAGGGCCTGTTTCTGTGCTCTATGACTTGTATGACTGAAACCATTAATCTGGTTGTTATGTTCTCATTTGATGCTGATGTAAATGGGTTAATGTACTTATTTAAAAAAAACAAATTTACACTTTAGTAGTAAAAGTTCTTGGGATGATAGGTTCTGAAAGTTGCTATATAAATGCCATTCTAACCTGCAACACATTAGTTTAGTTTAGAGATACGGCCTGGAAACAGACCCTTCGGTCCACTGAGTCCGTGCTGACCAGCGATCCTCATACACTAACACTATCCTACGCACATGGGACAATTTACAATTTTTATCGAAGCCAATTAACCTACAACCTGTCCATCTTTGGAATGCGGGAGGAAACTGGAACATCGGGGAACATCCATGTACAAACTCCATACAGGCAGTACCCGTAGTCAGGATCGAACCTCGGTCTCTGGCTCAGTAAGGCAACAAATCCACCGCTGTGCCTCCCTGCCGCCCAAAATTAATACAATAAAATAGTGACATATTTCAGTCTGGTGTTGGTGCACCAATCCATGTCTGCATTAGTGTAACAGCGCACTGACTGCAGGTCTCAATATGGTGCACATGTTACTGCTCAATGTATCATAGTACGTAATTTGTTTGCATTCCACTGCCCTGGTGCCGCATACTAATCTGTGGTGCTTTCTAGCTGAAGTCCAAGGTATTGGCTTTGTAACACTACATCCCACAGTGCCATAATAGTAAGCCAAGTGTTTCAAAAGAGCAGTGGGATGTTAGTTCCTTAAACCAATTGGAAATGCGAAACATAGGTACACAATTCCAAAGCTCAAGCTCAAAACGCTGTGGTTCAGTATTGCTGAAACAGGGCAATTAATTTATTGCTCTACAGAACAATGTAGGATAATATTATCTTGCAGCTTTGTAATATAGGGTCATTCTAATCAATCCATCCACTCTCATCACACTGCCAATATTACCATAACTCTTTACTCTTGTGTATAACATACTTGCTGCACTGTAAGGAGTTTGTACGTTCTCCCCGTGACCTGCGTGGGTTTTCTCCGAGATCTTCGGTATCCTCCCACACTCCAAAGACGTACAGGTATGTAGGTTAATTGGCCGGGTAAATGTAAAAATTGTCCCTAGTGGGTGTAGGATAGTGTTAATGTACGGGGATCGCTGGGCGGCACGGACTTGGAGGGCCGAAAAGGCCTGTTTCCGGCTGTATATATATGATATGATATGATATATCAATATGGCTTGCATGTTAGACTCTTACATAACTTCCCCTTGATAATAAAAAACATTGTCTCTGTTGCTTTAAAAAAAATCCAAAAGAATATTAAACTATAGACAGCCTCAACTAACACATGTCAGAACTACTGAACCACCTTTCTGAAGAAGGGCCGCGGCCTGAGACATCACCTATCCATGTTCTCCAGAGATGCTGCCTGACCTGCTGAGTTACTCCAGCACTTTGTGTCCTTTTGTGTATTAACCTGCATCTGCAGTTCCTTGTTTTTACTAACCTACGGTCATGTTTGTTTAATGTTAGAGAAATGTCTGACAGCAGAGAAAATAAAAGATTGTTAGTTAATCAAGATATTTTCTGATTCTCTTACTACTTTTGGATTAACAGTCTCTCACGACCCACTGCAATAGATTACCTTTCACATGTTTTGTATCTTGGCAAGTTTTATTGAATTTAGTTATATTATTTTTGTTGAATTAATATTAGAAACTGATATCCCAAGTTTCCTCTCCCAGGGAGTCTGAAGTGGTGTCCCGACTCACTGAAAGGAAGCATGCAGGTACAGCAGGCAGTGAAGAAAGTCAATGGAATGTTGGCCTTCATAACAAGAGGAGTTGAGTATAGGAGCAAAGAGGTCCTTCTGCAGTTGTACAGGGCCCTAGTGAGACCGCACCTGGAGTACTGTGTGCAGTTTTGGTCTACAAATTTGAGGAAGGATATTCTTGCTATTGTGGACGTGCAAGGTAGGTTTACTAGGTTAATTCCCGGAATGGCGGGACTGTCATATGTTGAAAGACTGGAGCGACTAGGCTTGTATACACTGGAATTTAGAAGGATGAGAGGGGATCTTATCGAAACGTATAAGATTATTAAGGGGTTGGACACGTTAGAGGCAGGAAACATGTTCCCAATGTTGGGGGAGTCCAGAACCAGGGGACACAGTTTAAGAATAAGGGGTAGGCCATTTAGAACAGAGATGAGGAAAAACCTTTTCAGTCAGAGAGTTGTGAATCTGTGGAATTCTCTGCCTCAGAAGGCAGTGGAGGCCAATTATCTGAATGCATTCAAGAGAGAGCTAGATAGAGCTCTTTATGATAGCGGAGTCAGGGGGTATGGGGAGAAGGCAGGAACGGGGTACTGATTGAGAATGATCAGCCATGATCACATTGAATGGCGGTGCTGGCTCGAAGGGCCGAATGGCCTACTCCTGCACCTATTGTCTATTGACCCGAAATATCACCTCTCCATGTCCTCCAGTGCTGCTGTCTGACCCACTGAGTTACTCCAGCACTGTGTTCTAACCTTGGGTTGATAGTGGAGAGAGTAAGCAGCTTCAAATTCCTGGGCGTTAACATCTCTGATGACCTGACCTGGGCTAGGCACATAGATGTTATCATGAAGAAGGCATGTTAGCATCTCTAAATAGAAGTTTAAAGAGATTTGGCATGACATGATAATACCTGAAAACTCCGGTATTAACAGGTGTGTGATAGAAAATATCCTGAGTGGTTGCATAATGGAAGCAAATAATCGGTGATGCAGGTTGATACACAAAAGAAAACAATGTGCTGGTGTAACTCAGCAGGTCAGGCAGCTTCTCTGGAGAACATGGATAGGTGACATTGCTGGTCAAGACCCCTCTTCAAACAATAGGTGGTGTTTTGGGTCGAGACTCTTCAACCAGAAACGGCACCCATCCATGTTTTCCAGAGATGCTGCCTGACCTTCTGAGTTACTCCAACACTTGGTGTCCCTTTGGTTGCATCATGGTCTGGTTTAGTAATTCTGACACATAGGCATGCAAGAGGCTGCAGAGAGTGGTGGACATGATTCAGGCCAGTCCATCATGGGTACAGCCTTACCACCAATAAAAACATCTACATGAGGTGTATCCATCATTAAGGATCCCCACCATCAGGGCCATGCTCACTTCTCACTTCTCCTTTCTAAAGGTATGTCCTTTTATTCTGAGGGTGTGGCCTTTGGCACCTAGATTCTCCCACTAGTGGAAACATCCTCTCCTGTACAGTTCAATTAATGTTTTTGTGCATTGTCTGTGATGCTGCTGCTAGCAAGATTTTAATTGTACCAGTACCTAACCATAATGGTACAAATGACAATAAACGCAATTCGACTTGATAATTTTATCTCTGACTTCCAGCCATTTCTCTGTGTTGTAAATTAGAGCTTTCAAATAAATATTGCGCAATCAACAATCTTAAACTGTGTTGAGGGTATTCATTTATTTATAGGATGTGGAAGACTTTATTTTCAGTAAAGCAAGACATCTGTTAAATCACAAAAGTTGCATAATCTGGGGTTGTCTGTATCCAAAATACAACCAGACATAGAATTTCTCCATTTAGCATGGTCTTTCTTAAATTTCACAGCTGAATTAGAAGTGTTTCTAATCTGCAAACACTGTCTGCATCAGGCACAGCAGACACAACGTTTCAACTTACTTATTATTATTATTGTATTATAAACACTAAATTTGTATAATATTTATAAATATAAGTAGTTTGGCACACTTTTTGGAAGGCAGGTCTACTTTTGCACAATTATGTGTACCAATAATTTAGTTTAGTTTGGAGATACAGCATGGAAACAGGCCCTTTGGCCCACCGAGTCCACTCTGACCTTTCACACAAGTTCTGTGTTATCCCACTTCCTCATTCACTTCCTGCACACTGGGGGCAATTTTACAGAGGCCTATTAACCTACAAACCTGCATGTCTTTGGGATCCGAGAGGAAACCGACACACCTGAAGGAAACCCACGTGGTCACAAGGAGAACGTGCAAACCCCACACAGGCAGCACCCGAGGTCAGGATCAAACCCAGGTCTACGCGCTGTACGGCATCATCTCCACCAACTGTGCCACTAAGCTGTTCATAATTTCAAACAGAAAATTAATATGTTAGATAGAGACTTATTGAGATGTTATTGAAATAATGAACTTGGAGCAGCATTGAACTGAGGAGTGAACTTGATCAATATCTCATGGGCATCTACCGGAAAGTGACACGTCATGTGTTAGGTCTGTATACGTAAACAAGATAATCTTGCATAATTAAAAATTGAATAATTATACAAAGTAAGGAAGAAAATGCAATACATGGAGTGTAAAACACAAGAACACTGGAGGAGCAGGAATGGTCTACCAGGCCATTTGAGTCAGTTCTACCTTCAATGTACCTATGTCTGATCTACCCCTGACATCAATACCTCAGTTGGCAGAAGCATTTGAAAAATATTTAGGATGCAGGTAATATTTACTAAATTAATTAACTCAACATTTACTACTTTGCTACACTGTGAAAGAAACTATGCCAGGGAGTCACTTGGAATGACATCTGCGCTCTGTGCAACCATTGATTCCCACTGACTCAGTGCAGGTTGTGGCAGACTTGCACGCCAATACAACTGAGTACAACTGCTGGAGTTAGACACAAAATGCTGGAATAACTCAGCGGGACAGGCAGCATCTCTGGAGAGAAGGAATGGGTGACGTTTCAGGTAGAGACCTTTCTTCAGACCCTTGATCGACCCGAAACGTCACCCATTCCTTCTCTCCAGAGATGTTGCCTGTACCACTGAGTTACTCCGGCATTTTGTGTCTATTTTCGGTTTAAGCCAGCATCTGCAGTTCCTTCCTGCACAACTGCTGGGGTTCCTGGGCCACTGGGGAGAGAGGCAGTTATTGTTACATGGGCCTTTAAGCTTTTAATCCTATTAATATGCCAAATTTCCTTTTCGGCGTGCTCTCATCCGAAGGTACATCTGAGCTGGAAAGGCAATAAGCATGTTGAATGAAAACTGATCTGAAACAAGGTCAGATCTTGCTGAATTGTTCTACCTCACATCTAATCCCGCAAGCAGAAAACAATTAAAAGAACTTTGAGCAAGGAGTTCAAAATGGGCACAGTGGGAATTTCCCCAACGGACACAGAAATATTCCGATGAGAAGAAGACTAACAGTGCCACTTTAGAATTTGGACAGGGCTTTTATTTAAAATGAGAAGCATTGTTTAAAGATGAAACACACATTCCTGGAGACCACAAAGACTGAATAATGTAGACAATAAGGCAATATTTTTTAAGCAGAGATTGGCAAGTTTTTGATTAGTGAGGGGACTTCAAAGGTTATGGGGAGAAGGCAGGAGAATGGGGTTATGGGGTTGAAAGGGAAAGATAGATTAGCCATGATAGAATGACAGAGTAGACTCGAAGGACTGGATAGCCTAATTCTGCTCCTGTTTTATGGTCTTATGAAAACCAAGAAATCTGAAATTAGTTGATGACAAGTTTCCACAACAAAAAGCAAGTTGCAGGAGGAAAGTTTGAGGGATAGATTTCTTTGTGGGGAGGATCATAGCTGAAGCAGTTCAAAAAGGATCTGCATTGAAATTAATCCTCACAGAATGTGAGGGTATAGTGGAAGTTCGGCTAATCCTTCCATGATGACTTCGATGTCCTGCATCATATTTTGACATCATTTGACATTGGAAATGCACTTTCCAGATTTATTTTTCTTTACTAGAATTAGCCAAAAGGTGTTTCATCATTATTTTGTTTCTCCTGGCTGTTTATGTGACTACAATATACATCAAGATGCACTAATGCCTACACTAGGGTAGTGTCTTGGGATAAGTGTTGGAAATTGCAATGTAGAAATCTGACTCAAAAAGACAAAGATTAATTCAAATAAAATGTTATATAAACTTTGCTTCGATAGTCAGCTTTCTCCAGTTTACCTCCCCACTCTAAATGTAAGCATTAATATCTAAATTACTTGAGGACTTTATTGTTAAGTACATTTTCAGCTGATTTTCCTTCCTGCATTTGCAAGGGCTGTGTCTCATATGGATTTATAAAGCTGCTTTTCAGTTGCCCTGAAGGCTAGATTTTTTTGCCAATTAGCAGTCTAAACACAAGGATTTGATTTACGTCTTGTATGGAGTGAAACTATTAAGTGAAAATAGATTCAGTTATCAGGATCACAGAACAAAGTCAGCTTTATTTATGGTTCCATTACCATGTGGTCTAACATGGAACCCAACTAACATGTTTTCTTTGTAAAAGCACATGTAAAATATTTGACTAAAAAGGCTGAATCTCTTGACTAAGGGACATTTAATTTGTATTAACAATATATTCATCTGCTTGCTTCTTCCCAGCGTTTTGCTGTTGAATTTGTTTCCTATGCTACAGATGACACGGTAGTTTCAAGTTTCATTCTACAAGGCGGTCATTTGCGTAGAAGCAATAATCTATGAATCTCTGAATTGAATATGCTCAAAAACTAAACCTCTGCAATCTTCTTAGGCAGAGAATTCCAAAGATTTACTTACCTCAGTGTGAGAAAATGTCTTCTCATCTTTGTTTTGAATGGCCAACTCCATACATTAAGGTTGCGATTCCTAGTTGTGGACATGCCAGCAAGGTGAGACATCAACTCCACATCTCTCTTTCAAGCCCATTACGAGAGGAGAGAGGGGGGGGGGGGGGGGGGGGGGGGGAGGAGAGGGTGCTGCACCAATGCAGGAGAAGTTTGGGCCCAACAGGTCCACTTGGTCTAGTATATACTAAAGACCATAATGGTGCAATAATAATGAATAAAAGGTAGCCCTGTGACATGTCTATTGACTTGTTATATCTGAGTGTTCCCCTATCATATATTTATACACTATAAATGGCTCGATTGTAATCATGCATTGTTTTTCCGCTTTCTGGATAGCACGCAACAAAAGCTTTTAACTGTACCCTCGGTACACGTGGCAATAAAACTAAACTGTAGAACTGTATGCTTGATTCAATTAATTTTCACAAGGATGTCGTCTGTGACCCAGAACATTTTCTATTCATGTTCTTCAGAGATGCTGACTGAGTTACTGATTGTGTTTTACCCAAGATTCCAGCATCTGCAGTTCCATGTGTCTTTAGTTTGCTGAATCGCTCTTCAGATGGTAAAGCTGCAGTCCTTGGAATCGAACTTTGGTGCATTCCCTTTATTGCAAGGCTATCCTTCACTGGGGGAACAGGCCAGTTACACCAGAGCCACTTGGCCATGTACCATCATCAAATGCTACTCGAAATACTCAGCAAGTCAGGCAGCATCTGTGGAGAGTTAACGTTTCAGGTCAATAACTTTTCATCAAAATGTTATTGACGAAAAATAACATGAGAAATGTTAAAAATGAGAAATGAACTAAGTTTTGAGTTGTAAAATAAGACTGTGTGTACGTGTGCATGTTTGATGGTGGTGGTGGGGATGGGGGTTGCTGGTGGTGAAGGAAGAACATAATCAAGAGTTTAGACACAAGGAACGGCAGATGCTGGTTTACACAAAAACACACAAAGTGCTGGAGTAACTCAGCGGGTCAGGCAGCATCTCTGGATGGGGTGATGTTTTGAGTTGGAACTGTTCTTCAGACTGTATGTATAACTGTAGTGGACTGGAAACAATGAGAACTTGAATGATGCAAACAGTAGTGGTGCCCACTGAAGGAGGCTGGTAAAGGTTTATACGGAGGACTCGAATGAAATCTGAAAGATCAGCGGAAAGGATGAAGATTCACAGCTGGATTTGTTTGAGATAAATAGCTAGATAGTTAATTATCTGAAATTGTTGTATTCGGTGTAGAGCCCTGAAGGCTACGATCTTTCCGGTCAGATATTGAGGTGTTGTTATATAAACTGACATTGACCTTCGTTGCCACAGCGTAGAAGGCCAGTCATAGGGAAGTCAGACTGAGAAAATAGTGTTACTGAGGGACCATAACTCCCTTAGCTTTAAAGTAATTATGGAAAAGGATAAGACTGTTCCAAATGTTGAAATCTTAAATTCTCAATGATTTTTCCTCCAGGAGACCGGTGAGTATAAACCTTTGGAAAACGTGAGAGGGAACCCCCAATGATAGCGTTCCTGCTTGCTCCTCCACTATCATCTTTGTAATTAGCTGCCAGCCAGTTGGTGCAGGTGAATCAAGGCTACACTGGCACCACACTGTCTGAAACACCTGGGAGGAGACATCTGACAGGCTCTCTTGAGAATCTCAACAGCCAAGAATGTTACCTGAAGAAGGCAGAACAGAAGGGTACAGCTGTAGAGTTGCTGTCTTACAGCGACAGAGACCCGGGTTTGACCCTGACCACGGGTGCTTGTCTGTACAGAGTTTGTACGTTCTCCCCGTGACCTGCGTGGGTTTTCTCCAGGATCTCCGGGTTCCTGCCACACTCCAAAGACATACAAGTTTGTAGGTTAGTTGGCTTTGTATAATTGTAAATTGTCCCTAGTGTGAGTAGGATAGTGTAAGTGCGTGGGGATCGCTGGTTGGCTTGTACTCGGTGGGCTGAAGGGCCTGTTTCTGCGCTGTATCTCTAAACTAAACCAAACTAAACTAAACTAAGAATATATACAATTTAAAGAATAAGCATCTGGTGACTAGCTTATTATTTGTTGTTGATTGTTTCATGAGTTTGTTGTTTGTTGTTTTCAGGTCGAGACCCTTCTTCAGCCCGAAGAAGTCTGAAGTCTGATGAAGTATCTCGACCCAAATCGTCACCTATTCCCTTTCTCCAGAGATGATGCCTAACCCTGCTAAGTTACTCCAGCTTTTTGTGTCTAACTTTGATTTAAACCAGCCTCTGCAGTTCCTTCCTACTCAATGGGGTCTTCAATCTACAAATAGACTGCGAAAGGAGATAAGCAATAATAATGTTGAGAATGTATGAGAGATGGTCTTTTAGATGTGTTACGTTGAGGAATCAACACAGCAGCATTACTTTACTTAGAACACAAAGTGCTGGAAAAACATGGTGGGTTAGGTACCAGCTCTAGAAGACACAGGGAGGCAACATTTCGAGTTGGGATCTTTTTCAGACTGTAATAGGGCCCTGACTCTAAACATCTCCTATCCATGTCCTACAGACATGCTGCCTGACCAACTGAATTACTTCAGCACTTTGTTATACATAAGATTCCAGCATCTGCATTTCTTTATGTCTCCCGGGCATTTTACCTCAAGTATTTACGAATGAGAAAAGGGTAATTAATGATGGTCATGAAGGGGCCTTTGGGAACAGTGATTATAATATATCATATTATATAAAAATTGAAACTGATTTATTTAATCTGAAATGTGTGTCTTAAATCTGAATAAAACGAACTACAAAGGGATAAGACAAAGGTTTGCTCTGGTAAATCAGGAAATTACGTTAAACTATATGGCAGTGAACAATAAGGCAGTGAATGGCAGCACGGTGGCTTAGCGGTAGAGCTACTGCCTTACAGCGCCGGAGACCCGGGTTCGATCCTGACGAAGGGTGCTTGTCTGTACGGAGTTTGTACGTTCTCCCCATGACCTGCGTGGGTTTTCTCCGAGATCTTCCGTTTCCTCCCACACTCCAAAGTCGTACAGGTTTGTTGGCTTGGAATAAATGTAAAATTGTCTCCAGTGTGTTTAGGGTGGTGTTAATGTGCGGGGACTGTTGGTCGGTGTGGACTTTTCAAGCTGTATCTCTAAACTAAACTAAACTAAAATAAGGGCTAATATTTAAAACATTAATACATAATTTACAAGTAATATACTGCATATCCCTATAAAACAAAATAAAACAGCTAGAAAAGTGTACTAGCCATTTAAATAATTTAAAGACAGTACTAGATCGAAAAGAAGAGTTTAGAACAATAAGGGCTAACATTTAGAACATTAATACAGGTGATATAAAGTCCTTTAAATCAAAATAAAATGACTTGCAATGCCACAAATCTGCCAGTTGATTTTTGGTTCCAACCACCAGAATAGTAAGGGTAAATCAGCTGATCTGGTATATTCGTACTTTTAGAAGATCTTTGATAAAGTTCCCAAAGCTAATTAACAATCAAAATGAGAGCAATGCTACTGCGGGCAATAAACTGGCGTAGATCAAGGATTGATTTTACAGACAGGGAACAGAACGGGAATAAATAGTTTAATCTTAACTTGGGAACCTGTCACTAATGGGGTGGGTAGGGATCGGTGCTGGAACTCCAGCTGTTTACAATTTATATTAGTGATTTGGATGAGGGGATTTAATGTAATATACATGTTTGCTCATGATAAGAAGTTAAGTGGACTGCAGGCTGTGAGGAGGATGCAATAAAAGTCGTCAGGGTGATGAAGGAAAGTTAAATGAATCTGGTATGATCTTTTAGTTTAGTTTAGAGATACACCACAGAAACAGGCCCTTCGGCCCACCGTGCCAACCAGCGATCCCCGCACACTTATATTATCTTACACACACTAGGGACAATTTTACAATTATACCAAGCCAATTAGCCTACAAACCCTATGTCTTTGGAGTGTTGGAAGAAACCGGAGATCCTGGAGAAAACCCACGCAGGTCACAGGGAGAATGTACAAACCCCGCACAGACAGCACCTGGAGTCAGCATTGAACCCGGGTCTCTGGCGCTGTAAGGCAGCAACACTACCACTGCAGTCATTCACTTTGGTAGGAAAATAACATATTGTGGGGGGTTGAAAGTCGTTGTTACTAGGAGGAACATTGGTGTCCTTCTACATGATTCACTGAAAATGAGCGGGAAGGTAAATAAAAGAATAAAGTCACTTTGTTCCAATGGTAGAACAGCAGTGATGCAAGATGGAGGTTACTGTGTGCAGGTCTGGCCTTCCTACCCAAGTAAGGATATACTAGAGAAATGTGGTGAACATTCAACAGAGTACTTTTTGGAATGATGACTTTGTTGCATGGGGAGAGATTAACCCAACTAGCCTTATTCTCAATGTAGAAACAAGGAACTGCAGATGCTGGTTTACAAAGAAGGACACAAAGTGCTGGAGTAACTCAGTGATTCAGGCAGCATCCCTGGAGAACTTGGATCGGGTCGCGAATTGAAATGTTCTCCAGGGACGCTGCCTGATCCGCTGAGGTACCCCAGCACATTGTGCCCTTCTTGGGCCTATTCTTACTTGAGTATAATAAATGAAAGGTGGGGGTTCTTGTTGATATATCTGATTTTTTTCCCGGGGGATTTTGTGGTAGAGACATGGATGATGCTTTCCCTGGCTGTGGTATCTACAACCAGGGCTTACAGCATCAGAATAAAAGATCAGTCATTCAGGAAAGTCATTCATGTAGGTTAATTGGCTGGGTAAATGTAAAAAAAAATTGTCCCTAGTGGGTGTAGGATAGTGTTAATGTATGGGGATCACTGGGCGGCACGGACTTGGTGGGCCGAAAAGGCCTGTTTCCGGCTGTATATATATGATATGATATGATATGATATGAAAAAGTTAAGAAGGTAGACACAAAATGCTGGAGTAACTCAGCAGGACAGGCAGCATGTCTGGATAGAAGGAACACCCATTCCTTCTATCCAGAGATGCTGCCTGTCACGCTGAATTACTCCAGCATTTTGTGTCTATCTTCACTTTAATCCAGCATCTGCAGTTCCTTCCTACAAGAATTGAGAAGAAATCTCTTTCCTCAGAGAGTGGGGAATTCTTTATCTAAGTAGACTGTTTGCAATATGATTTTAGCATGGCAAATTCCTCATGTTTCAAACAAGTTGATGTCTGCGATTGTAACCTTTTTTATCCATCTGCTGTGTTGCATTTGTACATTTGCACATCATTAAAACTCATTGTTCTGGTGGGCTTCTTAGCATAATTTAGACAGTCTTTCTAATTTCTAATGTACAGCATGCTAACAATTGACCATTAACATTTTTAAAGGTAGAAACAAAAAACTGCACATGCTGGTTTATAGCAAAGATAGGCACAAAGTGCTGGAGTATCCCAACGGCTCAGGCAGCGTCTCTGGAGAAAAAAGGTGGGTGATGTTTCGGGTCGGGACCCTTCTTCAGACAGAATGTAGGGGGTGGCGTGAAGAGCTAGAGGCGAGGAAAGACCAGGACCGATCAGGACGGACCACAAATGTCCTCAGGCAGGATGGTGCCTGGCCCCGATCATCCTGGATAAAGACTTCCCTCCTTTCAAATATCACATCCCAAGAAGGGCGGCACAGTGAAAGAAGAGTGACACGGTGGCGCAGCAGTAGAGTTGCTGCCTTACAGCACCAGAGACCCTGGCTCGATCCTGATTATGGGTGTGCTGCCTGTATGGAGTTTGTACGTTCTCCCCGTGACCGCGTGGGTTTTCTCCGGGTGCTCCGGTTTCTTCCCACACGCCAAAGACGTACAGGTTTGTAGGCTAATTGACTTGGTGAAATTGTATATTGTCCTTAGTGTGTAGGATAGTGCTAGTGTACGGGGATTTTGGGCAGCGTGGACTCGGTGGGCTGAAGGGCCTGTTTCCGTGCTGTATCTCTAAACTAAACTAAACATCCATCTACTTGGAGAGAGACAAGATTGTGAACCAAGCTTTTTTTGTACATGACTAAGTAAGTTAAATCTGTAACTGCACCTTTAATAGCTGTTTTAATGTCAGTACATGACACATGTTCCAGTTTTGTCCTCGTTAATCCAGTCTGAACCAGGTTAGGCCAGGTCAATCAGGATGAGCCAAGATGCTAAATATTAATACTCATGTATGTAGGAATTGTTAGAGATAGAAGTTGAACGTTATTGTTAACAAAACTGATCTAATTAATTAACCTACTGCATAAATCAGAAGAAAATGCTACTATATTCTTT
This sequence comes from Rhinoraja longicauda, assembly GCF_053455715.1. Classification (NCBI taxonomy): domain Eukaryota; kingdom Metazoa; phylum Chordata; class Chondrichthyes; order Rajiformes; family Arhynchobatidae; genus Rhinoraja; species Rhinoraja longicauda. The sequence continues at coordinate 28,172,044 of NC_135974.1, read as the reverse complement.
CATGATCTTTCGAATTTCCTTTATGCAACGAGAACAACAAGGTCTTTTTAACCTGAAATCCATGCGGGAATTGTACAGACTGTTAAAACTTGGACTGTTTCATTGTCATTATTCTTAGATGTGCGATATAATGGCCCAGGAGGGTAATTTATCAAATAAAAAGAGAACATAATTTCTTGGAGACAAAATCTCAGTTTTTGAAAATTCATTGGGGCAAGTCCAGATAGTTCCTCACAAGCGAAGGAAACACATGAGCATATTATGTTGCAGTTTCCCAATAACTCTGATATAATTACCGAAACAAGGGAATTTTATGACACCCAGAAACTAGATGTAGTAATCTAATAATTGCGGCCGCCTGTCTGTGATGAATAATGTTTATTATATTATGGTAATCATGGAGCATGGTTTATATTATTCATCACTGGTGCCACTGATAGAAGACGATAATTGCTTCCAGTAAGGTAATACGGAAATTGCAAATTTTTCCCATGATGGATTTAAACTTAATAAACTTTGTGATGAAAATACTGACTGCTGACTCAGCGATTTAATATCAGAAAATAACCTAATTTGGTAATAACCCCCCAAAAATTATGATTCATTATAATATACAAGGACAAAATGTGACTCTAGGCATTGAACAAGGGAAGAGGGTAGAGGTTTCAAATCAGACAATGTGAATGATATCTGATGGCCAAAGAGAGCGAACAAACAAACAATAATTGCAGGTAGTATCGTAACGCTTAAGGAACATTTAGACAGGTACATGGATAGGATAGGTTTAGAGGGATAGGGGCCAAACGCAGGCAGATGGGATTAGTGTAGATGGGACATGTTGGTTCGCGTGGGCACATTGGGCCGAAGGGCCTGTTTCCACGCTGTATGACTCGATGACTCGATAATATCTCCACCAAGTCATGGAAGGCCTTCAGAAAGCCCAGTGGATTTTTCATTAAAATACTTGGGTTGTTTTTTAAAGCTCACCTCCCGCAAATCTACAAATTTTCACTAACGCAGAGATTTAAATCTAGATTTCAATATCATACATCAAGGTTTGTGTTAGCTGTGTGACTGAATGAGCTTGAAAAATTGATTGGAAAACTCATTAAACAGTTTCAAGCAAACAGAACACAGAACGTGAAATGGAACTGCTGGCTTTAGTGGTGATGAGCCCTGTGCTCAGTCTCCACTACGTGTCATTCACATTACAAAGTACAAATGACATGCGTTGCAGGTAGATGGGGTGTCAAAAAGGCCTTCGGCACTTTGCCCTTCATCAGTCCGAGTATTCAGTATAGAGGTTGGGGGGATCATGTTGCAGTTATACAAGATGTTGGTTAGACCACATTTAGAGTTTTGTGCTCAGTTTTGGGCACCATGTTATAGGAAAGCTGTTGACAAGCCAGGAAGGGTGCAGAGAAGATTTACGAGGATGCTGCCAGGACTCAAGGACTTGAGCTGTAGGGAGCAGTAGAGCAGCCTTGGACTCTATCCCATGGAGCGCAGGAGGATGAAGGGTGATCTTATAGAAGTGTACAAAATCTAGAGAGGTATAATGTAGATTGGGAAAAACGCACTGAGTAGGGAAATGGAGAACCAGAGGACATAGGTTTAAGGTGAGAGGGGAAAGATTAACAGGAACCTGAGGGGTAACATTTTTACACAAAGGGTGATGGGTGTATGGAATAAGCTGCCAGAGGTTACGTAGGCTGAGTCTCTATTCCATGGAGCACAGGAGGATGAGGGGGCATCTTATAGAGATGTACAAATTCACGAGAGGAATAGATTGGGTAGATGCACAGAGTCTCTTGCCCAAGGAATCGAGGACCAGAGGACATAGGGTCAAGGTGAAGGGGAAAAGATTTAATAGGAATCCGAGGGGTAACCTTTTCACACAAAGGGTGGTGTGTGTATGGAACAATCTGCCAGAGGAGGTAGTTGAGGGTGGGACTATCCCATCGTTTAAGAAACAGTTAAACAGGTACATGGATAGGACAGGTTTGGAGGGATATGGACCAAGCGCAGGCAAGTGGGACTAGTACAGCAGGGATATTGTTGGCCGGTGTGGGCAAGTTGGGCTGAAGGGCCTGTTTCCAAACTGTATGACATCGCTGTCACACTGTGGGCCTCGACTAGATTAGCAGCGGTAGGATGCTAGCCTCGGTGAGTGTGAGCTGAAATGGTAATCCCTCTCTGAGCCGCAGATGGGAAGTCTCCCAGTGAGTGACACTCCTCTTGGTCCACTGTCACGACGTCCAAGCATGAATGGCGTGAATGGGAGAAGTAAGACTTTTTTTTTAGAGTTTTAGTTTTAGAGTTTTTAGAAATACAGTGTGGAAACAGGCCCTTCAGCCCACCGAGTCCACACCATCCATCGATCACCTGTGCATAAGTTCTATTCTTACACACTAGGGACAATTTACTGAAGCCACGTAACCTACAAACCTGCAAGTCTTTGGAAGGTGAGAGGAAACCAGAGCACCGGGAGAAAACCCACGTCACTTCAAGATGGTACAAACCTCATGCAGACAGGAAGTGAGTCATGTTGCTGCTGGATACTTAGCCTCTAATTATGTTATAGGAATATGTCTATGAGACTTCTCCAGTGAGACGTCTTGTCAATGATGACCCAGAGCATGGTGCTGGTAGGCAACATAGCAATGATACTGTCACTGAATGTCAAGGATAGGTGGTTCTTTCATCATTTCATTCTATCTTCAGATCAGATGAAAAGCTATTAACTTGAAATGCTACCTTAGTCTCTCTTTCCACCGATGCTGTCTGACCTGCTAAGATCTTACAGCATTTTTAATTCTCTACAAAATAAATCAGAGCTACAGTGTGGAAACAAGCCCTTCGGCCCACCGAGTCCACGTCAACCAGCGATCACCCCGTACGCTAACACTATCCTACACACAATTTTAACAAAGCCAATTAACTTACAAACCTGTATGTCTTTGGAGTGTAGGAGGAAACCGGAGCACCCGGAGCAAACCCACGCACTCACAGGGAGAACATGCAAACCCTGTATAGACAGCATCCGTAGTCAGGATCAAACCCAGGTCTCTGATGCTGTAAGGCAGCAACTTTACTGCTACTCCACCGTGAAACATGAAAAATGCTCTATAATGGATGGCATCAATTTTTGAGGACTAGAGTTTTTCTGAAGTTTTGGGTATGTTGAAATGTTGAAAATAATTTGGGCTATTTCTGGTTGAAAGGTTGGTATGTTATACATGCCAGATGCCAAAGTGTTCAGACTGTTAACTTTAAAATAATCTTGTGGCGGTGAAGCATGTTCCTCTTGTATGTGTCTCTTTCACATAACTGCCCCTCTCCCCTGCCACCGTTCAATCTGTCTGAAGAAGGGTCCCGACCTGAAACATTGCCTATCCATGCTCTCCAGAGATGTTGCCTGACCCGCTGACTTACCCCAGCACTTTGTGTCTTTTTTTTGTTGATCAGCATCTGCAGTTCTTTGTTTTTACTTCTTTACTTCGTAACTTTCAAGGTGGACTTAATGGGGTCTTCCTAACGAACATTGACTGGATGTAAGTTTTGAATTATAAAGGCTGCCCTGCTTTAGATGGAGTGAGGACATTGTGTTCATCTACTTAAGCAGGGAAAGAAAAAAACTGGATAAACTGCTTTCTCTTGGGTAGACAGCATTGTCCTGTTGCCAGCAACATAGAAAGCTCTACCATATAATTTACTAAATGAACAGGTCTTTACAACAATGCATGAGCGATAATGACTTCATTGTTTGAAGAAATGTCTTAAGTGTTATGGCATTCCATTTCTGCTGTATCATGCATGTTTATATTCTGCTTTAGGCAGGATTTTCATTTTGCGAAGTATTTTACCTTTGTGCATGGAGTGTAGGAAAAAAACCCCTGCAGATGCTGGTTTAAATCGAAGGTCGACAGAAAATGCTGGAGTAACTCAGCGGGTCAGGCAGCATCTTGGGAGAGAAGGGACACAAAATGCAGGAGCAACTCAGCGGGTCAGGCAGCACTGAAGAAGGGTCTCGACCCGAAACGTCACCCGTTCCTTCTCTCCCGAGATGCTGCCTGACCCGCTGAGTTACTTCAGCATTTTGTGTTTACCGTCGTGCATGGTTACATCTCAATAAAGTGACTTCAATTGATTGAATTGATTGAAAAATGCAGCAGTGAGGCAGGCCCTTCAGCCCACTGAGTCCACGCCGACCATCAATTACCCGTTCACACTAGTTCTATGCTATCCCACTTTCACATCCACTCCCTACACGTTAGGGACAATTTACTGAGCCAATTAATCTACAAATCTGCACATCCTTAGGCTGTGGGAGGAAACCAGAGCACCGGACGGAAACTCGCATGGTCACAGGGAAAAGTGCAAATTCCATACAGACAGCGTCAGAGGTCAGGATTGAACCTGGGGCTCTGCTGCAGCGAGGCAGTTTAGCTTATTGTCACATGCACCGAGGCACAGGGGAAAACTTTTTGTTGCATGCTATCCAGTCAGCAGAAAGACAATGCATGATTAAAATGGAGACATTTACAATGTAGAGGTACACGACAAGGGAATAACGTTTAGTGCAAGGTAAAGGATAGTCTGAGGGCCAGCAGCTCTACCAGCTGAGCCACCATTCACATTATGTAACGTTTGAGCAGATCTTAAAATAGCCAACAAGAAAACCCATCTAAAAGAGATAAGATGTTAATTAAAGAATTTAAACTTGGGGGCTTGGGCCTTATTTTGGTCTCACAGCTATTTAGACCAGACTTTAGAGATAAAGCGTGGAAAGAGGCGCTTCGGCCCACTGGGCCCTCGCAGACCAGTGATCATCCGGACACCGGCACTATCCTACTAGATTACAATTTTACTGAAGCCAATTAACCTAAAAACCTGTATGTCTTTGGAGTTTGGGAAGAAATTGGAGCACCTTTCGTGCACGATAAAGTCCAGGCAAGTCCGATCAAAGATAGTCTGAGAGATAGATGGTAGCTCAGGACTGCTCTCTAGTTGTTGGCAGGGTGGTTCAGTTGCCTGAGAACAGCTGGGAAGAAACTGTCCCTGAATCTGGAGGTGTGCGTTTTCACACTTCCATACATTTTGCCTGTTGGGAGAGGCGAGAAGAGGGAGTTGCTGGACTGCGACACGTTCTCGATTATTCTGCTGGCCTTACTCTTTGTTTCGTGAGGATGCGTGTACTATTAAAAAGGAGTGGCCACAATTGTCACGTTGGTATAGGGAATGTACTTTTTTAGTTTCTAGAGACACAACGTCGAAACAGATCAGCCATACAGACCATTGAGCTAGTTCAATGTCCTACACACGAGGGCCAATTTACAAAAGCCAATTAACCCACAAACCTGCACATCTTTGGAATGTGGGAGGAAACCGGAGCCCCCAGAGAAAACCCACGCAGTTACGGGAACGTACAAACTCCGTACAGACCGCATCCATAGTCAGGATCGAACCCGGGCTTCTGGCACAGTAAGGCAGCAACTGTACTGCTGTGCCAAAGTGCCATCCCGTAATGTAGCTTCCAGATGAAGCATTATTAATCATAAAGCAAAAAAGACACCCAGTGCTGGAGTAATTAAGCGGGTCAGGCAACATCTCTAGAGAACATGGATAGGTGGCGTTTCGGGTCAGGACCCTTCTTCAGACTGATTGCGGGAGGGGTTGAGCGATGGAAGCTGGAAGGGAGGAGGGGCAGCACAAAGCCTGGCAAGTAGTAGGTGAGGGGGAGGGGGAGGGGGAGGGGGGGTATTGATAATTATAGCCATTTCTTGCAGAATATTTTGCAAAAGTTTAAGGTGCAGAACTCACGTTTAGCCTCAAGGGAAATGAGCCACAAACAATTAAGTGGTCCTTTGGGGCAGAAGATCCTTTTCTGATGTCATTTGCAGTTAGTCACCCTCTTCAGAGGCTATCTAGCATTCAGCTGTAGTGATACAATTGAGTAGACTGAGCCTTTCACAATGTAATATTTTCCAACACCACATTCTTTTAGGGCACTGTACGGTGACAAGAAGTAAGAAATGTACACAATCAATAACATTAATGTGTAGGAAAGAACTGCAGATGCTGGTTTAGATCGAAGGTAGACACAAAATGCTGGAGTAACTCAGCCGGACAAGCAGCATCTCTGGAGAGAAGGAATGGGTGACGTTTCGGGTCGAGACCCTTCAGCTGAATAAGGGTCTCGACCTGAGACGTCACCCATTCCATCTCTCCAGAGATGCTGCCTGTCCCGCTGAGTTACTCCAGCATTTTGCGTCTACCAATAACACTAATATGAACTTACACTGGAAGTATTCCTCAGGGGTATTTGTCTCTTCCCCTTCATTTGCTGCATGTGGTAAATTCAATGGTTTCCAATGCGAGAAAAGTCTGAAGAAGGGTCTCGACCCGAGACGTCACCCATTCCTTCTCTCCAGAGATGCTGCCTGTCCCTCTGAGATACTCCAGCATTTTGTGTCTGTCTCGCAAGAAAAGAATAGTTTGAAATGACGCAATCCTAAACGCGGACAGTTTTTTGCAGAAAGAATGTGAAGATTAATTTTTAATCCCCATTAAAAACGTACAGTTTGTGGTCTGTGAAAATGAAGCAAAGTATGCCTCCCAGTAAACACTGCAGCTTCAAAGCCATGGTGTGCTTATCCGCACCACATATTTGTGGAACATTATTGCATTTTGTAGAGAAAGAATTGTTATTCTTTGTGGCTCTGGTAATTAGTTTTAGTTTTGGTTTAGCTTTTAGTTTTTAGTTTAGAGATACAGTGAGGAAACAGGCCCTTTGGCCCACTGACTCCACACTGACCAGCGATCCCCACACACTAACACTATTCTATACACACGCTAAGGACAATTTACAATTATACCAAGCCAATTAATCCACAAACCTGTACGTCTTTGGAGTGTGGGAGGAAACCGAAGATATCGGAAAAAACGATCACGGGGAGAACATACAAACTCTGTACAGACAGCACCCGTAGTCGGGATCAAATCCGGATCTCTGGTGCTATAAGCGTTACAAAGCAGCAACTTTACTGCTGCGCCCAATGTATTGTTTAAAGTGCTATGATTTAAATAATGAAAAATCAAAGGCATATATCAGGACAATTTCCATTTCTGGGTGTGTCACTCTCTAAAAATTAGTCAGTAGAAAGGTTTGATGAAGTCCCTCAGAAGAAATTCTGAAATCCATTCTATAAGGGCGGCACAGTGGCGCAGTGGTAGAGCTACTGCCTTACAATGCCAGGGACCCGGGTTCGATCCTGACTACAGGTACAGAATTTGTACATTCTCCCCATGATCATTGGGGGTTTTTTTCTGGGATCTCCGGTTGCCTCTCACCCTCCTAAGAAGTGCAGGTTAATAGGTTAATTGGCTTGGTAAAATTGTAAGTAGACACAAAATGCTGGAGTAACTCAGCGGGATAGGCAGCATCTCTGGAGAGAAGGAATGGGCGATGTTCCGGGTCGAGACCCTTCTTCAGAAATTGTAAATTGTCCATAAGCGTGTGTGGGATAGTGTTAATGTACGGGGATTGCTGGTCAGTGTGGACTCGGAGGGCCGAAGAGCCTGTTTAACTAAACTAAACTAAAAACAAAAAAAAACACAAAGTACTGTTGGTCTTGATAATGTTGCAAATGCAATAAGTAATATGTACTGTACACAGCAAGGTCACATTTGGGGTATATAAGTCTGGTTCTGTTCAGTTCAGTTCAGGGATTCGGCATGGAAACAGGCCCTTTGGCCCACTGAGTCCACGCTAACCAGCAGCCACCCGTATATAAGATTTGTAAAGAAAAGCATGGATCTTATCCTGGACAAAATATATCAAAAACAAAAACATATTTGTTCTTTATCACATTGTTATTTGTTGTTGTTTGCTCTGTGTAGATACGTGACTGTATTTCCTATATTTGAAAAGCATCTGCACTACAAAAAATCGTGGTTCACTTTTTATAAAGTGCTTACATAGACTATCAAATAGGTGAGTACCTCACAATATGAAGCGCTTAGGGGTATTTTGAAAGGGACATAAAAGACATTGTAAATTACATTATTTATTATCTCTACATTTTAACCCTTGGGGCGGCATGGTAGGGCTGCGGTGGATTTGCTGCCTTACAGCGCCAGAGACCAGGGTTCGATCCTGACTACTGGTGTTGTCTGTACGGAGTTTGAACATTCTCCCCATGACTTGCGTGGGTTTTCTCCAAGATCTTCAGTTTCCTCCCACTCTCCAAAGACATACAGGTTTGTAGATTAATTGGCTTGGTATAAAATGTAAATTGTCCCTATTGAAGGATAGTGTTAATGTGCGGGGATCGCTGGTCAGTGTGGACTCAGTGGGCCGAAGAGCCCGTTTCCGCGCTGTATGTCTAAACTAAACTAGACCAGGTGGAAAGGAAATCAAGAGGATTGTTGAAATAAATATGTTACATTCATTTTGAAATTTGAACAATTTATTTTGTCAACAGCTGAGACAAAACTTGATTTAGTACCTTTGATCAAGAATTATATAATTGTGGTTTGGTTCATAAAAATTTCCAAATGCACAGTTAAGTTGACAGTCTTACTCATATAGACTGTTCCACACATTGCCAGCATGACAATGAGTTGTCACTGTAGCTTAAGAAATGTATTTACATTAAAATGCAAAATCACAAGGCTTTTTGCTCACAAAGTCACATCGGATGGTTGACACAAAATGCTGGAATAACTCAACGGGACAGGCATCATCTCTTGAGAGAAGGAATGGGTGACGTTTCGGGTCGAGACCCTTTTTGAGACTCGCTGTCCCGCTGAGTTACTCCAGCATTTTGTGTCGAACTCGGGACTGACAGAACTCCTGTGAATTGTGAATGTATGCAGAGTCCTGGAATTGAAGGCTTTTTGAACACAAGTGTGGATCCAGTGATCCCTAATCAGCCGTTGCCCATCCAAATGCCTGTATAACCTATCCCTCAGAATACTCTCTAGTAACTTTCCAACTGCAGATGTTAAGCTCACCGGCCTGTAGTTCCCAGCATTTTCTCTGCAGTCCTTTTGAAAAGAGGCATAACATTTGCCAACCTCCAGCCCTCTGGCAACTCTCCTGTATTTAAGGATGACTTGTAAATTTCAACCAGGGCTCCCGCAGTTACATGGTTGATGTAAAGCTTTTCAGAATTTAGCAGGAACAATGAAGCATCATTTCAAACGAATCTGATAATTGGTAAATTAAGTTAACTTCAGTGTTTGTTTTCAAAATGATTGCATTTTGTCATTAAATGGAGAAAGATAGATTGGGAAGCAGACACACACATGTAACAAACAGCATTGAATTAAAAGATGCAATTAATTGAATCTTTAAGACCTGGATATAAAGAGAACATAAGGAAGAGGAGTAGGTCATATAGGATTTTGACTGCTTGACAACTCAACAAGATCATAGGGTCTCGACCTGAAACATCACCCATTTCTTCTCTCCAGAGATGCTGCCTGTCCCGCTGAGTTACCCCAGCATTTTGTGTGTATCATTCGGTGTAAACCAGCATTTGCAATTCCTTCCTTCCCAGATGGTTTCTGGATACCTAGATGATCTGGTAACTGATTTAAGGTATCACTTAAGGTATCAATGCTGAGTTACTCCAGCATTTTGTGATACCTTCGATTTGTACCAGCATCTGCAGTTATTTTCCCTATGGTAACTGATTTATATACTTTTATTTAATATAACATTCATCCCTGTTCCAGCACAAGAAAACAAATAGTTTGAAGAAGGATCCCGACCCAAAATGTCGTCTGTCCATTTCTCTGCACAGATGCTGCCTGACCCATTGAGTTACTCCCTCACCAGTCTCGTATGTCATCTCTGTTCTAATTGCTTGCAGGAAAGGACAGCTTTTGAACAGATCCAAACAGATCTAGACCACAAGAAATGTTCCCATCCATAACTACTGACTCCTCATAAGAAGAACCACTGAGAATTCCAGGCCCTGAAGCAATGGGCAAGTCTCTTAAACAAAATGATACTGCAGAGAATATGACACTAAATTAAACAAGATGACTCACTTCTGAATAATTAACAGTTCTGACTTAATGACGCCAATTCACAAGATAGTAATAAACTTGCAGGTTGTGAATAAATCAGGTCCTTTAACACGGAACATAGGCACAAAATGCTGGAGTAACTCAGCGGGTCAGGCAGCATCTCTGGAGAAAAGGAATAGGTGACGTTTCGGGTCGAGACCCTTCTTCAGTCTGAGAGTCAGGGGAGAGGGAAACTAGAGGTATGAAAAGCTACAGAACAAATCACAGCCGGCACCGATGACTCAGGAAAGGTGGAGCCCACAATGCTTCATTGTTGGCTGGTGAAGAGGTGATAAGGAAAGGAGATGAACAGTGAAACTAGCAAGATGACTGGGGGTAGGGGAGGGACACAATGTGACACAATGTGACACAATGCAAGGGTTACTTGAACTTAGAGAAATTTAAGGTTATACGCCTGGGTTGTAAGCTGCCCAAGCGAAATATGAGATGCTGTTCCTCCAATTTGCATGTAGCCTTTAGCACAAGGGCTGTAAGTTTATCAATAATAATTTCCAATGGAGAAGATTATTTGGGAAAGGATTTACTCACATTGTGAAAAGGAATGAGGAATAATTAACATGGCTTTATGCAGAGGAGGTTATGTCTTACAAACTTGACTGAGTTATTTGAGGAGGTGATGAAGACGATTGAAGAGGGTAAGGCAGTGGATGTTGTCTACATGGACTTCAGTAACCAGATGGAAATGTCAAGTTCTAGGATCCATAACTTTAAGATGAGAGGGTGATTGATGGTTGGCGTGGACTCGGTGGGCCAAATGGCCTGTTTCCATGCTGCATCCCTAAAAATCAAAAAAAAATCTACATTGAAAATCATGGACCTCCAATATCAAAGTTGCAACAGAACATGTACCAGTTAGGCCCTTGTGTTGGATGGAAAGTGTAGATTAGTGCAATGGTGTCACTCATGTTATGTGTCATGGTTTTGTAGTTACGCCCCATTAGCTTTTGAGTGACCACTGCTTACGAGATTCCGGTTAGTGTAAGTGGAACATGCAGGCGTGAGGTCGTGCTTGCTATGTAGTTAATAAAGTCTTTGGATCGTTATTCAGATGTAAGCCTTCTGTTATTATACGGTCACCACAACCGAAAGGAGCTTCCACACTATACTAAGACCTCGACAGAACTTAATCAGGTTATGACAAGATATGAGGCCCTTGAATATTAAAAATATCAGTGGATATTTTTAAGGCAGAAATAGATAAATTCTTGATTAGTACAGGTGTCAGAGGTTAAGGGGAGAAGGCAGAAGAATGGGGTTTGAAGGGAGACATAGAGGTCAATGTGATTGAATGCCAAAGTAGACTTGATGGGCCGAATGGCCTAATTTTACTATTCCTTATGACCTTATGAATAGTCAGACACATCACTGAAAATATAATAATTAATCCCAGAAGGGTAGTGCTGTGGCTCCAGTGGGAGTAGAAGACTTAAAGACAAAATTATTTGGCTCCTTTGTGTTTCAGAGGGACTTCAGCAGAGCAGCAAGGACCGGTTCTGATTGAGAGGCCTGTTGGATGTTGATTGAAACAGTTGTTTGCCTGCCCTGGATAAGCAAATAACATCCCTGCCTGAACTTACTCCAGCAAATCACTGCCCCAGCATTTTCATCTCTTTGCTTCTGTTGGCCTTTGACTCACTGGAAAGGTACCTCACCAATGCTCCTGTTCTGTCCGAATGCCGCAAAAGGAAATAACTTTTAGGATTGTGCTTTGTAAAGCAAGGAAAGCATTCGATCCTGATTATTTTTGCGTCAAGTGTTGAGTGCAAACATTAGCTGTTTTTTACTTCAATTCAAACCTGGAGGTTTTGTAGCTTCTCCCATTCCTCCATTGTAATTTCAAAGAGGCAGGAACCCTTTACATGTGTATCAAAAGAGGCTTAAGGTGACAGGGGGGTAGATTTAAGAGGAACCTGAGGGGCAATTTTTTCACACAAAGTCAGGTGGGTTTATGAAACGAGTTGCCAAAGGAAGCAGTTGAGGCATGTACAATACCAAGATTTAAAAGATACTTGGACAGGTACGTGGATAGGAAAGGTTCAGAGAGCTATGGGTCAAATGTAGGTCAACGTGACCAGTTTAGATGGGGCATCATGGTCAGCTTGGGCTGGGCTGAAGGTCCTGTTTCCTTGCTGTACGACTCTCTGACTCTTTTGCTTAACTCCCACTAAATTCACTCCCACGTATTTTTGGCTTTGCCCACTTAATGCGTAATGGGTTCATGGAAAATACGAAGGGCGCAGGTTAAGTTTGGAATGCATGTGTGTGACTGCACGAAGTGTGCTTAATACATTCCGTGAACTGCGGGTGTAAATATCCACACGGGAATACGATGTTTTGATGATTAAGGAAGCTGCAAAAAAAGGAAAGGACCAGATGCTTAATAGTCCTGGCTACAGATATTTCAGGATAGGGAGAGAGAAATAAGGGAGAAAGGATAGTGTTCTTGAAGGAAAATATTACAGGGCTCGAAAGGGAAATGCCCTTGAAGTGTGCGGGACAGAAGCAGTAAGCAACTGTCCATTTATGCCTGCCATTCATCTTCCATTTTCTTTACAGACTATGGTACATTACACTGCCTTTTCAGCATTAACTATTTCATCCTGTCAGAACATTTCCATTGGTTCCACTGAAAAAGGGACAACTGTTGACATGTGACAAGGGGGTGATGGAGCAAAGTAAGAAGTAAGAAAGTCGCCTTGTGAATCTGAGGAGATGGAGACACAAGGAACTGCAGATGTTGGAATCCTGAGCAAAACAAAAAGTGGGCGGAGGAACTCAACGGGTGGGGCAGCATCTGTGGAGGAATTGGACAGGCAGCGTTTCGGGTCGGGTCTCTCTCCATACTGACCAAATTGTGGGGTGAGGTGGAGGTGGGTGTGAGAAGGTGGATGAGGGAGGAAAATGCTACCATTTTCAATTGGCACTGCCCTACCAATGAGCATGGCCTCAGCTGTAGCGTTGCCGATAATGATCAGGATGGCTCCTCTGTGAGAACTAAAACATCCCATCTCCTTCCCACAGGGTTAGTTCCCACTCCCACTAGTTACCTGCTTCCTTCACCTGCAATAGAGAGGGAAGAACTGCAGGGTATGGCTGTCGTGGTGGACTGTCTGGCTTTTTCCGTAAAATGTGGGATGTCAAGATGAATTTTGCAAAAGTGCTATTTATTGAACAACGCCAATACTTTCAGTTTAGTTTATTGTCACGTGTACCATGAAAAACATCTAGAAAACTGGTAGGACAGAAAGAGGAACCAGAAATAGGACAAATGGGCGATGCCATGTGGTGGTTGTGAAGCAAGTACATGGAGGGACTTGAAAACATGGCCGAAGGGTTTTCGAATTGAGTCATTCCCACATTAGAGCCCCTAAAGCACAGTAAACATAGACACACTAGGTGGAAGTGGTTTGAAGTATTAGGGTTCATGTAGCAGAACAGGACCCGAAAGGGCAGATAGAGTCATACAGTGTGGAAACAGGCCTTTCGGCCCAACGCCCACACTGGCCGACATGTCCCAGCTACACCTGCCTGCTTTTGGCCCATATCCCTCCAAACCTGTCCTATCCATGTACCTGCGTAACTGTTTCTTAAACATTGGAGTAGTCCCTGCCTCAACTACCTCCTCTGGCAGCTCATTCCATACACCCACCACTCTTTGTGTGAAAAAGTTACCCCTGAGATTCCTATTAAATCTTTCCCCCTGCACCTTAAACCTATGTCCTCTGGTCCTCGATTCCCTCCACTCTGGGCAAGAGACTCTATGCGTCCACACCTATCCCGATGATACGTTGTCCTTGTTATTACAGGCTCTTCTTCACTTGGCCACAACTCAATGATAATGACTCAATGCAAAACTGCCCTGAGAGATGATGAGAACAATCAGATAATTTGCAATCTGTGTGGAGACTGTGGGCACTGCGGTTCCCAGCTGCAGTCACACTGGAGTTGATCATACTTGTTAGTTCGGTAGGAGGATGCTTAGAATTCCTTAACTGTTATTTTGATTTGTTTTGGTGCTGACATGCTTTCCTGTAGTTAGTTGTGACGGACTTTTGTAAAACTACATGGTAAGTTCTCACACATTTTCTACAACACCTTTGCTGCCATACTTTGCAAATATATTCAAAATGACTTTAGAGTATTTCTGCCCTGAAGCAGTATAATAGAGTCAGAATGATCGGCTAGTCATTCTCGGCCTTCACGGTCTGTTTATGGTGTAGCTGGTTGTTGTTTATGTTGTTGAGGACCTGTGTTTCTGTAGTAGACTCATTAATCCCCTGACAAACATTGTCACCATTCTTCCCATCTATGCCCATTGCCCTCATGCTAGGTGGGTTTAAGAGGTGGGGGGGGGGGGGGGGGGGGGGGGGGGGGGGGTTGAGGGTTGGAGAAGGGGCATCATTCAGGCTTTGAGAAGCATCAGATTATGGTAGTTTCAAGGGACACTTTGAGCGCTTTAATAGTCAATACATATCCTTTTGCTAACTTATGGTCAGTCAGGAGCACTCTTTGTCTCTGAGTCTGATGGTTTATATACTGAAGTCCCACGACAGAAACTCAGACGAACAACGTTAGACTAGCACTCCAATGGACTACCGAGAGAGATGCTGCCTTTCAGAGAGCAGGTAAACCCAGGCCTTTTGACTCTCTCAGTAGATGCCAAAGATATCGCAGCACTATTTCAATGAAGACTGAGCCGTTATATCTAGTATAAGAAAATAACTGCAGATGCTGGTACAAATCAGGAGAGAAGGAGGGTCTCGACCCGAAACGTCACCCATTCCTTCTCTCCTGAGATGCTGCCCGACCCGCTGAGTTACTCCAGCACTTTGTGAATAAATACCTTCGAGCAGTTGTATCAAAAGTACAAAAGTTGTATCTGGTGATCTGTAAAGTGTTTATTGCCATGTCAACAGCATTAGAAAGCAGATTGTTCAGCTAATATCAATTTGCTGTTAACATTGACATGCAGTTTTCTATTTGCCTTGCAAGATCACCTACACTTCAGATGTGTTGTCTGAGTTGGCTTTGGAATGTGCTGAGGGAGTGGAAGACGTTTTTGTAATTGTACTTATTTCATATAAAATGTAGACTTCTTAATAGACCAGAGGACCTGACAATCAGCTAACCAGGAAACCTTTCTGTAAACACATCCCGCAATGGCAGTGCAAAATTTAAAGCATTATTTGCCTTTTATTTCAAATTTACAACATTTGTAGTGTTCTGCCTTGGTATTAATATAATCTATTACAAAATTATGTCCTGAAACAGAGCAACAAGTTCTTTCATTGCCTACAAACTCTGGTGATCTTTCATTTTCTCTATGACTCGATGACTCTATGACATTGAAGTTATTTTCTTCTTTGCTTCAATACAGATCTAGCCAGTGTAATTTGTTTCCTTTCTCCAATAACGATGAGGCCTACCGGGAGGAGGTGGCTGATCTGGCACTCTGGTGTCAGGACAACAGCCTCCTCTTGAATGTCACAAAAACTAAGGAGCTGATTGTAGTCTTTAGAAGGGCTCAATATCCGAGGACGTACACGCCACTGGAGATAAATGGGATTACTGTGGATAGGGTGAGCAGCTTTAAATACCTGGGAGTTCACATCACAGAGGATCTGACATGGACAACACACATTGCCGCACTGGTGAGTAAGGCAAGGCAGCGCCTTTACCACCTCAGACAGTTGAGGAAATTCAGAGTCTCTCTGAGGATCCTTCAGTGCTTCTACTCTGGGGCTGTAGAAAGCATCTTGTTCGGAAACGTCACAATCTGGTTTGGGAATAGCTCTGCCCAGGACAGGAAGGCTCTGCAGAGAGTAGTGCATCCGGCTGCACACACAATGGGAACTCCACATGCCCCCCTGCAGGACCTATACATCAGGAGGTGCAGATCCAGAGCCAGCAACATTATGGGAGACCCCTACCACCCCAGCAACGGACTGTTCCAACTGCTACGGTCAGGAAAACACCTCCGCTGTCACACTGTGAAAACAGAGAGGATGAGACGGAGTTTCTTCCCACAGGCCATCAGGACTGTTAACTCTCATATCACCAGGGACTAATTTAATTTACTGTATTAATTTATTTTTTGTGTTAAATTTTTTTTTTTCTATTCTGTTTTGTAGTTTTAGCACAATCCGCAGGCGTTGCCACTTTCATTTCACTACACATCTTGTATATGTATGTGACAAATAAAATTGACTTGACTTGAATGGCTAAATTCTGCTTCGAGAACTTATGAACTTATGCACTTACGGACATGATATCCAGAGCAATTTGCATCAGCTGAAGAGAATTATATTACAATTCTGCTTAGAAAAAGAGAGAGGGTTTTCTCTGAGATCTTCGGTTTCCTCCCACACTCCCAAGACGTACAGGTTTGTGGGTTAATTGGCTTGGTATAAGTGTAAATTGTCTCTAGTGTGTATAGGTTAATGTAAATCAGCGAGGATCGTTGGTCAGTGTGGACTCGGTGGGCCGATGGGCCTGTTTCCGCGCTGTATCTCTAAACTAAACTAAACCAAGAAAATAGAGAGTTAGTAGGACTGTCATACCTGGCCGTAAAAGGGGTAAACTCTAACGCACCCTGGTTGAGCCAAATGGTCTGAGTTGTACTGCAATGTTGTTCACTTGACCACTCCTCGTTTTCTGCAGCACTGCTGGTTCATTGTTTTTCACTGCACATGCTGGCCTTTTCCAGCAAGAGTGTGCCAAACCTTGCCCAAGATAAAAAATACATTGAGAAATAAGCAAACAGGTTGTGTATTTGGACAATCCTTGACTGATGTTACTCCACTGAATTCAATCTAAACTACTGAACCGATCTACTGGACTTGCTGGGTTAAATCAACAGGACGTGTTAAAACATGAGTGCATGTTATTTGAACAGCAAAATACCACAGACGACGTGATTCTGAAATAAAAGCAGAAAAGCCCGTAAATACTCAGCCGTCAGACCTTTTCATCAGAATTGGAAAAGTTAAAAATCAAACGTGTTTTAAGTTGTGGCAAGAGAAAGGGGTGAAGTAAACAGAGGAAAGGTCTGCCGCAGGGTGGAGACTGAGAGAGGCTGAATGACACTCAGGGTGGTGGGGCCGGCTGGGAGAGGGTGGCGAGGGGGTTGTTAGCTGAAGACTGTCTGGAGGAGACGAAAATAGGAAATGAGTAGGAACAGAGAATAGAAAGGAAAAAATAAACAATGTTCATCCCTACATGAATGCCGAAAGTGAGTTTGCTTGGATGCCCCTGTAGCAACACAAGCAAAGACCACAACAGATTCATCTCAAGTGTCCATTAGATAAGGACCGATTAAGTTGCAACTGAAATACACCAAACAACTGTTATAAATGCATCAGCTAATGGAGGCACTAAGTCATACATCACGTGTCAAAGGAGTACAAAGGGCACAAATAATGGAGAGAAATTTATCTCTGGTGGTGGAATCTAAATGCTTTCAAGAATATTCATTGCTGCCTCAACTGCCTCCCACACACTAGAGTCCACTGAGTCCACGAGATGGAGGTGAAATCAGTCAGTGGCCTATAGCTTCTTATTTTTATTACTAGTGGCTGAAGACAAATTTTATTCCAAATATATATTTTTTAATTAATTATGCCTTCAGACAATATTGGCAAGGTTTGAAATTACTGCCATCGGCTTTCGTGAAAGCTATGATATGAACAGAACAGGGTTTGTGGATGGTGAAGGTGGGCACAGCTATAGAGTTGCTGCCTTACAGCACCGCAGACCCGGGTTCGATCGTGACAATGGATCCTGTCTGTACAGAGTTTGTACGTTCTCCCCGTGACCGCGTGGGTTTTCTCCGGGTGCTCTGGTTTCCTCCCACATTCAAAAGACATACAGGCTTGTAGGTTAATAGGCTTTGGTAAAGATTGTAAATTGTCCCTTGTGTGTAGTGTGTGCTAGTGTACGGGGATCGCTGGTCGGCGGGGACTCGGTGGGCTGAAGGGCCCGTTTTCGTGCTGTATCTCTAAACTAAGCCAAAGCATTTGTAACAAATGTGAAAAACTCAAGATTATCCGTGTCGTGACCAGGTATGGTCATCAAGAGAAATATGTCAAGAGTGTATCTGCTAAGGATGCATTTGCCTCTGCACCCCTTCCTAATCCTCTTGTAGCCCACAAGTCTGTACCCATTAGAGGTGTTGAAGGTAGTATAAGATTATTAAGGGGTTGGACACATTAGAGGCAGGAAACATGTTCCCAGTGTTGGGGGAGTCCAGAACAAGGGGCCACAGTTTAAGAATAAGGGGTAGGCCATTTAAAACGGAGATGAGGAAAAACTTTTTCAGTCAGAGAGTTGTGAATCTGTGGAATTCTCTGCCTCAGAAGGCAGTGGAGGCCAATTCTCTGAATGCATTCAAGAGAGAACTAGATAGAGCTCTTAAGGATAGTGGAGTCAGGGGGTATGGGGAGAAGGCAGGAACGGGGTACTGATTGAGAATGATCAGCCATGATCACATTGAATGGCGGTGCTGGCTCAAAGGGCCGAATGGCCTCCTCCTGCACCTATTGTCTATTGTCTATTGTAGTCTATACTGCACTTGGCTCAGCCTGATCCAGGGGTGTGAGCCGATCGGCAACATGCCCCTAGGGTGTTGGCATTAGAAACTCCATAAACCCAGGCAAATGTATATTACTATACTGTGGAATTATTTTACAGGCATGATCTTCCATGCACAACTTCTTGGCAGGTGGTGTGGGCTGGAGGGGAGGGGAGGGGAGGGGTTGTGTTTAGTTTTAGTTTAATTTAGAGATATAACGTGCAAACAGGCCCTTCGGCCCTCCGGGTCCGCACCGACCAGAGATCCCTGCATATTTACGCTATCCTACACACTAGGGACAATTTTTACATTTACCAAGCCAATTTACCTACATACCTGTACGCCTTTGGAGTGTGGAAGAAACTGAAGATTTCGGAGAAAAACCACGCGGTCACGGGGTGAACGTACAAATTCCGTATAGACAGCACCCATAGTCGGGATTGAACCTGGGTCTCTGGTGCTGCCAGTGCTGCCAGTGCTGTAAAGCAGCAACTCTACTGCTGTGCCATCGTGTTGCCTTTGTGGGTTGAATAAGGGTGAGGTGTGTGATTCAGCTGACCTAATATTAGGATCTTTCTAATTTCTGTCGCCGCATGCTTGGTTGGCTCTGCAAAATCAGCAGAAAACCTGGATTGTCCCCCTATTACGCCTGATTTCTTCACCTCGCTAATTATGAGATAATTGTTTATAAGCTCAGGCAATTTATTACAGACTGCGACAGTCTAATTGCTGGTGTCCTCAGGTTTGTGATGTGAGTGGGAGTCTCAGTGAATATAACTTGTTGATCTTTGAATTCTCAGCAATCTCTCTCTTTTTCTAAGCAGAATTGAAATATAATTCTCTTCAGCTGATCCCATGATGTGGTTTCAATTGACTAGACGGAGGTGCAGGCACACCCTTTGTCAATGGGTAGAGACAATCTAGTCACACTTCCCATGGTCACCCTTCTTGGCTATGATGTGAATAGTCTTGTCGTTCTCCTAGCTGTCACAGACACTTCATTTACAAGTGCCATATTGATTTTTAATTTTCCTTTCCCTTTACAAATTTATAAAGGCAGAGGACTTTGACACTTGGACACCTGCTGTCAAACTTTTTGTGCTTCTAGCCGCTAACAGAAAATAACAACTACTGTTGTTATCTTGTACCAACAACTGGTACAAATCGGTATCACTGCAACCTTTAATTTAAGTTGTGAGGATTTACTATTTATTAATGTCAATATAAGTTCATAAGTTATTGGAGTAGAATTAGGTCATTCGGCGCGCCAAGACTACTCCACCTTTCAACCACGGCTGACCTATATTCCATATGAATTTTCACAAAATAATGTAAAAAATATATTCCTGCATCCAGAAAGATTGGACTCTTCTGAAAAGATTAGTAGGAATCGCAACTAGATGATTCACATCCATTTATCCCAGTATGAAGTGTACCAAATATTTGTGCCATTATTATCATAACTTTATAGCCCAATCACTGATAATGAAATCACTGACGCATACTTTGGCATTCATCGACAGGAGTCAACTTTGTGAATAGTCAGCACCAACTGAAGGAAGACACAAAATGCTGGAGTAACTCAGCAGATCAGGCAGCATCTCTGGAGAAAAGGAATAGGTGATTTTTTTGTGGGTGGAGACCCTTCTTTAGACTCCAGTTTTCTCCGGAGATGCTGCCTGACCCGCTGAGTTACTCCAGAATGTTGTGTACATGTTCGGTGTAAGCCAGAATCTGCACTGCCTTCCTACACCAACCGAAGCAAGCTGGTCAGGATTGAAACTGTGTCTGTGCATCGTAAACAAGATGTGCCTTATGCCTGGGTGAGAAGTGATGGAACTATTCCATAGGTTTTAGCTCAGTGTGGAGGATGACTACGAGAGGGAACAGACATCTTGATTTTCAGATGCCTCTCTGGAAACATTGATTTACAAGATGGCGGGGAGAGAGGTTTTCTTTCCAAACATGATCAATATGGGCGGCACAGTGGCACAGCCACTAGAATCAAAGATTCTCTGAATTTTAAGTATTGAGGAAAGATTAAATCATAGAATTGTAGAGTCATACAGCGTGGAAACAGGTCCATCGGCCCATCTAGCCCACACCGACCAACATGTCCAAACTACACTAGTCCCACCTGCCTAGGTGTCACCTATCCCATCTATGTACCCATCCAAATGTTTCTTAAATGTTGCAATAGTACCTGCCTCAACGATCCCCTCCGGCAGCTAAAGCTGCTAAATCAGCTGGCATATTTTCTTGAAGTCAAAGCCAAAGCAGTTTTTTTTTACAAAACTTAAACACAGGCTAAAAGTTATGAGCATTGAATTAGTCGGGAAAGCAGGAAGACTTTTATTACACGGGATGAAGTTATCAAAAAAGTGAATTTAATCATTGAGAGAGATAAGGGATTGTGTGATACATGGTGAGTAATAATGAGAAAAAAGGGAGGGGTTATTTCGATGGATGAAGTGAGGCTTTCTAATCGCATTCTTGCTGGAAGCAAGGGAAGTTGAACTCTCAAATTGTTAACAGTTCCTGAATCTATGAAAGACGATCTTGATGACGGCTAGCTTCTAATTAGTCTGAGCATGATCCTCAGATGTGGTGGGCTGCCAGGACATGGGAGATACAAGGAAATGATTTGCTTTTGGACAAAGGAACAGGATAATATAATCTTTGCATCTCACTCCTATGACCCTCTTGAAGACAGCTCAATGATACAAGAAATCTAACGATTTGGCAAAGGCACAGAAGGAAAGCATAGTCACCCAGAATGTAATGAGCAACTATATATTTCAGTTCCAAAAACTTACCTCCAATGCATTCAAGAATTTCCACAAATGGCTAGGAGTATACTTCGGAATGACTAGGTACTTTGAAAGATCTGTCTCCGATAGATAGACAATAGACAATAGACAATAGGTGCAGGAGTAGGCCATTCAGCCCTTCGAGCCAGCACCGCCATTCAATGCGATCATGGCTGATCACTCTCAATCAGTACCCCGTTCCTGCCCATACCCCCTCACCCCCATACCCCCTCACTCCGCTATCCTTAAGAGCTCTATCCAGCTCTCTCTTGAAAGCATCCAACGAACTGGCCTCCACTGCCTTCTGAGGCAGAGAATTCCACACCTTCACCACTCTGATTGAAAAAGTTCTTCCTCATCTCCGTTCTAAATGGCCTACCCCTTACTCTTAAACTGTGGCCCCTTGTTCTGGACTCCCCCAACACTGGGAACATGTTTCCTGCCTCTAATGTTCTTTCTCTTAGAGTCATCCCACCCTTTAAACCCTCAAACATCGTGAATGTTTCCTGCACTTATCATAATCTATATGTAACCTATATATCAGAATATAATTTCTATGTCCTTACATCTGAGGCTGAGTTAAGAATTAAAGTGACATGCAATGATGCCCCAATGAAACCAAATAAAGTATATTGAAGTTAGCAAAAGGAAATGCAGATTAAAAACTGTATGGCTAAGAATGTATATTTTAATTTTAAAATTGATAAGAATGTTAGATAGCTGCAGAAAAAAATCTGTGGACAGGGAGGTTGCACACAATAACATAATGCAATAGGAGGATTATGTAATTATTATAATATTATTATAATTATTATTATACAATTACTCACTGTAAGGAGTTTGTACGTTCTCCCCGTGACCTGCGTGGGTTTTCTCCGAGATCTTCGGTTTCCTCCCACACTCCAAAGACGTACAGGTATGTAGGTTAATTGGCTGGGTAAATGTAAAAATTGTCCCTAGTGGGTGTAGGATAGTGTTAATGTACGGGGATCGTTGGGCGGCACGGACTTGGTGGGCCGAAAAGGCCTGTTTCCGGCTGTATATATATGATATGATATGATATGATATGATATGATATGATATGATATGATATGATATGATATGATATGATATGAAAAACTGGAGAAGTGTTCAAGATTTTTCATCAAGTGAGCACAAATCACAGTAAAAGAATGGTCTCCTTCAGTGATTGTGAATGTTGATTGATTGAAGCTTGTTTTTGAACATGCTGTTGTTCATCACGGCTGATGCCTCTGTGTATTTAGATTGCCCAATGCTCTTATTTAAGACACGTGGCTGAGCCCTCTCAGACTGATCCTGCCACTTGATGTGATCCTGTGGAATTCCTATCTCGTGCTTGAAGATGACCCAACAGCACAGTGGACTTTGTCATCCCAGTGCTTGGCTTCTGCCATGCGCCGCTACAGGGATCACAAAGCACCATGACAGAGCCGAGACTTTGTCCCTAACTCTTTAGCACTGAATTTCCTCCTCATTTAAGCTCAGCAATGGTAGTTGCTCCTTCCTTACATGTTGATTTTATTTACTCACTGTTGGATTGGTATTAGTTTCAATCAGGACAAGCATTTGTGGACAGTGCAGGTGTGATCACCACCTAAAGTTCATTTATTAAATGCTACGTATTTTCAATGCTTCAATGACCTTTGAATCCCACTAACCATAATCACGGAACTGGCGGGGAAAGCAAGAAGCTAGCAGATGAGATTCTAAACAAATATTAATCCTGTGTAGGAAGGAACTGCAGATGCTGGTTTACATCAAAGATAGGCACACAATGGTGGGGTAAGAGCAAGAGGATTTGAGTTTAGGAGCAGGGAGGTTCTGCTGCAGTTGTACAGGGCCTTGGTGAGACCGCACCTGGAGTATTGTGTGCAGTTTTGGTCTCCTAACCTGAGGAAAGACGTTCTTGCCTTAGAGGGAGTACAGAGAAGGTTCACCAGATTGATCCCTGGGATGGCGGGACTTTCATATGAGGAAAGTCTGGATAGACTGGGCTTGTACTCGCTGGAATTTAGAAGACTGAGGGGGGATCTTATAGAAACATATAAAATTTTAAGGGGCTAGATGCGGGAAGATTGTTCCCGATGTTGGGGGAGTCCAGAACCAGGGGTCACAGCTTAAGGATAAGGGGGAAGTCTTTTAGGACCGAGATGAGAAAACATTTCTTCACACAGAGTGTGGTGAGTCTGTGGAATTCTCTGCCACAGAAAGTAGTTGAGGCCAGCTCATTGGCTATATTTAAGAGGGAGTTAGATGTGGCCCTTTTTGCTAAAGGGATCAGGGGGTATGGAGAGAAGGCAGGTACAGGTTACTGAGCTGGATGATCAGCCATGATCATATTGAATGGCGGTGCAGGCTCGAAGGGCCGAATGGCCTACTCCTGCACCTATTTTCTATGTTTCTATGTAACTCAGCAGGGTCAGGCAGCACCTCTGGAGAAAAGGAAGAGGTGACGTTTCGGGTCGAAACCCTTCTTCAGGCTGAGAGTCGGGGAGGAAGGAAACTAGAGGTACGAAAATGTTCAGAACAAATCAGAACCGGCACTGATGACCAAGGAAAGGTGGAGACCACAATGTTCCAAATGTTAATAGTCCATTGCAGCCACTGCAACTCTATGAATGTCCTTAGGAACTCTACAAAGGTCCTTGATGCGTTAAACTGGCAGCCGACTGATGACAATCCTGAAACTCTCAACCCAGCAGCATAGTTTAGAGTACTTTCACGAGAAGGACAGCAGGAGATCAAAAGGTCGCTAACATCTCAGGGGCTTTTCGGGGTGGGCAATAAACACTGGCCGTTCCAGATATTGCTGAATATTTTAAAGAATAAAAGTTTGGCACATGTACCACGCTGCCAGTGAGGAGTGTTGTACCCTAGGTGTAGGTATTGAGAGCGGCACAGTGACGCAGTTTTTTTCTCGAAAGGCACAGACCAGTGATCTCCACCTTCTCCATCAGATCGTCACAGAGACACCACGACATGTGCGCCTCAAGTCACGGCGCCCCTTTGCCATGCAAGCCCACCAGCTGCTCCGTACGACACCGGTTGACACTTCCAAGGCCACCTGGGTCAAGACGAGATGGAGAGACCAGTGGAAGTCAGCGGAACCATCTAGGCTACACCGTTACATCGGTGAACCCATGGACGTCCCTGGCCAGGACCTGCCCCGAAAGCAGTGGATAACCCTCAATCGCTTGAGGACAGGCGTCGTTCGCTATGGAGTAGCGATGAAGAGGTGGGGTCTCGTGGACAGTGCCTTCTGCGAGTGTGGGGACCCAACACAGACAGCGGAGCACACAGTCACCAGTTGCCCCAAATACCGGCACCCGAATGGTGAACCAGGTCTGATTGACCTGGACGATGACACGTTGGCCTGGCTCGCCTCAACGGAGCTGCAGGTCTAAAAGACATACGACAGAAGAAGTGACGCAGTGGTAAAGTTGCAGCCTTACAGTGCCAGAGTCCCGGGTTCGATCCTGACTGCTGCTGCTGCTGTCTGTACGGAGTTTGTACGTTCTCCCTGTGAACATGCGGGTTTTCTCCGGGTGTTCCGGTTTCTTCCCACACTCAAAAGACATGGAGGTTTGCAGGCTAATTGGCGTTGGTAAATTGTCCCTCGTGCGTAGGATAGTGCTGGTGTACGGGGTGATTGCTGGTCAGCACGCACTTGGTTGGCCGAAGGGCCTGTTTCGGCGCTGTATCTCTAAGGTCTAAAGCAGAGGCAGTGAGCTGCGTGTTGCAGCTGCCTTTTATATTTTAGTCCAGCCATGAGGATCTGAAGAAGGGTCTCGACCCGAAACGTCACCCATTCCTTCTCTCCCGAGATGCTGCCTGACCTGCTGAGTTACTCCAGCATTTTGTGAATAAATCGATTTGTACCAGCATCTGCAGTTATTTTCTTATATATGAGGATCATCTCGATTCCTCCTAATTTCACAGAAACAAACTATTAAAAACTTATCCTTACTCCTTTTTCCTTGTCTTTGGTGCTTCCTCAGGAATATGAGTTACAAGGCTGCAGGAGGAATGTACAAATGCCACACGTACAACTCCTGAAGTCGGGATCGAACCTGGATTGCTGGAGCTTTGAAGACACAACACCAGCGGTTCCAACACTGTTTATTTTTGACTAAGCAGAACAATGTTAAAATTTTCCAAAATGTGTGTTTCAGCCCAAATTTTCAAGTGGCACAAATCTACTTCCGAAAAAAATCTTACAGTGAAAATATGTGACTACCAAATCATTTTCAGTTGACAATGGTGTTTGAACGGTTGTCATGCCTAATTTTTCCAAAAGATATATTATCAACAAAAAAAGACACAAAGTGCTGGAGTAACTCAGCGGGTCAGTTAGCATCCCTGGAGAACATGGATAGCTGACGCTTCGGGTCGGAACCCTTCCTCAGAACCGAAACGTCCTGCCCCGAAACATCACCTGTCCCTGTTTCCCAGGGATGCTGCTTGACCTGCTGAGTTACTCCAGCACTTTGTGTCTTTTTTTTTGTAAACTAGCAACTGCAGTTCCTTGTTTCTGCTGTACATTATCAACATTTGGCTCAGCCGTTCGAGATTTTTAATTGACACATTTCAAGAAAAAAAGCACAAGATTCAGGGCGGCACAGTGGCGCAGCGGTAGAGCTACTGCCTTACAGCACCAGAGACCCGGGTTCCATGCTGACTACAGGTGCTGTCTGTGATGAGTTTGCAAGTGATTATCCCTGTGATCGCATGGGTTTTCTCTGGGTGCTCCAGATTCCTACCATGTTCCAAAGATGTGCAGGTTTGTGGGTTAATTGGCTTCTGTAAACTGTCCCTAGGGCGTAGGGTAGAACTAGTGTACAGGTGATCATTGGTCGACACAGACTCGGTGGGCTGAAGGGTCTGTTCAACTAGTGAACGGGTGATAGTTGATCGGCTCGGACTCAGTGGGCATGTTTCCGTGCTGTATCTCTGAACTAAACTAAATTTGCGCTTACAATTAAGTCCAGACAAAATAGATGTTGAAATATAGCTGTGCAGAGATTAGTTTGCCGGGTCAACAATGAGTGGCTTTTCACTGGCAAACCCCTGCTCCTCCTTCTATTTATGGCTGACATAACACATGGTCCAACCCTCAGAATCCAGCTATTTCCAAAGGTTGCAAACTTGTAATCTGATGATCTTGAGAGATCCACGCACATGATAAAGAAATATAAAAAGAAGCTGAGGCTTTCAAAATTGTATTTAAATGACAATCAAAAGAGGATAAATATGGTAATATTTTTACATCACTGCCCTGCCACTGAATTGCATACACAAGGGATCTGCTTTACAATGGGCATTAAGGCAACACTGCAGAGAAACCAAGATAAATTTGGTGTGAAGCTACAGAACAGCACTATACTAATATGTTATGACGCGTATTACTTACAACACTTATTAGAGTTGTAATTTATTTTGTGTAATTACATATGCTGCCTAACCCGCTGAGTTACTCCAGCATTTTGTGTTTACCTACAAAAATTAAATGTTAGTCACAAAGTTGGGCGAATTCTGAAGGTGCTCTTAAAGCAAAGTTTGCGAAGCAGGTTGACGATGGGAGAAGGTTCGATGATCTCTAACAGCCAAAGGGACAAATGGGCACCTGAACCAGCATTTAACGTGATTTGAAGTGGTTAAAGTTGTCACTACACTTCATAGGATCTGGGGCATAAACCTTTTAGGTCCTGCACTGAAATTGCTCTCCACATGCTCAAAGTTGTACTGACAGAGCAGCACGGTGGGGCAGGGGTAGATTTACCACCTGACACTGCCAGAGATCTTGGTTCGATCCTGAATATGAGTGCATACTGTACGGAGTTTGCACGTTCTCCATGTGATCATGTGGGTTTTCTGCAGGTGCCCCGGTTTCCTCCCACATTCCAATGACCTGCAAGTTTGTAGGTTAATTGGCTTCTGTAAATTGCCCCTTGTATGTGTGGGTGATCGTTAGTCAGCATGGACTCAGTGGGCCCAAGGGCCTGTTTCCATGCTGTATCACTAAATGAAACAAAACAAAACGAAATGAAACTAAACTAAACTAAACTATTGGTCGTAAAGAAAGCAAACTCAATGATAGCATTTATTTCAAGGGGGCTTGTATACAAAAACAGGGATGTAATGCTGAGGCTCTATAGGGCTTTGGTAAGGCCGCATTTGGAATATTTTGAGCAATTTTGGGCCCCATATCTGAGGAAGGATGTGCTGGCTCTGGAGAGGGTCCAGAGGAGGTTTATAAGAATGATCCCAGGAACGAGTGGGATAACCTATGATGAGCGTTTGTCAGCACTGGGCCTGTACTCGCTGGAGTTTAGAAGAATGAGGGGGAACTTAATTGAAACATAGCGGGAGAGTCCGCTAGTGGGAGAGTCTAGGACTAGAGGTCTTAGCTTCAGAATTAAAGGACGTTCTTTTAGGAAGGCGATGAGGAGAAATTTCTTTAGTCAGAGGGTGAATTCTGTGGAATTCTTTGTCGCAGAAGGCTGTGGAGGCCAAGTCAGTGGATATTTTTAAGGCAGAGATAGATAGATTCTTGATTAGTACATGTGTCAGAGGTTAAGGGGAGAAGGCAGGAGAATGGGGTTAGGAGGAAGAGATAGATCAGCCATGATTGAATGGTGGAGTAGACTTGATGGGCCGAATGGCCTAATTCTACTCCTATCACTTATGATCTTATGACCTTATGACCTAAACTAAACAACTATACTATATTATGACCTAAACTAAACAACTATACTATATTATGCTAAACTAAATTGTACTATATTAAACTTAACTAAATTAAACTATACTGTACTATAAACTAAACTAAACTATTAGGTGATCAATGAAGTCTCCAATTTCCTTCAGGTATCTGCTGAAATACCTCATTGCACTGTAAGTCCCAATGGCTGACATCAAATGACTGAATGCTACTGTTGTGATATCCCTCTCATGTCAGATTTCCCTCAGACACCCCACCATTGACCATTTATGACAGCCAAACTCCCTCACCTGATCTGAAGATGGATCCCAAGTCGAAACGTCACCTATCCATTCCTTGTTCAGATGCTACTTGATCTGCTGAAATGCTCCAACACTTTGTGTTTTGCTCAAGATTCCAGCACCTGCACTTCCTTGTGTCTCCCTCATTTGATTGTGGTCCAAACATCCAACCCCAGAGGCTGATTGTGAAGGTCCTCTCCTATTGACCTCCTGACTTCACTCCTGATTCTAACTTCTTCTGGTCAACTCTTTGATTCTCTTCTCCCATGGCTTGTCACATTTAACTCAGTCACACGATTCACCTACTTTCCATAATGGTAAAGTGAGCAGAAGAAAGGCTGGTCAGTGCTTTCAACCTGTAAGACCTATACTAATGCATACTGCCTCACTGCAATAAGAGTTTGAAGCAATGTCTTAATTTCCATTTAGTTTAGAGATAGCATGGCTCACCAAGTTCCCTCCGACCATCGATCGCCCATTTACACTAGTTCTATGTTATCCCAATTTCATGTCCACTCCTTGCACACTTGGGACAATTTACAGAGGCCAATTAACCTACAAACCTACACATTTGTGATATGTGGGAGAAAACCAGAGTACCCTGAAGAAACCAGTGCGGTCATAGGTAGAACGTGCAAACTCCACACGGAGAGCACCCGAGGTCTGGATCA
Organism: Rhinoraja longicauda; assembly: GCF_053455715.1. Lineage (NCBI taxonomy): Eukaryota > Metazoa > Chordata > Chondrichthyes > Rajiformes > Arhynchobatidae > Rhinoraja > Rhinoraja longicauda. The sequence continues at coordinate 28,142,870 of NC_135974.1, read as the reverse complement.
AACCTGGGTCTCTGGCGCAGTGAGGCAACAGCTCTACCAGCTGCGCCACTGTGGTGCCTTTGAAGTCTTTGAAAAATCTTGCTCTGGCCCACCACATGATCCATTTAACTTGTCTTTCCTGAATTTCCAGCTCAGCATTTCCTCCGTATTGCAAATGAACTGGCAAACTGTTTTACTGACGTTGTGATGGGAGTTTCAGCCGGAGGGACTCTTTCAGCTCTATGTCGCTCCTTAACAGAGTAATTTTCTGCCAGACATGACCGAAGACATACATTGTTCAACAAAGTGTCAGCGTAAGAAATGGTTAGAAGTGAAGAAGGCATTAAGGAGTACATTGTGCATGGCACTAACAAATCACAAACTCAGTTTGCCCTCAGCCATCTTCACGTTGAAGATACTGGAAAAGGAAATCACTTTGACTTATGAACTTATATTTGGTGCCAGGGATTATGGGGCTGAAGCAGGAGAATGGGGTTGAGGTAAAGATATGAATGATCAGCTGTGATTAAATGGCGGATTAGACTTAATGGGCCGAATGGCTTAATTCTGCTCCTCTAACTTATGAAAATCAAGTAGCATACAAACTACTGCTGAAATATTTATTTTGGTTTTGTGCAGTGGATTGCAGATTGATTACCTTGCATTACATTATGCCAGGTGAGATCATTAAAATAATTTATTCAAGTTTCTAGCTGAATCTTAACCCTTATTGACATCATGCCATTTAGATCCGGGTATGTAATATACCTGTCATGAATAAGGGTCTCGACCCGAAATGTCACCCATTCCTTCTACCTGTCATGAATCACCCCTACTTCATTTGTTGTAAAGAATTGTTCCAAATTTCAAAATGAATTTTATATGTTTGTCTGCCTTTGCTGAGACCAGGGTTTGGGGAGAGGAAAGTTTGAAAGTATGAAAAATCCTATAAAGAGCATGAAGAGAGAGCCTGTGGTCAAGAGTTGGAATAGAACAAAACTTTGAATGGTTTGTAAATTGCATCTGGTTGTGACATCTTAACCCAAGGACAGCAACACATATCGCCCAGCTGTATCGCATGTCCACAGATAGGTACCATTTATGAATTTCTATTCCTGGTGAACAGGGTGAGTTTAGTTTATTGTCACATATACTGAGGTACAGAGAAAAGCTTTTGTTGCGTGCTAAACCAGACAGCGGAAAGACAATACGTGATTAGAAGTGAGTCATCCACAGTGTACAGATACATGGTAAAGGGAATAATGTGAATAATGTTTAGTGCAAGATAAAGTCAGTAGAGTTCAATCAAAGATAGTCCAAGGGTCTCCAATGTAGGTAGTGGTTCAGGATTGCTCTCTAGTTGTGGTAGGATGGTTCAGTTGCCTGATAACAGCTGGGAAGAAACTGTCCCTGAATCTGTTCACACTTTTTCATACCTTTTGCCCGATGTGAGAGGGGAGAAGAGGGAGTGGCCGGGGTGCGACTCATCCTTGATTATGCTGGTAGCCTTGCAGAGGCAGCGTGAGGTATAAATTGAGCCAACGGAAGGGAGGCTGGTTTGTGTGATGGTCAGCGTGGACTCAGTTGGTCAAAGGGCCTGTTTCCACATTGTACCTCTAAAGTAAACTTGGAAATTTATTATACTGAAATGTAACATTTAAAAAGTGTGTTAGGACATTAATAGGAATAACATCCAAATCAATGGGTGAATCTGCTAATCATCATCATCATCATATATATACAGCTGGAAACAGGCCTTTTCGGCCCACCAAGTCCGTGCCGCCCAGCGATCCCCGTACAACACTATCCTACACCCACTAGGGACAATTTTTTTTAACATTAACCCAGCCAATTAACCTACATACCACCAAAGTCCTAAATTTAATCAGAGTTTGAAAATGTGCTTTTGCTCTTCCTAATGAAGGATTTCATTGTAATTCCTAAACAAATTTTCTTCTGCCCATTTTGAGTGGTACATGTCAAATAAGCAGAAGCAAACTATTGTGAGAACATGTTTGAAAATAAACTTTGATGATGCAAAATATAGGATCTAGACAAAAATCTCTGCACCAGCAAAAACACTAAGCATTTTAAGGATGGAAAATAAATTTCATTTTAATAATAGAAGATGATGCTCATTTTTTACAAGCAAGCCAGATGGTCTGCACACATCCTTTTTTACTTCCAACTTCTTAAAACAATCACACAGCTGGAAAGCTTGAAAACCAGTGTTAAATTTAATTTTGATAATTGCAATCTTTACAGTTATCAGCAATATCTAAAAACGTAGCCATATTTTTCATTTATAGATGTTGAAATTTGTTCGTTATGACACATTCCAATTTCAAAAGCAAAATATGATCACACTTTCTTAAAATTATTGTGCAGTGTGATTTCAAAATGTTTAGTTTAGTTTAGTTTAGAGATACAGCGTGGAAACAGGCTCTTCTGCCCAGCGAGTCCACACGGACCAGCGCTCCCCTCACGTTAACACTACCCTGCACACACTAGGGACAATTTTTTGCATTCACACTAAGCCAATTATCATACAAACCTGTACAATTTTGGAGTCTCGGAGAAAACCCATGGGGAGAATGTACAAACTCCGTACAGACAGCACCCATAGTTAGGATTGAACATGGGTCCCTGGCGCTGCAAGGCAGCAGTTCTACCGCGACACCACCATGCCCCCCTTCTTTGGAGTGTGATGTGACAAAGGATCCATGAATCAATAAAGTTTAGTAGAATTCAGGCTAATGATTGAAAGAGAATCACAGGCAGACAGGAAAGCAGCATTGAGACACAAGGAACTGCTGATGCTGGAAACCTGAGGAAAAAGCGAAGAAATGGAGGAACTCAGTGGGTCAGGCAGCATCTGTGGAAGGAATGGACAGACGATGTTTCAGGTCAGGACCCTTCTTCAAACTGATGGAATACGGGGGGGGGGGGGGGGGGAGAAAGCTAGAATAGGGAGGTGGGAGTGGGACAAAGTCTGGTAAGTGATAGGTGGATACACGTGATGGGGGTGATTGGGAGATGGGAGGTGATAGTCACAAAGACTGGACTTCAAATGGAGATGATAGAGTGCCAGTTAAGGAAAGAAGGGGAGGAGTAAAATGTAAATCTGGAGGGATTGATGTGGGTGGAAAGAGACGGAGGGAGGGGAAATAGGGAATAAAAGGAAATGGAAAATGCTGGGAGGGGAGAAAAATGTACAGGGGTGAAAAGAAGCAAGGTGGCTGGGGTGGTGGGAGATGGTGGGAGAAATGGGTGCAGGGACTGTGGGCAGGGGAAAGGGAGGGAGCAAGGTGCAGGATACAGTATTTATTACTTGTAATTGAAGAATTCAATGTTCGTACTGCTGGGTTGTAAGGTCCCCAAAGCAGAATATAAGGTGCTGATTCCCCAGGTGGTTGCGGCTTCACTCTGGCAATGGAGGAAGCCAAAGACAGTATTGGAATGGGAAGGGGAGTTTAAAAGATTCACAACCGGGAGGTTCAGCAGGCCTTGGCAGACGGAGTGCAAGTGTTTAGAAAAACGGTCGCCAAATCGACACTTCGTCCCGCCATTGTGGGCCCCTCCCACTCCGATCCTCCCTGTACCGTCGGAGTCTTACTACCAACAGTGAGGCTACTACGGAGAGGAGACAGTTGCCCGCTTCTTCGCAGCGAGGGGATTTGCGAAGGGTGTCTAGAGAATGATGCGAGGGTCCTGGTCATGGTTCTACACAAGCAGCTCCGTAAACTGAGGACTCTCTGGTTTACGGGCTGTACCCAGGGACAGACATCGTGCTGCTGGAAGATCATCAACTTTCAGGGGCCGATCAAAGACGCTCTTTGATCGGTCCCCGAAAGCTGTTGGTCTGCTGGGAGACCAATAACTTTCGGGTCGATCAAAGAGCATCTTTCACCGAGTTGATGATCTTCCAGCAGCACTTGATGCCGATCTAGCCCATTCCAGACTGCAGGAGTAGGTGCTGAAGGATGGACTGAAGCTTGGTGTAGCCAAAGCCAAGGCTCTGTGGGGAGAACCACAGTCTAGGGTCCCTCCCCCACTAGACATTACAGGGTAGAGTCTGGTGGAGACCCCCCTCAAACAGGGGAAGGGATATCACCCCTGGAGTGGCAAGGGTGTGTTGTGTAAAGATAGGTACGAAAATAACTGCAGATGCTGGTACAAATCGAAGGTATCACAAAACGCTGGAGTAACTCTACGGGTCAGGCAGCATCTCAGGAGAGAAGGGATGGGTGACGTTTCGGGTCGAGTCTGAAGAAGGGTCTCAACCCGAAACATCACCTGTTCCTTCTCTCCTGTGATGCTGCCTGGCCCGCTGAGTTACTCCAGCTTTTTGTGATACCTTCGTTGTGTAAAGATAGGTGCGAACACCACTGGGTATGAATGTAGTATTATCCACTGGGAATGTTTGAGAAAAGGCCTGGATAGAGTGGATGTTGAGAGGATGTTGCCATAGTGAGATAGTCTAAGACCAGAGGCCATAGCCTGAGACTAAAAAGACGTACCTTTAGGAAAAGAGATGAGGAGGAATTTCTTTAGTCAGAGGGTGGTAAATCTGTGGAATTCATTGCGACAGAAGGCTCTGGTTTAGTACAGGTGTCAGGAGTTATGGGGAGAAGTCGGGAGAATGGGGTTGAGAGGGAAAGATAGATCAGCCATGATTGAATGGAGGAGTAGACATGATGGGCCGAATGGCCTAATTCTGCTCTTATCATTTATGAACTTATGAATGTCTGAAGAGTTTTGCATAGTTTTTGTTTTGTATATATTTCTTATTCTGAATAAAGTTTCTTTTTACAAAAAAAAAATGCCAGGAGTGCCAATTTAATGCATTGCTACTGACTCTCAATTACTTCCCTATGTTTTCTCTGTACTGGCACCATACCAGCTTACCATCATCTCTAGAGACAGGGCAGGCTAGGCAGAGGAACAAGTTCATGTTGTTTTGTGTTGTTTTATTCTTACACCTAATTCTTCAGATGTAATCACAATGCCTTTTCTGGTCACTTAGAATCCAAATGTGGTGTCAAATGTTTCAGACGCTCTTCAGGATTTAAATATCAAAGGCTTTTAATACATTTTGTTCTTGTTTTCCCTTTGCCACTGGCAGTGAATCTTGACTGCAATGTTCCACTGTTCCACTAGAGAGCTAATTTATTATTTACAACTCCATTCAACAGATACATTCAGCAATCTGGGTAATTTTTACAAATGGCCTGAAAAATATATTGCTGATTATCCGTCCACGCCTTAACCTGAAGGGTGCATAAAATTCTTGTTGAAGTGAGTCATTGTTGATCGCTCTGTAACATGAACCCATCCTTGTCTCGCTGCCAAGTGGATAATACGTTGCCATGGAGCTTTTGACATCAGCAATGTACCTGTACTGGGGAATGCACATGGACAGGAACAAACATCATTCAGATATGCTCTGACGGGCACGTACACTCTGCGGATGAGCTCAAGCCACACCTGTTAAATACTTGCCTGTTAATAACATGTGCAAGTTCAACCCCTCTCTCTCTCTCTCTCTCTCTCTCGCTTGTTAATATTTAATAGGACATTGTATTTTCTTCCCTCTCATTCACATACGGATAATCATCCCCTGCTTCTGAGTGATCTCGTAAAAAATCGATTTAATTATTCCAACAGTAAGATTTAGGGAACACCATTCACGCATGAGGCAACAGTCAAATCACTTGTGGTGAGTTCACTGTGTGATGTTTTTATACATTCCAAAGGTTTTCAAATCAATTAGCTTTCCCCTGAGTCAGTCTGGAGCAGGGTCTCGACACAAAACGTCAGCTATTCATTTTCTCCAGAGATGCTATCTGACTTCGCTGAGTTACTCCAGCCTTTCGTGTCTATCTTAGCAATATTAATATATATTTTTCTGATTATTTTAATGCTGGAAAATTCATAGAATTCACAGTGCAGCACAAGAATGGGCCCTTCGGCCCACATTGCCTGTGCCGAACATGATCCCAAGACCAACTCTTGACTGCCAACACACAATCCAACCCCCCCATTCCCCGCCTACACATATATCCATCCAAATGTCTCTTAAATGCCATTACCTTATTTATTTCAACCATCACCCCCTGCTGCATGTCCCAGGCACTCACAACCCTCTGTGTAAAAAAACTACCTCACACATCTACTTTAAACTTTGCCCCTCTAGCTAGTATTTAATTTTTCCCTCCTGGGAAAAGTTTCTGGCTGCCTATCCTGTCAATGCCCCTCATAATTTTATATAGTTCCACCAGGTCTCCCTGCAACCTTCCAAAGAATGCAATCCAAGTCTGTCCAAGCACTCCCTGCAGCTGATACCCCCTAATCCACGCACGTCTGAAGAAGGATCTCGACCCATTCGGTCTGAAGAAGGGTCTCGACCCGAAACATCACCCATTCTTTCTCTCCAGAGATGCTGCCTGTCCCGCTGAGTTACTCCAGTATTTTGTGTCGAGCTTCAACTCTGTTAAAACTCCTCTGTACCTTTTCCAATGCCTCCACGTCCTTCCTGTAATGCGGCGACTAGAACTGCATGCAATATTCCAAATGCAGCCCGACCAAAGTCCATTCTTTAGTGCATCATGATTTCCTGATTCTTATACTCAATGCCCCAACCTATGAAAGCAAGCATACCCTATGCCTTCTTTACCACTCTATCTACTTGTGCTGCCACTTTCATGGAGTTATGAACGTGGACCACAAGATCTCTCTGTACATCATGCTGTTGAGGGTCATGCCATTAATTGTATATTTTCTCCTTCAATTTGACCTCCAAAGTGCAACACCTCACACTTGCCTGGATTAAACGCTGTCTGTATACTTTGACAGCCTTCCTCACAGTCCGTGACCCCAGTAGAGAAGAAACAAGAAACTGCAGATGCTGGTTTACAAAATAAGATACAGAGTGCTGGAGTAACTCAGCGAGTCAAGCAGCTTCTCGGTAGAGCATAGATAGTTGACGTTTTGGTTTGGGGCCCTTCTTTAGACTGTTCTGAAAAAAGCTCCTGACACAAAAGTTCACCTATCCATGTTCTCCTGGGATGCTGCCTGACCCGCTAAGTTACTCCAGTACTCTGTGTCATCAAGAGCATTTTTAAAATGCACTGTAAAGCCCCTGTTTTTACCAACAATTTGGCTATTCAATTTATGTTTATTTCCAGAGACATAAAGTTGTTTAAATTTTCAAATCATGATCAAGACAGTTTTAGAAAATATGGTAATTTGCAAAGTGTTCAACCCAAGGCAACATGTTCATTTGTTCAAACAATTTGCTCTTAATGTCTGCATTGATGGATGTATGAACATACAGTTTAGAAACTTATAAAGGAGATAAAATTACCTCCTCGTTTTACAAGTATAAGCACTGTAAAAAAACTATAAATCCGATTGATAGAGTCATAGTTAGAGAGATATAGAGTCATACAGCGTGGAATCAGGGCCTTTTGGCACAACTTGCCCACACCGGCCACCATATCCCATCTATACTAGCCCCACCTGCCTGTACTTGTCCCATATCCCTTTAAACTTGTCCTATCCATGAACCTGCTTAAACGTTGCAATACTGTATAAGATATGATATAAGATTTTATTTTCTAGTTTCATTGCTGAAACAGCAGGACTGAAGAAATGCAAGCTCTTCACTTGCATTCGGTTGGAAAGATTTATCTGTAAGTATGAGGCAGACTCCTGCCTTGGTTTTGGGTGGGGTGCATTGGGAGGTGTGGTGATGGAATGTGCAGTAAACAACTTATGGCACCTGCTCCTAAACAACATGCACCTAAACAAAAGGTAAAGTTTTCACCTGGTGGCCTATTGCCAGTTATGACACAGAATGAGACAATTTTGAACAATTCAAAAATTATTCCCAATCTGCCCAATGCAATGCACCTAAAGAGAAAATGGATAAGTGACGTTTCAGGTGGGGACCCTTCTTCAGTCCCGAACCAAAACGTCAAAACATCACCTATCCATTTTCTCCAGAAATGCTACCTGACCCGCTCAGTTACACCAGCATTTGGTGCCCATCTCTGGTATAAACCAGCATCTGCAATGCTTCCTTCTATTGATTCAATTTTCTTCTCAGAAATTTAATGGTCTCTTCCCTCAAGTGCTGCTTGTGACAAATCATTTCAATAATTCTCCACATAAACCATTTTCTTTTTTACTTTTCTCCTCCATTACTGACAATAAAATAATTAGGGCGGCACTGTGGCGCATTGGAGCTGCCCCACAGCGTCAGAGACCCGTGTTTGATCCTGATTACCTGTTTGGAGTTTGTATGTTCTCCTTGTGACTGCGTGGGTTTTCTCCGGGTACTCCAGTTTCCTCCCACACTCCAAAGACATACAGGTTTGTAGGTTAATTGGCTTCCTGTAAAAATTGTAAATTGTTCCCAGTGGGTAGGATAGTACTAATGTACAGGGTGATCGCTGGTCGGCGTGGTTTCGGTGGGCTGAAGGTTCAAGATTCAAGGTTCAAGGTTCAAGGTTTGTTTATTGTCACATGTACCAATTAAGGTACAGTGAAAGGGCCTGTTCCACGCTGGTTATCAAATGTTAAGTAATTACTTCTTGATCCTCTGCCATTTTTTTTTCCTTTCAAACGTTCCATATTTTTATGGAAAAACGAATGGTCTCAATGATTGAGACCATTCAATTTCCAATCAATTTCAATTCCAATCAATTTCCTGTTGGCCTTCTCTTAAAAATTAGAAGCAGTTAATTGGAATAAGCCCCGCCTTGCTGTCCTCCACTGTATTCTACCATTGATTCCATACAGGAGGATCTGTCCTGTAATAGTTGTGAGTGAACAACAGACTAATCTTTGCCTTGTACAAGCTTATCGCTACCTCTTTGTTCTTGAACTCTTTGTACCTATTTATAAATCTTAAAATGCCATGAGATATTATTATGCATTGTCAAGCAGTATTTGATCCCTTGGGCCTCAATTCTTTCAACAGCTTCTGCATTCCTTGCCTGCCAAAAATTATAATTTTTTTACATCTCTTCATTAACTTCGATCTGCTGCCATTTATTACACTAACTTACATCTTTCGGTAATCGTCATCATTTTCCAACCATTTAAAATTGGGTCAGCAGAATATTCTCACTTTTGTATCACTATTCACAAATCTGAGTCAGGTATATAAATCTAAAATGAAAGTACACCTAAGTGCTCTCCCTCCAGTCCTCCGGGGTGTGTTGTAGCGCAGAGGGATCTCGGAGTGTGGGTACATAGTTCCTTGAAAATGGCATCACAGGTAGATAGCGTGGTCAAGAAGGCTTTTGATACATTGGCTTTCATCAGTCAGGGTACTGTGTGTACAAGTTGGGATGTTTTGTTAGCGCTGTACAAGACGTTGACGAGGCTGCGTTTGGAGTATTGTGGTCAGCTTTGGTCAGCCTGCTCTAGGAACAATGTTGTCAAACTGCAGAGTGCAGAGAAGATTTACACGGGTGCTGCCAGGACTTGAGGGCCTGAGCTATAGGAAGAGGCTGGATAGGCTCGGACTTTAGGCCTTTGGAGCGCAGGAGGCTGAGAGGTAATCTTATAGAGGTCAATATAATAATGAGGGGAATAGATTGTATGAATGCACAAAGTCTTTTACCCAGAGTGGAGGAATCAAGAACCAGAAGACTTTGGTTGTGAGGGTGGAAAAATATAATAGGAACCTGAGAGACAACTTTTTCACAGAGAGTGGTGAGTATATGGAACGAGCTGCCAAAGGAATTAGTAGAGGTAGGTATTATAATAACTTTTAAAAGACATATGGACAGATATATGGACAGGAAAGGTTTAGAGGGATACGGGCCAAATGCAGGCATGTGAGAACAGTGTAAATGGGGCATTTTGGTTGACATGGGCAAGTTGGGCCATGGGGACTCTATGACTCTAAGACTGATCATCAACAGTTCACTATTTACAAACAGATAGTATGGTGGAAGGCGCATTAATCTCAATTTCTTGAGAGAGGAATGGAATCTCTTGCTGGGACCTCTTCACGAGTACCAAGGCAACCAAATTTTGATGGTCCGCAGAACACAGCATTGCAGGGGGGCAATATGATCAAGGACCTCAGTAATTATCAACCCCCATCACTAACTCACCATCCCGCATTTAAATATTCAAATGATTGTGCTTTTTTTAGATAAATAAAATGAACTACAGGAATGTTCATGAAGGGACTCAACCCGAAACGTCACCCATTCCTTCTCTCCAGAGATGCTACCTGAGTTACTCCAGTGATTTGTGTCTATCTTCAGGAATGTTCATCTGTATTAAACCCACCATTGCTTTAACTATCTCGTGCCAGCCAACAAGCCATGCTCCTTAAAGAAATGCTTTCTAGTGGAGGGCTGCTGCAGTTTTCAAGGCCACACTGGTATGTTCAATAAATATGTACAAGATTCTTTTTAGTTTAGTTTAGTTTTTTGTCACCTGTACCGAGGTACAGTGAAAAACACGTTTGTTGCGATTTGACTTTAAACTTTAGACTTTGGAGATACAGCATGGAAACAGATCCTTCATCCCACCAAGTCCAACCCGCCCAGCGATCATTCTGTACACTAGCACACTCCTACACACTAGGCACAGTTTAGAACTTACAGAAGCCAATTAACCTACTAACCTGCATGTCTTTGGAGTGTGGGAGGAAACCGTTGCACCCACGTAAGATTTATTTTAGTTTAGTTTAGTTTATTGTCACATGTACCAACGTACAGTGAAAAGCTTTTTTGTTGCGATGTGGTGTGTTTCACAAAAATCGATGTAATTGTATTTGCCTTATATCCATGAACATGTGCATTATATATAGTTCCTTGACTTGAACTTGTCAAAGCCTCTTTAATGCACAAAAAAATAACATTCACATGTTATTCAGAATTGAATGCCGCAGCATATATAATTGTTGATCGAATACAAGGCTTTTATACCATTCTGCAGAACTATTATACCATTCCTTGAATCCCTCTAGAACTGTGTGAATGAAAAATATGTCTATACAATCTTAGATATAGAAGGAAGTATATAGTAGTAGTTTTAGTTTCATTTAGTTTAGAGATACAGCGCAGAAACAGGCCCTTCAGCCAAATGAGACCATGTCAACCATGGATCCTCACACACTAACACTATCCTTAGTATAAGAAAATAACTGCAGATGCTGGTACAAATCGAAGGTATTTATTCACAAAAGCTGGAGTAACTCAGCAGGTCAGGCAGCATCTCAGGAGAGAAGGAATGGGTGACGTTTCGGGTCGAGACCCTTCTTCAGACTATCTTCAGACACTATCCTTAGGTACATTACATACATTAGGCGCAATTTACAATTTCACTAAGCTAATTAGTCTACAAACCAGTGCGTCTTAGGACTGTTGGAGGAAACTGGAACACCCCGGAGAAAACCCTTGCACACTAAAGGGAGAGCACACAAATTCCATACAGACAGCACTGTAATCAAGAATGAACCCGGGTCTTGGGCACTCGAAGGCAGCATCTCTACGGCTACGCCACCAAGCCACCCCTGAATAGTAATGAACAATTTCTTTCAAAGTGTTCAAGTATAATTACTCCACACTTAGGTTATATGGCACTCGATAAAGTCTGTGATGTGAAAATTATGGATGAAAATTTCTTCCATTCACCATTTGAGGCAAATGGAAACATGCAAATGTGTGCAGAAAGAGTTCTGTCAATGAAACACAAAGTAGAGGCAGGGGTGGGAGCAATTATTGGAATGAGATCTATTATCAGGCGAGGGCTAGGCACGCTAATAAGATGTTTGCACATACTTGCATAGTTTCACATGTGGAACAACTTGTCAGGCTGCACCTAGCCTCAGACAGAAGGCAAGAAGCAAAGTACACCAGGTTTAGTATGGCTGGTGCTAAGTGTACTGTTTTTATCTCTGTTTACATTTTGGCATAGTTTACAAAAACAGTGCCAAAAGAGAAAATCTGCTTTAAAGTGAACTTGTAATGTAAAGAAAACCTAAGGAATATCAGCAAAACGAAGTCTACTATACCCAGTAAAAATGTATATTTATTTACATGGCAGAATACCTAAACTGTTCACCTTGAACCACTGGTGTATACTGAATGTCCATGATAATGTTGGCATATCTCCTTACTCTCCTGTTCAACAGTGACATGGATCGAACATATAAAAAGGTAGATAGAGAACGGAATGTCCCGTGATATACAATGTGGACAAACAGATTGTTTTGTGGCTTTACAAATGTAGATAAAGTTATGAGTTTCAGAAAGAGGTGGAGAGAGGGAGCCAGGCAGGACCTATTGTCACATTGTCACCATCATTGTGGCTACTCCCTATTCATGGGCATCCTCTGAATAGAGATAAGGAGATGGAACTTGAAGAGAACAAACTGCTCCTTTAGAGATTAATATCAAGACCGAAATTTGTGGCGCATTCCAGTATCAGGTTGCAGCTGCATTCAAAATCAGCCCAAAGAGAAAGTTTGCTGCTTTTTATGGTGATGATCATGGGGAGATTGTTTCTCCAAGGTGTGAAAGTAGAAACTTAGCTATCATCACTTAGCTATCATTACTAATAAAACAGACACAAAATGCTAGAGCAGCTCAGCAGGACGAGCAGCATCTCTGGAGAACATGGATAGGAGACCTTTCGGGTCAGGACCCTTGTTCAGACCAAAGAAGAGTCTTGACCTGAAATGTCATCTATCCATGTTCTCCAGAGATGCTACCTGACCCGCTGAGTTCCTTCAGCACTTTGTGGCTTTTTTTGTAAACCTGCAGTTCCTTGTTTCACCATTACTGCCTCTCTCTATCCATCCAGAGATTAAATCCCATCTCCACTTAATCTTCAACTTCAGTTTCCTCTCTCTCTGAACAGGCCTTACCAAGGACAGAGCTTCTGAGCTATATGCCTGCCTGCCTGCATACTCAAGAACCTCAAGGTTGTCCAGCTCTCAAACTTAGCCTGCTGTCAGGACAATCGGATGGTTTGATGGCTCAATTCCTCATCCACGTCCAGAGGGCTGATCCGATGGGGAATCCAACTCCAATTTGTTTTACATAGACTAGGCAAACTTCCTGATTGAAAGTTGACGGGGTTTATGAGACAGAACATGAAAGGTAAAATAACAGGAACATGTATGCAGCTAGTTGGACAGACCTGAACTTGCATCAAGTCCCTAAAGCAATATTTTTAACATTTACCCTCAAAGGGATTTTGATTAATGAAGCAAAATGGAGGCAAAATAAAACTTGCCAATCTAGAATCCGAATGAAGGAAAATAGAGCACATTTGTTTCATTATATAGGTTTTCCCATGGTTGCAAACACCAGACTTATGAACACCCTGTACATAGGAGCGAGCTTTTGGGAGACCAGTGGGATGGATGGTGAATGAGTTGTTCCACGTGCCTTCTCCCCCCACCTCCTACACTCCCGATCCATAACCATTCGAGGAGCTGGGAACGCTGAGCAGACTCACTCACTGAGTCCGTGACGCCAGCCGATGGGCATTCTTCAGTGCCCCCTTCCTCTCCTGACACAGCCGTTTCTGTGATCCTCTCCTCTGCATGGTTTTTGTTCATTTCTGACTCATGAACAGTTCAGTTTGCAAACAGCTCTCGTGAGCAGAACCCTGCATAACCTCGAGACTTCTTGTTTATCAAAACTAACTAACTTGAGCAGTCGTTCTATTAATAGGATAAGATACTCAGCATTGTGAGGGAGATGGCTGCTGAGGGATTAGGATGTATCTGGCAGGGTAGAAAAGAGGAACTGATGGAAGCAGCATATCTGGATATTCCAAGGCAACTGATACCGTACAAAGGGTGGTTATATAAAATAGATCTAATTGTGTTCAACTTAACACGTTCGTATGGATTAATGATTTATAAACTATTAAAAACCAAATTAAGGACTGGCATTTAGGAATATGATGACAAGAAATTTTCATACACAGAGAATTGGAAATGCTTTGAAATTATCTAAGTCTAGAGCAGTGGAGGGTCAATCATTGAAATATTCAAGCCATGATTGATAGTTTTTTCGGTTCAATGGGAACCAGAGGTGTTGTGTGGAGAAGCCATAGAATCAACAATGTGGTGTAACGTAATTGCAAAGAGGGCTTGAGGGGCTGGATATCTTATTCTCACTCTGAAGAAGTGTCTTGACCCAAATCTTCACCTCTTTCTTTTCTCCAGAGATGCTACCTGACCCGCTGAGTTACTCCAGCATTTTGTGTAAACCAGCTCCTGCAGTTCCTTCCTACGCATCCTGTTTTTAATTCATTTGTTCTTACATTCTAAAGCATTGCTGGATATATGCCACATAATGTCAATCAGCAAATGGTATGTAAAAAATCTGGGGGCAAATTCCGCAGAACTCGAATGAGTGCAGCGTGAATAGGGGAAAATAAAGTAGATGCGGTAATCAGTCATATAAGCTCCTTATATCAACTAAGAGCACAGGGTCCATGGTCTCTCCAATTTAGGAGGTTTACGAGAATGATCCCAGGAATTATTGGGTTAACATATGATGAGCGTTTGGAGGCACTGGACCTGTACTCGCTGGAGTTTAGAAGGATGAGGGGGGACCCCATTGAAACTTACCAAATAGTGAAAGGCCTGGATCGAGTGAATGTGGAGTGGGTGTTTCCACTAATGGGAGGTCTAGAGGTCATAGCCTCAGAATAAAAGGATGTCCTTCAGAAAGGAGGTGAGGAGGACTTTCTTTAGTCAGAGGGTGGTAAATTTGTGGAATTCATTTCCACAGACGGCTGTGGAGGCAAAGTCAATGGATGTTTTTAAGATGGAGATTGACAGATTCTTGATTAATAATAATAATAATAATAATGCATTTTATTTATATAGCGCTTTTCATATACTCAAAAACGCTTTACAGAGATTTAGAGAACATAGGGAAATGAATAAATAGATAAATAAGTAAATAAGTAAACGAACAGAGAAAGGAGACAGAAGGTGACGTGACCTTCAGTGGTTGAAGGCAGTACTGAACAGGTGAGACTTCAGCGATGTTTTGAATGTGGTGAGTGTTGAGGAGTCTCTAACGGTTTGGGGTAGTGAGTTCCATAGGGTGGGAGCAGCGATGGAGAAAGCCCTGTCCCCCCAGGATCTGAGTTTGGTCCGGATGTGGGGGGATAGGAGATTGGCAGCAGCAGAGCGGAGGGTGCAGGTGGGAGTGTGCCTGTGGAGGAGGTCGGTCAGGTAGGATGGGGCCAGGTTATGGAGGGCTTTGTAGGTTATGAGGAGGATTTTGTACTGGATTCTCTGGGGGATGGGGAGCCAGTGGAGTTTGTAAAGGACGGGGGTGATATGGTCACGGATCGGGGTGTGGGTGAGTGGACGGGCAGCGGAGTTTTGAATGTATTGAAGTTTTCTGATGATTTTTGAGGGTGCGCCATAGAGGAGGCTGTTGCAGTAGTCCAGACGGGAGGTGATGAAGGCGTGGATGAGGGTTTCTGCAGCTGTGGAGGAGAGGGATGGACGGAGACGGGCAATGTTTTTGAGGTGGAAGAAGGCTGTCTTTGTGATGTGTTTGATGTGTTTGTCGAAGGAGAGGGTTTGATCAAAGATGATTCCAAGATTCCGGATGTGAGGGGAGGTGGATACTGGGAGACCATCAATTAGAAAGGGTATCAGAGGTTATGGGGAGAAAGCAGAAGAACAGGGTTGAGAGGAAAAGATAGATCAGCCATGTTTGAAAGGCAGAGTAGACTTGATGGGTCGAATGGCCTAATTCTGCTCATAGATCTTATGGACTTATAATGACTGCAAAAAATGGCAGTTCTATCAATGTTTTTGACCTGAAAAGTGAACTTTGTTTCCCTTTCTACAAATGCTGCCTGACCTACTGAGAGTTTCCAGTATTTGTTTTAAAGGCACACACGTTCTTCTTTAGAGTACTAGGTTGAGCACTTCAATGAGTTAGTCATAGGAAGAATTTTAGGTTGAACTGCAGATGCTGGTTTAAACCGAAGATAGACATAAAAAGCTGGAGTAACTCAGCGGGACAGGCAGCATCTCTGGAGAGAAGGAACGGGTGATGTTTCAGGTCGTGACCCTTCAGACTCTTCAGGATTCTGAAGAAGGGTCTCGACCCGAAACGTCATCCGTTCCTTCTCTCCAGAGATGCTGCCTGTCCTGCTGAGTTACTCCAGCTTTTTGTGTCTAACTTCTTTGCACTCTTTCCAGCTTAACGGCATTTTTCCTGTAGCAGGGTGATCAAAAGTGAACACAATGCTCCAAGTGCGGCCTCACCAACATCTTGTAACATACTGCCTCAATATTTACCCTAAATTCCCTGGCTGATGAAAGTCAACATGCGAAAACCCTTCTTCACCAACCTATCTGCCTGTGACGCCACTTCCAGGGAACAGTGTACATGTACTCCTGGATCCCTCTGCTCCACAACACTCAGCAGACTCTACCATTCACTGTGAAGGTCCCGCTGTGTTTTTGACTTCCCAAACTACAATACCTCACACTAATCTGAATTAAACTCAATTTGCCATTCCTTGACCCACTTGACCAGTTGATTAAGATCCTGCTGTAATTCTTGATAACCATCTTTATCGTCCATGATAACACCAATTTTAGTGTGAGACATAAATCATGATGCATTCGATAAGATGGCTAATTGAGAATGGCCAATGCTCTCAAATGAACATTTCATGAATTTTCTGTTTGTAACAATACTCCTTCAGTGATGGGATTAAAGCAAATTATTTGCATTATTGAAGAAAACATATCCATCAGCATGCCCAAATTACAATGTTGCTATAATTTTCCATTTGGTACAGGATTAATTTTGGTATTTGTGATAGTCAGGAAGAGTCTGCTGTTCTTAACAGCGACCGAAAATTCAATGGGAGATGCTTAAGGAGGTCGAGGAAAGGTTCAGTTCAATATATTCCTAACATTAAGTAATGATTTCCTAACCTAGACCACCCAAATGTAAAAAGGACATCTAGATGACCATCAGGCAAAAATGGGATGCTTATGACAGATGTAAAAAAAGATCAATACTGCAGAAAGTTCCAGAAGGTGTTATTGCAAAAAAAAAAAAAAAGATAATTTGGAAGACAAACAAGATTGCAGAAGTGGTCCCACAACTGAACCAGTCATTGTTTGACTGCACAACGATTGTCTTGCACACCAATACTGGTGCATTACAATTTCTAGACTAACAACACTTGTTGCACGTTTATGTAAAAGTTAAAGGACACCTTTCACTGTTAAATACAAAGTCTAACATTACAAAATTATTCAACTGTTTCTCCTCATAAGACAGGTGCAGGGCGGCACGGTGGCGCACAATGGCCATTTACAGTGCCAGAGACCCGGATTTGATCCTGACGACGGGTGCTTTCTGTACGGAATGACCGTGTGGGTTTTCTTCGTATGCCCCGGTTTCCTCCCACACTCCAAAGGTCTGTAGGTTAATTGGCCCTAATCTGTAGGATAGAACTAGTGTACGGGGGATTGCTGGTCGGCATGGACTTGGTGGACTGAAAGGCCTGTTTCCACGGTGTATATCTACAACCAAAAATAACTAAATAAAGGTAAGCTTGTATCTGTGTTTTTAAGCTGTCTTGTATGAAGGTTACAAAATAGGCATTCAACAATTTCTATACACTTTACAATACATTTGATTAAAAAATGTCTAACTCGAAGGAGCTTTGTGCTTAACCTATGCGTTTAGGACATGGTATATATGGGTATGGCAGTGGTGCAATGGTTAATTACTAGATCCTAGTAAGAAACCTGGACCAACAATCCATATATTCAAGTTCAATCTTTTTTTTCATGTTTCCTTCTGCCATAAAAGGAGACCATTCAGCCCATTGAGTTTGTGCCAGCCCTCAGAGCATTCCTATCACCTTCACGTTCCTATTTATTTCCCAGTTATTGATTCTCACTCATATCCACAGCTACCCCCTCCAAATTCTCTGCCGCCTACACTGTGGGTAGATTACTGACTAGCATGTTCTTGGTATGAGGAAACAGACTGGAGCCATTGAGTCACAGGGAGAGCATGCAAAGAACGCACAGACATTAGAATAGATCACGGATCACTGGTGAACTGAGACACTGGTACTACCTGCTGCACCATTCTCCTGTGTAGGGCAGTCATGGAGTTTAAACTCAGAAGCTAAACTGGAATTAGGAAGAACACCAAGAAGTAGTTTTAGCATCGACGAACATGGATGATAAGAGAAAAACTGCTTCACAGTTCCGTTAGGACAGGAAATCTACCATCCTTGCTTGCACTAGCCTAGAAATGCCTACAGAGACACCCAAGTGATTGACTCTGCAAGAGTGGCATGTAAATAATATAGTCCACATATGCATGAATGCAGATTATGAACTTAGACTCCTGGCATGCTTTGGAAACATTGGATGCCACTAAAAGACACACAGTGCTGGAGTAACTCAACAGGTCAGGCAACATCTCTGGAGAACATGGAGAAGAGTCTCAACCCGAAACATCAACTATCCATGTTCTCCAGAGATGCTGCCTGACCTGTTGAGTTACTCCAGCACTTTAATAATAATAATAATAATGCATTACATTTATATAGCGCTTTTCAAACACTCAAAGACGCTTTACAGGGATTTCTAGAACATAGAGAAGTGAATAAATAGATAAATAAGTAAACGAACAGAGAAAGTCCTTTTGTGTATTAACCAGCATCTGCAGTTGTTTGTTTCTACATTGGATGCCACAATGCATGACTGAGTTCCACTGTGCAATAGCACATTAGAGAAAATAGATACAAGTGCTGGAGTAACTCAGCAGGACAGGCAGCATCCCTGGAGAAATGGAATAGGTGACGTTTCGGATGATGACCTGAAACATCATTTATTCCTTTTCTCCAGAGACCTGCCTGACCTGCTGAGTTACTCCAGCACTTTGTGTAAGAAAATGATTGTTATAGAGCCACTGCATGCTACACCAACTGAACCAGTTCTTGGGTCACTCCAAACCTCTGCATCTGAGCTGAATGTTCTATTCACATTCTGCAATAATCTTTTATTACTCCTTCTCTTTCATAAATTTTGTCCCATTCAGATTCTGAATATCTTCCTTTGCTGGGACACCAGCATCATCTTACAGTAAAGTGCTCATTTAATACCTCAGCCATTCCATGAGTAGACTTCCTTTTTTTGTCTCTGATTGGCCCTACATCTCACAATCCCTTTTCCTGTTCACATGTCTGTAGAATATTTTTGGATTCTCTTTTATGTTGGTCAGTCTTTTCTCATGCTCCATCTTTGCCTTTCTTATTTCTCGTATTTCCTTTTTTACTTCCCTTCTGAACTTTCATAATCACCCTAGTTTTCATTTGTGCTAATAACCTGACATTGGTCATAAGTTTTCTTTTCCTGGTCTATTTTACTCTTTATTTTTGGTCAATCAGAAGTTCCCTACCTTGCAGTGGTCTTACCCAGTGGTCTACATCCCTTTCCATAATTATTCTCAACCTTATAATATTGTGATTAGTTTTTTTTCTAGCTGTTTCCCCACTGACATTTGCTTCACTTGGCTTGGCTTATTTTCCAGAATGAGGTCCAGCAATGCCAATCCCTCATTACCTGCCATGTATTGTGGTCCCTATCTATATTTGGATAGTTTAAATCATCACTATCATTATTCTATGACATTTGCATTTGCTCTTCAATATCCTTCCCACTTGAGCATCTTGGAGAGTGGTCTCAGCAGGGCGATCAGGCTTCCAAATAGATCACGTCTGATTTTGATCATTTTAGAACACCCTCTCTCTCTAGCAGTGCAATATTCATCTGAATCAATTCCAGTCCTGCCCTTCTAAACAGCTTGTATTGTAATTCCACAAGATTAATTGCAGATATATTTTACCAATCTTTTCAAGACACGTGTGGTATTTACATACACAGTAAGATTATCCTCAATCTCCTTGTTTGCTCGTTCAGACTGCTTCTGTCTAAAACCTTGTTTTGTTTCCATTAATCTCCGCTGCCTTTTGCACCATACTTCTACTATTTTTTAGGTTTAGGTTTATTATTATCATGTGTACCGAGGTACAGTGAAATGCTTTGTTCGGCATGTTATCCAATCAAATCAGATCAAACCAGTGTGAAGAAGGGTCTTGACATGAAACACCACCTATTCTCCAGAGATGCGGCCTGACCTGCTGAGTTACTCCAACACTTTGTGTCTTTGTGTCCTTTCCGATTACACCATGCAATCAAGCCAAACTCAACTAAAATAGGTAGAGCAAAGGGAAAGATACAGAGTGCAGAATGTAGTTCTCAGCATTGTAGCACAACATTACCACAGACAAAGTCCAATATCCGCAATGGGATAGAGGTAAATCAGACAGTCCAATGGCTTATGGAAGTACTGTTAACAGGGAAAATGGTTCCTAAGTCTGGTGGTTGGCACTTTCAAGCTTTTAATGTTGCCTTTCTGTTCTCAATACCCTGCCAAATTACTTTAAACCTCCCACACAGCACTACTGAACCTACCCAGAAGGACATTGGTCCCCACTTCTACTGGGCACCAATCGATCCAACCAACTGACAAAATGGTATTAATGTCGAAAGTAAAATTTACTTTGTATTGAATTTATCAACAGTTTTTTGAGTTGTATTATTTTTCATTGTATTCACAAGTTTGCATTGTAAATTGTAAATTGCAATTAAAACAGATTGGCTCCATTTTTTTTGTTCATCTACTCATTTTGTTATTTGCATATATTGCTGTCAAGGTTTTTTTCACTGTGATTTTGTGCATGATCTCGATTTCAATGTCAGTAATGATTAAATTCTACAACTTGCCTCTCTGTCAGTGAACATCATAGGAAACACAACATCCAAATGTCTTTTTACTGAAAAGAGAAATTATTGGTATTCCAAGGAAAATTCACCTCCACATTCCTGCTAGAAACCAACATTCTTCTCGTAGTTTAAAGTAACATCACAAAGCAATCAATTGGGATATTGTAAGGTCATAAGGTCATGTAATAGGAGCAGAATTCGACCATTCGGCCCATCAAGTCTGCTCTGCCATTCAATCATGGCTGATCTATCCCTCCCTTTCCTGGGATGGCAGGACTTTCATATGAAGAAAGACTGGATAGACTAGGCTTATACTCGCTGGAATTTAGAAGACTGAGGGGGGATCTTATTGAAACATTTAAAATTCTTAAGGAGTTGCAGAGGCTAGATGCGGGAAGATTGTTCCCGATGTTGGGGAAGTCCAGAACCAGGGGTCACAGCTGAAGGATAAGGGGGAAGTCTTTTAGGACCGAGATGAGAAAACATTTCTTCACACAGAGAGTGGTGAGTCTGTGGAATTCTCTGCCACAGAAGGTAGTTGAGGCCAGTTCATTGGCTATATTTAAGAGGGAGTTAGATGTGGCCCTTGTGGCTAAAGGGATCAGGGGGTATGGAGAGAAGGCAGGTACAGGTTACTGAGCTGGATGATTAGCCATGATCATATTGAATGGCGGTGCAGACTCGAAGGGCCGAATGGCCTACTCCTGCACCTATTTTCTATGTTTCTATGTTTCTCACCCCATTCTCCTGCCTTCTCCCCATAATTCCTGACACCCATACTATTCAAGAATCTATCTCTGCTTTAAAAATATCAATTGACTTGGCCTCCACAGCCTTCTGTGGCACAGATTCATTGTACCACAAGCCAAGCACACAGTGTCTAGAATGTAGTGAAGATGCAACAACTGAGACAGTCAATAACTTTATTTCTCCAAAACCTGAACACAATGGGTTGTAATGTGGCTCTCCTCAGCAATTTAATATAATTAGACAGTTATGAAAACAAGTAACTTCGTTATTAAGCAGGCAAGAATAAGCATGCAGTCTCAGATAGTTAGCGTGTGGGAGGGGATCATGAGACAAAACCATAATTGCATTAATCACAACAGGTAAACTATCCAAAATCCATCCATGTTCTTTAATTTATTCCTACCAAGGAAGAGACTCGACAAGCTGGTCAGGACGGCCAGCTCTGTCCTGGGATGGCCCCTCGACCCAGTGCAGGTGGTGGGAGAGAGGAGGATGATGGCAAAGCTAACATCGCTGCTGGACAACGACTCCCACCCCATGCAGGACACTGTCACTGCACTGAGTAGCTCCTTCAGTGACAGACTCCTTCACCCCAAGTGCGTGAAGGAGAGGTATAGGAGGTCCTTCCTTCCCGCTGCTGTGAGACTGCACAACCAGCACTGCTCCCAGCAGACAAGTCAACAATAACAGTTAAGAACACACAGAAAACTGATGACAATTTATGTATCTCTTATCTTTTGCTCTCTTGCTATCCACTTTGCTGTTGTAACTCTGTAGATTTCCCCAATGTGGGACGAATAAAGGAATATATTTTTAACCATGCTTAGATGTGCAGGGGGCTAAATTAGATACTGTAAATGGGTGGAGAGTTTTAAAAGTATTTGAACTATTTCAGCTCTCAAGATTAAATTAGCTCCATGATAATAATAAATCAATTTACATGATTTTACTCAGCTATTTTATTTCATTTCCCCATTTATGGGCTGTGAAATGTGTTTAGTTTAGAATGTTGAGTGCATATCTGAAGCATGGGATGAATTAGATCAAGATAAAATAATTATAGGTGAAATAATTTATATTATCTGTACAGCTCAACAGAATTCAATATGTTTTCAATAAATTTATACTGAATTCATGGAGATAATGCCTGGTTCTACCGTTTAAGTACATTCCCGAGGAAAACTGTTCCATGGGAAATAAAGAAATATTAGTGCATTCAACAAGAATTTGCATCTGACTTCACTGCAGAAGGCATAATGAATTAACAGAAACAGGGAAAAACCACGAGCCTCATTGCAGTGAGGAAAATATCATGATTAATCTTCCATTGCTCTCCTATCAGTGGCTGATTCCAAATTGGCATCTGACCCTGTTTTCCATTAGAAACCAGAAGCAGAATGGGAGATAGACACAAAAAGCTGGAGTAACTCAGTGGGACAGGCTGCGTCTCTGAAGAGAAGGAATGGGTGACGTTTTGGGTCGAGACCCTTTTTGGTGGATTTGGCATCTAAATAAAATTTGTCACTGGCATGGAACCTATCCCAGGAAGGTAACATGATATGAAAAGGGGACAGTTTTTTTTAAAGCCGTCTAAAGTCATGATCATGATGGAATAAAGCCAACTCATCGCATGCTCCAATATCATTCTGGGTGAACTTTGGATAATTTATAGCAGAAAATTGAAGGATTATTCCACCCAGTTTTCTAAAGAGACTGTGAAGCCAAGAAGAGGAGATCTAAAAAGCAGCCATTTAGGTAAGGTATTGTCTGTTTCCCGAGAGATTATGGAGGTGCGAAGAATTGGGGCAAAGCCATGTTTGGAGCCATTAGGTGGAAACTCGAGAAGGTCAAGTGGGTGAGAATGTTTGCATGTGTAAATATTTGTAGGAAGGAACTACAGATGCTGATTTACACCGAAGATAGACACAAAATGCTGGAGTAACATTGTGGGACAGGCAGCATCTCTGGAGAGAAGGAATGGGTGATGTTTCGGGTCAAGTCCCTTCTTCAGATTGAGAGTCAGGAGAGAGAGAGACAGAGATATGGAAGGATAAGGTGTGAAAATGACAGATCAAAGGGGACAATGTTCTAGGAAAATGTAGAATGGTTCATTATTAGCTCAGGGGAAGGTGATAACGAGGCATAAAATCAACAAAATTTAATGCGGACAGTGAAATTGGATGGAGAACTAGGATTGGGGGGAGGGATGGAGAGCGTGGGGAAGCAAAGGTTGCTTGAAGTAAGATAAATCAATATTCATATGGCTGGGTTGTAAGCTGCCCGAGCGAAATATGAGGTGCTGTTCCTCCAATTTGCATCTGGCCTCACTCTGACAGTGGAGGCACATATTTTGTATCCATCTGCAGGTGTAGATATGTCTGGCAAGAGGGAGGCTTTCAAAAGAATGAATACAAGAGTTCATCAAAGGAGGAATATTTTGTGAAATCACAAATATATTTAACCTTTTGAAGTGGTCTAGCTATGACTTGGTCTGAGCTTCTGGATTTAGGCCATATCTAGTCAATTTTGCATTTTGGAAATAGAAGAGCACATTCAACCGAATGAGAAGGAGAAATTCCAGCAACAAGCAGCATTCATCTTCCTTCAGTTGCTACAGAGGTATTGCCAAGAGGTCGGCAACCTCACAAGTGGAATGTTAAACCATTAATCCAAGAGCACACAGTGACAAGAATGAGTTCCACTATTTCATAAAAAATGTTTATTCCACTATCTCTTTGCTATGTGTAAGCTTAGGCTCCACCTTAAAGTGAATTTTCCTTTCCAAATTTTAGAATCGTAGAATAATGCAACACAGAAACAAGCCCTTTAAGCTCCTCTCATCCATGCCAACTGTGATGCCTATCTACGTCAATCCCATTTGTCTGCATTAGGCTTGTATCCTTCTGCACCTTCCCTAAGTACTTGAACAGGTGGCTTTCAAATGTTGCACGTTTAAGATGGTGAGAAAAACAGGTAATGTCACTTGGATGACTGCAGAGGAACAGACACTGGGTGATTCATTGCCAAGGCTCTGGATTTTATACCGTGTCATATTCAAAGAGATGCAACTTGAATTATAGCTTCCCTTGTCTGGTGAAACAGAAGTGGCTGGTTACAGTTTAATACTTGAGGGAAAATGGGCACATATCCCAGGAGCCAGAGCCAGATAAAATGCTTCTCCAAATCACACAACAATACCTTGGGCTCCCTTAAACCTCTGTCCCACATAGGCGATTTTTTAGGCGACTACAGGCAACTAGGCTGTCGCCACACGGTCGCTGGGGTGTCACCTGTATGGTCATGAGTAGTCTCCAAAGAGTCATAGCGTTTTTCTGGTCGTTGCTGGATTTTGAAATGTTAAAAAAATTTTGGCGACTGTTGGTTTGACACCAATGGTCATAGCTTGACGTCTCCTGACGTAGGCACTGTCATAGGTTGTCGCCAGGTTGTCGCCAGATGACGTAGCTGGTCGCTGGTGCTGACTTTGTTGAATTCCAATGGCGACTACCTACGTCAACCGGCGTCAAAACCGGAGGCCAAAATGCTGTGAATTGTCTTCAGTTGTCGCCGACACGGTCGTAGCTGGTCGTAGCTTGTCGCGGGTAGCTGTAAGTTGACTTCAGTTGTCGTAGGTTGCCACCTGTGTGGTCGTAAGTTGTCGTAGGTGCGGTCATAGGTGGACGTCCTAAGTCGCGACGATTGGGTCCCCGGTTGTTGGTAGCTTGCCATAGCTTGACGTTGACTAGGTGGTAGGTTGTTGTAGCTTGTAGTAGACATTGTCGTGGGGGGGGTCCATTCGCCGTTTTTTGGGCGAACTGCTACGACTATTGCAGTCACCGGCAGTCGCCTAAAAAAACACGCCTAATTGGGACAGGCCCCTTACTTCGGGTTTACTATCTACAGAATTCTCCTCTAGAGCACTTATCTAATGCAGTGGGCAAGGCAGCACCCACCTTTGATGATTGTGCAGCCACTTGCTAATTATTTCTGAGCTATTTGACCCAACATGTAGGATATTCTAAGAAGAAATGCAGCTGCCTTCATGCTGATGTTCCCTGGTAGAAGTTCAAATCTAACTCAAAACTATTTCAAATACCTGATGCGAAACTGGTCTCATTCAGTGAAAATATGGAAACGTGATTTTCATTTGCATCTTTGTTAGTTGGTTTGATCCACACTGCATTTTTTCTTACATTACCATGATATGAAGGTGAGTAAATTCAATTTACTGAGACTGAAGCGTAAATGCCAAGAAATATTTTATTGGAAAACTCACTGGTTTCATCCAGTAGCATTCAATAAATAAATCTAGATTTACTATCAACTCTTCTCTCACTATTTTATCGTTATTGTTTTTTTAGACTTACAGTCTTTTATAGTTATAGTCTTCATAGTTTTCATAGTTAGAGTCGCTGAGTCATAGAGTCATACAATGTGGAAACAGGCCCTTCTGCCCAACTTGCCCACACCAACCAACATAACCCATCTACACTCGTCCCACCTGCCCATGCTTGGCCTTTAACCCTCTAAACCTATCCTATCAATGTATCTTAAATGTCATGACAGTACCTGCTTCAACTACCTCCTCCGGCAGCTCATTCCATACACCCACCACACTTGTGTACGTAGGTTATCGCTCAGTCTCCTATTAAATCTTTCTCCCCTCACCTTAAACCTATGTCCTCTGGTTGTTGATTCCACTACTCTAGGCAAAAGGCTCTGTGCATTTACCTCTCATGATTTTGTAAACAATCTACTCCTCTCATCATTTTGTACACTGTAGTTGCTTAAAAAACAAAAAACAGTTTTTAATACTGTGACACAAATAAGGACAGCTGCAGTAACAAGTGGCATTCCATAGAACCCAAACTCAATTGAGTTAAAGGCAAAAATAAGTAACTGCAAAACTCACAGTGGCGCAGGGGTGGAGTTGCTTCCTTACCAGTGCCAGTGACCCGGGCTCGATCCTGACATCAGGTGCTGTCTGTACGGAGCTTGTGTGTTCTCCCTGTAACCACGTGGGTTTCCTCCAGGTGCTCCCGTTTCCTCACACATTCCAAAGACATGCAGGTTTATAGGTTAATTGGCTTCGGTAAAAAAATTCCCTAGAGCGTGTAAGATAGTGTTACGTTAAGATAGTGATCGCTCGTTGGCGCGGACTTGATGGGCCGAAGGGCCTGTTTCCGTGCTCTATCTCTAAAGACTAAAGTCTAAATATTCTAGTGCTGTGAAATGGCAGTTTTGCCAGCTTGCGCTGCTGTGCGGCCAGTACATTTGTTTCTCCAATGGCGTTGTCTTTCGCACCTGCTATAACATTGGCTGAATATCAATTCAAGATCTGAGAAAAGTTGTGCAAATTGGGTCTTTTGGTTGGGTCTCTGCTGAAGTTATCATAGACGGTGGAGGAGGCTACTGTGGAAATCCCATTATGATTTAGCAACTGCTGCAACTTCCATATACTGAGGGACAAATATCAATAAGTAGTCCATAAGCCCTGGAATGTAACTTGTCTGCATTAGGAAGGTAGATTGGAACTTGGACTTGCTGCAACTTTGAACCTTGCTCTAACCCTCAACCGGTTTCTCGGCCTTCCTTGTTCCAATAATAATAATACATTTTATTTGTCACATGTAGGTTGGCACAGGGTCAACGGTACAATGAAATATATTTGACAAGGCAACGGGTTACCTCAGCAGTAATATTCCAAGGATAAATAAGATTTAAAAAATGACATTAATAAGGTAAAAAGACAATATTAAAAATAGGTAAAAAGACAATATTAAAAATAATCAACATATATGATTTGAAATGTGTATATGAGTTCAGATGCCTGATGGCCTGATGGCCTGATGGTAGAAACTGTTCTTAAGTCTGGTGGTACGTGCAGCCATACTCCTGTATCGTCTGCCTGACGGTAACAAGGAGAACAGCCTGTGTGCTGGGTGGCTGTGGTCCTTGATGATGCTGCGTGCCTTCCGCAGGCACCGCCGGTAGAAAATGTCCTGAATGGCCAGGAGACAGTTGCCAATGATGTGCTGTGCTGACTTCACCACTCTCTATAGTGATCTGTGGCTGTGGGCAGAACAGTTCCCGTACCCGACTGTAATGCAGCCCGTCAGCAGGCTCTCGATGGTGCATCTGTAGAAGTTTGTGAGGATGCTGGCGTTCATGCCAAACTTCCTCAGTCTTCTCAGGAAAAAGAGCCGCTGGTGGGCCTTCTTTGTTATTGTGTCCGTGTGCAGTGTCCAGGAAAGGTCCTCAGTGATGTGCACACCGAGGAACTTAAAGCTGCTGACCCTTTCAACCTCAGCATCACCAATGTGGATGGGGAGGTGTCCACTCCCCCGCTGCCTCCTGTAGTCCACGATCATCTCTTTAGTTTTGGTGACATTGAGAGAGAAGTTATTTTCCCAGCACCAGCTGTTTAGTGCCTTTACCTCCTCTCTGCAGGCCGTCTCATTGTTGTCTGTGATGAGGCCCAAGATGGTCGTGTCGTCAGCAAACTTTAGGATGTTGTTTGAGCTGTGCTTAGCAGTACAGTCATGCGTGAACAGGGAGTACAGGAGAGGAATGAGCACACAGCCCTGTGGTGTGCCTGTGTTGAGGATCAGTGGGGAAGAGGTGTGGCTGCCAATTCTCACCACCTGGGGCCTGCCCGTCAGGAAATCGAATATCCATCCACAGATGGAGGTCTCCAGTCCAAGATCAAGGAGCTTGGGGACGAGTTTTGAGGGAATAATAGTGTTGAATGCCGAGCTGTAGTCAATAAAGAGCATTATCACATATGTATTTCCTTTGTCCAGGTGGGTGAGCGCAGTATGTATTGCCATGGCGATGGCATCGTCCGTGGCCCTGTTTGGTCTATATGCAAACTGAAGAGGGTCCAAGGTGTCAGGGAGAGAGGGGCAGATGTGAGTTTTGACTAGTCCCTCGAAGCACTTCATGATGACTGATGTCAGTGCGACAGGACGGTAGTCATTTAAACAGGAGGTTTAATAATTAGGTAGGTCAGCTTCCTGACAAAATTCCCACTTGCACCAGATGGCCTGGCCCAAATGAAGACTTACCTGATGATGTGGCGACTGTAACACTGATAGAATTATATCTGTCAGCACTGCTGTGACCTGCGTGGGTTTTCTACGAGATCTTCGGTTTCCTCCCACACTCCAAAGACGTACAGGTATGTAGGTTAATTGACTGGGTAAAATGTAAAAATTGTCCATAGTGTGTGTAGGATAGTGTTAATGTGTGGGGATCGCTGGGTGGTGTGGACTCGCTGGGCCGAAGGGCCTGTTTCCGCGCTGTATCTCTAAATCTAAAAAAAATCCTGGATGTGCCTAGCCGTTTGCCAGGGCACTTCTCTCCAGGGGATTCATAGCAACCCTGATTGAGAGAGCAGGATATGGCGCAATATATTTGTAACCTTTAAGGAAGGATATAATATTGTAATATATATATATCAACATTCTGAGAGGGTGTGTGGTGCAATGTATTTGTATTTTATGGGTTAAAACAATGAACTCAGTTAATCATTTCTAACCATAACGGAATTATCATTAAACTACTTACATCAAATATATTCAAGTTTTACTGAGTATAATGGTCGATTTGATGTCAGTTATTGCAAAATGTTGTGAAGATTTG
Organism: Rhinoraja longicauda; assembly: GCF_053455715.1. Taxonomy (NCBI): domain Eukaryota; kingdom Metazoa; phylum Chordata; class Chondrichthyes; order Rajiformes; family Arhynchobatidae; genus Rhinoraja; species Rhinoraja longicauda. The sequence continues at coordinate 28,113,643 of NC_135974.1, read as the reverse complement.
CACCATTGCTATTCTCATCAGAACGCATTCACGACCAAAATCATTTCACACAGGAACCTTCTGGAAGAAGAGAAAGAAGAAAGTGGCAAAGCATTGTGCAATCTGCAACCACTTCCTGTTTGATTAGCATGCTTCAACCTGCAAGATCCACGTTTTTAAGATATTTGGAACTGCTCTTCACAAGCAGAAATATTTCTGTTCCAGCTGACATTGTAAATGAAGTATATAATTGCATCTAGTGCCAATGATATTCACACTTAGAACACCAGAGCTCAGTTCTTGACAGAAGCTTTAAGAGAAAGTTACATGCAGACTCAATACAACTTAAAACATAATGCTTCTGGCACCAAGAAGGGCAGATATTTAATTTAGTGGTTCAGCGGTAGAGTTGCTGCCTTACAGCGCCAGAGACCCAGATTCGATCCTGTCTAAGGGGGCTGTCTTTATGGAGTTTGTACGTTCTCCCTGTGATAGCGTGGGTTTTCCCCGGATGCTCCAGTTTCCTCCAACACTTCAAAGACGTACAGGTTTGTAGGTTAATTAGCTTTGGTAATAACTTTAAATTGTCCCTGGTGTGCAGAATGGTACGCGGGTATCGCTGGTCGGCGTGGACTCGGTGGGCCAAAGTGTAGGGAAATAACTGCAGATGTTGGTACAAATCGAAGGTATTTATTCGGTGGGCCAAAGGGCCTGGTTCCGTAGTGTATCTCTAAACTCTAAACCCTCTCATCTACACTGGGGGCAATTTGCTGAGTGTGAATAGGTCAATTCACCAATTTATGGGGCCAATTAACTCAACCTCCTATGATCCAAGGTACAGAGGCCCAGCCTCTCCAGCCTTTCATAACTCAAGCCCTCCAGTGCCAGTTATATCTATGGGAATCCTTTCTGCACTCGTTTCAGCTGAATTACCTCCTTCCTATAGCAGGGTGACCAGAACTGCACACAAAACTGCACACAAAATCAAGGGATATGGGGAGAAGGCAGGCACAGGTTACTGATTGTGGATGATCAGCCATGATCATAATGAATGGTGGTGCTGGCTCAAAGGGCCAAATGGCCTCCTCCTGCACCTATTTTCAATGTTTCTATTTTTCTGTGCTTTACAGAAAGAGATGGGAGAATTTATAATGGGGAAGGGGTGGAACAGTGGTGCAATGGTAGAGTTGTTGCCTTACAGCGCTAGAGACCCAGGTTAGATGCTGACTTCGGGTGCTGACTGGACGGAGTTTGTACGTTCTCCTGTGACCGGGTGTGTTTTCTCCAGGTGCTCCGATTTCCACCCACACTCCAAAAACATATAGGTTTGTAGTTTTCATTGGCTTTTGTAAGTTGTAAAATTGTCCCTCGTGTGTGTAGGTTAGTTTAAGGGGTGATCGCTGGTCGGTGTGGACTTGGTGGGCCTAAGGTCTGTTTGCGCATTGTATTAAGGAACAAGAAAAAGGCAGAGAAATTAAACAATTGCAATGTGTTTGTCTTCATGGAAGAAACCGCAAAAGATCTGTAAGAAACACCAATGAACCAAGGGGCCAGCAAGAATGTGGAACTGGAGGCATACAGGCATAAAAATAGTTCAGGAGAAGTTAATGAGACTGAGAGCCAAAATATTTCTAGGAGTTGTTATTCAAACCTACCCCAGAGTTTTGAAGCAAGCAGCTATAGTTAGTAAATACTCTAGTTGTCATCTTCCAAAGCACTAGACTTTCGAACCGATCCTGTATATTGGAGGGTAGCAAATGTGACCCTATTATTTAAGAAAGAAAAAACAGAAATCCAATGATCTGCTGGATTAACATCAGTAGAAACTCATAGTCCGCCATAGTCATACAGTATGGAAACAGGCTATTTAGCACAACTTGCACATGCCGATCTTGGTGCATCTACACCAGTCCCACTTGCCAGCATTTGGCTCATATCCCTCTAAATATTTCCTAAACATGTGCCTGTTCAAATGTCTTTTAAAAGTTGATATATCATCCTCCTCAGTTACATCCTCTGGCAGTTCGTTCCATATACCTACCACCCTCTGTGTGAAAAAGTTGCCCTCCGGGTTCCTATTAAATCTTTCTCCTCTCACCTTAAACCTATATCCTCTCGTTCATGGGCATTCACCTTATTTATTCCACTCATGGTCTTATACACCTCTATAAGTCAGCCTCCTGCCCCCAAAGAATAAAGTCCTAGCTTGCTCAACCTCTCCATACAGCTCAGGCCCTCAAGTCCTGGCAGTATCTTCGTAAAACATCTCTGCACTCTTTCCAGCTTAACAACATCCTTCCTATAGTAGGGTGACCAAAACTAAACACAATACTCAAAATACAGCCTCACCAACTTCTTGTACAAGTTACATTACATCCCAACTTCTATACTCAATGCCCCAACTAACCAAACACACCAAAAGCCTTCTTGACCCCTCCCCCTATCTACCCTGTGATGCCACATTCAAAGAGAGTGTATCTGCTGAATCCCTCTGCTCTACAACACTTCACAGCCATTTACTGTAAAGGTCTTGCCCTGCTTTGACTTCCCCAGTAAAAGGGAAATTCCTGGGATCTATAATGAAGGATATAACAACGGAACACCTAGATAAGAATAATAGGAAAAAGCAGAGTTAGCATGGATTTATGAAAGAGAAATCATGTTAGTCTTATCTATTGGAGTTTGGGATGTTACTGGTAGAAAAGATAAGAGTGGATGTGGTGAATATAGATTTTCAGTCGGCTTTTGATACAGTCCCACAGAGGAAGTTGGTCAACAAGATTAAAGGACATGG